>NC_138770.1:341132646-341782646 GCF_965119305.1 Pelophylax lessonae
CCACCCAGACCGCAGTCTCAGTGGAAAGGACCCAGATCACCTGACTTCCTCCAAATACCTTCTCCCAGAATCCTCAGCAGCCAGAGAAACTCCTACTGATTGGCTGACCAAATATATTCATACCCTAGATTCACTGTGGCTCGTCATACTAATGTGAAAGGTAACAATGCCACCTATTGACAAAAGGGAGAAACCACAGCTAAACATGGCTTAGAAGGAAACCCATTTGATCACAAAGACTACAAATTAGTCAAGTTAACTACAACCCAGCAAAGCTAAATTGATTAGTAGCCCTGTTTAAGACAAGGGTGCTACACCTATACTGTGTAAAATCAAGTAATGCGCGATCATATCCTGCTCTTCACAGCCTGGGTTATTCTATATTCTCGGCACAGTGTAAAAAATCAGAGCCACTAGAGGCCTATTTGCTGGCAGCCTAAAAAATTACTGCTGCTGAGGGGCTCTGGGCTTCAGGAAAATGACTGGCTCTGGCAAAAAGAGACAGGAGCAATACTGGAGGCAATTTACAGCACACACTAATTGTGGTAGCATAACTATTATTGTAAAATGTATGTTCTTTGCTAAAGAAAATGATTTTCTTAAGTTTTCATGGGTACCGTTCCACTTTAAGTTCTATTCACACAATGACATTGCACTGTGACAGTTTGTGCCGCATCCTACTATTGAAAAAAAAGGACTGAATTCAGTATATACTTTCTTGTCTTTAAAAGTCACTAGAGTTGATTTACTAAAACTGGAGAGTGCAAAATCTGGTGCAGCTGTGCATGGTAGCCAATCAGCTTCTAACTTCAGCTTGTTCAGTTAGGTTTTGACAAAAAAACCTGGAAGCTGACTGGTTTATTTTCAAAGCTGCACCAGATTTTGCACTCTCAAGTGTTAGTAAATAAACTTCACTGACTCATTTGTATAATAAATATGGAGGGGAGGGGAGGGCAGTTTGCCTTTCTCATCCTGGGCACCAGATGTTCTTGTCCTGGCACTGCTAGGAACTCATGTGCCAATGCCTTACTGCTGTATGTCTTCACTGTGAGATCATCTAAGAACTGATGCTTCAGACTGCTAGTCCCTGAACATGTAAAGTGAGTTCTAGTGATGTCATTGCTGCTTAGGTTATCCTTGCTGGAAAAAAAAAAAACAATGGTACAACCTTGCTTCTCTTTAGATGCCCCTTAACACAGAGGTTTCAGAAAAATTAAATATAACTGTTAAGTTGTTTGCAGATCTGTCTAAACAGTGCACAAGAAATAGCTTAACACAGACTTATGTACTTACAGCTACAGGTATATACACTTTTCCTGAAACATAAAGGGCTGGGGGAGGGATAGAGAAAAAAAATGGAGATTGGTTTAGATTGAGCTTTTGGAAGTCAGGGACATGTTCTCTTTTGGGGGTCCCCTCAGCATCACTTTATTTATGTAGGAGTAGGAGCAGCAATTTTACGAATGGCTGTGGGTCCTCTTATGCACCTTTGTGGGCTAACAGAAGTGGGTGGGGCAAAAATGTGCCCACCAAAGCTCACCTATGGGATCATTGCAGACCATTTAAAATTAAAGTTGGACAGTTGTAAATAATTAGCATACTTACCTGTAATTGGCTGTTTTGATGGTCACATGTTTTGAATAATGGTCTTGTTCGTGCTGTAACCTGTAAAACAAAAGAAACTGCGTGTTTGTATTGTCAGTCGGCGCTGGACTTCAAGAAGAACAGAACTGCTGTCATCCATAAAAGTGAATTTACTGCATAGTGTACTGGAGAGAGCTGGGACCGCTGGGGGAGAAGACTGGTTGAATCGTTGCCCGACTTTTCCTTTCAATAATCGGCACAATCAAGGCACTCTGAAGCTGTGGCTCCAATCACATCCTCAGGTTCCTCCGATGCCTGCTTTTTTTCCTCTGAAGTTTCCCCCTCCGTTCAGCCTGGGTGACATGGATGTCGACTCTTCCAGGTCACCACAAAGCATCATGTCCCTACCTTTTGACCTTCCTTCCTCCAGCGGTCAGTTGGCTGTGTCGCTGTTAGAGCTGAGGTGCTAATAACATATGCTCTGTCCCGCTGGCTACTACATCTAAGCAGCCGGTTAAAAGGCATCTCAGGGTCGAATCCCTGTTCCCGCATCAGACTGTCAGTATTGAAAAAGGCTTACCTTATGCTAAAATCAAAGGTAAAGCCTCTGCGGTTATGCCAAAAATGTAACTCATCCTTTAAAGGATTACAATATTGGCTCAATAGATATTTTTTATCCAGTTCTTTTAAACATTATGTAGCACTACTCACTTGGGAGCTCCTGAAAACGGGTTCCCCTGGGTTACTCATAGCAATATCTGGTGAATTCTTAAGACTTTAGATTCTTGGCTCAGTCAGTAAACAGTCCAGGGGATTTAGTTTTTGTTGTTTTAATTTTATGATGGGATGGGAGATGGGAAGAGTGGGATACTCCAACTTGGCAAACTATGCACAATCTTGAGGACTTCTATCTATGTTGGATGAGGCAAGGCCGCTGCTTCACCCTGCCACTGAAGTGAGGTATATGAAAGGCAAACTACTTGGTAGATTACTCTTCAGGGTTCTACTTGACACCCCCTTTACACTCTTCAGGGTTCTACTTGGCACCCCCTTTACTACTAGCTGTGTGAGCTGACCTTCTGTCCACTGACCTCACTAGAGTGTTCCCCCTTCCTGGGCAGACCCCTTGACAAGCCCCTGGTACTCACGGTCACGGACACTGTTTTTCCCAGGTAGCTCTGTCTGCAGCTACACTGTCAGCTTCTCCAGGACCTTCAAGGCTCAGCTCCACACCTGGCTCACCATGCCGGCTGCCTGTGACCACTTTCCTCAGACTGCAGAAGGAGAGACAGCCGTCACCCTCCTCCTGGGACTCTGCTTCCCGCCAAAGATGCCCTGTCACATGTGTCCTCGGTTTTTATGGTCAATCCCAGGATGCACTGCATCGGTGCCCTCCCACTGGGACTGCCACAAAACCCCATGTGTCACTAGCTAGGTTTCCTCCACTGTCCAACAGGCTCCCCTATCAGATACAGTGGGGACACTCCCTTAGACCAAGTGACTCACACCTGGACAAATTTAAAAGGCATAACTAACAGATCAGGCTCCTCTGATAAGCAGATGGAGCAAAACAAATGCTTTTTCCTAGCACCTAACTAGGAGGGTGCTCTAATTACTTACTCTAATGAATTTTTAACATCTGTGAATACAAGTGTTTCATTACAGGAGAAGGGTGATATCGCTGTTGATGCCTCAACTACTCCACCTGTCGCTATTCCTATTAGAGGGGGCAATCTTTTGTTCTAGAGGAAAATAGTTTTCGTCACCAAATACGGAAAGGTTTCTTCACAGAAAGAGCTGTGAAAATGTGGAATAGACTCCTTCCAGAGGTGGTTCTGGCCAGCTCAGTAGATTGTTTTAAAAAAGGCCTGGATTCTTTCCTAGATGTACATAATATAAATGGGTACTAATATTTATAGGTAAAGTTATTCCAGGGAATATCCGATTGCCTCTCTGGGATCAGGAAGGAATTTTTTCCCCTGCTGTAGCAAATTGGATCATGCTTTGCTGGGGTTTTTCGCTATCCTTTGGATCAACTGTGGGTATAGCATTGTGTTTTCGGGATTGTATGGTTGTGTTTTCTTTTTTGTTTTTTATTGGTTGAGCTAGATGCCTTTTTTCAACCTGACTAACTATGTAACTATATTCCTAAACCTGAAATACCACCTAGCTCCGCCTCGGGTGCTCTATCTACTAATTCAGGTGAGCTGGGTGATATTACTGCTGTACTTAAATTAGCACATTCTTTGACTGATCTAGCAGAAAATTTGGGTGACAAATCAGCGTCTACGCCTCCTGCAGATGCAAATGTGACAGATGTTTGGATTGATGCAATTACTGGTCTGCGTTCTACACCTCCTAATTTTTCTGCAAATCCAGTACAACAATTATTACCTACTTCTTCACTTGCCTTTTCTACTACTTCAGTCCCAGAAAATTGTTTCAAGGAGGTTATGGCCTGTGAACTTTCCCCTTTAGGTTTTCATTTAGACAATTAAATTAAGAATAAAATAAAGAACGGGGAATATGTTGACCTTTTATATTTGCCACTATCTACGAGAGAATACATTTCATAAAAAGGATTTGGAAAACAAATTTGAAGAAAGGGCTAAACTTTTCATAAATAGGCTCCAGGCATTTTGCAACTACACCAGTGTTCTGGGAGAAAAGCATCCGAACATTGCAGTGCGCTTTTTCAGAATGTAGAAATAATAATGGAAGTTTAAAAAGATTTCTATGGCCTCTCCTTGTTTTATTACGATGAGGCTTTTCAACAAAAAATGTCAATACATAAATCTCTGAAATGGGAATCTAAGGACGTTAGCCTTTTGCTCAATTTACTAATCCCTCAATTAAACAATTTCCAAAGGCGCCGGTGTTTAATATAGGGGTATTTTGGCAGGGAATATGTTCGAGTTTTAATAAATGTAAAAGCAAATGGCCCCACAATTGTAAGTACCTGTATAAGCATGAATGTGTTTAATTACTTGGGTGTTCATTCAGCATCCTGCTGTTTCAAGAAGTGAACAGCTAATTCTAATTAATCACAGAAAGATCTTTTTCTTAAAAGTGGACACACCAGTGAATCAGCTAAAAAATTTGCTGTGGTATACGGATACGTTGTTTACCCTAACCTCTCATCGGTTTGTTGTCAAGAAAATATTGTTATTTTGATTGAACTTAAGAAAGATAGAGTTGCCAATCTTTTTCCATCGCCACCTTTTGTGTATTTTAGTGTTAGGCCTTATTCCTAAGAAGGAACCAAATTCATTTAATTTGATACACCATATTTCTTTCCCAAAATATTTTTTTTTAAATGACGACATAAATCCTGTTTTTTGATCTGTATCTTATGTATCGTTTGATGATGCATTGGTAAAAATTAATGTGGTTGGTCACCATGCTTTTTTAGCCAAGGCGGACATTAAGTCTGCATTTAGGCTTTTACCAATCCACCTGGATGCTTTTAATTTCTTGGGTTTATGTTTTAAGGATCATTTTTTACTTTGACAAATGTCTCCCTATGGGATGTTTGCTGGCTCGTTGATACTAAAAGTGTTCTTCTTTTCTGGAATGAGTAGTCGGCTATCAAACTGGCTCCTCAGGTCTATTGCATTACTTGGATTATTTTCTTTTTATACTGTAGGTGAGGCTGACTCCATGCAATGTTTATACTTTAAAAATTACGAGGCAAAGCAATGAATACGTTGGAGAAACCCCAAAGAGCATGAGTCACTCAAGAAATTGAGTAGTGATGCTAATATTGTAATTAAAAATTCAGATAAGGGGGATTGGTTTTGGTACAGGATGCCTCGAAAAAAACAGAGAAGATGCCCTAAGACAACTATTGAACAACCACACCTATAAAAACTAAAAAGCAACCCCACTAATATCTATAAAGAAATATTAGAAGGTTTAGTCCAGAGAGGGGTTAAGATAGGAGTCTTCAGCAAGGAAGAGAGTGAAATATTGATCCCCCAATCACACATTCTGGCAGTCTTTTATCATGTCCCTAAGGATTAGGTCCTCTTGTGGGCAGACTGATAGTTTCTGGTGAAAGACTGGGTCAGTGGTTGGACACCCAGCTTTAACCTTTGGTTGGAGAATTATCCAGTTATGTGAGAGATGCCAAGCAATTTTTAGGCATTATGGAATTTTTTTTTTTTTTTTTTATAAATCTGTTTATTTATTTTATACATGCATCAAATCATACCATACACATACACAAGAATAATAATAACGACAATAACAAAAACAAAAACAAGAATAATAGCAATGACAATAACAAAAAAAAAAATTATATATAAGTAATATATAAATCCTTCCTTCCTTCGTTCCCCCATGCATAATCCTCACAAGGATACTTTTAATATTATCTACAAACAGACTTTCCCAATTCCTACTCAATGCCTAACTACTTCCAAGATTAAAGAAAATAAGACCATACCCCTATGCAGCTGTACCAGAATCGGCCAGCCACCCTGACCATATCCTGTCAAATTTCCTCAGACACCCCCTATGTGCATAGGTTTCTCTTTACAATGGTAAATTACTATTAACCAAACCTTACCAAAAGGAAACCGTAGGTGGAACCCTTTTCTTCCAGTGTACTTTTTCAGCTCTGGTATGTAGCAAAGCAGTCACCAAACCCAGTAAACAGATTTCAATGGTCCTAGGAATAGAGATTGTTGTATGTACATTAAGTACTGCCAAAACTTTCTCCCAATAACTAATGATCTTAGGACATGACCGGAAAATATGGGTAAAGTTCTCCACACGGTCTCCCCACGGTCTCCACATCTCCAACATTCAGGGGAACGGGATGGATACATCCGTTGTAATCTAGCAGGCGTGAAATAAGCCCTGTGCACTATTTTATACTGAATTTTTCGGTCCCGCAAGGAGACTAAACTTTTAAATGGTAAACCCCAGATTTTATCCCAGTCCTCCGGGCCTAAACCTGGCACGTCCCTCTACCACTTAGCACATAATTTATCTAACAGAGGTAATGCATCTGCTACTAAGTGAGCGTAAATCCGTGACATGCACTTTTCATTACAATCCAAGCGAAGCAAACATTCCAACTTAGACTCCTCTACCTGCAAAGGTAAATTCAAAAATTGACTCCTGAATGCATGAGCAAATTGCCTGTAGTAGAAATAATAAGTAAGCGGAATCCTAAACTCCTCAGAGAGTTGAGCAAAGGATTTCAAAAAGCCTCCCTCCACCACCTGAGAAAGACATTTGATCTTGTATTTAGTCCAAATCATTGGGTCCGGTAGCTTAAAAAAATGAGGTAGAGCAGGATTCCTCCAGATCGTCACATTCGGAGATACCAATGCGGAGGAACCACGCCCCCTGAATAATCCAGCCCCCCCATGCTTTAACCGCGGTGGATATCGAAGGTTTCAATGAATACGGGGCCCCCAATCCCTGTAACACCAGTACACGCAAAGCCTCCAGTGATCCAACTATGGCTGCCTCCAACATTGTGGATGGATTGGTCTGGTCCGGGGAAAACCACCAGGCCACCGTGTTTAAATAGGAGGCCAAATAATACTTCTGCATATCCGAAAAAGCCATCCCACCCTGGGAGGCAGGCCTCATAAGCGTGGCTAACCTATATCTCGGAGGGCTAGGGGACCATAGAAAAGAAGAGAAAACGGTATTTAGCTGAGCAAAAAAGGACTTCGGAACACACGACGGACAGTGACGTAGAAGGTAGATAAACTTAGGCATTATTTTCATTTTAATTAAATTCACCCGACCTAGTACAGAAAGAGGCAGGCATTCCCAAGATTTCAATTGTCACTTTGTTTCTTGTACCACGGGGGTCAAGTTTAAGGGAACATACTCCGAGGATCCTCTAGAGACCCAAACTCCTAAATATTTAAATGTATCCACCCATTGAAGTGGAAGATTCAGGGCAGCAGATTCCCTCACCCCCGGATCAACAGGTAGTAAAAGGGATTTGGACCAGTTAACCCTCAGTCCAGTGAATGTAGAATATGTATCAAGAATCCGCAATGCTCCTTGCAATGAAGGTCCCGCATCGCCCAAGAACAGCATCATCAGCATATAATGCCACTCTCTCCTCCAACCAACCTACGCGATGTCCATGAATATGTGGGGATGTGCGTAGTGCCTCCGTCATCGGCTCGATTGCTAAGGCAAAAAGAGCCGTGAAAAGAGGACAACCCTGACGCGTACCCCGATATAAAGAAAAAGGGAAAGAGAGAGAGGGTAACGCCCAGGCTGATAGAAGCAGTCGGATTCTTATAAATTATCTTCAACCATTCAATAAACTGCAGGGGAAAGCCCATCCTCCTAAGAATCTCCCAAAGAAAGGAACACTCTACCGTATAAAAGGCCTTCTCTATATCTAGAGAGGCCACCACCCTAGAGCCTTGATTGGTATGTGGAGCATGCAAATTCATGAGCAATATACGGAGATTAATATCCGTGGACTTATTTGGCATAAAGCCCGTTTGATCTGAGTCTATCACGGAAGGAAGCATACCCTTAAGCCTTCTAGCAAGGAGTTTTGTTAGAATTTTAACATCATTGTTTAATAGTGATTTTGGTCTATAAGAATCACATAAATCTAAGTTCTTAGAAGGCTTGTGTATTAGCACTATATGGGCGTGGCTCAGAGAGCCTGAAAATTGACCCACTCGCAGAGAGTTAGAATAAAGGCAAGCTAGAATAGGTGACAAAAAACTTGAATAAGCTTTATAAAAATCAATAGGAAGGCCATCTGGCCCTGGTGCCTTACCCGGCGGGAAGGACCCGATGACCCCCGCCACCTCTTCAGCCGTGAAGGGTGCCACCAGCCTCGACCTCTCTAAATCTAATAACCTCCCAAACGCCGCCTGATCTAATATGGGAGATATAATAGATGGAGAAAAATCTGTATCTAATCGTGAAGAGTATAGAACACTATAGTACTCCCTGAAAGCATTCAAAATCCCTTCCCGCGTTTGAACAATATCTCCAGATGGTAACCTAATTTTAGCGATAATAGTTGAAGGGTGTTCATGTTGCACCAATAATGCTAAAAAGCGTCCATTTTTATCCCCGTGTTCAAAGAAAGTTAGCTTCGCTTGAAATTGAGCCACTCGAGCATTCCCTGCTTAGTGCAAATTTAAATCCCATTGGGATGCCTGTAGCTTAGTAAAATTAGTCTCATTTGGGGCTGCACTATGCGCTTCATAGCACTGCGACACCAAATCTCTAAGAGAACAAGTCGCAGACTCCATATCCAACCTAAGAGTGGCAATATTAGGAATATATTGACCCCTTGTAAAGGCCTTAAACGCATCCCAAACTATTTCTAAAGCAGCGGAGTCTCTATTATCCTCCCAGAACTCTGACAGAAGTGGGAGAAGCAAATCCATCGGAACCAGGTGAGTCACCCAATGAGGAGCTAACCACCACAAAGATGCATTCCGAGAAGCCGGATATCGAAAGGACACCTGAAGCGGACAATGATCAGACAAGCCACCCAGGAAATAGGATACGTCCCCCCACCTCTGACAGAAAACCCGGGTTCACGAAAGCCAAATCTATCCTGGAAGAGGTTTTATAGGAAGTAGAGATGTCCTGAACTATTCGCCGGCTAACAGCTCCCGGCGAACATCGCTTGTTTGCGTTCGCCTCGGCAGGCGAACATATGCGATGTTCGGTCCGCCCCCTATACATCATTATAGAGCAAACTTTGAACTTTGACCCTGTACCTCACAGTCAGCAGGCACATTCCAGCCAATCAGCATACTCTCCCTCCCAGACCCTCCCACCTCCTATAAAAAAGCAGGGACAGCATCCATCTTAGATTCATCCTGAAGCTGCAGAGTTAGTTAGAGCAGGGAGAGTGCTGCTGCTGCTGAATTAATAGGGAAATCATTAGCTAGGCCAGTGTTCTGTGTCCACTCCTTCTGTAAGGACAGCGTCCTGACAGCACCCCAAAAAGCCCTTTTTAGGACTGGTACATCAGTCTGCTTTTTTTTATTTTTATATATATATATATATATATATATATATATATATATATATATATATATATATATATATATATATATTTCCTGGCAGTCTCCATGGCAGCCTACGTGTGGGTTAACCCCGCCTCCTCTCCAATGGTATAGGACCCCCCTCTATAAATTTCAGCTTGCAGGCACAGCCAGTGTTCCTTTTTTGTCCTCCTCCAAGGACCCTATTTGGATTATTTCCTGTTGGGATTTGGTCGGCTTACCTCAGAATGAAAAGTCGGTGTCTATGTCCAGGGCCCAGCCATGGGCGGGTGAGTGACATTTCAAAATCCCCTTTGGCTGATAAACTGTGCGGTGCTTCTGATGGCCGATGGATATCCTGACAGGGTCTGAAGATTTGTCTCCTCCATGGCAGTGTTTTTGTTATGTTTGTTTGTCTCAAACTACCTTTCTTTGCTATCCCTGGTGGCCCAATGGCGGCTGGAACGCTCCGTGCGTTCCAGCCATCTCCTTCCTGCTCCCCTCCACTCAGTCCGGCGGACGCATGCGCTGTGTGGTAATAGAGCTCCGCTCGCTGCCTGCGCATGCGCACTTCGCCGCAATTGGAAGCGAGGCCCGGTCCGCGCATGCGCACTTGCGATAGCGGCCGGCCATCGCTGATGTCATCCTGGCGCGAAAATTTAAACGCCTGTAAGCTCCAGGGCAATTGGGAATGCACTGTGGGCATAGCGACGTCTTCCCGGTACCTTGTCCGTGTGAATACCAGGTATGTGGGGACCGGATGCTGCATACCTTTTGGCGGTGTGCAAGGGGGGGGGGGCGGTTGGATGCATATTAGGACAACACCTGAATGTTCCTTATTGCCTTGTAGTGATCCGCTGTATGATCTACTTCCTTGTCAGTTTTGGTTTTGCCTGAAACATGGATCCTGCTTCAACGCCCCCTTGTGGCCAGCCCTCTCACAACAGGTGAGTGCTGGTACATTTTAGGGGGATATGAAGGGAGGGATGCTGGCTCATGATTCATGGCTAAATCCTGTGTCTCCGTGGATTTCTCTTTCTCCCAGCTCCTCCAGGTCTGGTCAAGAAAGAGACCCTGTCAGGCCACGAAGAGAATCATCTTCAAGGTCAAGGTGCCATGAGTCTCCATCAGGGAGCAGGCATGAAAGGAGACGCTCAAATTCCTCCTCCAGACACCGCACACACCGCCACAGTAGCCATACGGCCCAGAGAGCCTGTTGGGGTTGTGGGGCGCATGTCCCGGAGGACAAGTCCCTTTGCGAGCCCTGTTTCGCTCGTGCATCTGGTGAAAGAGAGTCTGAAGATCAGAGATTGGAATCCCTGGTGAAACCGATTGTCCAGCGATCCATGAAAGAGTGGGGTGCTAGTCCCACACCTGGGCCTGCTACTCCCAGCTCTCCTGCTGATGCTCCTGAAGAGCAAGGTCCCTCTCAGCCAAGCTTCACTTCCGGGAAATCCTCAGAAAGCGATTCGGAAGAAGAGGAAGGTGCAGTTGGGGGTTTTGATTTTGCCCTTGTTGCACCTCTCATAAGAGCAGTCAAAGAGGCTCTGAAATGGGAAGATCCCAGTACCCCACAAGTAAAACAGAGAAGGTTTTTCCAAACACTTGGGGAAAGAGCGGCTAAACTTTCCGCTCCTTTCAGAATTGAAGGATGTCATCCTAGAAGAGTGGAATAAAGGGGATATGTATAAAATTAAATAAATGCGCAGGATCAGTAATGTGAATAGCTGCAACCTTCGAACCAAATGGTGATAAAAATGTGTGGAAAAGAAATCAGGTGCGCTAAAATTCACTGGTGTCACAAATCAGGAAAAGGTGTGACACTATAATGAGTGTCCCCCATATACCTGTGATGTGTTTCCAAAATTGATGTGCACTTAAACGGGTGTACAGTAAATACTATACACCCTGGTGCATATACTTGGGTGTGTTATGGTGAATAGGTGATGATAAATGGATAATGTGATACCAACATAAACCAACAAAGTGCACAAGTAATTCAAAGAAAAAGTTTCCAATATTTCAATGGTTGCCACCTCAGTGTATAGTCCATATACATATAAAAGTGCATAAAGTCCCAATCGTCTCCTCACAGGCTAAAGTAAAGTCCACTCTGTGGGTTCCTCTAGATCCGTGGGGTGCAGATAGGTTCCACCACCTTTGTGGGGATTAGCCCCTTACCATAGAGAAAAGAGGTTAAGGACGGATAATCAGCCCAGTAGTGTCTTGGGAATTCAGGGAGGTCACCGTGAAATAATCAGATAGTAAGTGTGGCCTCTTACCAGATCGCTCAAACCAAAAGGCGACTGTCTCACTGATCTTTCGGTGTCTCAACCCAATCCCGGTCCACTCTTGTTCTGGGTGTTACTCTCCGCACAGGTGAGGGCTTCCACGTGTATCTCACAGAAACAGAATCAGACCATAGCGCAGTACCTTTGACAATTTATTAAAACAAAAGTATCCAGTGCACTTACAGTTAGATGTTAACCAATGGACACAGGAAACCGATACCGATATTGGAGAGGCCGTGGCCGCCTGCAGTGCGGTCCTCGGCAACTTGCGATGACGATGCGGCGCTCCTCTGTGACGCGTTTCCACTAAACAGTCGTCTACGGAAATAGGAGTAGACGACTATTTAGTGGAAACGCGTCACAGAGGAGCGCCGCATCGTCATCGCAAGTTGCAGAGGACCGCACTGCAGGCGGCCACGGCCTTTCCAATATCGGTATCGGTTTCCTGTGTCCATTGGTTAACATCTAACTGTAAGTGCACTGGATACTTTTGTTTTAATAAATTGTCAAAGGTACTGCGCTATGGTCTGATTCTGTTTCTGTGAGATACACGTGGAAGCCCTCACCTGTGCGGAGAGTAACACCCAGAACAAGAGTGGACCGGGATTGGGTTGAGACACCGAAAGATCAGTGAGACAGTCGCCTTTTGGTTTGAGCGATCTGGTAAGAGGCCACACTTACTATCTGATTATTTCACGGTGCCCTCCCTGAATTCCCAAGACACTACTGGGCTGTTTATCCGTCCTTAACCTCTTTTCTCTATGGTAAGGGGCTAATCCCCACAAAGGTGGTGGAACCTATCTGCACCCCACGGATCTAGAGGAACCCACAGAGTGGACTTTACTTTAGCCTGTGAGGGGACGATTGGGACTTTATGCACTTTTATATGTATATGGACTATACACTGAGGTGGCAACCATTGAAATATTGGACACTTTTTCTTTGAATTACTTGTGCACTTTGTTGGTTTATGTTGGTATCACATTATCCATTTATCATCACCTATTCACCATAACACACCCAAGTATATGCACCAGGGTGTATAGTATTTACTGTACACCCGTTTAAGTGCACATCAATTTTGGAAACACATCACAGGTATATGGGGGACACTCATTATAGTGTCACACCTTTTCCTGATTTGTGACACCAGTGAATTGTAGCGCACCTGACTTCTTTTCTACACAATAAAGGGGATAGCAAGACCTCCTTATTCTCCAAATTGTCTAAGTTGTATCCCTTTAAACCAGAAGAGGTCAGTCATCTGGAATCGGCTCCTCTAGTTGATGCCGCAGTTTCCAGACTAGCAAAACACGTTACACTCCCGCTGGACGATGCAGTGTCCTTTAAAGACCCTCTGGATAGGAAAATGGACCTGGATTTAAAGAGAATTTATATCACAGCCGGTGCGGCTTGTAAACCTGTGCTAGCATTAGCAGCCATGTCTAAGGCCATGGAAACCTGGGTTTCTGATGTTGAACTAAAATTAAGGAGTGTGTCTGAAGATGCAGTAGAAAACTCTCCTGTTCAGGAATTGAAGCTAGCTTCTGTGTTTCTTGGAGAAGCATCCATTGATGTGTTACGTCTCTTATCCAGATCCATGTTGGCTTCTGTCACAGCCAAACGGGCCCTGTGGTTGCATCCCTGGCTGGCAGACCCAGCCTCTAAACAGGCTTGGTGCAAAATCCCTTTTGAAGGATCCTCTTTATTTAAAAACAAATTGGATAATGCAATTACTAAAGTGACGGGTGGAAAGTCAGGTTTCCTTCCCCAAGATAGGCGCCTCTTTGGCCCTAAGAAGCAGCAACCAAGAAAGCAGATGCCCGCTCATATAGGCCTGGGAGAGATTACAGGAGGAATTGGAAAAGCAGCCAAGCATCCTCACGTAAGCCGGTCAGAGGCTCAGCACCTTCCGGACAAGAAACCTCAAAGTCCTTTTGAGATTGGGCCCGTTCAGACATGCCAGGTGGGGCGCGCCTGCTCCGCTTTCAGCGTGTCTGGGCGGCCTCAATCTCAGACTTCTGGACCATCAGGACAGTGTCCACAGGACACACATGGACTTTCTCAACAGATCCCGTGTCCAGATTCATTCCCACTCGCTTGCCTTCTCAGGACGAGAAAAGAAGTGTTTTGCTCGACTATGTAAACACGTTGGTAACTCAGGGCGCAATAGTTCCGGTGCCCGTGCAGGAAAGATTCCAAGGCGTATATTCGCCCCTCTTTCTAGTGCAGAAGAAGAATGGATCTTGGCGCCCTGTAATAGATCTAACCTATCTCAACAGGTTCATCAAGAACGAAAAATTCAAAATGGAGACCTTATCCACCATCCAGAAAGCAGTGCTTCCTGGAGACTGGCTGGTATCAATAGATCTCAAAGACGCGTATTTCCACGTGCCTATAGCAGTAAACTTCCACAAGTACCTCCGTTTTGTGGTAGAACATCGACACTTCCAGTTCATCTGCCTTCCTTTTGGCCTGTCCACATCCCCAAGGGTGTTTTCCAAGGTCCTTCTAGCTGTGGTAGCTCTAATCAGAACAAAAGGTGTACGTCTACATCACTACTTAGACGATCTTCTACTGTTATCACAAGACAGGGATCAACTTTTGTCCCACAGGGACCTGGTCACCACAACTCTCATGGAGTTCGGATGGTTGTTGAATCTTCAAAAAAGTCATCTGGAGCCCTCTCAACATCTGGTCTATCTAGGGGCTCAATTCAACACCGTTCAGAATACACTTTCTCTGCCTCTAGAGAAAATTCCGGTGGTTCGGGAGAGGATCTTTGCAGCCCTCTCCTCCTCTTTTCTGACGGCATCCCAGTGTCTCAAAATCATCGGCACTATGGTCTCGACGGCCCCTATGGTCAAGTGGGCACTGTGGCCAATGCGGCCCTTTCAAAGGGGCTTCCTTCGGCAGTGGAATCCGGAAGAACGCGAGCAGCGTATCTTTATTTCCCACAACATGAGGAGCAGCTTATTATGGTGGCTCCAACGCAAGAACCTGCTCAATTGCCATTCTCTAGTTCCCATCACGTGGGTCATCATTACAACCGACGCCAGAAACTCTGACAAACATGAAGGATCACAGGTGCTACTAATGGGGACCACCCTTGCTTGCCACCCCCACACAGTGCCAGGAGAAGTATCTGAAATTCAGACTCACTATAAATTTACCAGGAAATCTTCCAGAGGAGTCTTTGCTGCACAAATCAGAGATCTGGAGGAAACCTGATTTTACTATATGCTGTTGTTGCCTAGTCCATGAGAGTGGTTAGGCATAGGCGTCTGGTGAGTCTGAATTTCAGATACTTCTCCCAGCACTGTGTGGTGGTGGCAAGCAAGGGTGGTCCCCATAAGTCACACCTGTGAGCCTTCATGTTTGCACTTTCATTGCTCTATGCACTTTATACCTATGGACTTTATGGACTCCTATTGATGTGATTTCATGCTTTTATGTATTATGATTTTATGCTTATATTTATCACATCTGATTCATATATTTTGGTATATGTTATCATCCTATTTATTTGGTAAGAGGTTATCACCATCCCTGCGCTACTGAATTTCGAATGAAAAAGCCAGTTCCTCTTTTTTCTGGATTAATTTTATTTTTTATTATATTTACTCATTTAAGTAGCAGCAATTTGTGTTATTTGTGTTATTCTGTCAGGTTTGTGTTACCTGTATTTCCTAAAGTGCAGTGGATTACAACATTGTCTATTAATTTAGTACAAGTAGTGATACTTATATATTTAATTTTTCCTCTGTAATATAATTGCAGTTGCCTGCCAGTGAGTGTCAGGCCCATAGACCGTACTGTGCCCACTGCCCACCACTCATATAGGGTGGCACAGCACCTTGCAGGTAAAAAAGTAATTTAATTTGTCCTCTGTAATATAATTGCAGTTGCCTGCTAGTGAGTGTCAGGCCCACAGACTGTACTGTGCCCACTGCAAATGGACTGTTTGCGGTTGTTTGCGGTGCGTTAAATGGGGAGTTTGATCTGTCAGAGTTTGGTCTGTCACTGTGAAGCGGGCGTAACCCTTACACTACCTGATCGTTTCAACATCATACCTGATCGTATTCACACACTGGATGTTTTAAAGCACGTTATTCCAAACAATTTTGGAATGTTAGGTGATTTATGCCCTTTATGGATTAAAACCCAACTCTGCGTCAACTAAGTCATTTTCCATGGGAGTTTTGCCATGGATCCCCCTCCGCAATGCCACAGTCCAGGTGTTAGTCCCCTTTAAACAACTTTTCCATCACTATTGTGGCCAGAAAGAGTCCCTGTGGGTTTTAAAATTCGCCTGCCTATTGAAGTCTATGGCGGTTCACCCGGTTCGCCCGTTCACGAACATTTGCGGAAGTTCGCATTCGCCGTTCGCGAACATAAAATTTTATGTTCGAGACATCTCTAATAGGAAGCAGAGAAGCAACAATACCCTCTAGTTTCTGGATGTCTCCATTTCAAAACTTCCGTCAACCCCGAGGTCTCTGCCCATATACACAAATCCCCATTAAACTTCTTTGATCGAACTGGCCTGTCAAGATCTGCAGATAATGTAGCATTGAAATCTCCCATAATAAGGATCTTAGCTGGAGAATGGGGAGCAATCTTCTCTAGGACAGTATATTGAATCTTCAAAGAGAAAGGAGGTGGAAGATATATATTAACCACTATAGAATTACTATGCCACAATGTAAAAACTACTATGACATACTGGCCCAAGGGGTCCATATAAACAGTTTTGATTACACACTGGAAGTTCCTGGCAATTAGCACAGAAACCCCACGTGCATAAGTTGAGTATGTAGCGTGATATGCACTTTGGACCCATGGTTTTTTTAGGGATTTTATTTTCCTGGCCATGAGGTGCGTTTCCTGAAGCAACAATAGATGAGGCCTAGTAGATTTCAAGTACTGAAGTAAAAGAACTCTCTTAAATTTGGAGTTTAAACCCCTAACATTCCAGGAGAGTACTGTAAATGACTCAAACTTAAGAGGAGCCATATTCAATAAAAAAAAAAGAGATGAGGTAACTCATTAGCAGCAAAATACAAAATAGAAAAGTAGAATGTCCATTTGTAGCTCGCAATGGGGGAAGGAAGGTACTGAGAAAAAAAAAAAAAAACGAAAGACACAACAGAATACCCACGCACACACAAAAAAAAGAACAAAACAAAATTAACCCAGCACATTGTGCTATCCCTGCCTTCACCACCTCCTCCCGCAAATAATTGGAAGGACATTTGGTGAGGCCTATATCCCTATTCACAAAAAGAAAAAGAGAAAAAAAAAAACAGCACATTGCCAACTGGCAGTGGTGATTATGTCCGAAAATTAGCCACATGGGTATAGCGTGCATTAACAGGATAATAATACTAAATTGCCTGAGAAAGAGCGAGAAAGAGAGAGAGAGAGAAAAAAAAATGTCCCCCTCCCACTCCTTATTCACACTGTTAGGTGGAACTTAGAATAAATTAGCCAAAAAAAGAAAAATCATCCCAGTGTATCTAACCACTCAGTAGAGGCTAAGGGGGAATCAAAACATTTAGAGGATCCCATATAATCCACCCGCAGTTTACTAGGATACATAATGCCATAAGTGAGGCCTTTCTCTCTCAGCCGTTTCCTAACATCCGTAAAGGAGCGTCTTCTCTTCTGTACCTCCAAAGAAAAGTCAGGAAAGAAGTGCAAAGTAGTGTTCTCATATCTAAGTTCTGTATGTTTTCTGTCTTTCGACAAAACCAGATCCCCATCTCTAAAATTAAAAAAACGGAGCAGGAATGGCCTCAGAAGGGCACCCTACGGATGCACGCCACCTGGTATCCGATGGGACAATTAGAAGGGATGTACCCCAAGGCATACTAGGTGACTGTATTTATATCTGAAGAGCACATGGGTTCTGGGTCAGTCTTCCTGTACAGAGAGAGGTCCAGGAGGGGAGGGGGCTGTGGTGGTCAACCTGAGGGCCTGCAACATTGGAGCTGAAATTCATAGTTCTCTTGCAAGCTGACTGAGTGAAGATGTCCATGGATATCCATGGATCCTGTCTGGTATCACGAAGGAAGGTGACCTGCAGCCAGGGCCTTGTGAGTACAGACCCCCTAAAGGGATCCTAGAGTCTGTTGTT
Organism: Pelophylax lessonae; assembly: GCF_965119305.1. Classification (NCBI taxonomy): domain Eukaryota; kingdom Metazoa; phylum Chordata; class Amphibia; order Anura; family Ranidae; genus Pelophylax; species Pelophylax lessonae. The sequence continues at coordinate 341,150,667 of NC_138770.1, forward strand.
GCTAAAATCCCCCTCTTTGTGCTAAAAGTCTGTATACTGGGTGTAAGTTAAAGGGGACACTGACTAGTGTCTTGAAGAAGCAAGAATTCCTTCTACTACAAAGGGACTTGCTTTGTTCTGTACAGCCCACTGCATAGTGCTACTGAAAATCTGCTACACAGTTCTATTGAAAAAGTTGTTCCCACTTGTGAATAGTTTGTTTAGAGTAGCCTACTAATTCCCTTCTCCTATCCAAGTTCTCCAAATAAAATACAGAAAAACACACCCCTAGACTGGTCATTGGAGACAATGAGCGGAAGAATGTGTGCACCTGGCTGTGTGAAAATATTCTGTAACTGGCTGTGGATTAATCAGTGGGAGACCCGGGCAGAATTATTTAAGCGGCTCTTGTGCGGATAGCGTTATACTAATGACCAAAGGAGTTTATTCTGGATTGTCTGGGGTACCTCCTTGCAATTTTTTTCCAGTCCGATGGGGTGTACTATTTCCAACAATGTGGAGTGTCTATGGGCACCAGATTTTCACCCTCCGTCACAAAACTTTACATGGGTTGGGAGGAGAGGACTTATTTCTGCAGAGACAGAAACCACTTTAAGTCTAAAATAAAGTTTTTCCGTCGCTTTATTGATGAGCTTATCTTTGTTTTTGATGGACGGGATTTTGTGCTGGATAACTTCCTGGACTATCTGAACAGTAATGAACTAAACTTGGGGTTTCCTGGGAATATGAGTAGTCAGGTGATGCCATTTTTGCCAGTGGTCATTGCCCTTGAGTTGTGAGGGGCAGAATTTTGCGATCTAGAATTTTTCTGCATTCTGAAAACAAGGCAGTAGTTTATGCAATTATTGCTTAACATCTAAAGCATTGCCTATTTTAGCAATCCTTAGGCATCTAGTTTTTAATTGTTTGGATTTATATTTGTGGATTAAAGCCAAATATGTATCTGGATTACAAATTTTATAGCTGACTCTTTGTCATGTTTGCAGTTGGATCGCTTTTGGACATTGGTTCCAGACGTGGATATGATTGGAGTGCTGTGACTGCCGCATTTGTGGAATCTAGTTTGACACTGGTCGCTCTTTCTTAAAAACAATTGGTGGCTCCAATCATGTGAGCAAATTTGAAAATAGTGTGGTTTTCCTGGTGTTGCTTCCTTTACTATCAAGGTGGGGAATGTCCTTTTTCAGAATCTCCAATTTCATTTTTTTTAGTTCATTGTTGGTTTGCAAGTATTCGTACTGTCACATTGTGAAAAAGCTAGCTGGCATTTCCTTTTTTTTAATGTGTTTATACAGTTTTCCTTTATGTAAAAGTTTATTTTCAGTGCAACAAGCGTTAAAAGGTTTTCGCAAAAAGAATGTGTCATTGGATTCACGTTTATCTATTAATATTGATCTTTTGCAACATCTATGTCCTCAACACAGGCAGTATGTTTATCCGATTATGAAGACTTGCTTTTCAGGGTTGCTTTTAGCCTTTGCTTTTTCGGGGCATTTCGTATCTCTGAACTATTGCCTGATAATGCCAGTTCGGTTACTGGTATTTTTCTTTCTGACGTGGTTTTAGATAGTGACACAGTACGAATTAAACTTTGTCACAGTAAAACTGACCAATATGGGTGAGGTAAACGGATTACTTTATGCAAATTATCTGCTTTTCCAATTTGTCCTTTTTCATTACTGTCACAGTTTATGGCTACCCACCCGGCCTTTGGCCTTCTTATTCATGCTTCTGGTCTTCCGTATCAATATCAATGCACAGCTGTTTTACAGAAATGTTTACCTAAATTGGGCCTTTCTCATCTCAGGGTTACCTTTCACTCTTTCCACATAGGGGCAGCCACTTCAGCTGAGAAACTGGGTTTGCCAGTTATACAGAATATAGGTAGATGACACTCTGATTGTTAGTTATCCTATATACGTCCTAATTTGTTTTCTTGATTTTGAAGATAATTGCAACACTGTATGAATAGTGGGACACTCCTACATCTTTTGGGCTCAATGGACAGCTGCAATCAGAATTTATGGTCCCAATCTTGTTTTTTCAGTTGATTTTATTAAAAATTCAGTGGTTTGGGTTGAGGGGCATGAAATTGCATTATTGGCGTCAAACCTTTTCAATTGTGTTCGACCATTGCCTCCCCCACCTCAAGTTTTTATTTTACATGTTGCAGGTAATCATATCTGTTCTTGTAATACTTTGGATATCATTGCTCAGTTGAAGCTTGATTTCCTACACTTACGAGTGCTTTTACCCAGTATTTTAATTTTCTTGGAAATTGTTCCTCGTTTTTGTTGGCTTACAAATCCTGGGTTAAAACATTGTGATAAGATTCATAAGCGGATTGATAGAACTATGGCAACATTTTTAAAAACTGTTGAAGGTTTTTCTTACAGGCATATTGACCTTGAAGGTGGATTGCCTGGTCTATACAGGTCTGACACAGTTCATTTATCTGATATTGCAATGGACATTTTCAATACAGGACTCTAAAATTGCATTGAAATGGCCTCAGTTCGGGGGGTGGGGGGGGGGGCAGGCTCATTTTAAATTAGGCCTGGCTTGTGGGGACAGTTATATTGTTTTGTTAACTTGAGCTGTATGCTAAGTTATGGTTTTGAATTTGCTTAAAGGTCATTACAGGCAGTCCCCGGGTTACAAACAAGATAGGGTCTGTAGGTTTGTTCTTAACCTCCCTGGCGGCATGATTCTGTCAGGAATTCTGTACCAAAAGCAGTACAATTTTTTTCATGGAAATTTGGCGTTATGTATTATAGGCCTACAATTCTTAGTAATTACTGACTTAAACCTGACCAAAACAAGAGTCTAGTAGACATCCCAGATGTGATAAATTTGAAACACAAAGGCATGAATTATAATCTAATCAATAATATAATTTTATTATATAATATATATATATATATATATATATAATATTATATTATATAATAAAATTATATTATTGATTAGATTATAATTCATGCGTTATATTATATATATATGTGTGTGTGTATATATATATATATATATATATATATATATATAACCACTTAAGCCCCCGGAGGATTTGGCTGCTAAAAGACCAGACCCCTTTTTTCAACTTGGCACTTCGTGATTTTAACTGATAATTGCGCGGTCATGCAATGCTGTACCTAAACGAAATTTACGTCCTTTTTTTCCCACAAACAGAGCTTTCTTTTGGTGGTATTTGATCACCTCTGCGCTTTTTATTTTTTGCGATATTAATAAAAAAAGAGCAAAAATTTTGCAAAAAAATGACATTTTCAACTTTGTCTTTTAAAAAATATCCAATATACTCAATTTATGTCATTTTTTTTGGCCAAAATATATTTAGCTACATGTCTTTGACAAAAAAAAATCAATGAGCGTATTTTTATTGGTTTGCGCAAAAGTTATAGCGTCTACAAACTATGGTGTAAATACTGAAATTTACGAAGCTTTAATTTCTGACTGCCTATCTCATTTCATGAAGTGCTAAAATGGCGGGGCAGTACAAAATCCCCCCAAACTACCACTTTTTGGAAAGTAGACATCCTAAGGAATGTTCTGAGAGGCATGTTGAGCTCATTGAATATTTTATTTTTTTGTCACATGTGTTTGAAAAATGACTAAAAAAAATTTTTTTTTTTTTTTTTTTTTTTTACACAAAGTTGTCATTGAAATGATATATTGCTCACACATGCCATGGGTATATGTGTAATTACACCCCAAAATATATTCTGCTGCTTCTCCTGAGTACAGGGATACCACATATGTGGGACTTTTTGGGAGCGTAGCTGTGTACGGGAGCCCGAAAACAAATCACCACCATCAGAATTTCAAAGGGCGTACATTTTTCATTGCATTTTCTCACTACCTATAACGGTTTAGGAGGCCCTGAAATGTCAAGATACCACAAAACCCCCCCAAATGACCCCATTTTGGAAAGTAGACACCCCAAGCTGTTTGCTGAGAGGCATGGTGAGTCCATGGAATATTTTATATTTTGCCACAAGTTTCGGGAAAATTACAATTTTTTTTTTTTTATTTTTTTTTTACACAACGTTGTCACTAAAAGATAAATTTCTCACACATGACATGGGTATATGTGGAATGACACCCCAAAATACATTCTGCCGCTTCTCCTGAGTATGGGGATGCCCCATGTGTGAGACTTTTTGGGAGCCTAGCTGTGTATAGGACCGCGAAAACCAATCAACACTCTCAGGTTTTCTAATGGCGTAAATTGTTCATGTCACCTCTGCACTACCTGTCACAGTTTCGGAGGCCCTAAAATTCCAAGATAGCACAAAACCCCCCCAAATGACCCCATTTTGGAAAGTAGACACCCCAAGCTATTTGCTGAGAGGCATGGTGAGTCCATGGAATATTTTATATTTTGCCACAAGTTCCGGGAAATATATATATATATATATTTTTTTTTTTTTTTTTTACACAAAGTTGTCAGTAAATGATATATTGCTCACACATGCCATGGGTATATGTGAAATAACACCCCAAAATACATTCTGCTGCTTCTCCTGAGTACAGGGATACCCCATGTGTGAAACTTTTTTGCAGTCTAGCCGAGTACAGGTCCCCGAAAACCAGTCCCCACTTTCAGGCTTTCCAAAGGCGTAAATTGTTGATTTCACTCCTGACTACCTATCACAGTTTCGGAGGCCCTAAAATTCCAAGATAGCACAAAACCCCCCAAATGACCCCATTTTGGAAAGTAGACACCCCAAGCTGTTTGCTGAGAGGCATAGTGAGTCCATGGAATATTTTATATTTTGCCACAAGTTCCGGGAAATATATATATATATATATATTTTTTTTTTTTACACAAAGCTGTCAGTAAATGATATATTGCTCACACATGCCATGGGTATATGTGAAATCACACCCCAAAATACATTCTGCTGCTTCTCCTGAGTACAGGGATACCCCATGTGAGACTTTTTTGCAGTCTAGCCGAGTGCAGGACCCCGAAAACCAACCTCCACTTTCAGGTTTTCCAAGGGCGTAAATTGTTGATTTCACTCCTGACTACCTATCACAGTTTCGGAGGCCCTAAAATTCCAAGATAGCACAAAAACCCCCCAAATGACCCCATTTTGGAAAGTAGACACCCTGAGCTATTTGCAGAGAGGCATGTTGAGTGTTTTGCAGATCTCACTTTTTGTCACAAAGTTTTGGAAATTGAAAAAAGAGGAAAAAAAAATGCATTTTCCTGTTTTTTCTTCATTTTCCAAAACAAATGAGAGCTGCAAAATACTCACCATGCCTCTCAGCAAATAGATTGGAGTGTCTACTTTGCAAAATGGGGTCAATTGGGGTGGTTTTGTGCCATCTTGGCCTTTTATGGACTTCAAAAGTGTGATAGGTAGTAAGGAGTGAGATCAACAATTTACGCCCTTAGAAAGCCAGAAGGTGCAGATTGGTTTTCCGGGTCCTGTACGCGGCTAGACTGGCAAAAAGTCTCACACATGGGGTATCCCTGTACTCAGGAGAAGCAGCAGAATGTATTTTTGGGTGTCATTTCACATATACCCATGGCATGTGTGAGCATTATATCATTTACTGACAACTTTGTGTAAAAAAAAAATAAATAAAAAAAAAATATTTTCCCGAAACTTGTGGCAAAATATAAACTATTCCATGGACTCACCATGCTTCTCAGCCAATAGCTTGGAGTGTCTACTTTGCAAAATGGGGTCATTTGGTGGGGTTTTGTGCTATCTTGAAATTTCAGGGCCTCTGAAACTGTGACGGGTAGTCAGGGGTAAAATCAGCAATTTACGCCATTAGAAAACCTGAAGATGTGGATTGGTTTTCGGGGGCACGTACACAGCTAGGCTGCCAAAAAGTCTCACACATGGGGTATCCCTGTACTCAGGAGAAGCAGCAGAATGTATTTTGGGGTGTCATTTCACATATACACATGGCATGTGTGAGCAATATATCATTTAGTGACAACTTTCTGTAAAAAAACAACAACAAAAAAAGAAATAATAATTTTCCCGACACTTGTAGCAAAATATAAAATATTCCATGGACTCGCCATGCCTCTCAGCAAATAGCTTTGGGTGTCTACTTTTCAAAAAGGGGTCATTTGGGGGGTGTTTGAACTGTCCCGGCATTTTATGCTCAATCTTATCCACACATCACCCACTCTTCTAACCACTTGAAAACCAAGCCTTTTCTGTGCCTTTTTGTTTACATGAAAAAATACTTTTTTTTTACTAGAAAATTACTTTGAACCCCCAAACATTATATATTTCTTTAAAGCAGAGGCCCTATAGAATAAAATGGTGGATGTTGCAAATTTTTTTGTCACACGGTATTTGCGCACAGATTTTCCAAACGCAATTTTTGCGAAAAAAATACATTTTTTTAAACTTTATTGCACAAATACACTATATAATTCCAATTTTTTTGGTAAAATTTAAAAGATGATCTTATGCCGAGTTCATAGACACCTGACATGACATGCTTTAAAAATTGCGCACGCCTGCGCAGCGGCAACAATGTACGTACATTTTTAAAAACCTTTAAAAGTCTCTGCAGGTTACCACTTTAGACTTACAGAGGAGGTCTACTGCAAGAATTACTGCACTCGATCTGGCGATCGCGGCGATACCTCTCATGCATGCTGAAATTGCGGTTTACATATGACACTAGACCAACGCTTGATTGTGCCATTGCACGCAAGCACGGGGGCAAAGGGGAGGGGGGCTCGATTTTTTTTTTTTTTTTTTTTTTTTGCTTTTTTATGTTATTTTGACACCTTTCCTTTAATTTTTTTTTTTAATCATTTTTATTGTTATCACAGTGAATTTAGATATCCCCTATGATAGCAATCTGTAGTGACAGGTACTCTTTTTTAAAAAAATTGGGGTCTTTTATACTCTAGATCTCTACTCTGACCTTAACGCATCTGACCACGCCAAAATTGGTGTGATAAAATACTTTCCCAATTTCCCAATGGCCCTGTTTATTTCTGGCGAAAAAGAAGTCATGAAATGCTCGTAGCCTCCGGCATCTTAGGCCACAGAGATGATTGGAGCCATTCTAATCTTCAATTAGCTCTATTGTTAGATAACTGAACCACCGGCTGCACTTTCGGGTTAACCGGTGGGACAGGAGAGCCCGAGAAAAACCACGGAAGGCTGTGGAAGGCGGCGGTGGGGGGGGGGGAGGCCCCTCCCACTGCATGTAAAAGCAGTCTAGCGGCCAATTACCTGCTAGGATTGCTTTTACATGTAAGCCGACCGCTGGCTGTAAAAAACGATACCAAGATGATGCCTAAATCTGCAGGCATCATCCTGGTACAACCACTCAAAGTCCAGCAACGTACCAGTACATTGCTGGTCCTTGTTTGGCATATAGGTTTTTTTTTTTTTCATGCAGCCTGTGGGCTGAACGGAAAAAAAGAGAACCTATCAGAAATCAGCACAGGAACAATGCGTAGTATTACTCATCATTAACCGCCCAAACAACCACCCACTGAATTTAATGGTGGGTATACACGACACTATCCACGTATACCAAAATAGGATTTTAACTGCAGTGCTGAAATCAGAAAATCACCACAGCTGCTATCAGCAAAGGTATCCATATATGCTGAGCGCAAACACTGTTTGTGTCAGAATATATAAAATCAATGCGTGGTAGCCGACGAGTACCTGCAAGAGAAACAGGTCACAAAAGAATGAAAAAACAAACAAAGTACATTAAAAAAAGTACATTAGGAAGAGTAGGACATATAAAATGACTGACACAACAAAAGTTTTTGGATTCTCATCATTAACCGCCCAAACAACCACCCACTGAATTTAATGATGGGTATACACGGCACTATCCACGTATACCAAAATAGGATTTTAACTGCAGTGCTGAAATCAGAAAATCACCACAGCTGCTATCAGCAAAGGTATCCATATATGCTGAGCGCAAACACTGTTTGTGTCAGAATATATAAAATCAATGCATGGTAGCCGACGAGTACCTGCAAGAGAAACAGGTCACAAAAGAATGAAAAAACAAACAAAGGACATTTAAAAGTACAGTAAGAAGAGTAGAAGGACATATAAAATTACTGACACAACAACAGTTTTTGGATCCTTTTATTTTTCATTCTAACTGTTTCTTCATGTCTTGATTTGGGACTGCGATCTTCCAGCTTGGGTCTCTCAAAATGTCGATGGACATCCAACATCCTTCGAGACCCTGTGTTTGTGTGCCCTACACTGTGTCGTGCTGTACCCTACACTAATACTCCACTAGTGTATGGTAGCGCTCAAAACATTCCCCGATGCAGAGACCAGGTTGGTCAGGACATTTGGGACAATAATAACGGGTGTCACACCTAAATCCGCGCCTGCTACAGACACGACATCGTCTTTGGGGTCGTATTTGGGTAGGGGTACGCGGGATGGCATAAGGAAAATGCCTCTCATGCAGCCGGCTCACTGCATCTGGAAGGGGAAGTTGGGCAGGCATGCCTCCTGGGTACAGGTAGGCAAGGATGACCGCTTCCTGGAATTCCCGGAAGGGTCCAGTTCGTCCTGACGCCCTGTATAGGACAAAGGCGTTCAGCATAGCCAATTGGAAAAGGTAAACAGACACTTTTTTGTACCAGCGTCTGGCTTTACGGGCAACTAAATACGTTGCCAAAAGCTGGTCGTTAAGGTCCACCCCTCCCATATTAAGGTTATATTCGTGGACACAGAGGGGTTTCTCCATAACGCCAGTTGCCGTAGGGATTTGGACTGTCGTGTCTGCGTGGAGGGAGGACAGAACATAAACATCCCGTGTATCCTTCCACTTCACCGCAAGCAATTTGTCCGTTTTCAAGCAGGCTCTCGCCCCCCGACTAAGACGGGAATTTACAAGCCGTTGGGGGAAGCCCCGGCGATTAGGTCGCACGGTGCCACATGCGCCAATTTGTAAATCAAGCAGGTGACTAAATAGTGGCACGCTTGTGTAAAAATTGTCCATGTACAAATGGTACCCCTTTCCGGATAAGGGTGACACCAAGTCCCAAACAATCTTACCGCTGCTCCCTATGTAGTCTGGGCAGTTCGGGGGCTCCACAGTGCTATCTTTTCCCTCATAGACCCGGAAACAAACTGTATAGCCTGTGGCCCTGTCACACAATTTATACAGTTTGACCCCGTATCTGGCACGCTTGCTGGGGAGGTACTGTTTGATAGCAAGACGGCCAGTAAATTTAATCAGGGACTCGTCAACGCAGACAACTTGTTCGGGGGTAAACAAGGCTGCAAACCGCTGATTGAAGTGGTCTATGAGGGGCCGAATTTTGTGGAGCCGATCATATGCAGGGTCTCCCCGAGGACGACAGATTTTATTGTCGCTGAAATGCATAAATCGCAGAATTTGCTCGTATCTCCCCCTGGACATGGAGGCAGAGTACATGCGCATATGGTGAGCTGGGCTAGTGGACCAATATAGCCGCAATTCACTTTGTTTAGTTATGCCCATGTGGAGGGAAAGGCCCAGAAAGATTTTAAATTCGGAAACCGTTATAGGATTCCAGCCGAATGGTCTGGCAAGGGGCGAATTTGGGTTGGCGGCGATAAATTGTTGTGCATATAAATTTGATTGATCCACAATAGATCTGAAAAGATCTTCCGTGAAGAACAGCTCAAAAAAGTTCAGGGGCGTAAAACCAGCTGTCTCCACGTGGATTCCAGGTTGGGCAGTGAATGGGGGAAGTACTGGCGCTGTAGAATCAGTGGGTTGCCAATTGGGATATGCCAGCGCATCAGGGAGGGCACTATGGGCTCTACGGGCCTGTCTTCGAATACGCGGTGGCTGCGGGCCACTACTTGTGCTAGCCACCGCACCAGCTTCAACTGCACTTAGGGGACTCGCCACGTCACCAGGTGATACTGCAGTGCTGGTTGTACTAGGTCCAGGGTGTACTAGGCCGCTGGCGCTTGCCAGGTCGCCAGAAAAATGAGCGGCACTAGTAACCACACTCTGCTCCATACGAGCACCCTGCGATTCCTGCATCTCAACAACTCCAGAATGGGGTCGGGTACGCCTGGGTCTAACAGGGACCCATCTGTCGTCGGAGCTATCTGTCAGGTTGCCACTGCTGTCATCAGGTTCATATACTGACACTAATTCGGTCACTGTAGCTTGCCCATCGCTATCAGATGACCCGGTCAGCATATAACTGTAAGCCTCTTCATCATTGTACGAACGTTTGGTCATTTTGGTAACTAAATTTACCCGTACAGTGATGTGACTCACAGGTAATAAAAGCACCTGGTTGTCAAGGACTATTTCAAGCGCTACCAAAAAAACTGCTAATGCTAGCAGGGATCAGGCCTGACTTTGCTAACACAGCGGTTTTGTGTTTTTTTGTAAGAGACAGTAATCTGTTGATTACTACACTTACCTGGGTGAAAGGGTTAAACGCAGGTGCTGGCCGGAATCAGTGCTGATCGTGCAAACACCGCGTTTTGGGAACCCTAAACTATGGGGGCGCTAGTATAGTTCTGATCAGATCAGATATTGATCTGTTCAAACACTATACTAGAAATGGAAGTGTATGTGCGTGCGTGCGTGCGTGTGTGTGTGGCAATCAAGGGGTTACTTCTAACTATGTGCCGGGGATCTGGGGGGGGTGGCGGGGACCCTAAACCTCCTTTGGGATAGAAGCTAACTCACTAGCGCAACTTCAAGTCACAATGACACTAATACAAAATACAGTAAAAACACTATATTATGTGTGTATTAGTGTGCAATGTGACAGGGGGAAGGGGTTAACTGGATGTGATCAGGGGGGGATCAGGGGGTTAAATCTTTATTGGAAGGGGCTGGCGGGTATCCTAAGGATAAAAGGAATGGTAGCAAGCGCTAAACCTGGTCACAAGTCACACTTATACGGGTATATAGAAAATGCTATATACTGTATACAGTATGTTGTGGCAGGGGGTGTAGGGGTGATCAGGGGGGGATCAGGGGGTAAAATCTTTATTGGGCGGGTGGCGGGGACCCTAAACCTCCTTGGGACAGAAACTTAGTCGCCTGCGCAAATTCTGATCACAATCACACTAATACAAAAATACAAAAACACTGTATATTACGTTTGTATTAGTGCTGATGTGACAGAGGGTGTAGGGGTTAACGGCGGTGATCAGGTGGGGGTCAGGGGGGATCAGGGGTTTAAATCTTTATTTGGGGGGGTGGCGGGTAATTTAAGTGGAAAAGGGGGGGCCGCAAGCGCTAGACCTGACCACAAATCACACTTACACGGGTATATAGAAAATGCTATATACTGTATACGGTGTGTGTTAGGGCAGGGGGTGTAGGGGTGATCAGGGGGGGTCATGGGGTTAAATCTTTATTGGGCGGGTGGCGGGGACCCTAAACCTTCTTGGGACAGAAACTTAGTCGCCTGCGCTAATTCTGATCACAATGACACTAATACAAATATACAAAAACACAGTATATTGCGTTTGTATTAGTGCTGATGTGACAGAGGGTGTAGGGGTTAACGGCGGTGATCAGGGGGGGGGGTCAGGGGGGATCAGTGGGTTAAATCTTTATTAGGGGGGGTGGGGGGTAATTTGAGTGGAAAAGGGGGGCTCACAAGTGCTACACCTGTTCACAAATCACACTTATACAGGTATATAGGTAAATGCTATATGCTGTATATAGTGTGTGTTGTGTCAGGGACTGTAGGGGTTAATCGGGGGGGGCGATCGGGGGTGAAATGTGCCTATCTAAGTGTGAATGTACGTGCTTGTTGCTGTACTTACAATTAGATGTGCTCTCCTCTCACGCTGGATCCAAAAAGACCGTTGTGAGGGGAGGGCACATCTCCTCTAAGCCTGTGTTTACATTTCACAGGCTTAGAGGGTGATCTGATTGGGCAGGACCGATCAACAGGTCCAGACCAAAAATGATTGGCCTGGACCTGATGACTGATCGGTTCTGACCCCAATCGAGTCATCGGCGGGACCGAGGGTGCGGTATATATATATATATAATATAAATGTTATGTGTGCGTGTGTGTTTTGTGCAACGTTCAATGTTTGAATTTCCCTCCCTAGTTCCGCTCCCATGCAGCATTGCTGCTGCAGGGAACGGAACTAGGAAGTCATCACACCGACGGAGGATGGACGAGCGGCAGGCATCTCAGACGGCTGGCGATCTCAGCAATGGGAGATCATCTGCCCATCCACCCCAAGCGTGTCTCGGGGATACCGATAACAGCATGAAAAATCCACCCCGAGTCACGCTCGGGGATACCGCTAGGAGGGTTGAGTTATATTTGTTTGTAAGTCAGAACAGAAACATTTTTTAAGTGTAGCTCCAGCCAAAAAAAAATGTTTTCTTTTTTGGATAGTATAGGGAAGAGTAACACCCCTTTAACATTTGTTTTGCTGTCTGTGCCCCTGTTCAAAAGACTTTACCTCACTTTCTGTCCCAATGACAATTGGATTTTGAAAATTTTGGTTTGTTGTGGAAACAAAGATTGGTGATCAATTTCAGTGGAGACACCTTTTTCCCATGATAACTCTTACAGGAGTGAATTTCCCTTCCTAGGGATAGATTTCCTCTCACTTCCTGTTGTCTCCCTCCGTTTGTAAGTAGGAGTCATTTGTAAGTCGGATGTTTGGAACCTGGGGACCGCCTGTATATGGTGTATCTCATGTTCTAATATTTAACAAGTTGTTAGAATTTATGGTTTGGTAATAAAATGTTTCACCAATAATAAAGGGCCGCGGCAATGTTGAACCACCACTAATTTGTTTGTGTGGGTTATCTTATTTAAGTTCATGTATTTTTTAAACAACATTCTGCATATGATGCCATTTAATTTTCAAGGTAATCTATGTATATCATGTGTGCTTTAAATGCCCTGCTGTTGAGGGGTATTTAAAATTCCCCTGGTCCAAATATCCTTTTTATCCCTTTTTTCCTATTTTCTATGAAGAAAAAAAGAATTCACTAAGACACAAGTGTTTTTCATTTTGAATCTTGTATTGTTCTTGTCATTCTCTGACACCTCTGCATCATTTTTGAATATGATTTTACATTATGTGTGCATGTTATAACCATTTGTGCCTTAAGTGTTGCAGCTCTACATTATTTTCTAGATGATCGAACAACTATAAAATGATTTTTAAGCCCTCTCCACTTTTCCGGTATGTATTATATTCATGGCTGAATAAGCCAGAGTACAGTGCTGTGATATGGTAATGTTCTCCACTGTTCACACAGACACAAAAAGCGCAATGAGTTCAATTTCACTTAGTTTTTACATTACGATGTTTAATAGTCTAAACTGTTTCAGACATCATTAGTATCCATGTCAGTACTATGTGCATATTCTGTTTGTTCAGCATTCCGTAACATTTTCCTGGGAATTTCTACTGTAGATAAAAAAAAAACTACACAAAAGAATAAAAAAGAATAGATTGGGTTTTTTTACATACTGTATATCCATATATTCCAAATGATTATTATCAGTACTCAAAAAAACGAAATGTTTTTAAGTTAGGTAAATACAAAAGATTGTGTATTATTATTTTGTCTTCTCATTTGAGCCAGCAGGTAGAGGTCTAGTCTTGTTTTCACAATGTTAGCGGTTAAAGCTTTACCTTTTGCGGAAAGTAGTCGGTTAACAGAATTCAGTAACTTAAGCTCAGTTACAAAATGATTTATCACTTATCACATGGCTCAGTCCATAGTTTCAGTCAGACAAATCCTGCCTCAAGGCAAGAAGCTTCCACTATGCTGTTTTTTACACTAACCCGTAGTACTCTGGGAATACTTGTCATGTATTAAATATTTATTTGCAAACTGAAGATTATATGAGTTAAAGAAGAATTCCAGCCTAAACCTAACTAGTCTTAAAATTGTTCCCAACACCTATGCTGACTAAGCTGTGTAAAAAAAGATGTATATACTTTCCTATTTTAAACTTGTTCCATTCTGGTCACATAATCTAGCCCCCCAGCTCCATGGCTGCAGGGGAGAGGAGGGAGCACCAACAACAGATGTGACATGGGAACATGTAGGTGACATCACACCTTCCATAATTCCCAGGTCTTGTTGAGTGCTAACTCTCCTTTCCCCTGCAGCCACTGTTGATTGACACAGAAGATCACATGATTAGACCAAAGTGGGCTGAAAATAGGTAAGGCAATAGGATTTCATATAGGTTAGTCGCAGGGCAATTGCCTTCAAGGCCGCTCTAATGCCTCATTATAAGTTTGCACCTCTTCACTCAAGCTGTGCGCATACGCCGTCACATTCCCTCCCCAGCTCGGCCAATGGCAGGTAGGCTTCAGCAGATCGGTGGGGCTCCTCAGCTAACTCCACGGGTAAAAGACAGTTTTGAGTGCAAATGTTTGTAAGCCATCAAGCTCTTTACTAAGCCACAAGCCATCAAGCAGCCACTGGTGGTGATGGGGGGGGGGGGGGGATCAGGGCCAATGGGCTACTCATTAACCTCATTGGCCTATGTATGTTCCAGGACAACACCAGGCCAAGACAAAAAACCGGGAAAGACAAACTTGAGCAGGGGTAGAGATTGACCAGACATGGTACTGCTCTAGACTGGGAGAGGACCAACAACCTGGTGGAGAACTAGGCCAATGGGCCTGCCAAGGAGGTAGTGCCAGGAAAGCACAGTGAGGATGATCGCAAATGTCATATGGGACAACACAGCAATGTGCCCATGTGAACAGCCTCTGGCAGAAGCTGCTGATCCCTGCTACTTCTAAAGCAATGGCATTTCTTGGGTTCACGTAGCTATATTAATGAGAGAATGACAGCTGTCATCTGAAGCTGCCCTCATGGGCACCTTGCAGTGACAGGTTTTCTTTTCATCTCCTGGAATGCCATGAAAAGGACAGCAGGAGGGAAGTATTAGGTGTCACATGTCACGCTGTCCCTGGTAAGCGGTCCCCTGTGACAGATCACTAAAAAGAGCAGAGTAACCCCCACCTGTTTCCATGGCATCACCATGGACTATTAACATCTGTAGTGGGGCAAGGCTATTGTCATCCTCTATAGTGATACTGAAGCTGGTACAGGACAGGGAAACCCCCACCTATTTTTCATGGTGTGACAGTATACATGGTACTGCCAGAGGCAGCAGGACAGGGATAGGGAGGCTGTGAGGGGGGGGGGGGGGGGGTCATGTTACATAGAGGAACCAATCCCCTTCATTTTCCTTCTGCAGCCACTGAATGCCTGTCGGAGGGAGAGGAGTAGAAGCATGCATTTAGCAGCTGCATGGAGGGATCACTTCCTCTATAGGACACTGCCCCTTCTATTTAGGTGTACAAGGTGCCGCACGGGCCCCCCCAGGAGCATGAGGCCAGGTCACAATCACAACCATTGCGACCTCTGTACGTATGCCCCTGAGAACCGTACAATTCATGCAGTACCGCCTACATCATCTTGCTGGACCTATTACTGCTCTCCCTGACAGCGGCACACTGCAGGATTTATTCTGCCAGCCAATCTCGCAGTTCAGTAAGTTAGGCTGTCATTGTATTAATGTGTACCCAATATAGTAATATATAATATATAATGTAAATAATATACTATATCCCACGCTGTGGAAAGATTCAGTGTGTTGGTGACCTAAATAAATGTGTTTGTAAAAAATAATAATAGAAAATTTCATGTGGGTGAAATATATGTGCTGTGAGTACCACCTTAGTATGAGCTGCAGCTGAAACAAGGCAAACAATTGCCTTAGAATGAAAGGAATATATACACAGCGCTGCTCACTACTCAAATTCTTCACATACACAAAACATATACTGTATCAATGAAAATATATATATACAGTATATAACCAAGTGTCCATCAAATCAACTAGGTTAAAATTAAAAAAAAAACTTAAAAAACTTGAAAAAAATAAAAATAAACTTAATTAAATAAATAAGAGTTCTTCCACTCTTCAGACTTTAAATCAATAAATGTGCTCCCTCACCAAGTGTTGTTAACCCCAACAAATAAATGTTAGAAGTCAGTTGTGCTTTAGATTACATTGTGGGCTTGCTGGGACTTGTAATCTTCTTCTCTATTATGTTTCCTTAGCTCACTCCTCCAGCCATAGAGCATTAACGAAAACACTGGAGCTGCTGGGCATTGCAGTTCTCCACCCCTTAGTCTTATTGCTCACATATAGAATACATAGACAATGTGGGCTATGTGGGACTTTAATTGAGACACCGGCAGGTATGCCCAGCGTCTCCATCCCTGTATTGGAAAAAACGAATTGAAAAGGATTAAAAGAGGTGCATGGAAGCCAGCCAGCCCCCAGTCTGATGTACTCACCCTCCAGTCTGCCACCAACCAAGTAGACCTGTCTCAATATACATAAAGAACAGGGGTTTAGTTGACACGCATTTGCAAACGCATATGTAAGCTGCAGAGCCACGACACGGCACCCTGTTATATCTGCAGTCCCTAACACTTTTAAATGTAAGTGTCTCCACTCTGGGAGCACATGGTTGCTAATGGGTGGATAGGAAGCAGGTGGGAGGGAGCAGCCCAAACTTCCCCCACCCACTTCCGTCCACGACTGGTATGGTATCTCAATGCTCTAATAGCAATGTTCTTAAGATGGTACAAACTGAAAACGACCAGCTGAGAAGCATACACCTCCAATCCCTTGGCGGATGCAGTGTAAAACACAGATTGGGACTTTATATGAGGCAGTTTGCCTGTATAGCTCAGTGCCTCCATCCCTAATTTCATAAAGTATTTGGGACTTTACATGAGACAAGCAGGTCATGCTATGGTCTCCATCCCTGTATATGAAAAACTGGGGTCAAATTAGACTGCATCCACCAAAAACGCACGAAAATCGCAAGGTGGGACTTTAAATGAAGCACCAGCCTGTAGGCGAGGTGCCTCCATCCCTAGTTGCATAGACAATGTGGGCTATGTGGGACTTTAATTGAGACTTTAATTGAGACACCGGCAGGTATGCCCAGCGTCTCCATCCCTGTATCGGAAAAAACGAATTGAAAAGGATTAAAAGAGGTGCATGGAAGCCAGCCAGCCCCCAGTCTGATGTACTCACCCTCCAGTCTGCCACCAACCAAGTAGACCTGTCTCAATATACATATAGAATACATAGCTGGAAGGCCAGACACAGCGTGACTCCAGTTCTTCCACTCTTCAAACTTTGAATGATCAGATATGCTTCCTTTGATGGTCCTATACTCGTGCGTATCAAATTAGTGCAGCGCTAAAAACAACTAAAATAGTAAATATGTCACATTAGTCATGGGTGCAGTGAAGAAAAACAAGACCAAAAAAAGAAAGTCCATAGGAGTCATGAATCCCAAAAATGGATCTTAGATGGAAAGTAATAATCCAAAAGAAGGTTGAGTCCCAAGGTTTGGTGAGCAGGAGGAAGACACCCGTGATCCTGCTCACCAAACCTTGGGACTCTTTGGATTATTACTTTCCATCTAAGATCCATTTTTGGGATTCATGACTCCTATGGACTTTCTTTTTTTGGTCTTGTTTTTCTTCACTGCACCCATGACTAATGTGACATATTTACTATTTTAGTTGTTTTTAGCGCTGCACTAATTTGATACACATTACTGTTTGGATTTCTATAGGTCCAGTGTTTCAGCTGCTAACATTTATTACCTATTTATCATTATTTTTCAATATTTAGCGCAGGTTTCCCCCCCATTGATTGTAATGGTCCTATACTCACCTAGTGTTGTTCACCCCGACAAATTAATGTTAGACGTCAGATGCGTTTTAGATTGCAGATGTCCTGGGCTTTATGGGAGCAGTAATCCTCCTCTCCATGATGTATCCTCAGCTTGCTCCTCCAGGCATATAAGGTTATAAAAATGCTAGTGCTAGCATCTTCCAAACTGAAAATGAATTGGAACTGCTGAGCTTATAGTTCTCTACCACTTGATCTCATCTCCTTATAATTGATGTTCACATTTAGAACAAATAGCAAGAAGGGCAGGCATAGCATGACTCAGTTTATTAAAAACTTTTGCAGAATTGGTTTATACTCACTAAAAGAGACTGATATTCAAAAGCATGTGTGCCAAATCGAAAGTACTGCCACAGCATGCTCACCACCGGCCAGATGTAAGACTAGCAATTGTCTCTGCCTAACTCATTTTATTCCTCTCATAGAGCCCCATCAGAGGATGGTGCCATATCAGAAAAATATAAAGTATAAAATGTAGCTATACAAAAAACCATTACTACAGCAATAGAATTACAATAAGATTATAAAATAATGCTATCTGAATCCTAACGCTGTCTGAAAAGGAGGGGCTTTGTAAAGAGGGACTCTGATGTAAAAGGAGACTCTTGATGTTAATTAGGGGCAACTGATGTGAAAGGGGGCTCCTGACATTAAGGGGGGTTCTTGATGTTAAGGGGGGCTCCTGATGTTAAGGGGGATTCTGATGTGATAGACGGTCTTCTGATGTGAAGTAGGAGATTACTGATGTAAAGAGGACTCCTGATTTAAAGGGTGGCTCCTGATGTAAAGTGGGCTCCTGATTTAAAGGGCTACTGCTGATGTGAAGGGGAAGTACAGGCAGACTCCTAATATAAAGGGAGACTCTGATGTAGGAGGAACTACTAATGTAAAGGGGGACTCTGATGTAAAGGAGGACTCCAGATTCTAAGTAGGGAGCTCCTGATGTAAAGGGAGACTTCTGTGCCCTCTTGTGAACATAGTTGTGTAGTATAGATAGAGGCTTGTTAGAAGCCTGGGAATGAGTCAGAAAGTTAACTTTAAGTCAGGCTGGAGGTCTCTGCAGGCCAGGCCTCTGGTACTGGAAGCTTATAGAAGATTCTAGATGCTAGTGGGCGGAAGCCAGGAGGTGCTGATCTGAAAATGTATGAGAATCTGGCTAATCTCCAGGCAGGGGACCTGGTAGGGTAGCTAACCAGCCCATTAATATTAGGGAGCCTGGCTGGCAAAGGAGTCGAGTGGAAGATGGATGGTTAAGATGCTGCTGTGTAGCATGGAAGGGGGCCCCGGAATAGTAGGGTTCTGCCTCCAGGCTGGAGGCTGGAGGAAGGAGGAAAACTGACAGAAGGAGTTCCACCGCACTGCAGTCCACTGGGGAAAAGGACAGCCTGCATAACCTGGAAAGAAATCAGCCCAGCAGAAGGCCTGAAAGCAGTTTTATCCAAAGCTGCAGGACAGGGACAGTGTGAGTACCTCTACACCCCCAAGGCAGTTAAGGTAAAAGTCTGCTTGATGCAAGTTCTTGTCAAGTCTTCAGGGGACAATTTAATTCTTACACAATTCCTTGCCTTGGAATTAGATACCATAGCCAGGTGGGCTGGTATTTATAATTAAGGGGACGGAGAGCTCCTACAAGTTAAGACTTTGCTAAAAATCCATTTAGGGGGACACAAAACTCCTAGAAGGAAATTACTAAAGACTGTTGCTGTTCCAAAGGAAATACAGTCAAGTATATATGTTGTTGCAGAGTGCCAGAGAAGGCATTTTGTTGTTCGTCATGTTTGGCATCCCATAACCCATTTTACCCTATCCAAGTTGAAATCCTTAATAAATCCTAAAGCCCATGGACTGTTTATTGTGTCTATATGCAAGTTGGAAAATGTGTGTTGCCTGGCTGTGCAGGCAGCTTCTAAGGGGGTAGCACTACTTCAGAGGTAAAGGGGGGGCTCCTGATGTGAAGGGAGGACACCAGATGTAGGCGGAACTAAGGATGTAAAGGCTACTCTGATGTGAAAGGGAGGCTCTTGATGTAAAGGGGGCCCTTGATGTAAGGGGGCTCATGATTTAAAGGAGCCACTGCTGATGTGAAGGAAACACTGATGTAAAGGAGGACTCCAGATGTGAAGGGGAGACTCCAGATGTTAAAGGGGGACTTCTGATAAAAAAAAAAAGGGACTGCATATGTTTTTTGTACTGACAACAAAGTATTCCTCAGCCCCTGACTGTATATGTCGGGATATTTTTAATTAAATTTAGGTTTATGAAAGTGAGCCTCTCACTCATAGTACAGTAATTATGCAGTATTCTGTGGGTGAAAGATTAAAGTTTAAAGAGTGCTCATTGTATTTATTTTAAACAGTCCTAAAATGTTATTTATTGTTTAATTTTTTTCTTGTGTTTTAATTTACATGGACTACAAAAATGGCATGTGGGGTCGGGAGGAGGCAAGGGAGGGAGAAAGCGGAAGTGGGGCTGCACCATGGGAATCTGGGTTGTACTTGCCCTTTGGCTAAAAATTGTCAGTTAGCCCCTGGTTAATCAGTATAGGTTGTTGGGGGTGGGAGGAGCATTTTTAAGACTATCTATGGTTTACACTGGAATTCTACTTTTTAAAAAGATATAAAACAACAGTTTGAAAGCATAAATGACCCAGTCTATTATATTTTTTACTTTAAAGTCAGCCAATAATGGTTATGCAAGCATTTGAATATTTAAACTAAAATCCCCAAACTAGCTAAAATGTTTGACTTTTTTTTGGATAGATTGAAGAAGGGTTAAAAAATCTGTCAAGGTTATAGTTCTGTCCACAAAAACACATTTTTAGTAGAGTGGACAAGGTTAAGAAGTTATAGCATTTTTTTGTGTCTACCTGTCCAAGAGACAACCATATTTTTATATGCATTACCAGAGATGGGATATAAGGGAATATCTCACAAATAGGGCCACAAACAATAATAAAAGCCTGATAGAAGTGTTGACCATTCCATATTCTATTCAGAACAACACAACAAAGTATGGTATTTAGTTATTCTGAAGGCGTCTCACACTTCAGCTTGTAAACAGTCCTCCTGTAGTGATGTCATGAGTGAGTGAGTCAGTGGGTACATATTTGCCAGGTTGGGAGTAGCCCAGGGCAGATGAGGCATGGGAGCAGATACCCCACCTGCATGAAAATGTAGTCAGTTATCGTAGAGGCCCTGAACAGAGAGAAAGTACAGCACCCAGATGAGCCTGCTGTAGTCATCCTGTCTCTCATGGTTGGTGGAGAATAGAATGGGTTGTAAAAGGCCTTTCAGACCAGGCCAAGGGTTCTCTGCTGCGACTTCTATCTCCCTGAGGACCTTGGAGAAGTGTACAGATCCTAGAGGTATAGCTGCAGTGATCCTGTCTCTGGAAAAACATGCAGGGAGTTATGAGCTGGATGACTCTGGGAAACAGAGAATGTTCAAAGGGAAGATGACTTAAGGGTGATGCACTGTGTGCTGCTTTCACATAATGACTGCTGCAATTTGTCCATTATATGTGATTGACCATAGTACTGTCAAGTGACCCAATAAGTATGTCTATGTGATGTGACTTGTACTGCCAACTTCTGAAGAAACAAAAGTTAAGTGTTGAAACTGTACTGTGTGGACATTCCTTTCTTTTTTAATATAAAGGCTAATGGCTGGGGATGTTATGGAAAGTCTCTGGCATGGAGTTAGGCAAAATATGGCGGAGGTAAAGGGAAGCCAGCAGGTGGATTATTGTTCTATCAAATAAGAAGTGAGGTAGGGACCAACAACAAGCCTCCTTACAAGCTTGGGTCAGAGGGTTTGACAGATGGTCTGACAGTTGCTGCCTTACAGCTGCCTGACTTCATACACTATTTTCCAGTTTCTGGCTTTACACTATATGAAATAGAAATCATGTAGCTGTCAGAGCCACAACATTAGGTTTCCTCTAACCACCCGACACATGCTGAAGTTTTAGGTTCCTGCAGAGCAAGTACATTTCAATGAGGGGGCAAATACAAATCTTTTATAGAAGCATAGGCATGCGCACAGGGTGCGCCAGGTGTGCCTGGGCACACCCTAATCACCCCATGTGGAGCATATTTACCCTGTTTAGACCCCTGATATTTCACCAAATAAAAAGAAAGTCTCCTTTTTTCTGAAAAATATGGTAAAAAAAAGGAAAATTGTAAAAAATAAAAACTACTGACACTGTCCACTGCCCTACTGACACCAATCTCTGCACTTATGACACCATGCACTGCTCTATTAACACAGTCCACTGCTCCACTGACACTGTCAGTATATATACACATGCACACACACACGCATACATTATGTGTTTGAGCTTTGGGGTGCACACCCTAATGTAACTGGCTGTGCACACTTATGTAGCCTGCACAATTATAGACTAAATATTCAGATTCACCATATACCTAGTCATGAAAGCTTAAAAGATGGATTCCATAAACAAACTATTATTATAGTCGCACAGATCAATGTGCAATATTAAAAGTATTCTGAAATGAAGAGACATTTTTTTCTGTGCACTCTCCCTCTGGTCTACTAACTCCATTGAAAAAGAGAAACAAATTATCCCTTGTAAAGCCAGCCAAGGAATAGTGATGATCAGAAGTGTTTGTTTTACTTTCAGAAATTGCTCATCTTAGCAGAAATACCTTGTGCAGCGTGTAACAGAAAAGCTCTCAGATGGCGGGAGCAACAGCACAAGATACCAATAGTATGCTATAGTGCAAGGAGAATGATGATATGAAGATAAAGCAGAGTTACAGGAAGCTTAGCTCATCCTGGTGCCATTTTACCTTTCACTGCCCAGTTACAGTGCAAATAATGCATGAAAAATGCATATAAAAATGTGTGCGTGTGTGTGTGTGTGTGTGGGCTTTAACCACTTCAGCTCTGGAAGATTAAGGCCTGGTTCACATCTATGCATTTTTTAGTGCATTTTCAGTTTTGCATAAATACACCGCAGTCCATTTAATATGGTTTCCTATGGGTCACATTCACATCTGTGCATTTTATGGAATGAACCAGGGACCAGCAGGTTGTGTTTTTGGTTCCCTTGACTTCAATAGATCAAAAACATGTATTAAAAACGCAAAATGCACCTGGAATATGCATCAACTGCAACCTGCAAAGGTGTGAACCTGGCCTTACCCCCCTTCATGACCAGGCCATTTTTTGCGATACGGCACTATGTTACTTTAACTGATAATTGCGTGGTCCTGCGATACCGTACAAAATAAAAATGTCCTTTTTTTCTCAAAAATAGAGTTTTCTTTTGGTGGTATTTGATCACCTCTCCGTTTTTTATTTTTTGCTCTATAAACAAAAAGCGACCAACAATTTTGAGGAAAAAAAACTATATATATATATATATATATTATAAAACATATCCAATAAAAAAATGTAGAAAAGATCAAATGTCTTCATCAATATGGGCCAATATGTATTCTGCTATATATTTTTGGTAAAAAAAAATCCCAGTAAGTGTATATTGATTGGTTTGTGCAAAATTTATAGCGTCTTCAAACTATGGGATATAGTTATAAAATTTTTATTTATTTATTTTTACTAGTAATGACAGCAATCAGGGACTTAGCCCCCGTTCACATAGGGGCGACGCTACCTCGGAGCGGCCGCCACGGACTTCATAACATTGAAGTCTATGGCGGTTGCCTCCGGGTCGCCCCAAAGAAGCTCCGGACCCTTTTTCTAGGTCGGAGCGACTTGTGTCGCTCCTATTAGAACGGGTCCGCAGCTTCCCTATGGGAGGCGACCTGCGGCGACCTGTGAGGCGACCAGGTCGCCTCACAGGTCGCCCCAGTGTGAACCGGCACTTATAGTGGGACTACAATATTGCAGCAGACAAATCCGACACTAACTGATACTTTTGATACTTTTTTGAGAGCCAGTGACACTGATACAGGGATCATTGCTAAATATATGCACTGTCACTGTACTAATGACACTGTCTGGGAGGGGGTTAACATCAGGGGCAAGCAAAGGGTTAACTGTGTGCCTAGCTAGTGTTTTAGTGTAGTGTGGGAGGTGATATTACTAGGTGAAGGCATTGATCCATGTCCCTGCTTTGCAGGAATACAGGATCCATGCCCTCCATACTGACAGAACGGCAATCTGCCTTGTTTACAAAGGCAGACTGCCATTCTGCCTGTGTACTGAACAATCAGTGGGTGTCAGAGGACATTGATTCTGTGGGACCCGCTGATCAGCTCCCACCACGTAGAACCACAGTGGTAGTGAGCCACCGCCAGCGCACACTCGTGCCTGCTACCGGAAAACCATTAGAGGACAGTCGGCAAATGGTTAAAGAACCTTATGTTATAAATAAATTGCGCTATCTCAGTTTACATTGGGAATATAGAAATCCCTCTAGATATATCCAGCATGTACTGGTCTGTTATTTTTCATGATACAAATCAACTGTGCACAAAATTCATACAGTAAAGTACAAATGAACCACACAATATTTCATAAAGCAAACATGCCATGGAAAGCTCAATGTGCACAAGGAAATAAAACATCTTAAATAATATAAGATTATGTGCACACAGACTGAATCACAATTATGTGATCCATATACATGAATTCATTAGTGACAATGCATAAATAGAAGTTAAGGAATCTGAATAAACAAAATCAATTTAGTGAAAGTCCAAGTTATATCCATCTCAGTGCAGTAAAGTGCTCCTGTGCTATTTGCTGTGGATTATCTCTACATAACCACCAATTCACTTACACCTTAGTGCTCGTGTGGACAGACAGCTTACCAGAACATATGATCCCCGAGGGGAAAATATCCTCTTTAGTAAGAGCCACAGCTCACTCTCAAGAAAGTTCCTAGATGTGCTGATAAGATCAGCTTTCCAACTCATGTCAACTCAACAGATGTATATATGTCAAAAGTAAGGAGGAGAGCACTACTGGTAAACAGTTTATTTAAAAACGAAAAGTATTGCTCTTACATATAGAATGAGTTTTCAAGGCAAATACATAACTTGCAGACACACCACACTGCTTGATCGGCCTGTGCATGTTGAGGTCACACTGCTGGCTCCGCCCAATGCGTTTCCCCTATAGAAGGCAATACTGGGAATGGAGGCTCCTTATGCAACCTTATGTACAGACAATTATGACAGTTGGGATATGCACCAGAAAAATGGCAGTCCTTAGCCCCTGTCATATTGCCTTACATCTCTCATCCAGTTCCACGGATAAGAGGGTAGAGCCAGCTGTCCTGTACAGGGCCCAGAACCCACTAATTAATCAGGGGGACTGAGGACAGAGAGGGGTTCTTTCCTTTGGAGCACCATAGTATAACCTCTGCATAAATTAAAAAAAAAACCTTCTCTTGGCCCCATTTGTTCAGCAGGGGCTGTGGGCAGAAATTAAACTATTCAATATTTTTCAGACACGGGCGAAGTAATCCAAGGTTTGATTTATGCCCCGTACACACGTTCAAAAGTACAAAAGTCTGCAGATAATCTGCACGTGTGTATGGGGCATAATTTAAAGTTCTGGGCCTCCTCTTCCATATCAATCCACTGCAGCAGGCTAGAACTTTAAGTGAATTGCCAGAAACCGCAGCACAAGGATTACTCCACCTGTGTCTGAAAAACATTGAATAGTCTCATTTCTGCCCACAGCCCCTGCTGAACAAATCCTATAGCGATAGAGAACTGAAGAAGGTTTTTTTGTTTTTTAATTGTTGCTGAAATGACTCTGCTATGCCCCAATAAAGACAGCCAGCTCTGCCACCAGGCCTCCAGTTGAATTGACACAATCAACCTGATTGGCTAAACAGCCTTACGGCTTGTTTGTTTACATTAGCTTTACTCTCTAAAAAAGCAATATGAATTTGGTTAACTTTTCAGAAAGCAATTGACGAAAAGTGAGGTTGCATTGTGTCACCTCCTCACTCCTCCTAAATGTTGCACTAATGCACTCCCAACCTAGTGCATTGCATGCAGTGTTGGGGCAGATGCGGCTTGGCCCTAGTCACTTAAATGGGTCCTGTTCAGAGTAGGGTTGCCACATCATCCCTTTAAACCAGGACACATTAATTACACAGGTTCTGAGGCTGATATAAGGCACATAAGGCACTAGGTGAGTTTAAGTACCACCTTAATCAGCCACAGAACCAGTGTAATTATTGCGTGTCCTGGTTTAAAAGGATTAGGTGGCAACTCTATTTCAGAGGGCAGTAGTGCATGCTAAATGTGACAGAGAGTATAATTCCTGCCGCGGCTGCAATATTGTACTGTACACCTCCAGCGGCTGACTTTCTAGCTTTCCACTGATTGAATTTCTGAGTAATTTAAAAAGTAAATAGTAAACAGTGTCCATCACAAACTGAAAAACTATAGGGTTAATTTACTTAAACCGGAGGGTGCAAAATCTGGTGCAGCTGTACATGGCAGCAAATCAGCATCTAACTTAAGGTTGTTCAATTAGGCCTTGACAAAAAAATCTGAAAGCTTATTGGTTTTTATGCACAGCTGCACCAGATTTTGCACCCTCCAGTTTTAGGAAATCAACCCCCAAGTTTTGTGAAAATGTTACATTTTTAGCGCAAATTGGGCAAAGTGCTAACTACTACACAGATGACAGGTACAGTATGTGTGAATTATCTAATTTAGTAATAAAAATGTGTAACTCTGGTTATCCAGTTTTCTAATACAGACATATCTTAGCAGACACCATAGCCAAGCCCTGACCTTTACTTTTCTCCAGTGGAGTCACAACCAAGAACACTACAGCCATGGCAGATAATGCCGTTACTATCGGGCTCAGAAGCACAGGAGACCAGGAACTATTTGGCTACATAATGTTTGTAGTACAGCCTAATACCTGAAATTCTCCCCTGCAATCAATAATGTGAGCTGAGTTCAGTCTTATGTGTCAAAATGAAAAAATATCCCAGTTTTTCTACCTATATTTTGCAGTTTTCAGTGCTGTCACATGACTTCAATTCCTCTTCCTACTGAGTCCATGAGCAGCAAGTAGGTGTGGTTACTAAAAGCCAGTGACATCACTTCCATGGAGGGACACTGTTCCTTTGTAGCCAACGGGTGTATACAGAATGGGAGGAGCTTATCATAGGTTCCTGCCCAGTGTTCTCTCATCAGTAAGAATATTAATCAGTTCTGCAGGCTATAGCTGGCAGCACTAAATGATCGGGAAAAACCTGAAAGGCTGGATGAACAGAAGTCGATCTACCACTCGACTTCTGTACAACCAGCCTGCCCATACATTGATGGAATTTCAGTCGGTCCCTGCTGAACCAGCCAGATTTCGATCCATGTATGACTGGCATAAGAAAGCGGTCTCATGCAGTAGGAAATATGCAACTCTCTGTCATTGAGGTCCACTGCACTCATGTTTCCCAGCATAGATGTTCAATCAGCTCTGCCATTATATATTCATGCTATGTGAGTGCTGCAGACATAGGGCTCTAGGTGAACACATACCCTGCAGTCTCTAATAGTGTTGTCCTGGAGCACATATTGACCACAATGAGCAGTGAAATTCCTTCTTCTACACTGAAAAAGGGCTTTAACACCTGGTCTGACTTGGTGTTACATCCAGGGGATTTAACACCAAGTGTATACCCATGTTAAGACTTTTCTAAGCTTACACAGTTTATTAAACAGGTACATTCCTATACTAACACTGTAGCTAACACAGAGACAATACAGTACAATGAAGATATTTGGTTCCTACTTTAGTTAACACGGTTTATTAAACACCTCTTAGGAAATGACCACCCTGATTCTCTGTGATAAGGCTTAACACCACTTAACACCGTTTATTAAGGCTACACCCAAGATGGCAGCCTCCTTGACTATAAAGGATAGGAGGGTTGAGTTCCATTCTAAGCTTGTTTGGTATTCCAATATAGAAATGCAATACTCACTTGAAACAAACTAAAGTTAGTCAAAACAGACTCTAATCCTTTTGATTTTTTAGGATTTCTATTTGCTTCCTTGCTTTGCAGCAGCCAAAGGATTGAAGAAGTCTTGGTTATAGTTAACCTGTAAAAGTTGGTCCTCATGCAGGAGCTCCTATATCTACCACCTTCCATCAAGGTTTGTTACAGTGCCACTGGGATCAGAAAAAATCTCCACTCCCTCCCTAATATTTTATGTTAGTGTGGCTAGTCCTCCAGTATAATGCTTGTGTGACAATTTTAAGTTGTTATCTTGATAAACATTTGTCTGTTTAGCCTAAGCTTTTATGGATACGCTAACTTTTTTGATGTTGATAGTTTTAAGAATAATAGGCATGCTCCCACCCCCGCTCGTCAGCTGGGAAGCTAGTGCGTGTGACTGGCGGTTCTGATGGCCGCCAGCCACTCGCAATCTCCTGTTGTATAGGATCGAATGTCTCTGTGATTACTTCACAAGCCATGCCCCCTGACAGTTAGAATCATGCCCCTAGGGACACACTTAACCCCTTGATAACCAGTAAAGTTAACCCCTTCCCTGCCAGTGTCATTTTTTACAGTAACAGAGAAAATTTATAGCACTGATTACTGTAGTATTGTCACTGGTACACCCAAAAGTGCTAAAAATGTCACTTAGGGTTCCGATATGTCCGCCGCAATGTCGCAGTCCCACAAAAAAAATCGCAGATCGCCGCCATTGCTAGTTATAAAAAAAACAATAAAAATTACATAAATCTTTCCCGTAGTTAGTAAATGCAATAACTTTTGCGCAAACCAATCAAAATAAACTTATTGCGATTTTTTTACCAAAAATATGTAGCAGAAAATAAATTGGCCAAAAATGTTAAAAAAATTTAGATTTTTAAATTTTTTTGGAGAATTTTTTAGATAAAAAAATTGTGAAAAATATTGTTATTTTTTCAAAATTGTCACTCTTTTTTTGTTTAAAGCGCAAAAAATAAAAATCACACAGGTGATCATATAACACAAAAAGAAAACTCTGTTTGTGGGAAAAAAAAGACATCAATTTTGTTTCGGTACAGCGTCGCACGACCGCGCAATTGTCCGTTAAAGTCATGCAGTGCCGAATTGCAAAATAGGCCCTGGTCTTTGAGCAGCCAAATCCTCAGGGGCTAAAGTGGTTAAGCTGGAGCCCAAGAAAATGTAAAAAAAGACTTATCAATAATCACATGTATTTTGAATGCAACAAGGGTGAGTAACTGAGTACACCTTGGTATCAATCTCTTGTAATTCCCAGTACAGTAAACAGGAGAGGGCTGGCAGCCTTAGGCCTTGGGGGCAGGTTCAGTCCAGTAGCCCATTGAACCACTGAATCAGCTCACCATCTGTGCCCACCTGGTTTTAGAACGGATATTGAGGTTATGAAGCAAGACAAAAATGATACAATGTGGTAACATAATTTAAGGGAATTGCAACAAAGGAGGTTTAACAAAAATAATGAATCAATGCAGCCTCATCAGTTCCTATAAATGCAGCCTGATCAGTGCCCATCAATGCAGCCTGATCATCGCCCATCCATGCAGCCTGATCAGTGCCCATCAATGCAGCCTCACCAGTGCCCATCAATGAAGCATCATCAGTGCCCATCAGCTCAGCCTCATCAGTGTCCATCATTGCCCATAAATGCAGCCTCACCAGTGTCCACCAATGCAGCCTCATCAGTGCCCATCAATAGAGACTGATCAGTCCCCATCAATGCAGTGTCACTATTGCTCATCAATGCAGTGTCACCAGTGCCCATCAGTGTAGCCTTATCAGTGCCCATCAATGCAGCCTGAGTAGTGCCCATCAATACAGCCTCACCAGTGCCCATAAGCCCAGCCTCATCAGTGCCCATCATTGCAGCCTGATCATTGCCCATCAGTGCAGTCCGATCAGTGCCCATCAATGCAGCCTCACCAGTGCCCATCAATGCAGCCTGATCAATAGTGATGATGAGCCGAACACCCCCCTGTTCAGTGCACACCAGAACATCTCAAACAGGGAAAATGTTCTAGCGAATATGCAAACTCCATTAAAGTCAAAGGGAAACGAACATGAAAAATCTAAAGTCCTCATTTTAAAGGCTTAAATGCAAGTTATTGGCCCAAAAAATGTATGAGGACCTGGGTACTGCCCTGGGGGACATGAATCAATGCAAAAAGAAAAAAAAAATTAAAACGATCGTTTTTACAGGAGCAGTGATTTTAATAATGCTTAAAGTGAAACAATAAAAATGAAAAATCCCTTTAAATATTGTGCCTTGGGGGCACCCTTAATGTGCCTGTAAAGTGGCACATTTGCACAATGTTTGTAGCCTGCTGCAGCAATACTGACATTTCTAAAGGAAAAAATGTAATCTAAACTTGCTCGCTGCTGTAATGTATTGTCGGCTCCCAGCAATACAGATAAAAAAAAATGAAAAAAACAGCGTGGGGTCCCCCCCCAAAATTCATATCAGACCCCCTGCCCCCTGGTCCAGCCGACCCCTGACAGTAAAATTGGAAGAGAGAGGTTCAGTAATTTGAGCCAACCAAATGTGTTCTATGCATGTGTACTGACCAAGAATATGCTGACAGAAGGAAAGGTGAGATACCCGACTTCAGCAGTCTGTTGCTTAACTGTGGATAAATGAACACTTTCCATTGTGTTTATCTCTAGTGGTTAGTAGAGGAAAAACTTAAAGTTTTGTGTGTAGATTGAAACAATCAAAACATAGTTACATAGTTAGTCTGGTTGAAAAAAGACACAAGTCCATCCAGTTCAATCAATAGAAGGGAAACAAAAATTCAATCCTATACCCACAGTTGATCCGGAGGAGGGAAAAAAAAACCCAATAAATCATGATCCAATTTGTTCGAGCAGGGGAAATTCCTTCCTGATTCTGCAATATAATCTACTAGAACACCCAGATCCTTCTCCACCATTGACTCCCCCAGCTGTTTTACTCCTAGTATGTAAGATATGTGCATGTTTTTAGCCCCCAAGTTCATAACTACAGTTATCAACATTAAACCTCATTTGCCACATAGTTGCCCAATTACACAGTTTATTGATATTGGCTTGTAAGTTGAAGACATCCTGTAAGGATGTTTTTTCACTGCATAGCTTGATGTCATCAGAAAACAATTAAATGGTACTTTTAATTCCAGACCCTATATCATTTATAAATATAATAAAAATTAAGTAGAAAATTAAAAAAAACCCTCTGGTGGAAGGATTTTAAAGGCCAAGAGAACACCACAAACATATGTATATAAATATATTTATTCAATCTTGTTTGAATAAAAAGTAAAGGTCCCATCACTGAAACTTGGGGTACACCATTGATGAACTTGGACCATTCAGAGTATCCATCATTAATCACTACTCTCTGAATACAGTCTTTTAGCCAATTTTCTATCCATTTACAAACTGAATTTTCCAAGCCTGTAGACTATACCTTACATATTAGCCGTGTGTGGGGAACACACGGAATAGCAAGCATGTAAATTGGGAAAGTCATTAAAAAAAATAACTTCCAGATAAATGGCCCAATACAGTAATTGCTCAAAATGTGTGTAAATACACTGAAGTTCCCCGTTAACCAATTTCCAACCTACCACAGTAAATACACAAAAGTGGGGAACCACGTGCAGGCATAATCATGTACATGTACAACAGTGTGCCTGCTTAGGGCCAGAAGTGCATAGTGTGCCCCCTAAGGGCACACAGCAAACTCTTCTTGTGACCACCAGAAACGGGGAATTACAGTTAATGGTAATCAGTAACCAGGTATCATGTGATCACTATGATTGGTCATAGTGATCACATGATAACAATGTAAACAATCTGTCATTAATGGCCAGCTCTTATGAACATCTTGCCTACTGTCTTTCGGTGTCTTTCCGTCTTTTTTCGTTTATATAATTAAAAATAAAAATACTACCAAAAGAAAGCTCTATTTGTGGGAAAAAAATGATATAAATTTTATTTGGGTACAGGGTTGCATGACTACACAATTGCCAGTTAAAGCAGCACAGTGCTGAATATCATATAAATATAAATATTTTATTATATCTTTTCATGTGACAACACTGAATGAACGACAATTTGCTACAATGTAAAGTAGTGAGTGTACAGCTTGACACCATCTGAACCAAATAAGTTTATCTTGGTCTCATCAGACCACAGGACATGGTTCCAGTAATCCATGTCCTTAGTCTGCTTGTCTTCAGCAAACTGTTTCTTGTGCATCAAAGAAGAAAGAAGAGGCTTCTTTCAGGGATGACAGCCATGCAGACCAATTTCATGCAGTGTGTGGCGTATGGTCTGAGCACTGACAGGCTTACCCTCCACCCCTTCAACCTCTGCAGAAATGCTGGCAGCACTCATACGTCTATTTCCTAAAGACAACCTCTGGATATGACGCTGAGCATGTACACTCAACTTCTTTGGTCGACCATGGTGAGGCCTGTTCTGAGTGAAACCTGTCCTGTTAAACCACTGTATGGTCTTGGCCACCATGCTGCAGCTCAGTTTCAGGGTCTTGGCAATCTTCTTATAGCCTAGGCCATCTTTATGTAATGCAAAAATTCTTTTTTTCAGATCCAGAGTTCTTTGCCATGAGGTGCCATGTTGAACTTCCAGGGACCAGTATGAGAGAGTGAGAGCGATAACATCAAATTCAACACACCTGCCCCCCATTCACACCTGAGACCTTGTAACACTAACAGGTCACATGACACTGGGTAGGGAAAATTGCTAATTGGGTCCTTTTTGGACATTTTCACTTAGGGGAGTACTCACTTTCGTTGCCAGCGGTTTAGACATTAATGGCTGTGTTGAGTTTTTTGAGGGGACAGCAAATTTACACTGTTATACAAGCTGTACACTCACTACTTTACATTGTAGCAAAGTGTCATTTCTTCAGTGTTGTCACATGAAAAGATAAAATAAAATATTTACAAAAATGTGAGGGGTGTACTCACTTTTGTGTTATGTGAGATACTGTATATATATATATATATATATATATATATATATATATATATATATATATATATATATATATTTTAGTATATTGGGTATAGTGCACCCTGCATGAAGTGTATGGTTATTAAAAGTCACAGTGGAGCTCTGTGAAAATTAAACTGCAAAAGGCCACAGGCTTAAAAGAGTCCGAGGTGACTTCTAATATTCATGTGCTAAGGCCGCTGTCAGTTTTGAAGAAGAGTATGACTGATCTATTTAGGTCTGTCACAGTCACATATAATATATATAACATAATTGTTAATATTTTTTTTTTTCATCAATATAACTGTTGCAAAATATAAAACTTTAAAGTTATAAACTTTCAGTGTAAGCAAAGGCAGATATAATAGACATTCCATCCAGTTATTCCCTTCTACTCCTCTTGTCTTGAATTATATTGCAGTTGTACTGTCTCCTTTTATCTTGTAAAGCACTGCACAAATTGTTGGCACAATTTAAATCCTATATAATATATCATTAATAATAATTATAATAGTTGAATACTTACTGTATATGTAATTTGAATTGTTTTCCAAGCTCTCTGTACTAGTTTCCTGCAATCCCCTGCATATCAGCGTTAAAGAAATTGTAAAGTCAGAAGGTCAGCTGGTCGACAGGTTCCTGCGAATCGCCGTACCTGTACGGTGATTCGCGGGAGCGATCCCGGGGGCACGCGCGCACATTCGCCAGCGGGGAGGCCAGCGACTGTGATTGCTCCCCATGAAGAGAGAACAGCGGTCTGCTGTTGTAAACACAGCAGACCGTTGTTCTCTCAGCTATCAACACAGAACTCCTGTTTTCCTCCTATTTAGGAACACAGGTTCCTGTGTTGATTTCATAAGCCCATCGCCCCACAGTTAGAAAGCATCTCCTGGGCTCACATTTAACCCTATGGTCGCCCCTGGGTTAACCCCTTCCCTGCCAGTGTCATTAGTACAGTAACAGTGCATATTTTTAGCACTGATTACTGTAGTAATGTCAATGGTCCCCCCAAAAGTGTCAAAAAGGTCAGTTAGGGGTCCGATCTGTCCACCGTAATGTCTCAGTCCCGCTAAAAATCACTAATCGCCGCCATTACTTGTCAAAAAACAAAATAAATAAATAAAAATGACATAAATCTTTCCCCTAGTTTGAACACGTGATTACTTTTGACCAATCAAAATATGCTTATTGGGATTTTTTTTTTTACCAAAAATATGTAGCAGAATACAAGTTGGCCTAAAATGATGAAAAAAATAGATTTTTTACGTTTTTTTTTATTGAGAATGTTATATAGCAAAAAGTGAAAAATATATATATATTTTTTTTTTTTTAGAATTGTCGCTCTTTTTTTGTTTATAACACAAAAAATAAAAATCGCAGAGGTGATCAAAAATCACCAAAAGAAAGCTCTGTTTGTGGAAAAAAATGACATCCATTTTATTTAGGTACAGTGTCGCATAGCCGCGCAATTGTCAGTTAAAGTAATGCAGTACCGAATCGCAAAAAATGGCCTGGTCATTAAGAGAGAAAATCTTCCGGTCCAGAACTGGTTAATGCATTCTATGCATTAAGATAAAAAGCCTTCTGGGTGTAGCAGCCTACCCAGCATCCCCTAATATTCACCTGAGCCCCATCTCTCTCCAGCAATGTCTATGAGTCCCTTGGCCTTCCGGGACTCTCCCTCCTGATTGGCTCAGACACACCCGCGGCGCCATTGGCTCCCGTGGCTGTCAATCAAGGTCAGTTAGCCAATCAGGAGAGAGGGTGGGGTCGAACGGCAGCTCCATGTCTAAATGGACACACGGAGCTGCAGCTGTGGGGGGGGGGGGGCACTCAACAGGAGGGAGGGGCCAGGAGCAGGAACAAGGGACCCCGAGAAGAGGAGGATCCGGGCTGTTCTGTGCAAATCCACTACAACAGAGGAGGTAAATAGAACATGTTTGTTATTTAAAAAAAAAAAAAAAAGTAGACTTTACAATCACTTTAACCCTCCTTTTTATGTTAGCTTTCTGTTACTATCCATGATGTTAGGGTCGGTTTTGACCCGTGTCTTAAATCAGCCAAAAAATACCCTCTGAACAATTATTTATCATCCAATTTGTTTCTTACCTCTTGGTTACCTTGTTAGGCTTCTTTATCCTTGAAAAGATTGGTTTTAATATTTTTGGTGTGACCCCTTAGACCTTTCTTTTGATAGCATACCTCTCATTTTCAAATTTAAAAAAAATGGTAAAATAAACCAGCAACTCTGAAATGTATTGGTCCTATGTTTCTTCACTTTATTTAGAGAAGCAGACAAGCAGGCAAAGAGATAGGCCCCTCCCTAACTACAGCTCACAGGGTTGAGAGGTGATTGGCTGTCAGTGTTACTTAGCAGAGAGAGTGTTTATGATTTCAGTTTTGGCACTTATTAGTGTCCTATAATCCTATATTATAACTGGGTCAGAATTGACCCTAACACCATAAACGTCTGAATTTTCACCACAGTATTTTATAATTTAGTGAAAAGGATTCTTTTTCTATTACATTGTTTAAATAGAGGTTCCTGACAAAGTAAAAAAATCTTGATGCAATAAACAAATTTATGTGATACTTATAGACATTCAAAACCTGAAAACGGGTCGGTTCTGACCCTAACACAAGAGGAGGGTTAAGACTGGAAGAGGACAGGGAATCATGATAAGCCAATCAGGGTTTACTGTATTATGGAGTGCTGTAAATCCTACAAATAGAGCTTTAACCACATAACGTCTGCTCACATTGCTGCTACTGCAGCAATGTGGCTCGTTATCGTCTAGCGACGTAGTATTACGTTGCTAGACTCCTCCCCCTGTAGGCGGCGCTCCCGCTGTTTTCAGTCACAGCGGAAGTCGGGCCAGGGGAGGAGTGGCGGCGATCGCCGCTGCTCTTCCCCGATCGTCGGGGAATCTAGTTTGGAGATCCGCCCGCCTGTGTAAACAGAGCGGGCGGATCTCCTAAGTGACAGGGAGTGACAGATCGCAGTGTTCAGCATAGCTGAACATCCGATCTGTCCCTGACTCACTCAGTCACCTCCCCCCACACACGTCAGTAAGCACCAGGCATACATTAACCCCTCCCTCTCCAATAAAATTAACCCCTTCCCTGCCAGTGTCATTTATACAGTAACAGTGCATATATATAGCACTGATTACTGCAGTAATGTCACTGGTACCCCCAAAAGTGTCAAAAATGTCAGTCAAGGGTCCGATCTGTCCGCCGCAGTGTCGCAGTCCCGCAAAAAAAATCGCAGATCGCCGCCATTACTCGTTAAAAAAAAAAAAACACCAAAAATGACAAAAATCTTTCCCTTCTATAGTAAACGCAATAACTTTTGCGCAAACCAATCAAAATACACTTATTTTTACCAAACATAGGTAGCAGAAAACAAATTGGCCAAAAAATTAAAAAAAATTTGATTTTTACATTTTTTTGGGTTAATTTCATATAAAAAAATGTTAAAAATATTGTTATTTTTTCAAAATAAACGCTGTTTTTTTGTTTATAGCACAAAAAATAAAAATCGCACAGGTGATCAAATACCACCAAAAGAAAGCTCTATTTGTGGGAAAAAAAGGACGTAAATTTTGTTTGGGTACAGTGTCGCACGACCGCGCAATTGTCCGTTAAAATCGCACAGCGCCGAATCGCAAAAAGTGGCCCAGACGTAAGACAGCGAAATCCTCTAGTGGTAAAGTGGTTAAGATTGGTGGAATGAGCATGGAGATGATTTTATCAGTAAGTGGCCATTGTTTCAATGATCAATCACCTTTGTGATGAAAGCTGTATTGTGCAATGTGCCCCATAGCAAAACCATAAACCTTGTCTCTCTAAAGACAAATCCTATAGCAATAAAGAACTGTTTTGTTTTTATAGCAATGTTATAGAGGAAGCAGAGTTTATATACATTACTTTTACTCTGTAAAGTGTAAAAAATTGCTCTAAAGGAAAACTCCAGTCAAAACTTATTTTTTCCCTATTAATAGTATTATATAGTCTTATCTAAACTAGACAATCAGCTTCTTCCTGTTCTTCACCGACAACACTATCTCCCTTTATCTGAATTTGCTAAGCTGTCTTTCATTTCCTGAAAAGGTTGTCGGTCTTCCTTAGACAGGCATGCCTAGACCTGCCCATCCCCGCCCAGCACCACCCCCATCCCTCCTATCCTTTACAGAACATGATCTCCTCCTTGTTTAGACTAGCAGCTTTTCCTGAGATAGGAAGGGAGAGAGGGAGAGAGAGAGAGGGCAGGCTTTGGAAGTATGTTATGTCCACTCTTCATGGTTCCAGCAGCACAACATTGATTTTAAGACACCCATTCCCATCTATGTGACTTTGAAAATCAGCAACTTTCAAAAGGTACCTGCACTACTTTGATGCAACTTTTGATGAAATTTTGGTCCAGAGAGTGTAAAGTTGTATCAAAGCTGCAGCCAAAGTCGCACTCTAAATTGCACAATATTGGAGTCGCACGAGTGGAAACATAGCCACTAAGCTAGAGTGCGACTTTGAGGGCAGCTTTGATCCAACTTTACACTCTCTGGATCAAAGTTGCATCAAAGTAGTGCAGGTACCTTTTCAAATTGGGGTTTTGCTCGTGGCCAGTATTCCTATAAAATGTGCCACATCCCTTAATTGGAGTACAAAGGAAAATTCCCCTGAGTGTGGGACTTTTTAGGCACAAATTTGAAACCAATTCAGCAATGTATGCAAAAAATGATAGTATTTATTAAAGTGACAAAAATATAATATATACAATAAAATCACAGGCAGTAAAAAAAGCAAGAATAGAACCAGAAAAGGATTGTAACCATGTGGATGACAGGAACCTGAGCCCGATATATTTCGGAAAATAACTTTTTCCTTCTTCAAGGGCGGTTCTCTTTAGAGGTGCTCTGACAACAGAATAATAGCATAATTACAACACTATACATCATAACAGCAATTATTTTTGCATTTCATATATCATGTATATATAAGCAGCGTTGTACAAATATACAGATCATTTCACATTAGTTTGTATGCTTATACATATATCTATGTTGAAAAGAGACACTTACATGGTTATCCTTGCAGTATATTATAATGCCTGTTGAACAAGTTAAAAGCAAGCTGGTTCACCGTATTTGTGGATCCGCAATGTTGTTATATATATCCCATAAGGTCATGTGTATAGGTCATACACGTGACCTTATGGGATATACTGTATATATCAACATTGCGGATCCACAAATACGGTGAACCAGCTTGCTTTTAACTTGTTCAACAGGCATTATAATATACTGCAAGGATAACCATGTAAGTGTCTCTTTTCAACATAGATATATGTATAAGCATACAAACTAATGTGAAATGATCTGTATATTTGTACAACGCTGCTTATATATACATGATATATGAAATGCAAAAATAATTTCTGTTATGATGTATAGTGTTGTAATTATGCTATTATTCTGTTGTCAGAGCACCTCTAAAGAGAACCGCCCTTGAAGAAGGAAAAAGTTATTTTCCGAAATATATCGGGCTCAGGTTCCTGTCATCCACATGGTTACAATCCTTTTCTGGTTCTATTCTTGCTTTTTTACTGCCTGTGATTTTATTGTATATATTATATTTTTGTCACTTTAATAAATACTATCATTTTTTGCATACATTGCTGAATTGGTTTCAAATTTGTGCCTAAAAAGTCCCACACTCAGGGGAATTTTCCTTTGTAGGTACCTTTTCAAAGTCGCATAGATGGGAACGGGTGCCATTGAAATCAATAGGCTATGACGTGTCATGTAACTTTGTGTGTCCAAAGTCGCATGACAAGTCACACTAGTGGAAACAGAGCTTTAGTATATTTTTCCACTATTGCGATCCCAAAGTCGTTCGATTTACAGTGCAACTTTGATCCAACTTTACACTCTCTGGATCAAAGTTGCATCAAACTTTTCATCAGAGTAGTGCAGGTACCTTTTCAAAGTTGGTGATTTTCAAAGTCGCATAGATGGGAGCGGGTGCCACTGAAATCAATGGGCTGTGACTTGTCATGCACATGTGTCCAAAGTCATATGACAAGTAACACTAGTGGACACACAGGGCTTTAGTCAAAGTTTCCACTAGTGCAACTCCAAATTCGCACAATTTAGAGTGCAACGTTGATTCAGAGAGTGTAAGGTTGAATCAAAGTTGCATCAAAGTTGCATCAATGTAGTGCAGGTAACTTTTCAAAGTCACTGATTTTTAAAGTCGCATAGATTGGAATGGGGGCCATTGAAATAAATGGGCCGTGACCTACAATGCAACTTTGTGTGTCCACTAGTGAAAACGTAGACTTAAAGCCTCGTACACACGCAACGATTGTTGGCCGACCGATCGGCCGTCTTTTGTCCAGTGTTGTTGTGTTGGTTGAAATGTGCTCTAGACTGCACATGAATTTTCTCGGCCAACAACAACCAACTTCAGAAGTGATGTCATGTTCTGGTTAACTTTCCGTGTGTTTTTTCTTCTCTGAGCATGCCCAGTCTTGCTCATCTGATGTTTGTCTGCCGAAATCTGTACTGACTGATGAAAAATCGGGAGTTGTGGTGACGGCCAACAAACATTTTATAGCATGCACACCAGATTTTTTCGGCCGAAAAGTCGCAGTCGGTTGTCGGAATCATCATACTAACAAGCCGACAATCGGCCGATCGGACGTTGGGGAAAATTCACGGCCAACAATCCTTGCGTGTGTACGAGGCTTTAGTGTGGTTGCCTGTACTATGGTGATTGTAGACTGCGAGCTGAGACCCCCAGAGCACTTCCAGCTACACTGACAGTTCCCTTCTCCTCCCCCCCGTGTCCAGCTTCCTTCCCCTATGGAGCCCAGCACAGCTATACTGCATATGTGCACTGCACCTCCCCCCCTGTGTCCTGTGTGATTGGCTCTTTTTTATTTCTTTATTTTCTCATGAATTAGGATGTACAATGCATTCTGACACAGGGGAAGTATCCCTGCCATCAGAACACAATAGCTCAGAAGAAATGATTCCACATACATCAAGTGTGTGAATGGGTGAATCAAGTCAATTATTTGTTCAGCCTTAGCATGTCTGATGCTTGGCTTCTGACATGTAGAATTGCTATTTACTCTTTCTGAGAGCCGGTTCACACCATGCCAGCACACGAGTGCTCACACTGTGCGACTCAAAATGCATGCAAAATGCACTCCATTTGCAATCTGCGTCAATAGAATAGGTGTCAATAGAAAGGTAACAACGCCCCAAATGCAGGTTGCAAATGCAGTGCATATGCCCACACCAGATCGAATGGTACTTTTGTACCATGCGATCCGGTTACAGTGCAGTTTAAAAAAGTAATGCATGCACTACTTTTGGTGCAGCATTGTGTGATTTTAGCCCATTCAGAGCTGTTTCATACTATGCCTACACATGAATCGCACAGGAAAGAGCTGTGCATTCCTGTGCAATTCTCATGTGGTTTTGTGCAGTGCGATTTCACCCATTCATTTTGAATGGGCTAAAATCACACCACACTGCACCAAAAGTGGTGCATGCACTAATTTTATACTACAATGTAACCGGGTCTTTTGTACAATGCGATCTGGTGCGGGAAGGAGTGGGAAAACACAATGTGTTTGCAACCTGCAGTAGGGATTGTCATTAACTTTGCATTGATACCCGCTGCAGATCACAAATGGAGTGCGTTTTGCATGCAGTCTGAATCGCACAGGAATGCACAATACATTTCTGTGCAATTCATGTGTGGGCATTATATGAACCGTCCTAAAAGAGAAAAAAAAAATGTGTCTGGAAATTGTTGCAGTTAGCTAGGGGCGAATGAGATGGCAGGGTAATATGAATTAAAATCCTTATTATTTTAACCGCTTCCATACAGGACAGTTACACCCCCTTCCTGCCCAGGCCAATTTTCAGCTTTTAGCGCTGTTGCATTTTGAATGACAATTGCGCGGTCATGCAACACTGTACCTAAACCAAATTTATGTAATTTTTTCCCCACAAATAGAGCTTTCTTTTGGTGGTATTTGATCATCGCAAGGTTTTTTCTTTTTTGGTAAACAAATAAAAAAAGACCAAAAAGTTTGAAAAAAAAAAATGTTGTTTATGTTATACAATTTTGTAAATAGATATACGTTTTTTTCCTGCACTGATGAGCACAGATGAGGGTGCACTGACAGGCACTGATGGGGTGGCACTGATAGGCAACACTGATGGGCACTGATATGCAGCACTGATGGGCACTGATATGTGGCACTGATTGGTAGCACTGATATGCAGCATTGGTGGGCACTGATATGTGGCACTGATGGGAACTGATAGGCGGCACGGATGGGCACTGATAGGCAGCACTGATGGGCACTGATAGGTGGCACTTATGGGCACTGATAGGTGGCACTGATCGGCACTAATAGGCGGCACTGATGGACACTGATGGGCACTGATAATGGGCACTGGTGGGCAGCACTGTTAGATGGCAATGAAGGACACTGGTGGGCAGCACTGATAGATGGCAATGGTGGGCAGCACTGATAGGGAGGGCACCACTGGCAGGCTCCCTGAGCCCTGATTGCCATCCCTGGTGGCCATGGTGGGCATCCCTGGTGGTCATGGGTGGGCATCCCTGGTGGCTCTAGTGGCATTCCCCCAGGGTCTGCACTGGTAATCAATGTTCTGATTACCAGCACAGACCCCCCCCCCCCTGTGATCAGTGAGTAATTAGCAAAAAAATGCTTCAAAATCACTGATCCCCTGGCTGCAGCACAGATCGTCTCTTTTTCTCCTCACTGACAGGATCTGTGTGAGGAGAAGAAGAGATCAAAGCCGTTACAACGGCTGTATTTACATTACATGATGGCTGTGATTGGACACAGCCGTCGTGTGATCAGGTGGGCCAATTTGCTTTCATCTTATCACCTTGAGTGCGGTCTCAATTTTTGGACTTATCAGGAGGGCCAATCACAGGGCCCTCCTGCCAAAACTTGTTGCTATGTGTCGAGGAACATCGAGATCGCGCCGCTGCACGTTCCCACAGCGCGTTCCCGCGGCGGCGCGATCCCGCTCGTTCTGCAGGATGTTTGGGAACGTCAGATCAGAAAGACGAGACTCTCACCCGGCCGTATATGTACAGCGGCCTGGTGGGAGGTGGTTAACAAAGGTGTGTATATGTTTGAACCACTTAAGGACCAGGCCTTTTTATGACACTTATTGTTTACAACAAGTTAAAATCAGTATTTTTTGCTAGAAAATTACTTAGAACCCCCATACATATATATATACAATATCTCACAAAAGTGAGTACACCCCTCACATTTTTGTAAATATTTTATTATACCTTTTCATGTGAAAA
Organism: Pelophylax lessonae; assembly: GCF_965119305.1. Lineage (NCBI taxonomy): Eukaryota > Metazoa > Chordata > Amphibia > Anura > Ranidae > Pelophylax > Pelophylax lessonae. The sequence continues at coordinate 341,192,779 of NC_138770.1, forward strand.
CACTGAAGAAATGATACTTTGCTACAATGTAAAGTAGTGAGTGTACAGCTTGTATAACAGTGTAAATTTGCTGTCCCCTCATAACTCAACACACAGCCATTAATGTCAACAAAAGGGACTACACCCCTAAGTGAAAATGTCAAAGCTGGGCCCAATTAGCCATTTTTCCCTCCCCAGTGTCATGTGACTTGTTAGTGTTACAAGGTCCCAGGTGTGAATGGGGAGCAGATGTGTTGTATTTGGTGTTATCACTCTCACTGTCTCATACTGGTCACTGGAAGTTCAACATGGCACCTCATGGCAAAGAACTCTCTGCCATGAGGATCTGAAAAAAATAATTGTTGCTCTACATAAAGATGGTCTAGGCTATAAGAAGATTACCAAGACCCTGGAACTGAGCTACGGCACGGTGGCCAAGACCATAAAGTGGTTTAACAGGACAGGTTCCACTCAGAACAGGCCTCTCTATGGTCGACCAAAGAGGGAAAAAAGACTGGCAAGTGACGGAAGGGGGGGGCATCTATTCCGCCACCCATAAAAGTGATCTTGCGGCAAATCCGCCGCTGGGACCACTTTAATCCGTAAGAGGACGGACAGCCCTGTAGGAAAATACTGGGGTTATGGCAGCTACTGTATCTGCTGCTATAACACTGGTATTTAACGTTACAGTAGCAAAGTATAACTGCGGGGGCAGTCTCGAAGTGGTTAAATGTGTTTTTTTTTGTTATATTTTAACCTCATAACTTGGTTCTGAGGATTAACTTATGATCCTTTAGGATGGAGTATGGTAGGGGAATAGTAGATTTAAAAAATATATATATGTAAATATATACTTTTTAATATTAGGCAGGGTGTGTATATGCTTTTGCATTTGTTTTTTTATTTTTAAACACTTCTGAGAAATACCGTATTTATTTGAGTATAACGCGCAAAATTTTCTACCAAAAAAAGAAATCAAAGTTTGGGTGCGCGTTATAAACGAGGGCTGGGCTGGGGTGGCAGTGGCGGCCGGTCCATTGAGGGCGCAGGCGAATTGTGAGTTCGCACTGCGCCTTTTCCGGGCTGCAGCCGCCCTCGTCGCGTACAGTGGGCGGCCCGAACTGGGGGTGAGAATTCTTATTATCCGCTGTATGGTCGCCGCTTCATTTCCTCGCCTCGCCCACACGTTACGGTAAGCATTGCTTTTGTACAATTCAGTGTTTTGCGTACCGTAATTCAGTGTTCTTCATATTTTAAGCGAAGAAATATTGTTACCGGTAATTTTATTTCGGTATTGTGTTTATACCTGTTTACGTTGTCAATAAATGATTTTTATCATGGCCACACGTGTTCAACAACGTTTTTTTGTCAATTACAATGCTTGGTGTGAAACAAAATTTTATACCGATTTTTAATCGAAAATTAGGGGTGCGCGTTATACACGTGTGCGTGTTATACTCGAATAAATACGGTAATCACGATCCTTTTACTGCGTATCATAGGTTTTCCCACACAGGATGGCTGCCGTGCAGCTAGTTAAACCTTCCCCACATTCCTTTCACTCTCTAACACAGTGCTAGCACGCTACTAGCTAACACCGCTTATCACAGACCTCGAGTGAAAGTGGTTGTAAACCCCCAGGTAGTGTTTGTACCGATAGGTAAGTCTATAATAGGGCTTAACTAAAGATACTGTAAATATCTCCTAAACTTGCACCGTTTAGGAGATATTTACATTGCATGCAGCTGATGACGTCATTAGTGCATGCGCTCTGAAGGAACGGCTGCCCGCATCGTACCTTCGGAGCCCTGTGCCATGAACGGTGACTCCCACGCGCAAGTGCGGAAGTGATGTAATTGCGGCTCCAGCAAATCAGATGGCCAGATGACGGGAAGTAAGACGGCTGAACATGTCGGCCGTGTTACGGGAGAGTGGACGGCCCTGCGGGGGCTTCGTTCTAAGGTAAGTATTTTATAATGAGCTAGTATGCAATGCATATTAGCTCATTATACCTTTGTCCTTTAGTTTTTTTATTTTTTATTTTATTTTTTTCTGAGGTTTACAACCTCTTTAACACTACACCGTTTATTAAAAATTTGAGGCAGGAGTAAAAATCGGCCGTGTTAAAGAGTGTTAACTAGTTGCCAACCACCCATCACATGTTTTATGCGGCATGGTGACTAGGGATGATCGAACTTTTGAAAAGTTCGGTTCGGCCAGAACATCCGAACTTCCCGAAAGTTCGGCCCGGATTTCAGAACCCCAATGAAATCAATGGGACCCGAACTTCGGTAATCAAAAAACACAATTTTTAAGCCCTAAAACCCAATAAATGCCCCTAAAAAGTGCCTAGGGTTCTGGGTCATGCCCCATTAACTATTAATCACACAAAAAAAGTTCTTAAAAATTGTCATTTTTGATAAAAAGCCAATTATTGAAAAAAAAAGAGAGATTTTTTGATTTTGACTTTGGATTTAGTATCTGGGGGGTCTAAAAAGTGTACATGTGAAGTTTCAGCTCTGTAGCATGTCCAGAACCATGAAAAAAAAAAGATAATTTTTCAGTAGAACAGGGATGTGGGACCCTCCTTTAACACCTATATGATCTTTTTTTTTCTGGTTCTGGACATGCTACAGAGCTGAAACTTCACAGGTACACCTTTTAGACCCCCCAGACACAAAATCACACAAAAAAAGTTCTTAAAAATTGTCATTTTTGATAAAAAAAGCCAATTATTGAAAAATTAAAAAAAAAAAAAAAAAAAAAAGATTCTTGGATTTAGTATCTGGGGGGTCTAAAAAGTGTACATGTGAAGTTTCAGCTCTGTAGCATGTCCAGAACCATAAAAAAAAAGATTGTTTGTATTAGAAAACTTTCAGCACAGGAGGTTGGCTTCGCTGCTGTAACACCTTGCCGGTTTAATAGCAGGCATTTTTTTGGGGTTCTTTGCAGTCAGGAAAAACATCTGAACTTGTGTATAGTGGTACTGTGCACAAGTTCTGATGTTTTGCTGGGTTTTTTTGGCATTTTTTGGGGTTCTTTTGAGGCAGGCAAAACATCTGAACTTGTGTATAGCGGTGTATATACACACATACATATATTTATATACACACCTAGACATATATAGGTGTGATAGTAGCAGAAATATATGCTTGCGCTAATGAAATCATTTACAGTAATATATTTCTGCTACTATCACACCTATATATGGCTAGGTGTCTATATACATATAATTATGTGTGTATAGATACCACTATACACAAGTTCAGATGTTTTGCCTGCCTCAAAAGAACCCCCAAAAAATGCCAAAAAAAACGCTAGCGTCAAAAAAAAATGCCCAGGTGTGTTTTTGCTGGCATTTTTTGGGAGTTTTTGGAGGCAGTCAAAACATCAGAACTTGTGCACAGTACCACTATACACAAGTTCAGATGTTTTTCCTGACTACAAAGAACCCAAAAAAATGCCTGCTTTGAAACCCAGCAAGGTGTGAAAACCGAGGAGAGAAGCTAACCCCCTGAGCTGAAAGTTTTCTAATACATACAATCCTTTTTTTTTCTGGTTCTGGACATGCTACAGAGCTGAAACTTCACAGGTATACCTTTTAGACCCCCCAGACACAAAATCACACAAAAAAAAGTTCTTAAAAATTGTCATTTTTTATAAAAAAGCCAATTATTGAAAAATTTAAAAAAAAAAAAAAAAAAGAGAGATTTTTTGATTTTTACTTTGAATTTCAGATCTGGGGGGTCTAAAAGTGTACATGTGAAGTTTCAGCTCTGTAGCATGTCCAGAACCATAAAAAAAAGATTGTTTGTTTTAGAAAACTTTCAGCACAGGAGTATGGCTTCGCTGCTATAACACCTTGCCGGTTTAATAGAAGGCATTTTTTTGGGTTCTTTGCAGTCAGGAAAAACATCTGAACTTGTGTATAGTGGTACTGGGCACAAGTTCTGATGTTTTGCCTGCCTCCAAAAACCCCCAAAAAATGCCAGCAAAAACACACCTGGGCATTTTTTTTTTTGACGCTAGCGTTTTTTTGGCATTTTTTGGGGTTCTTTTGAGGCAGGCAAAACATCTGAACTTGTGTATAGTGGTGTATATACACACATCCACATATTTATATACACACCTAGACATATATAGGTGTGATAGTAGCAGAAATATATGCTTGCGCTAATGAAATCATTTATAGTAATATATTTCTGCTACTATCACACCTATATATGGCTAGGTGTCTATATACATATAATTATGTGTGTATATATACCACTATACACAAGTTCAGATGTTTTGCCTGCCTCAAAAGAACCCCCAAAAATGCCAAAAAAAACGCTAGCGTAAAAAAAAAATGCCCAGGTGTGTTTTTGCTGGCATTTTTTGGGAGTTTTTGGAGGCAGGCAAAACATCAGAACTTGTGCACAGTACCACTATACACAAGTTCAGATGTTTTTCCTGACTGCAAAGAACCCAAAAAAATGCCTGCTTTGAAACCGGCAAGGTGTGAAAACCGAGGAGAGAAGCTAACCCCCTGAGCTGAAAGTTTTCTAATACATACAATCCGTTTTTTTCTGGTTCTGGACATGCTACAGAGCTGAAACTTCACAGGCACACCTTTTAGACCCCCCCCCCCCCCCCCAGACACAAAAACACACAAAAAAAGTTCTTAAAAATTGTCATTTTTGATAAAAAAGCCAATTATTGAAAAAATTAAAAAAAAAAAAAGGGGGGATTTTTTGATTTTTACTTTGAATTTCAGATCTGGGGGGTATAAAAAGTGTACATGTGAAGTTTCAGCTCTGTAGCATGTCCAGAACCATAAAAAAAAGATTGTTTGTTTTAGAAAACTTTCAGCACAGGAGTATGGCTTCGCTGCTATAACACCTTGCCGGTTTAATAGAAGGCATTTTTTTGGGTTCTTTGCAGTCAGGAAAAACATCTGAACTTGTGTATAGTGGTACTGTGCACAAGTTCTGATGTTTTGCCTGCCTCCAAAAACCCCCAAAAAATGCCAGCAAAAACACACCTGGGCATTTTTTTTTTTTTGACGCTAGCGTTTTTTTGGCATTTTCTGGGGTTCTTTTGAGGCAGGCAAAACATCTGAACTTGTGTATAGTGGTGTATATACACACATCCACATATTTATATACACACCTAGACATATATAGGTGTGATAGTAGCAGAAATATATGCTTGCGCTAATGAAATCATTTATAGTAATATATTTCTGCTACTATCACACCTATATATGGCTAGGTGTCTATATACATATAATTATGTGTGTATATATACCACTATACACAAGTTCAGATGTTTTGCCTGCCTCAAAAGAACCCCCAAAAATGCCCAAAAAAACGCTAGCGTCAAAAAAAAATGCCCAGGTGTGTTTTTGCTGGCATTTTTTGGGAGTTTTTGGAGGCAGGCAAAACATCAGAACTTGTGCACAGTACCACTATACACAAGTTCAGATGTTTTTCCTGACTGCAAAGAACCCAAAAAAATGCCTGCTTTGAAACTGGCAAGGTGTGAAAACCGAGGAGAGAAGCTAACCCCCTGAGCTGAAAGTTTTCTAATACATACAATCCTTTTTTTTTCTGGTTCTGGACATGCTACAGAGCTGAAACTTCACATGTACACCTTTTAGACCCCCCCAGACACAAAAACACACAAAAAAAGTTCTTAAAAATTGTAATTTTTGATAAAAAAAAGCCGATTATTGAAAAAATAAAAAAAGAAAAGAGATTTTTTGATTTTTACTTTGGATTTCAGATCTGGGGGGTCTAAAAAGTGTACATGTGAAGTTTCAGCTCTGTAGCATGTCCAGAACCATAAAAAAAATTGTTTGTATTAGAAAACTTTCAGCACAGGAGTATGGCTTCGCTGCTGTAACACCTTGCCGGTTTTATAGAAGGCATTTTTTGGGTTCTTTGCAGTCAGGAAAAACATCTGAACTTGTGTATAGTGGTACTGTGCACAATTTCTTATGTTTTGCCTGCCTCCAAAAACCCCCAAAAAATGCCAGCAAAAACACACCTGGGCTTTTTTTTTTTTTTGACGCTAGCGTTTTCTTTTGGCATTTTTTGGGGTTCTTTTGAGGCAGGCAAAACATCTGAACTTGTGTATAGTGGTGTATATACACACATCCATATATTTATATACACACCTAGACATATATAGGTGTGATAGTAGCAGAAATATATGCTTGCGCTAATGAAATCATTTACAGTAATATATTTCTGCTACTATCACACCTATATATGGCTAGGTGTCTATATACATATAATTATGTGTGTATATATACCACTATACACAAGTTCAGATGTTTTGCCTGCCTCAAAAGAACCCCCAAAAATGCCAAAAAAATGCTAGCGTCAAAAAAAAAATGCCCAGGTGTGTTTTGCTGGCATTTTTTGGGAGTTTTTGGAGGCAGGCAAAACATCAGAACTTGTGCACAGTACCACTATACACAAGTTCAGATGTTTTTCCTGACTGCAAAGAACCCAAAAAAATGCCTGCTTTGAAACCGGCAAGATGTGAAAACCGAGGAGAGAAGCTAACCCCCTGAGCTGAAAGTTTTCTAATACATACAATCCTTTTTTTTCTGGTTCTGGACATGCTACAGAGCTGAAACTTCACAGGTACACCTTTTAGACCCCCCAGACACAAAATCACACAAAAAAAGTTCTTAAAAATTGTCATTTTTGATAAAAAAGCCAATTATTGAAAAAATAAAAAAAAATAAAAAAATAGATTTTTTGATTTTTACTTTGAATTTCAGATCTGGGGGGGTCTAAAAAGTGTACATGTGAAGTTTCAGCTCTGTAGCATGTCCAGAACCATAAAAAAAAGATTGTTTGTATTAGAAAACTTTCAGCACAGGAGTATGGCTTCGCTGCTGTAACACCTTGCCGGTTTAATATAAGGCATTTTTTTGGGTTCTTTGCAGTCAGGAAAAACATCTGAACTTGTGTATAGTGGTACTGTGCACAAGTTCTGATGTTTTGCCTGCCTCCAAAAACCCCCCAAAAATGCCAGCAAAAACACACCTGGGCATTTTTTTTTTGATGCTAGTGTTTTTTTGGCATTTTTTGGGGTTCTTTTGAGGCAGGCAAAACATCTGAACTTGTGTATAGTGGTGTATATACACACATCCATATATTTATATACACACCTAGACATATATAGGTGTGATAGTAGCAGAAATATATGCTTGTGCTAATGAAATCATTTACAGTAATATATTTCTGCTACTATCACACCTATATATGGCTAGGTGTCTATATACATATAATTATGTGTGTATATATACCACTATACACAAGTTCAGATGTTTTGCCTGCCTCAAAAGAACCCCCAAAAATGCCAAAAAAAACGCTAGCGTCAAAAAAAATGCCCAGGTGTGTTTTTGCTGGCATTTTTTGGGAGTTTTTGGAGGCAGGCAAAACATCAGAACTCGTGCACAGTACCACTATACACAAGTTCAGATGTTTTTCCTGACTGCAAAGAACCCAAAAAAATGCCTGCTTTGAAACCGGCAAGGTGTGAAAACCGAGGAGAGAAGCTAACCCCCTGAGCTGAAAGTTTTCCAATACATACAATCCTTTTTTTTTTCTGGTTCTGGACATGCTATAGAGCTGAAACTTCACAGGTACACCTTTTAGACCCCCCAGACGCAAAAACACACAAAAAAAGTTCTTAAAAATTGTCATTTTTGATAAAAAAAAAGCCGATTATTGAAAGGGAAAAAAAAAAAGAGAGATTTTTTGATTTTTACTCTGGATTTCAGATCTGGGGGGTCTAAAAAGTCTACATGTGAAGTTTCAAAGCAGGCATTTTTTTGGGTTCTTTGCAGTCAGGAAAAACATCTGAACTTGTGTATAGTGGTACTGTGCACAAGTTCTGATGTTTTGCCTGCCTCCAAAAACTCCCAAAAAATGCCAGCAAAAACACACCTGGGCATTTTCTTTTTGACGCTAGCGTTTTTTTTGGCATTTTTGGGGGTTCTTTTGAGGCAGGCAAAACATCTGAACTTGTGTATAGTGGTATATATACACACATAATTATATGTATATAGACACCTAGCCATATATAGGTGTGATAGTAGCAGAAATATATTACTGTAAATGATTTCATTAGCGCAAGCATATATTTCTGCTACTATCACACCTATATATGTCTAGGTGTGTATATAAATATATGGATGTGTGTATATACACCACTATACACAAGTTCAGATGTTTTGCCTGCCTCCAAAACCCCCCAAAAAATGCCAGCAAAAACACACCTGGGCATTTTTTTTTGACGCTAGCGTTTTTTTGGCATTTTTTTTGGGTTCTTTTGAGGCAGGCAAAACATCTGAACTTGTGTATAGTGGTATATATACACACATAATATAGGTGTGATAGTAGCAGAAATATATTACTGTAAATGATTTCATTAGCGCAAGCATTTATTTCTGCTACTATCACACCTATATATGTCTAGGGGTATATATACAGACATATATGTGTATATATACCCCCTATACACATGTTCAGATGTCATGTCTGACATCAAACATGTCCTCAAAAAAGCACTGGCAGTGGCAGCCCCTGCAGCATAAAAAATGCTTGGCTGGTGAGAAGCCATATTCCAGTTCCGAAGCAACTCAGAGAAATGACCATTTCTCTATAGCGGTCACGCTGCTATGGAAGGGTTTTGTCACCCTGCCATAGCAGTCACTGCCAGTTAACCCTACACTACACTACGGTCCCCTTACACTTAACACATTCCCTACAGAAACTAAATTTTTGAAGCTAACTTAAGTGTAAAGGAGCACTCTAATTACACTAGATATCCCTTTCCTCACACTAATAAATAGCTAAATTACACTTTTAAAGTAAAATTAACAGAACTGCTTCCACTCTCTTTCATGTCCAGTATAACAATGCTAGGAATATGGCAGGGCGATCTAATATACTGGGGGGCGTATTCACTAATGATTGGTCTAGGGACCCCCTAGTCACTCCAATCACATTCCTAGCATTCTCCTGCCCCCTCAATTGGCTTTTGCTAATGGTTCTGGTCCAATCACGGGCTTTTAAAGCCCATTTCCTGAAGCATTGCATTTTGGTCGGTTCTGGTTGCCGAATTCCGAACTTTTTGGGCAAAAAGTTCTAAATTCGGCCGAACCTCGAACACCCAATGTTCGGGCCGAACCGATGGTCGACCCGAACCGTTCGATCATCCCTAATGGTGACTTGGCTGCGTGAACCGATATAACTGTATGTCGGTCCCGCACGGGGGTGAGCACGCCCGCCGTTCCAGCGATGTGCTGATTCTGTTATGAACCAATCAATCATCAAGTCTATGTCAGGCCAAAAATCATTGCCCTGGACCTGGTGATCGGTTCTAACCAATTGCAGAGTGTCCTGTGCCTGTGTAATGTAAACACAGGCACAGGAAATTATGCAATCTTCTCTCCTGGAGCCCTTTTTGGTTCCAGCGTGAGAGAAGAGAGCATCAGACAGTCAATACACAAGCACTACACTGACATCAATACACATAGGCACACAGTTAACCCCCTGATCACCCCCCAGTTAACCCTTTCACTCCCTGATACAGTGTCACTATATACAGTATACGGATAATTTACTGATCACTGTATTAGTGTGAGAGGCTGTTAGTGGTAGTTAGTGACAGTCCCAGATAGGTTTAGGGTACCCGCCAAGATTTAACCCCCTGATCATCCCCCAGTTAACCCCTTCATTGCCTTGTCACAGTGTCACTGTTAAATTGTACAGATTTTTTTTTCTGATCACTGTATTAGTGTCACAGGTGACATCAGTTAGCATTAACACTGGTTAGCCCGCCGCATATTTTAGATTGCCCACCGCATATTTAGTAATACATTTTAATCCTTTGATTGCCAGTGACACACACACACTAAACACCTCCATTACTGGTATAGTGTCTGAACGAATCAATATCTTTGATCAGATCAGAACTATACTAGCATCCCCAATAGTTTAGTATAGTGTTCCCAAAACACAGCATTAGCAGGATCAGCTCTGACACCTGCCAGCCCCTGTGTTTAGCCCCTCCACCCATCCCCCAAGAAGTGCAGCATCAGCAGATTACTGTCACTTCCAATACACAGCACACTAAACCTTTAGCAGAGTAAGGCCTGATCCCTGCTAGCATTAGCAGTTAAAAAAACTGACATATCTGCACATGGTGTAAATGAGGCCTAAAAGCAGAATTAAGTCCCTTGATTTAACAGTTTCAAAACACAGTGCCGAAAATATAACTGTCACATTGGTTGTGCTCTTAAAGTGGAAGTATCCTTTTCTGCCAAGAAAGCTGATATATTGGCCTCTGTTTAATCTTCAACTGCCATGATGTTGCACTTGTGATCATTTATGACCCCAGCCATTGGATAGTTTTACAGTTTGGATGAGAGCACATCCAATGTAACTGTTAGCAATCCTGGCATGTGTCAAAAATGTAACTGTTTTTTTGAAACTGTTAAATCTATGGGTTTACTACTGCTTTAATCAAACTGTCAAACCATCAAATGGTGTCATAACTGATCACATGTGCAGCATCATGGCAGTTGAGGATTAAACCAGGCAAAGATGGCAGCTTCCTTGGCTAAACACGATGTGAGGGTTTAAACCAGGCCTGGACTGGGACAAAAAATAGATCCAGGCATTTTAGACTGAGCAGCCAATTTTTCAAGGGAGGGGGGTTAGGGGTTCACAGGGGTGGTTGGTGACAGGATATTCACAGAGTCATCCTCCACTCTGTAACATAAAGGGGACACTGTGATATAAAGGGGACTGCATTGTAAAGTGGCACTGTAATGATTACAGTGCGCCTTTACAGTGCAGTCCCCTTTATATCACAGTAACCCTAGCAATAACAGCCTCCCATCATATTGCCCCTTTACATTACAGTGCCCCTAGCAATCACAGACCCTCATCACAGTGCCCCTTGCAATGACCCCCCCCCCTTTTCTCTCTAATCACAGTGCCCCCTTTTACTCTCTGCTCAGTGTGCAAATCTCCAGCTCATCCTCCCCTGCTCCTTTATATCAAAGTCCACACAGCCCCCCCTTACATTAAAGTCCACAGAGCTCAACTTACATCAGATTCCACACAGCCCCCCTTACAATAAAGCCTGCAGAGCCGCTGTTAAGTCATAATCCACAGAGCCAAACTTAAATTAGAGTCCAAAAATACCCCCTTACATCAGAGTCTGCACAGCCCCCCTTACATTAAAGTCCATAGAGCCCCCTTGCATTACAATCCACAGAGCCCCCCTTACATCAGAGTCCACAGAGGCCCTCCTACATCAGAGTCCACAGAGCCCCCTTACAATAAAGCCTGCAAAGCCCCTCTTACGTCATAATCCACAGAGCCCGCCATACATCAGAGTCCACAAAGCCCCCCTTATATCAGAGTCTGCACTTGGCCCCTTACATTAAAGTCCAAAGAGGCCCCCTTGAATCACAATTCACAGAGCTCCCCTTACCTCAGTGTCCACAGAGCCCCTCCTACATCAGTGTCCATAAAGCCCCCCTTACAATAAAGCCCACAGAGCCCCTCTTACATCATAATCCAAAGAGCCCACCTTGTATCAGAGTCCACAAAGCTCCCCTTACATCAGAGTCCATGCAGCCCACATTACAATAAAGTCAGAAGAGCCCCCCTTGCATCACAATCCCCAGAGCTTCCCTTACATCAGAGTCCACAGAACCCCTTTACATCAGAGTCCCCACAGCCCCCCTTACATCAGCGTCCGCACAGCCCCCCTTTAAAATTCGCTGCATTTCCGCTGACACTGTAAGGGTGAGCTCTGTGGACTCTAATGTAAAGGGGAACCCTGATTTAAGGGGGGCTCAGATGTATCGAGGGGAATGCTGTGGAGTCGGAAGTAAAGGGGAACTCTAAGGTAAGAGGCTCTGCTCACCAAAGCTCTCCCTTGCATCAGAGTCCACAGAGAACCCCTTAACCACTTTGCGCCGGCGCCTCTGAGCCCTTTAAAGGGTTGCTGATGTCAGGAGGCAAGGTTATGATCATGTAACTGCTGTGATGGCTGTCATGGCAGTAAAATGAACAAAAAGGTCCCAATTGCAAGCAGCACTCTGCACAGGTTTGTTTGTAGTGTGGTACACAAATATGTGGCCACTCAGCGCCAAGGCCCACCTGCCAAGAGGTGGCATATTCGCATACTGTTGGTGTGAAGTGGTTAAATTCGTTTATACACTGGTAGGCAGGAGAGAGGATGAGCTTACTCAGGCATAGGAGTTCAGCAGCTTTCCTCTTCTGGCTGGTGGCTCCCTGGGGAGTATGGGAGGGGCAAACATGAGAGGAGAGGGGCAGGAGGAGGAGGAAGAGCAGATGAGCTCTCTACTCTCTCATCCGTGTGGAGGGAGGAGGGATGGAACTGCCAGCCCTGGCTCTAAGGCTAAGCTATGTGTGAGAGAGACTCTCAGCTCAGCCCTGCAGCCAGCCAAAGGAGACACAGGCATGGCCGCATAGTGAGAGGTGAGTAACCGCCACGGCCTGTGTTAGCCCTGTGAAGACCATGGTCCCCACTTACCTCCTGCTGTATGGCCCAGTCATCAACAGGCCACAGACCGGGTGGCCCTGGCCCACTGGGCAAATACCCAACCAGCCCTATGGCCAGTCGGGGACTGGTTAAAACCCACTACTTCAAGGAAGAACTAAAACTACTGATTTAACAGTTTCCCAAAACAGTTACATTCAAGGCATGATCACATGTGCAGCACCATGGCAACTGCAGATCTAACAAAGACAAGATGGAAGTTTACTTGGCTGTAAAGGATAATAGGGCTTTAAAGATGGTAAGATGCAGGCCAGAAGAAGGTCAGTTGTCAGCCAATTGCACCTATCAAATAATTCTGAATGATCTCAGAAGCATCTCAAATCATGTCATACAGATGCAACTGACACAAATCCAAAGGCTTGCAGTGCAGGTCCTTAGAAACCTTAGCCGTTCTTCATCTTATAGAAAAAAGGCCTCATTGTGCACCGCTTACCCTAGCAGAATGACTGTATTTTATGTTAAAATAGCCTTCCACAACTGTATTTTATGTACAAATGATATACTATGTATATATATATATATATATATATATTAGAGATGTAATATATTATTAGAATAATAGATTATCGGAGGGCTGACATGAACTTTTCCTGATATATAGGTATCGGCCCCAGAACTGTCCGATATTACTGATATATTCGCGACGTCATTCTGCCTTCTTAGGCTGCCTCCCTCGCCTTGGACAGCCTAGTCTGGACTCAGGACTAGTCTCGAGGGAGTGTATCACAGCCATACTCCCACCCACAGCAGCCCAGTGCCAGCCGGCCACCAACACCCACAGGCCCTGTACCAGCCAGCCAGTCACAGGCACTGTACCAGCAAGCCAGCCACCCACAAGCCCTGTACCAGCCAGCCACCCACAGGCCCTGTACCACCCAGCCAAAGTCCCTGTACCAGCCAGCCAGCCACCCACAGGCCCTGTACCAGCCATCCACCCACAGCCCCTGTGCACCTGACCCACCCACCACAGGGTGCCAGCCAGCCACCCACCACAGGGTGTCAGACAGCCAGCCACCCACAGGCCCTGTACCAGCCAGCCAGCCACCCACAGGCCCTGTACCAGCCAGCCACCCAAAGCCCCTGTGCCAGCCACCCACCCACCACAGGGTGCCAGTCAGCCAGCCACCCACCACAGGGTGCCAGACAGCCAGCAAGTCAGCCACCCACCACAGGGTGCCAGCAAGTCAGCCACCCACCACAGGGTGCCAGACAGTCAGCCACCCACCACAGGGTGCCAGACAGCCACCCACCACAGAGTGCCAGCAAGCCAGCCATTAAACAAATATGAACATGTTCAGTACCAGATTTGTGTCAAAAATTGTCTTTATTTTTCAAAACTTTAAATGTACAAAATATCGGCCCATATCAGCTGATACCGATACGTTGTGACCAAAATATTGGTATCGGTATCGGCCCTGAAAAAACCATATCGGTCTATCCCTAATATATATATATATATATATATATATAAATATATATATATATAGATAAACAAATAAGAAGTGATGCGCCAGATACAAAAATACACAATAATAATGTGAATAAAAAACAATAACAGTGCTTAATCAGTGATGAGTGCTATGCAATCCGTAAAAAAGTGTCCATAAAAGTGTCCATCAAATAATGCAAGTATCCAAGGTGCTCAAAGAAATCCAGAAAACTACCACAATGTGTGAATCCCTTCACCAGGTGAAATGGTCTCCAGACCCAAACGGGTCATCAACGGCATTAATCAGCAGTGGAGACACAGACCAAGGGGGCTCTCTCTAGCCTCTCATCTCCGGATTGTTCAATAAGGCATATGCAAGGGGACAAATAAAGAAAAAATCTAGTGCTCTCTGTAAAGTATCCCACAATTTTATTGACGTATAGTGGCTGTATTAAAATATGGGGAGCACTCAGCAGTGATAGCTTGTATGGCAGATACACAAACATCAGGAAGAAGCGCGGCGTCGGGTACGCAGGCTCCGCCCCCTATACACGTGGCGTCTGAGCTTCAACAGCATTGACTTCTTCAGTAGGGGTTATATATATATATATATATATATATATATATATATATATATATAGTGCATCCGGAAAGCATTCACAGCGCTGCACTTTTTCTTTTCTACATTTTGCTATGTTACAGCCTTATTCCAAAAAGGATTAAATGCATTACTTTCCTCAAAATTCTACAAAAAATACCCCATAATGACAACATGAAAGAAGTTTGTTTGAAATCTTTGCAAATTTATTAAAAATAAAAAATGAAAAAATCCCATGTATATAAGTATTTACAGCCTTTGCCAGAGAGAGGAGAACCTTCCAGAAGCACAACCATCTCTGAAGAACTCCACCGATCAGGCCTGTTTGGTAGAGTGGCCAGAGAGAAGCCACTCCTCAGTAAAAGGCACAATACATCCCGCCTGGAGTTTGCCAAAAGGCACCTAAAGGACTCTCAGACCATGAGAAATAAAATGATCTGGTCTGATGAACAAAGATTGAACTCTTTGGCCTGAATGGCAAGCGTCATAACTGGAGCAAACCAGTCACCGCTCATCACCTGGCCAATACCATCCCTACAGTGAAGCATGGTGGTGGCAGCATTTTCAGTGGCAGGAACTGGGAGACTAGTCAGGATTGAGGGAAAGATGAATGCAGCAATGTACAGAGACATCCTTGATGAAAACCTTATCCAGAGTGCTCTGGACCTCAGACTGGAGTAAAGGTTCATCTTCCAACAGGACAACGACCCTAAGCACACAGCCAAGATAACAAAGGAGTGGCTACAGGACAAGTCTGTGAATGTCCTTGAGTGGTCCAGCCAGAGTCTAGACTTGAACCCGATTGAACCTCTCTGGGGATGGTTGTGCACTGATGCTCCCCATCCAACCTGATGGAGCTTGCGAGGTCCTGCAAAGAAGAATGGGAGAAACCGCCCAAAAATAGGTGTGCCAAGCTTGTAGCATCATACTCAAAAATACCTGAGGCTGTAATTGGTGCCAAAGGTGCTTCAATAAAGTATTGAGCAAAGGCTGTGAATACTTATGTACATGGCATTATTATTTTTTTTTTAATAGATTTACAAAGATTTCAAACAAACTTCTTTCACGTTGTCATGATGGGGTATTGTGTGTATAATTTTGAGGGAAAACAATGAATTGAATCCATTTTGGAATAAGGCTGTAACGTAACAAAATGTAGAATAAGTAAAGCACTTTCCGGATTCACTGTGTTTATATATATATATATATATATATATATATATATATATATATATATATATATATATATATATATATATATATATATATATATATATCAGTAAGCATAAAGACTTACACAGATTTTGTCAGCTAGAAAATAACCCTTGAATATGCAGAAACGCACTAATTAGCAAGGTAACTTGTTTTTGCTGAGTCTGTCGGTGTCTGGATTAATGTTACAATGTAATACAAAATTCACTCTAGGCTCTACTACACTGAATAATTCTCTGCAGTGTCAAGGCGCCCAGCAGTGTCCAGAGGTCTGAATCAATGCAGCTTCTATGCAAATGATGGTTTGCTCTCTAGTAAAGTGTCAGAGATTTTAAAATAAGATTCCAAAATTGCTGATTTAAAGCATAGAGGTAGTTTCGCACTTTTTTCTCGGTTACACCATTATTTTGTTTTAAATGTAACAGATTTTATTTAAAAGAATGAACGAATGAACATGTACCTTGAATGTCACAAGTTGCCTTAGATACTAAGGAGCATGTGATACCAAAGCTTCACTGTAAATATGTAAATATACCTATGCTTGCAAAACACGTATCCTATGTTGCTAGGAGACCTCATAAGGCTAACTAGATAATAAATAATATGTACTCTAGCAACTAAAAAGCACAAGTCTGCCCACACAGATCTCACAAAGCAGATATCGCTGCAAAATAGTCATGCAAAATTAATATAATAATAATCTCTAATAGTATTCATTATACATAAAAAAGTATAATGAGGCTAAATCAATTTAACTTTGTGCTACAAATATATAAAAATGGCATTCACACAACTGTGAAAGTCAGCTCACAATTGTTTTTATTTTTATTTGATTATGCAGTAAACAGTGCATCATTTTCAAATGTGAATTATACTGGACATAATGGCTTTTTATATTATGTTCTTACCTCACATGAATCTTCCACATCCTTCAAGTATGATGCCACTGAAAATACCTTTGTAAAATATACAATGCATGAAAGAAATTTTGGTTACTTGCAAGCATAACTCTGACTGCACTGGGCATGTCAATCATATTTTCTGGATAAGCATATTGATATTTTTTGTTAAGCAACAAATTGATTTTGTTTTACAGTTCTAAACAATATACAGTATGTGCTTATAGTAAAGGGTTGCCAAATTCAAATTGTGCAGAACCCTATTCTAAACCAATATCTCCCTTATATACTGTATAATACACAGACTAGCTCCCTTATGGATCTTCCAATATAATCTAAAAGCTAGAGTTTTCACAGGTATATTTCAGCAGTGTCTTCACACCTTTACATTTTCTCTCTGTTGGAGATAGCAATATCCATTAATCAAGGCAAACTGAGTCTTGGCTTTTTATAAATAAGATATATACTATATTACCAAAAGTATTGGGACATCTGTCTTTAGACCCATATGAACTTTAATGGCACTCCAGTCTTAGTCTGTAGGGTTCAATATTGAGTTGGCCCACCCTTTGCAGCTATAACAGCTTCAGCTCCTCTGGGAAGGCTGTCCACAAGGTTTAGGAGTGTGTCTATGGGAATGTTTGACCATTCTTCCAGAAGTGCATTTGTGAGGTCATGTCGGAGACAAGGCCTGGCTCGCAGTCTGCGCTCTAATTCATTCCAAAGGTGTTCTATCAGGTTGGGTTGAGGACTCTATACAGGCCATTCAGGTTTCTCCACTCCAAACTCGCCCATCCATGTCTTTATGGACCTTGCTTTGTGCACTGGTCCAAATAATTTGGTGGAAGGGGGATTATGGTGTGGAGTTGTTTTTCATGGCTTTGGTTCCAGTAAAGGGAACTCTTAAGGTGTCAGCATACCAAGATATTTTGGAAAATTTCTTGCTCCCAATATTGTGGGAACAGTTTGGGGTTGGCCCTTCCTGTTCCAACATGACTGCGCACCAGTGCACAAAGCAAGGTCCATAAAGACATGGGTAAGTGAGTTTGGGGTGGAGGAACTTGATTGGCCTACACAGAGTCCTGATTTCAACCCGACAAAACCCCTTTGGGATGAACTGAAGCTCGCAGCCAGGCCTTCTCTCCAACATCAGTGCCTGACCTTACAAAAGCGCTTCTTAAAAAATGGTCAAACATTTTCTCATAGACTCCTAAACCTTGTGGACAGCCTTCCCAGAAGAGTTGAAGCTGTTATAGCTGCAAAGGGTGGGCCAACTGAATAATGAACTCTACGGACTAAGACTGGAATGTCATTAAAGCCTATGTGTGAAAAGGCAGTCCCAATCATTTTGGTAATATAGTGTATATAGCATTAAAAACAACCCTTTGCAGAGAAAAATGTGCAGTCTGCCATTGCTGACCTCTTTCTGAAATTGCTAGTTGTCTCTTTATTTTGCTGATCCATTGGCTTCCATATGTTGACTCATCAGCCTGAGTGACCTCAGAACTCTCGATGTGCATATTTATTCCAGGTCAGTGACTCAAAGTATTGAAACCACCGGGCTCGACTTATGAAAAAAAATGCGTGTACCTTGTTTTCTCCCGTGAACCTAATTGTACAAACCAATATGCAATCAATGCTATTATAGTGTATATACTTGGAATACACTAACAAATGTGGAATACTAACAAGCACATGCTCCAACATCTAAACTTAGTCCAGCTAAGTAGTTTTAAACCTAAAATAAAAATGTAATTTTCTCTAATGTTTTGGGGTAAGGTTAGTGTTTTGGACTCTCCTGAGTGACCAACTGAGCAATTTGTGTTTTCCTAAGTAGAACTATGACCAGAATATGGATATACAAATATTAACAAACTCTTGGAAAACAGTAAATGCACATTGGAACAAGCCCTCACTGACCTTCATTGGCACTCCAACACATCTCTAAAGCAGGTATGCACTACAAAGCACTGCAACATAACCAGTGTTGCTAACCTCCTGAAGGGAAATTGACTGGCAGGACACCAACATTTACAAACGGCACTCATTTTTTACTGGCAAAAATCCAGAAATTTACTGACAGAGCCGCATTTTTACCGACACTGCAAAAGCAGTACCTAAAATGACAATTTTTAGTGCTAAACAGTGCAAATATCAATATTTTAACTATAAACATATAGCTAGTGCTATTAGCAATGTGTTTAAATTAAACAAAAGTCAAAAACCACATTTCTCCATTTACATGAAGGTCAGGTTACTATAATCCAGCCAGCACAGAGTTCCCCCTTACATCAGAGTCTGCAGGAATGCTGCAGATCATGATCTAAGGGGGGAAATCTGATGTAAGGGGGGGCTCTGGCGACCAGAGACCACCTTATATCAGAGTGCACTGCATTCCCTTTACATCAGAGTTCCCACTTACATCATGGTCCGCAGAGTTCCCCCTTGTACTGTAAGGGGGAATCCTGCAGACTCTGATGTAGAGGGGAACACTAGGAACTCTGATGTAGAGGGGACTCTGGTAACCAGAGACCACCTTCTGCAGAGTTAATACAATAGGGTAAGGGTATCTTTATATCAGTGCTCCCCTACAATATTGTATTTACTCCCCCCCTTACATCAGTGACTCCCCCATCAGACTGGCCTCGCAGTGCTGTCACTGATCTCCTGCACCATGCAGGGCTCAGTCAGACGGCTCCAGTTTTATCCTATAATCTCCTTTCCACAGTCCACACACGTCTGACTCCTCCTGTGACCCCTATCCCGGCAGCGCTCCCACTCTTGACTCCTCTCCAGACTCCCCCTTAGAGACTGCAGACATGATAAAAGACAAGAGATGGTCAGAGGTTACGGACATGATACAAGGTACATGATACATGGTTAGGGACTGCGGGCATGGTACAGAAGTTGGTCAAAGACTGCGGACATGGTACAGGAGGTGACCAGAGACTGCGGACCTGGTACAGGAGATGGTCAGTGATTGCAGAAATGTTACAGTAGACGGTCAGAGACTGACAGTCAGAAAATGCAGACATGGTACAGGAGATGGTCAGAGATTGCAGAAATGTTACAGGAGACAGTCCGAGACTGCGGACATGCTACAGGAGACAGTCAGAGACTGCGGACATGCTACAGGAGACGGTCAGAGCCTGACAGTCAGAGACTGCGGACATGCTACAGGAGACGGTCAGAGACTTTGGACATGCTACAAGAGGTGGTCAGAGACCAAGGGCATGGTACAGGAGAAGGTCAGAGACTGCAGACATGCTACAGGAGGTGATCAGTGACTGCGGGCATGGTACAAGAGGTGGTCAGAGACTGTGGACATAGTACAGGAGTTGATCAAAGGCTGCACAGACATGGTAGTGTCCTCGCCCCCTCACAGTAGTTTCCTCCTCTGTCCCCCTTCATGTTACCTTGCTACATCAGTGTCCTCCTCTTGTGCCCCTTTTATCTCTCCCAAATCAGTGTCCTCCTGCGCCCCTCTTTACCTCTCCACAGGCACATCGGTGTCCTCCTCTGCCCCCTTCATGGCTTCACCCTGCCTGCAGTAATGCCCTCCTCTGCCCCCTCACTTACATGAGTATCCTTACTCCTCCTTGGCTCCTCCTCTGCTGTAATGGTGAGGTGCCGCTGAGAACAAATGCCTTCCATTCTAAAATGGCGCCAGGCGGCACCATTACGTAACTGCACATCCTCTGCACTTTAGTTACAGAGGGCTGGAAGGCTGCTATAAGTAAGCCAATGCTTGCTTGGGGAAGCAGATGAATTGAGCTGCTAAAATAGAAAGTAAATGTCCATTCATACCACAAAGCAGTGCACTGCATCACATATACATTGCCTGGCCAAAAAAAAAGTCGCCAGCAAAAAAAAAAAAAAGTTACACACTAATATTTTGTTGGCTTTGATTATGGCAGACATTCACTGTGGCATTGTTTCTATAAGCTTCTGCAATGTCACAAGATTTATTTCCGTCCAGTGTTGCATTCATTTTTCACCAAGATCTTGTATTGATGATGGGAGGGTCAGACCACCGCACAAAGCCTTCTCCAGCACATCCCAAAGATTTTCAATGGGGTTATGTTCTGGACTAGGTGGTGGCCAATCCGTGTGTAAAAATTATGTCTCATGCTCCCTGAACCACTCTTTCACAATTTGAGCCCGATGAATCCTGGCATTGTCATCTTGGAATATGCCCGTGCCATCAGAGAATAAAAAATCCATTGATGGAATAACCCGGTCATTCAGTATATTCAAGTAGTCAGCTGACCTCATTCTTTGGGCACATATCCAATAGGATAGTTACTGCATGCTGTTAGTTGCTTAGTTCTTATAATTCTTATAATTAGTCTGATAATTCTTTTGATGGTGGTCTCACTCTTTATTCTGTGTGGAACTTTGCGTTGTTGACAACATTGACAGAGTACTGTTGATAAAATAGTTGAAGCATACACACTGTGGAACAATTAGTCCTCAAAATTCACAAGAGAAGCAGTGAAGTCTGGGCTCAGTACACCACTCTATCTGCTACTCTACTGAGCCCAGACTTCACTGCTTCTCTTTGTTCTATGAGTTCAGGAGTCTTGCAGAGGAGAGGGGAACATGATGATTGGGAAGGTGGGGGGGGGGGGCATGGGTAGGTAACAATTATTGTGCCAGGAGTGATTTTAGTGAGGGGGTGGGATTTGAGCAGGAGGGCTCTTTGTTTTGGGTTAGAGTGGACTTGTGCTAGAAGGAGGGGGTCGGATTTGAAGTTTGACCCCCCTTCAGCCCAATTCCTCTCCCCCCAAAAGCACCCTCTAGCACATATCCTATAATCCCCACCCCCCTCAAATCAAAGATCCCATCCCAGCTTCATCCTTCCCCCTGATTCAATCCTGGCTTCATCCACCACCCTGATCCTATTCTGGGTTCTTCCACCACCCTGAACCCATCCTGGCTCCATCCACATCAGCAATTCCATTCTGGCTCCTTCCACCACCCTGATCCCATCCTGGCTCCATCCACCACCCTAATCCCATTCCAGCTCAAACCATCACCCTGATCTCATCCCAAATCCATCTATTCCCCCAATTCCATCCCGGCTCCATCTATTCCCCCTATCCGATCCTGGGTCCATCCATCCCCCGACTCAATACTGGCTCCATCCACCACCACAATCCCATTCTGGCTCCATCCACCACCCCAATTTCATCCTGGGTCCTTCCACCACTCTGATTCCATTTCGGGTCAATCCACCATACCGATTCCATCCCAACTCCATTTTTTATCCAATCCAGTAAGGACCAAATAGTAATATAAATATAAATACATTTTATTGTAAATACAATGAGTTTAAAAATAATAAAACACAGACATGTACATAATCATTGCAAGTTCAATACATGAATCATTATAGTAGCAATGGATCACATAGGCCCGACATGTTTCGCCGAGGTGAAAAAACCTCAAATATTGGCTTCTTTAGGGGCCGAAGACCTGTAATCCTTCTATTGATTCTGGATAATAAAACATATCATACAGCAGTTAGATAAGCATGTCATAAAGTGAAATCAAAATGAGGAAAAGAGGAAGAGAGCAGTTGCCCATATTCACAAGGAAGTTCCAGTGTTTAATCAAATTACCAGTCCCAACAACTGTCCATAAGTATGACCTGACCTCAATGTCATGGTCATACAAGTTCAATTCACACCAATGAATTTAACATGGACAAAGGGCAATAGCTTAACGGTATAAAAGGAAGGAAAGTTTATTTGCTCACCTATTTATTGGTCTCTGCGTGTTGCTCAAAAGCCAAAGTAACAATCCTGGTATATCATGCAGGGAAAGCCATGTCCGGCTTCCTGCTCCGCCGCGGGCATATAAATAGTCTGGTCCCACCGGAAGTGATGTGGCCGGAAACCGGCCTCTGTATGTCACTTCCGGTGCAGGCGCCATATTGCCGACTTAACCAGCGTGACCCGCACCGAGGTGCGGGAGAGCGCCAGTGACAGCCGCAATGATTCTGCCCTCAAGTAGAGGCGGATTCAGGGATAAGTAAGGGGGGAAGGAAGATGGAAACACCTCACCCCTCAAACCCCAGCTTGGCGCCCGAGCACGCACCAACATGGAAGGAGAGAACCCAAATTCACAATGTGCCAGAAGCAACCAAGGATAAAGTCAGAGCAAATGGAAAGCCTTACAATTAAACATAGTTATTAGAGGTCCTACTAGTATAAAAAATGTTTGATACATGGATATAATAGTATTGTAATTTTTCTCAGAAAATTGCAATATATAATACAATATTAATACATATAGACATTTGTATTATGTGTGAAAAGACACATCAAATATTGAGCAACTGAAAAGCAAGGAGAGAAAGGAGAGGCTAATGGGGGAAAGGCATTCCCTTAACCCATCCTGGCTTCATTCATCCCATGATCCCATCCCAGTTCCATATATCCCCTGATCCAGTCCTGGCTTAATTCGTCCCCTAATCCCACCCCACCTCCATTCCACACCCCAACCCAGTCTCACCTCCATCCATCCCCTGATCCCATCCTGGTTTCATTCATCCTATGATCCCATCATGGCTCTATCCATTCCCTGATCCCTCCATGGCTTCATTCATCCCCTGATCCCATCCCAGCTCCATCTATCCCCTTATCCCATCTCAGCTTGATCAATCCCCTGATCCCATCCTGGCTTAATTCATCCTCTGATCCCATCTTGCCACAATCCAACACCCTGATCCCATTCTAGCTCCATCCATTCCCCTGATCCAACTCTAGCTCTATCTACCACCCAATCCCATCCCGGCTCTATCCACCACCCCAATCTCATCCCCCTGATCCCACCCTGGCTCTATCCACTGTGGCAGGCTAAGTGAGAAGAGCCGTGCCAATGAACTAGCCTGCTCAGTGCCCTGGAGGGGGCTGACACCAAGCCTAGTGACACCACTTATACAGTAGGAATCAGAGGGCCCTGCTCGTTAATGCTTACAGTCTAACTGTGGGGGATTGGCTGATGGAGAAAATAAATGTACAGTTGCTTGGTGAGGCCCGGATAGGCTTTTCTAAAAAGATGGGTTTCAGGGATCTTCTGAAAGTGGACAGAGTAGGAGATAGTCCGACAGATTGCGCTAATCTGAAGTGGAACAAACAAATGTCCCAAAAAATGAATAATTGGAAAACTGTAATCAATCATGGACAATAACCACAAATTGTCACAGATAAATATAAATAAAGTGAGCAAAGGTTAGTGATGTAGCTGGGGCGGAGTTGTGGATGGCTTTGTAAGTTGTTGTTAGTATCTTTAATTTAATTTGTTGTGTGAGCAGAAGCCAGTGGAGGGATTGGCAGAGAGGGGTAGCAGATACTGAGTGGTTTGTAAGGTGGATGAGCCTGGCAGCAGCATTCATGATGGACCAAAGGGAGTTGCGGTAGTCGAGGTAACAGATACCTAGGGAGAGAATCAGAAGCTTTGTGATGTAATTGGTTAGGAAGGGGCGTATCTTGGAGATGTTGAGGCAATTGAGGTGGCAAGCTTTGGACATTGATTGGATGTGGGACAGAAAGTATAGGTCAGAGTCCAGGATTACAGCTAGGATCTTGGCATGTGGCGACGGGTTGATAGTTAAGCCGTTGATTTTGACAGAGAAAACAGGAGAAGAGGCACGTGGGGGAGGAAAAATTATGAGCTTAGTTTTGGATAGATTGAGTTTGAGGAAGTGGTGTGACATCTAGGCTGATATGTCTGTTAGTATATTAGTGATACGTGAGAAGACACAGAATAGTATACTACTGGGTGAAGGCAGTTGAGAAGGACGTAGAGAGTTAAGGTAGAGAAGAGTTGATGGGGACTGGATGGGAACATGTTTATGAGAATGATAAAATAGGTCTGCTTGGCAGTGAGGAGGCAGGAACAGTTTTTTTGGAGGGCAGATTTATATTGGTTGAAGTCTTTCTGGGAGTTGAAAGGAAGAAAAGGGTCGGGACTTTAAATGAGGTTACAAAGATTTTTGTATCTCCATACCTAATATATGTGCATTAAAAAGGGGTTTTTTTGGGACTTTAGATGAGGCGTGTGGTCAAACATGACCATAAACTATACAAATAAAAAGTGTGTGCATACACATTGAAACAATGAACATGAAAAATCTTCACATGTAAGTTGATTTATTTGTATGCACAGTTGTAACATCATAAAGACAGTAGATACCATACATATAATCCCAATGACCAAAGCATGTCGGGAGATGTACAAATACATGTCACAATAAATATAAAAATGATTGTAAAAACAAAAAACATTGTGTAACAAGATAAATACATAATCCATAGAAATTGCATCATATGTGTTCTACGCATTTCGTGTTTGTAACACTTCCTCAGGAGCTGGTGCAACTGATTAACTATAGAAAAGGAGATATACATGAAAATCACAATGCATATAAAAATATAGACGCCCATATAGGGCAAAGTTTATTGATGTATAGAGCTGCTTACAATTAAATTGAAGCTGTTGCCTCTAGGGACTCGCTATGGAGGGTCCTCTATACCATCCGCCCTGGGAGCTGAGGGAGCAATACCAGGCACGCATGGGGTGAACAATAGAAGTACAGTAAAGGAATCATATTAGATGGAGGAATAATCATCATCTCAATTGTCGTTCCGATATGGTTTCTAAAATTGGATTAGATTTGTATATTGTAAGGAAGTATATAATATATATATATATAATAATAATGTAGTAACTCAATAATGAGTTGAGAAGATTAAAAAACTCCCAAAGCCAAGGGGAGAACCAGAGTAGAAAAACCAACGTAAAGTTCCCCATAAGTATGTGCATGCTAAGAGTGCTCATAAAAGTGCAAGTGAGGCGATGATAGAAATGAATGAAGGTGAACATAGGATAAGTATGAACAACCACCAGTATATAACAAGGTGAAAAGTATGAGAACAGAATGAATAAAGAATACAATAATAGTGAGGACTGCATAGTGAAACAAGCCACTAATGCAGAGGGTGAATATTTACCAAGTGTGGATCAATGACTTCAAGTGCCATCTAAGGCCAATGATGAATCAAAAAGGATGGGAAGTAGCAATAATCCAGCATCACACAGCCATTCCAGAGGGGAAGCATCAGCAACTTCTGGTGGCTTGCCGAGCAGGAGTTGGCGCCAAGCCAACCACGTGGAGGAATGTAGATGGTGAGTCAGCGTGCTGGACGGACAGCCAACCAAATGGCGTCTTATCCAGCACGGAAGGGGCGTGGCGCCGATGCGCCACGGCCAGTCCCGCCCCCACCTCTGCATCACAGGGACAAAGGAGGAAAGGGAGGGCAGCAGGAGCGCCTCGCAGCTCCAGGAGCAGAGATGGAGGAGAGGAATACCAACCAATGAGCAAGTACCGAGGGGAAAGGAATGATGACAATGCATATACTCTCGACAAACCTCTGTCAAAACATAATGATGTATATAATTGTATAAAAAGTCAAATGACAATATTATTATTGCCGACCCCAATGGTAAATAGGGCCAGCCCCCTGAATGTGACAAAACATTTGCACTATAAACAGGGTATGGTCAAAGATGGTCACACACCTCCATCCCTGATTCAATTGAAAGGAAGAAAAGGGTCGGGACTTTAAATGAGGTTACAAAGATTTTTGTATCTCCATCCCTAATATATGAGCATAAAAAAGGGGTGTTTTTGGGACTTTAGATGAGGCGTGCGGTCAAACATGACCATAAACTATACAAATAAGAAGTGTGTGCATACACATTGAAACAATGAACATGAAAAATCCTCACATGTAAGTTGATTTATTTGTATGCACAGTTGTAACATCATAAAGACAATAGATACCATACATATAATCCCAATGACCAGAGCATGTTGGGAGATGTACAAATACATGTCACAATAAATATAAAAATGATTATAAAAACAAAAAACATTGTGTAACAAGATAAATACATAATCCATAGAAATTGCATCATATGTGTTCTACGTGTTTCATGTTTGTAACACTTCCTCAGGAGCTGGTACAATGGATTAACTATAAAAAAGGAGATATACATGAAAATCACAATGCATATAAAAATATAAACGCCCATGTAGGGCAAAGTTTATTGAGGTATAGAGTTGCTTACAATTAAATTGAAGCTGTTGCCTCTAGGGACTTGCTATGGAGGGTCCTCTATACCATCCGCCCCGGGAGCTGAGGGAGCAATACCAGGCACGCATGGGGTGAACAATAGAAGTACAGTAAAGGAATCATATTAGCTGGAGGAATAATCATCATCTCAATTGTCCATCCGATATGGTTTCTAAAATTGGATTAGATTTGTATATTGTAACGAAGTATATAATATATATACAGTGGGTACGGAAAGTATTCAGACCCCCTTAAATTTTTCACTCTTTGTTATATTGCAGCCATTTGCTAAAATCATTTAAGTTCATTCTTCTTCCTCATGAATGTACACATAGCACCCCATACTGACAGAAAAACACAGAATTGTTGACATTGTTGCAGATTTATTAAAAAAGAAAAACTGAAATATCACATGGTCCTAAGTATTCAGACCCTTTGCTCAGTATTTAGTAGGAGCCCCCTTTTGATCTAATACAGCCAGGAGTCTTTTTGGGAAAGATGCAACAAGTCTTTCACACCTGGATTTGGGGATCCTCTGCCATTCCTCCTTGCAGATCCTCTCCAGTTCTGTCAGGTTGGATGGTAAACGTTGGTGGACAGCCATTTTTAGGTCTCTCCAGAGATGCTCAATTGGGTTTAAGTCAGGGCTCTGGCTGGGCCATTCAAGAACAGTCACGGAGTTGTTGTGAAGCCACTTCTTCGTTATTTTAGCTGTGTGCTTAGGATCATTGTCTTGTTGGAAGGTAAACCTTCGGCCCAGTCTGAGGTCCAGAGCACTCTGGAGAAGGTTTTTGTCCAGGATATCCCTGTACTTGGCTGCATTCATCTTTCCCTCGACTGCAACCAGTCGTCCTGTCCCTGCAGCTGAAAAAAACCCCCACAGCATGATGCTGCCACCACCATGCTTCACTGTTGGGACTGTATTGGACAGGTGATGAGCAGTGCCTGGTTTTCTCCACACATACCGCTTAGAATTAAGGCCAAAAAGTTCTATTTTGGTCTCATCAGACCAGAGAATCTTATTTCTCACCATCTTGGAGTCCTTCAGGTGTTTTTTAGCAAACTCCATGCGGGCTTTCATGTGTCTTACACTGAGGAGAGGCTTCCGTCGGGCCACTCTGCCATAAAGCCCCGACTGGTGGAGGGCTGCAGTGATGGTTGACTTTCTACAACTTTCTCCCATCTCCTGACTGCATCTCTGGAGCTCAGCAACAGTGATCTTTGGGTTCTTCTTTACCTCTCTCACCAAGGCTCTTCTCCCCCGATAGCTCAGTTTGGCCGGACGGCCAGCTCTAGGAAGGGTTCTGGTCATCCCAAACGTCTTACATTTGAGGATTATGGAGGCCACTGTGCTCTTAGGAACCTTAAGTGCAGCAGAAATATTTTTGTAACCTTGGCCAGATCTGTGCCTTGCCACAATTCTGTCTCTGAGCTCTTCAGGCAGTTCCTTTGACCTCATGATTCTCATTTGCTCTGACATGCATTGTGATCTGGAAGGTCTTATATAGACAGGTGTGTGGCTTTCCTAATCAAGTCCAATCAGTATAATCAAACACAGCTGGACTCAAATGAAGGTGTAGAACCATCTCAAGGATGATCAGAAGAAATGGAAAGCACCGGAGTTAAATATATGAGTGTCACAGCAAAGGGTCTGAATACTTAGGACTATGTGATATTTCAGTTTTTCTTTTTTAATAAATCTGCAACAATGTCAACAATTCTGTGTTTTTCTGTCAGTATGGGGTGCTATGTGTACATTCATGAGGAAGAAGAATGAACTTAAATGATTTTAGCAAATTGCTGCAATATAACAAAGAGTGAAAAATTTAAGGGGTCTGAATACTTTCCGTACCCACTGTATATAATAATAATGTAGTAACTCAATAATGAGTTGAGAAGATTAATAAATTCCCAAAGCCAAGGGGAGAACCAGAGTAGAAAAACCAACGTAAAGTTCCCCATAAGTATGTGCATGCTAAGAGTGCTCATAAAAGTGCAAGTGAGGCGATGATAGAAATGAATGAAGGTGAACATAGGATAAGTATGAACAACCACCGGTATATAACAAGGTGAAAAGTATGAGAACAGAATGAATAAAGAATACAATAATAGTGAGGACTGCATAGTGAAACAAGCCACTCATTGAGATGGTGAAAAAACGTGAGGGAATGAAGAGAGTGAATAAGGTAACTAAGTAATCTTTCTGGGAGTTTATTTTACATCACAGGGGCTCAAGAGCATGACCACGATTTCTGAGACTTCTGGTGTCATCTGTTTGCCAAAACTGGAATGTTCGTTGTTTAGTGAGAGGGGTGAGCTTGTCTAGGGAGGATGACAGTAAGCTGTTGTAGACAGAAGTGGCTAGGTTGGGGCAGGACAGGGATGAGATTTTGTTATAGAGGTGATAGGAGCAGAGTAGAGAAGAAAAGGGTCAAGGTGGCGAAGGTTTCTACAGGTAACTGTTTGGAGGGAGATGAGGTGGAAAACAGGGAGAGAGCAAAACTAATAAGTTGGTGATCAGAGAGTGGGGAAGGATTGTTGGAGAAGTTGCAAGGAGTGCATAGATAGGATAATACAAGGTTAAGAGTATTGCCATTGGAGTTAGTAGGAGCCTGTATCCATTGCTTCAGGTCCAGAGAGGAGGCTAGACTGAGAAGTTTAGAAGCAGAAGTAGTATTAGCATTAACAGGGATTTTGACGTCACAGAGAATGAATGTGGGGATTTCAGAAGAGAGAAAGTAGGGTAGTCAGGCAGAGAAAATATCAAGGAAGGTTGATACTGGTCCAGGTCAATGTGACTATATAGTATAGTATAACATCTTTTTATTACAGGGCAAAGTGCACTAAAATTAAAATTACTCACTCCTAGTGCCAGGTATGGCATCTGATGTCCCAGGCTCCAAGCGCCTTCCCATGTGTTTTACCCAAAAGGGAGTCATCAGGGGCTGCAGCACCAATGGCTTATACTCATTATATCCACAATCATATTAGCCATTTAAAATACAAAGGTTATTGCCTACATTACATTGATATATAAAATATACCTAACATACTTACTAAAATTGTATTTTATATTGATAATACAAAATTACATCTCATTCAACATTTAGATTGGAATGTCCATGTGTTTTTACATTATAGATCTGGAGCATCTATCCCATTTTTAAGTACAGCTCCTTCAATAGGTTCTGAAAATACCCAATTCTTTGTTTACCAGGTAAATTGGCAGCAATATTTGTCCATATCCTGGCCACAGTCATACTTAAAGGCAGAATCTTAAGACACACTATACTTTCATAATTAAGGATGATCGAACTTTTGAAAAGTTCGGTTCGGCCAGAACATCCGAACTTCCCGAAAGTTCGGCCCGGATTTCAGAACCCCATTGAAATCAATGGGACCCGAACTTCGGTAATCAAAAAACACCATTTTGAAGCCCCAAAACCCAATAAATGCCCCTAAAAAGTGCCTAGGGTTCTGGGTCATGCCCCATTAACTATTAATCACACAAAAAAAAGTTCTTAAAAATTGTCATTTTTGATAAAAAAGCCAATTATTGAAAAATTAAAAAAAAAAAAAAAAAAGAGATTTTTGGATTTAGTATCTGGGGGGTCTAAAAGGTGTACATGTGAAGTTTCAGCTCTGTAGCATGTCCAGAACCATGAAAAAAAAAGATACTTTTTCAGTAGAACAGGGATGTGGTTCGGAAGCCTCCTTTAACTTTAACACCTATATGATCTTTTTTTCTGGTTCTGGACATGCTACAGAGCTGAAACTTCACAGGTACACCTTTTAGACCCCCCAGACACAAAATCACACAAAAAAAGTTCGTAAAAATTGTAATGTTTGATAAAAAAGCCAATTATTGAAAAATTTAAAAAAAAAGAAAAAAAAAAGAGATTTTTTGATTTTTACTTTGGATTTATTATCTGGGGGGGTCTAAAAAGTGTACATGTGAAGTTTCAGCTCTGTAGCATGTCCAGAACCCCCCAAAAATTAGCATTTTCTTATAATTTTTATTAGAACAGGAATACGGCTTCTCTACGACGCTTTTTCTTGCATTTATCGGGCATTTTTGGAGGCAGGCATGACTTTTTTTGGATTTAGTGTCTGGGGGGTTTAAAAAGTGTACCTGTGAAGTTTCAGCTCTGTAGCATGTCCAGAACCAGAAAAAAGATCATTTTCAGGAGAGCAGGGATGGTGGGACCCCTCTTTTACACTTATATGATCTTTTTTTTGGGGTTCTGGACATGCTACAGAGCTGAAACTTCACAGGTACACCTTTTAGACCCCCCAGACACAAAATCACACAAAAAAAGTTCTTAAAAATTGTCATTTTTGATAAAAAAGCCAATTATTGAAAAATTAAAAAAAAAAATAAAAAAAAAAAAAAAGAGATTTTTTGATTTTTACTTTGGATTTCAGATCTGGGGGGTCTAAAAAGTGTACATGTGAAGTTTCAGCTCTGTAGCATGTCCAGAACCATAAAAAAAAAGATTGTTTGTATTAGAAAACTTTAAGCACAGGAATATGGCTTCTCTGCTGTAACACCTTGCCAGTTTATTAGAAGGCATTTTTTTTGGGTTCTTTGCAGTCAGGAAAAACATCTGAACTTGTGTATAGTGGTACTGTGCAAAAGTTCTAAAGTTTTGCCTGCCTCCAAAAGCCCCCAAAAAATGCCAGCAAAAACACACCTGGGCATTTTTTTTTTGACGCTAGCATTTTTTTTGGCATTTTTTGGGGTTCTTTTGAGGCAGGCAAAACATCTGAACTTGTGTATAGTGGTACTGTGCACAAGTTCAGATGTTTTGCCTGCCTCCAAAACCCCCCAAAAAATGCCAGCAAAAACACACCTGGGCATTTTTTTTTGACGCTAGCGTTTTTTTGGCATTTTTTGGGGTTCTTTTGAGGCAGGCAAAACATCTGAACATGTGTATAGGGGGTATATATAGGCATATATGTCTGAATATATACCCCTAGACATATATAGGTGTGATAGTAGCAGAAATATATTACTGTAAATGATTTCATTAGCGCAAGCATTTATTTCTGCTACTATCACACCTATATATGTCTAGGGGTATATATTCAGACATATATGTCTATATATACCCCCTATACACATGTTCAGATGTCATGTCTGACATCAAACATGTCCTCAAAAAAGCACTGGCAGTGGCAGCCCCTGCAGCATGAAAAATGCTTGCTGGTGAGAAGCCATATTCCTGTCCCAAAGCAACTCAGAGAAATGATCATTTCTCTATAGCGGTCACCCTGCTATGGAAGGGTTTTGTCACCCTGCCATAGCAGTCACTGCCAGTTAACCCTACACTACACTACGGTCCCCTGACACTTAACACTTTCCCTACAGAAACTAAATTTTTGAAGCTAACTTAAGTGTAAAGGAGCACTCTAACTACACTAGATATCCCTTTCCTCACACTAAAAATAGCTAAATGACACTTTTAAAGTAAAATTAACAGAACTGCTTCCACTCTCTTCCATGTCCAGTATAACAATGCTGGGAATATGGCGGGGGCGATCTTATATACTGGGGGGCGTATTCACTAATGATTGGTCTAGGGACCCCCTAGTCACTCCAATCACATTCCTAGCATTCTCCTGCCCCCTCAATTGGCTTTTGCTAATGGTTCTGGTCCAATCACGGGCTTTTAAAGCCCATTTCCTGAAGCATTGCATTTTGGGCGGTTCTGGTTGCCGAATTCCGAACTTTTTGGGCAAAAAGTTCTAAATTCGGCCGAACCTCGAACACCCAATGTTCGGGCCAAACCGATGGTGGACCCCAACCGTTCGATCATCCCTATTCATAATCTTATTTGTATATAATGCACAAGAATCACATATATATATATATATATATATATATATATATATATATATATATATATATATATATATATTTTTTTTTTTTTTTTTTTTAATGCACACTGAAAATGGGGACCAAGACTTCTGTTGCAAATGGCAATCTCAAGAGCTGCTTGAATGTAAACACCAGATAACCTGGATGACATCACTGACCAGATAGGGTTAAGACCCTATTTGGTCCATGACTTTAAGGCTCCATGTACACGGGACGTTGTAAATGGCCGTTTAGGAGCAGTTGGGCGTTTTTTTTAGAAGCCCCTGAACCCATCTACATTTTATCTTATCTGTCCATGTACACAGGGTTGTTTACAGTCATTTGCAGGCAGTTGAGTTCAGGGACGTTTTTTGGAACGCAATTATTTGCGTTCGAACGTGTGTTTCCCAGCGTTTCAAACGCAGAAACGCGGCTGAACATGACCAAACGTGACCGAACGTGATGAACATACGTTCAGCCATGTTATACGTTTTTTCTGCCTCCATTCAAAATCAATGGTTCCCTATGGGAGCCTATTGATTTGAATGGAAGTCGCACCGCAAGTCGGATCAGGAAGGGGGAACTCCACGCCAAAAATGGGGAAAAAAAACCCAGGTTCCCCTTATGGCACAGATAACGTCATCTGTGCCATATGGGGGCGGGGCCTCCCGGTGACGTCACCGGGAGGCCACGCCCACAATGGCTATATAACAAGCTGCAGAGACCGGAGACCGGCATAATCACCGGAGACATCGTCGGAGGAGGATCGGAGGAAGAAGAAGAAGACCAGAGGAGTACAGTACAGTGTACCCCATACCCATTCACATAGGGAGGGGGTCTGGGATCTGGGGGGCCCCCTTGTTAAAGGGGGCTTCCAGATTCCAATGAGCCCCCTGCCCGCAGACCCCCACAACCACCGGCCAGGGTTGTGGGGAAGAGCCCCTTGTCCTCATCAACATGGGGGCAAGGTGCTTTGAGGTGGGGGGTGCAGAGCTCCCCCTGCCCCAAAGCACCAACACCCCCCCATGTTGAGGGCATGTGGCCTGGTATGGTCCAGGGGGGGTGGGGCCGCTCGCTCGTCCCCTCCCCCTTCCTGTCCTACTGGGCTGCATGCTCGGATAAGGGTCTGGTATGGATTTTGGGGGGGACCCAACACCGTTTTTTCAGCGTGGGGCTACCCTCAAATTCCATGCCGGACCTGAAGGGCCTGGTTTGGAACCTGGGGGGGCCCCATACGCCGTTTTTTTCCCATTTTTGGCGTGGAGTTTCCCCTTAAGATTCTCACAGCGCAAGTCGCGCCGCAAGTCGGATCATCCTGATCCGACTTGCGGTGCGACTTCCATTCAAATCAATAGGCTCCCATAGGGAACCATTGATTTTGAATGGAGGCAGAAAAAACGCTGCTAAAAGCAACATGGCCAAACGTGCAATAACGCCAATGGAAAAAGCTACTGAAAGCACGTCTGACAGCTGCTTTTTCCCGGCGTCAGAACTGGCTTTGCAGCACGTTTTTTCTAACGTCCCGTGTACATGGAGCCTAACCAGGATCTTAGCTGATTTGCTGACATTCTGCAGCCCGCTAATGCAGGGGTTTGACTATGAATAAGGTCACCTTAGTATTGTTAGTTGTAGAAAATAATTTGACTTGTGGTGTCCCCCTGCTTTAAAATGATTTGTATACATTTCTATCTATGCTTACATTTATTAATAGTTAATAGAGTTTGCAAATATATATATACTGTATATATATATATATATATATATATATATATATATATATATATATATAGCAAAGTACAACTAATAGAAAAACTAATTATATTCATAGAGAAAAATTGAAATATGAAAAAAATAATTTATTGACCAATCAAACGGCTAAAAAAAAGGTAAATAAACTAGCAGATTTTTTGATGTTTGTAAAAATATAGAATAGCATCAAGTTTTCTAACACTATGAGACACCAAGTGGTGTTCTTTTGCATTGCAAGTTTTTGCAAGCAGTAATATTCTAAGCTTTATTTTTTTTAACTGCCTGTATTTTAGTATCATCACATTGCAAATGTATTAAAATACAGCATTTTTTCTTGAAACTTTCACAGGGTTTGTATTATAAGCTTTATCTTTATTGTGTTTTTTTTTTTTTTCTAAACTATGTAATCTTTGTTGGGTAGGTACATTCTTCAAACAAAGCATACTTCCATTTTCTTCCACCCTAAACTAATCCCTTACTTTTATTGAAGTTGTTTTCAATTATGATGTTCTTATAAAGTAAGTAAAATAACAACAATGTCTGACAGACTGCAGCTGAAATGAAGATAGGGTCTAGAAAGGATTTGTTAACATAAAATCTAAAAATAAATACACATTATGAATAGCTGTTTATTTAATACTTATCTATGGAACATTTAATTTAGAAGAAAAAATGTTTATATAAATAATACTTGTCTAGAGCATCCTACTTCTTGCGATACCAAACAACAAACTAGGTATTACACATTGACTACTCCCTTAAGGTCCTTAACACCCTTAGCATTACATTTCTCCCTGGGAAAACCTACAAAAATGTTTGCGCTTTTTTCAACACACATGTTAAGCCTGAAAATGACTTAAAACCCCCACACTTTATATAGTTGCTAAAAGCACAGCAACTGTAGAATAAAAAGATGACAATTAAAAATATTTATTTCACACAATATTTGCTTAACTGTTTTTCAAACCTTTATTTTCAGTAAATATACACTAAAACTACTTTCAGTGCACACAAACACAAAATAGTTCACTTTTTTGCAAAATATAAAAAGACAAAATTGTGTTGAGTAAATAGATGCAGAATTTCCTTGCAAAGTTCAACTCTTCTTTAATAAATGAACCCCACTATCTCTCTTCTGCAATAAAGCAAACCCACCTGTAGAGATGGCCTTGCGGTTCACCCGGTGGTTGGTTCGCAGCAAACTTTGCTCGTTCGCTATCCGACGATCATGCGAACATATGGCGATGTTTGCAGCAGCCATATTCTTTTACATTGTGAAGAATTTTGACCCATGACACATCCATCAGGTGGTACAGGACAGCCAATTGAGACATTTTAGCACATGGACATACCCCCTACCTTATAAATAGACCTGATCTGGCTGCCATTCTACATTCTGCTTTTTGTCAGTGTAGGGAGAGGTTTGCTGTGTGGAGCAGGGACAGATTGTCAGTGACACAGATCGCTTGGTAATAGGTCCACAAAATTTCTTTTAATGAATGGTATTTGGTATAGGTGTACTGTCTATATTCTGCTTTTTGTCAGTGTAGGGAGAGGTTTGGTGTGTGGAGCAGGGACAGATTCTCAGTGACACAGATCGCTCGGTTATAGGTCCGCAAAAGTCCTTTTAAGGACTGGTATTTGGTATAGGTGTTCTATCTATATTCTATCTTTTGTCAGTGTAGGGAGAGGTTGCTGTGGAGAGCAGGGACAGACTGTTAGTGACACAGATCGCTCAGGTAATAGGTCCACAAAAGTCCTTTCAAGGACTGGTATAGGTGTACTATTGTTTGGTGTGCAGTATATAGGGGTGTAATACACTTATAATATACTTTCTAATATAGAAAGCATGTTATAGTGTATTTGGGTACTGCAGGAATTGTGCCTCTTTCACTGCGTTAACTCTGCTACACACAGTGACAAAAGTTAGTGGGAATTTTTTTTAAAAACTGGTGTGATAAACCAGTGGCCCCCCAAAATGACAGATTGAAGCGGGTTGTTATACTTTCATAATAGTGTATTTGGGTACTGGAGAAATTTTGCCTCTTTTGCTGCGTTAACTCTGCTAGACACAGTGACAAAAGTTACTAGAATTTTTTTTTCATAACTGGTGTGATAAACCAGTGGCCCTCCAAAACGAAAGATTGAAGCGGGGTGTTATACTTTCATAATAGTGTATTTGGGTACTGTAGAAATTTTGCCTCTTTCACTGCGTTAACTCTGCTAGACACAGTGACAAAAGTTACTAAAAAATATTCTTCATAACTGGTGTGTAAACCAGTGGCCCCCAAAATGACAGATTGAAGCGGGGTGTTATACTTTCATAATAATGTACTTGGGTACTGCAGAAATTTTGCCACTTTTGCTGCATTAACTCTGCTAGACACAGTAACAAAAGTTACTAGAAAATATTTTTCATAACTGGTGTGATAAACCAGTGGCCACCCAAAACGACAGATTGAAGCGGGTGTTATACTTTCATAATAGTGTATTTGGGTACTGCAGAAATGTTGCCTCTTTTGCTGCGTTAACTCTGCTACATACAGTGACAAAAGTTGCTGGGAAATTTTTTTTAAAACTGGTGTGATAGACCAGTGGCCCCCCAAAATGACAGATTGAAGCGGGGTGTTATATTTTCATAATAAGGTATTTGGGTACTTCAGAAATGTTGCCCTTTTTCACTGCATTAACTCTGCTAGACACAGTGACAAAATTTACTAAAAAATATTTTTCATAACTGGTGTGATAAACCAGTGGCCCCCCAAAACGACAGTTTGAAGCGGGTGTTATATACCTTCTTTCACATATACTGCGCTTCTCTAGAGACTTTTGTCACAGGTTCATCGACAAAATGACGAGCAGAGGAAGAGGAAGGCCCTTCCGCAGGGATGGTAGGGGTAGGGCAGGAGCACCAGCCCGGAGCCAAAGTGGGAAGTTGCAGAAGGTGCGTTCGATTACGTCAAAGGACACACCAGACTTGGTTGAGTGGCTCACTCAGCCTTCCTCTTCTGCACCCTCCTCATCCTCTCTATCTGCACCCTCTTTACTCTCTGCTGTGTGCACCCACAAAGATACCACCACCAACACCACCACCACCACCACCATATACCCTCCGCTTGAGTCACAGGAATTATTTTCCGATCCATCACAAGACATTTGCGTTGCGCAGCCATTGTTGGCATCGGATCAGGAAGAGGAGGTAGCAAAAGCCGCCACTCAGACAGTACCCAGATCAGCCCAAGGAGGTTGGTCCCCGTTGTTGCTGCCTACTTCCGAGATCTCAAATGTTAGTGGTGGGGAAGGTGACGTCAATGATGACGCGTCTATGGACGTCATGTGGGTGCCCACAAGAGAGGAAGAGGAGGGGGTTCAGAGGGAGAGATGGACCAGCAGATAGGGAGGAGAAGCAGGCCGAACTTACATTGAACAGGAGGGACAAATCAGACTGGTAATGTATCAGGAGCGAGCCATCAACCATGTACGGTCAAATCTGGTGCTCCCAGGATGCCAGCACATGGCTCCGCAGTGTGGGCTTTTTTTAACCTGCCTGCTGCTGACAATAGTGTTGCAATCTGCAGCCTTTGTAGGCAACGCATAAGTCGGGTAAGCCCAACACTCACCTAGGGACAACCGCCTTAAGAATGCACCTGGACTCCCATCACCGAGTCTAGTGGGAGAAACGCTGTCAGAACCCACAAAGCCACACTCCAGGCTCTCACCGTCCAGCCTCTTCTCCTTCTCCTCTCTCATCACAATTGTCTTCCACTCCACCTTCCATCATGCCGTCCTCAAGTTTTTCTGGAAAAAGGCAGGCTTCTGTGGTCAAAATCTTGGAGCATAAAAAAAAATTATGATGCCGGATAACCCTCTTAACCAACGGTTGACCGCTGGCTTGTCGGAACTGATAGCCTGCCAACTACTGCCACATAAACTGGTGGACTTGGAGGCCTTTCGAAAATTTGTGGCCATTGGAACACCACAATGGAAGGTCCCAGGCAGGAAATATTTCTCACGGAAGGGTATCCCAGAGCTATATGGCCGTGTTCAGAGGCAAGTGAGTGTATCTCTGGCACACAGTGTCGGTGCCAAAGATACATCTGACCACAGACACGTGGTTTAGCAAACACAGGCAGGGAAGGTATATAACTTTTACTGCCCACTGGGTGAACCTTCTGATGGGTGTCAAGCATGTAACTCATGGCACCCGTGTAGATTTAGTTTTACCACCAGGGATTGCATGCTGGCCTGCCTCTTCTTCTCCTCTTCCATCTTCCCTCTCCTCCTCGGCTGACTCCTCCTTTTCCGCTGCTACCGTCTCTTCCGCTGCCCTGCCCAAGATCCCCAGAACCTATTCCACATGCCAGGTGAGACGTTGCCATGCTGTGCTGCGTCTGTTGTGCCTGGAAGCCAAGAGCCACACTGGTCCTGCACTCCTTTCAGCTTTGCCTTCACAGGCAGGTCAGTGGCTGACACCGCTGAATTTGACAGTTGGTAAAGTGGTGTGCGATAGCGGTGCCAATCTGCTTAGCGCGCTGAAACAGGGCAAAATTACACATGTGCCATGCATGGCACACGTCCTGAACTTGGTCGTGCAGCGATTCGTTGTCAAATACCCTTGGGTCCAGGACATCTTGCGGCAGGCCAGGAAAATCTCGGGCCATTTCAGAAGATCTTACACAGCCATGTCTCGCCTTGCTGACATTCAGCGGCGACACAACCTGCCCATCAGACGTCTTATTTGTGACTGCCCGACGCGATGGAACTCAACCTTGTATATGCTTGATAGGCTGCTCCAGCAGAAACATGCAGTTAACGACTACCTGTACGAAGTCCATCGCAGGACAGGTTCTGGGGAGCTTGGTTTTCTTTCACCACGCCAGTGGCTGCTCATGCGCGACGCATGCAGACTTCTGAGGCCATTTGATGAGATCACCAAACTGGTCAGTCACAGCCAGGGCACCATCAGTGACATTGTACCTTACGCCTTCTTTCTGGAGCGTGCATTGCGTTGTGTCATTGATTAAGCCGTCGAGGAGCAGGAGCAGGAAATTGAGGAAGTCGCAATGCTGGATGAATTCCCAGGGGGGGGGGGGGCTACTCCATATGAGACAAGTCAACAACAGGAGTCTGAAGAGAAGTCAGAGGAGGATGTGCCGGGGCAGATGAGGAGGAAATTATCCTGGATGATGAGCGGGAGCCAGGCCACTACACCGCTTCCAGTTTAGTGCAAATGGGGGCCTTCATGCTCCAGTGTTTTAAGAGGGACCCCTGTATAAAAAGCATAAAGGGCAAAGATCTGTACTGGGTGGCAACGTACTTAGACCCCCGGTACAAAAAAAAATGGCGGAAATGTTACCACCATCACAGAGGGCTGTCAGAATGCAGCACTTCCGGGCCTTGCTTCGGGAAATGCTGCATTCTGCTTTTGTGTGCGATGGCAGAGGAATTCCCAGTTGCGGGTAGAAATCCAACAGCGCCTGCAAGAAGAGAGCGGTTTGAAGATGTGTTTGTCCCTTCTGGTAATAGATCATTCTTTCAGCTGACCCATCCTCAGCTATCCTCCGAATCCAGCATCAGGGAATGCCTAGACCGACAGGTGTCTGTCTACATTGGGTTAAAGGCCGATGTGGACGCTCTGAGAA
Source organism: Pelophylax lessonae (assembly GCF_965119305.1). Lineage (NCBI taxonomy): Eukaryota > Metazoa > Chordata > Amphibia > Anura > Ranidae > Pelophylax > Pelophylax lessonae. The sequence continues at coordinate 341,232,901 of NC_138770.1, forward strand.
GTGATGAACCCCTGGACTACTGAGTGGGCAGGCTTGACCTCTGGCCAGAGCTTGCAGAATTTGCAATGGAACTGTTGGCTTGCCCCTCGTCTAGTGGCCTGTCCGAAAGGATGTTCAGCGCAGCAGGGGGGATCGTGACCGATATGCGCACCCGCCTAGCTCACGACAGTGTTGACTACCTCACATTTATAAAAATGAATGAGGCATGGATCTCAGAGGAATTCAACACATGTGACCAGTAGACCATGTTTTATTCAAATTCCTCATGACAGCCCACAAATATCCGCCACCACCCAAACAATTCATAGTCCCTGTCTTAGGTAAATACAGCGGCATAAAAGGCCTTTTATGTGAGTTGAATGCCTAATTTTTGGGGCCTGTGATGGCCGACACTTATTTATCCTGTGAATGCCTAATGTACCTCCAGCCACAGAATATAAAGTTCTTTGCTGTCAGGTGAACGCCTGTTGGCTAATTTTTGGGGCCTGCACTGGCCGACACTTACTTCTGTAGCCTGTGAACACCTAATGTACCTCCAGCCTCAGAATACAAAGTTCTTTGCTGTCAGGTGAACGCCTGTGGGCTAATTTTTGGGGCCTGTACTGGCTGACACTTACTTCTGTATCCTGTGTATGCCTAATGTACCTCCAGCCACAGAAAACCAAGTTTTTTGCTGTCAGGTGAATGTCTGTGGGCTAATTTTTGGGGCCTGTACTGGCCGACACTTACTTCTGTATCCTGTGTATGCCTAATGTACCTCCAGCCACAGAAAACCAAGTTCTTTGCTATCAGGCGAACGCCTGTGGGCTAATATTTGGGGCCTGTACTGGCTGACACTTACTTCTGTATCCTGTGTATGCCTGATGTACCTCCAGCCACAGAAAACCAAGTTCTTTGCTGTCAGGTGAACGCCTGTGGGCTAATTTTTGGGGCCTGTACTGGCCGACACTTACTTCTGTATCCTGTGTATGCCTAATGTACCTCCAGCCACAGAAAACCAAGTTCTTTGATGTCAGGTGAATGCCTGTGGGCTAATTGTTGGGGCCTGTACTGGCCGACACTTACTTCTATATCCTGTGTATGCCTAATGTACCTCCAGCCACAGATTACAAAGTTCTTTGCTGTCAGGTGAACTCATTTTTGGGGCCTGTCAGTTCTGGCTGATTTAGAAAAAAAAAAATAATAATTTTTTGGCTGAAAAAAAAAAAAAACATATTTATGGCAACTTTTCCAATAACAATACTTCTGGTATGTCAGTGTCCATTTTGTGGGACTATGTGTGCACAGCTATTAAGTATTTTGTGGCTAGATTCGAACCGCCCCCGTCCGATGTTCGTCCATCACTACCCACCTGCCTGTTCACAAACACAACTCAGTGTATACTCATCAAGACAAGCCAAGGAATGAAGGGAGGTGAGTTTAGCTTTAAAGCTGGAGTTTAACCAGTTCTGTCCTGGGCCAATGCTGACATCCCTCTCATTTACATTTTTTATTTATTTATTTGTGTATATATATATATATATATATATATATATTATATATATATATATATATATATATATATATATATATATATATATATATATATTTATATATATATACATATATATATATATATATATATATATATATATATATATATATATATATATTAAGAAAAATACCTAGAACCCCCAAACATTATATTTATATGTATATATATAAATGTATTTATTTTTTTTTTTTGGAGAGGCCCTAGAGAATAAAATGGTGGGTTTCTGAGGTCATGGCTGCCATTTTCCTGTATCCTGTAGAAGCAGGGGGGAGGGGGATGGCGCTGCCTAAGAGGATAGAGAATCCACTAATATCCTGGGCTGGGGCTGGAGTGGGAAAAGGTCAGGGAGTAAAAATATGCAGGTGTAAAACTGAGTATAGTAATTTAGGATGTAGAAGTTAAAAGAATGTGTACAGCAAAAACACTTAGGATATTGTGACAATGAACATCAAGATACTGTTGACTGATGTTAACAGTAAATCTAGTAATACACACAATGTAGACACATAATATATAAGGTGACTGTTGCTGTAAGGTGCAGGAGTAATTGAAGTCCCGTGGTGATAGTGGTATACAGGCAATATTGAAACAATAAAAATGAATCAACATGTAGGTCCTAAACAGGACTATAAATATAATATAAAGTGCTAGGTTAAATACCGTAATAAAAGTGGCAATAAGGCAATCCCTAAAAATAAGTATAAAATAAATGAAATATAAATCACAGTTTTAGTCCTGAAAGGGACTGCAAATGAACAATGATAGGTGACTCAGTGATGACAGTAAGAATAAGAATGGGTAACTCTAGATATTAGATAGGAAAATGGGGGTGGCCCATAAAGAGCATACTAATACATAGACAAAGGTGACTCTGTGCAGAGGTAGGTAATGGCTAATAAATATGGAAGTCCATAAATGGTGTAACACAGGTGGATATATTGTAAAGCGCTGCGCAAACTGTTGGCGCTATATAAATCCTGTATAATAATAATAATATATCTTCATGCGATATCCCCAAAGGTTATATTCGTGGTGGGTATAGTGGTAGAGTGCTGGTGACCCTAAAGTATAAAGTATATAGTGCACTCACCAGAGATACCCACCCCACACAGGGGTAATGGGCGGGGTAATATTAAGGAGTAAGCTGGTACTCGGTCTGGTCCTGGATGGCCCTCAGAAGGTCCTGGAAAGTGGTCCTGGAAATCCCTCTAGGTATCCTCTGTCCTGGCTTAGGGATCCTCAATGTCTAGTGTGGGGTCCTATCCTGGATAGTCCCGGATACTCCTCAGGGCTTTGGGGTAGGTGGTGATCTGTATCAGGCAGAGTAGAGCACAGGACATGTGTTGTTCTCCTGTATTCAAAGTCCTGTATCCTGAGCAGCACTGAATACACCTACTGTCAGTCCATTGGCACAGTAGTGAGTGCAATTGTGTACACTTAATTATGTGGTTTTTAATAAACTTGGCTGCTTGCGCAATAATGGTTTCCCTGTGGCATTGATTCCCCTGAACTTTGGTGGTACATGATACAAGGTAGATATGGACCTGTGATCCCTGGGCAGTGTGAAAAGAGGGGCTTGACCCAAAAGGTGCAATTTGACCTATCTATCTTTAGAAGGTCAAAATTGTCTGCTGAGTGCAAATCTGTGTGGGGGCACTTTAGAGCACATTTGGAGACTGAAGCTTTACATGTAACTTTACTTTGAGAACAGGGGCACATTGGAATATATTGGCACAAGCAAAATGGACACATATAAATACATGAACTGTTTATGAGTCTTTTGAGCACTAATTTATTACAACTGTATGTTTATGTAAGGCTTTTTTTTTTTTTGAGACACTTGTGGATCATTGTATGATCTGATCGGTTTAATCAGATGCTTTCTCAAGTCAATACACTGTCACTTCCAGTTTCTGATGTCACACAGTGGGAGGAAATAAATATGTTCTTCTCAATGTGTCCCAAGAAATGGATGCCACTGGTTGCATCCTTATAGGGTTCCCTGATCAGATGGGAAAGCCCAGTAAAGGAGGAAGCAGTGGGAGGGGGGCCCCCTATTGCTGCCTTTAAAAGTGATCCAGTGGCTGTATAGCCACTGGATCACCTTTACTGGAAATGGAATCGCCGGGTCCATAAAAACGATATTGGCATTATGGTTGTAGTCTCAATTATGATACTTCACTTCAACCTTAGGCCATTTATTATTGGTCTATGGGTAGGAAGTAGTTAATCAACTTTTATTTTGCTTTCCTTGCCACCCCTATCAACATACTAATGATTTGTTTTTCCATTTTCAAGAAATACTTTAATTTAAACTATAATGCATAATGTGTCATAGTTCATGTGATCCTTAACCACTTGCCGACCGCTGCACGACTATTTACTGCGGCGGTCAGCCCCTACTGGGCAAAACGACGTAGGACTACGTCGCTCGTCCACAAGCCTCTAGGTGGGTGAGCGCGCACCACCGGAGGCACGCTCCCACCCCCGCTCGTTCACTAACATCCCCGTGCGAGTGACCAGCTGCTCCGATGTCCACCAGCCACTCGCGATCTCCCACTGGAGAGGAAGAAAGGCAGGCGGCTAATGTAAACAAAGCCGCCTGTCATTCACCCTGGTGTAACTGCAGAGACTGGACGATCCTGCTATGTAGGATCGTATGTCTCTGTGGTTACATCACAAGCCACGTCCCCCCCCCCCCCACAGTTATAATCACGCCCCTAGGGATACATTTAACCCACTGTTTACCAATAAAGTTGACCCCTTCCCTGCCAGTGTCATTTTTACAGTAACAGTGCATATTTATAGCACTGATTACTGTAGTAATGTCACTGGTACCCCCAAAAGTGTCGAAAATGTCAGTCAAGGGTCCGATCTGTCTGCAGCAATGTCGCAGTCCCGCAAAAAAAAATCGCAGATCGCTGCCATTACTAGTTAAAAAAAAAAAACAATAAAAATGACATAAATCTTTCCCGTAGTTAGTAAACGCAATAACTTTTCTGCAAACCAATCAAAATACGCTTATTGTGATTTTTTTTCAGCAAAAATATGTAGCAGAAAACAAATTGGCCTAAAATGTTAAAAAATTTAGATTTTTACATTTTTTTGGGGGAATTTCATATAAAAAAAAAAGTGAAAAATATTGTTATTTTTTCAAAATTGTCGCTTTTTTTTGTTTATAGCGCAAAAAGTAAAAATCGCACAGGTGATCAAATACCACCAAAAGAAAGCTCTGTTTATGGGAAAAAAAGGACGTCAATTTCATTTTGGTACAGCGTCTCACGACCGCGCAATTGTCCAATAAATTCACGCAGTGCCGAATCGCAAAATAGGCCCTGGTCTTTGAGCAGCCAAATCGTCCGGGGCAGAAATCACGTGATCTATGAAGCAATGCATTGGGTGTAGCTGGGTAATTTCACTTTTGGTACAGCTCAAAAGAGAGAAAGCCCCCGTTCACATAGAGGCGACCTGTGAGGCGACCTGGTCGCCTCACAGGTCGCCGCAGGTCGCCTTCCATAGGGAAGCTGCGGACCCGTTCTAATAGGAGCGACACAAGTCGCTCCGACTTAGAAAAAGGGTCCGGAGCTTCTTTGGGGCGACCAGGAGGCGACCGCCATAGACTTCAATGTTATGAAGTCCGTGGCGGCCGCTCCGAGGTCGCGGCGCGCTGCTCGCACCGCGATCTCGGAGGTCGCCACCCGAAGTCGGATCGCCCCTATGTGAACGGGGGCAAATACTGTGCTTTGTTTACAGTGTTGACTGTAACGAGTTCTGATGTTTTTAATTGTTTAAATGTGAGTGTAAACATTTTTTAATACAATAAAGGCTATGCTCTAAAACTTTATTACACTATTGGCAACATTTTTCTCTTTTCTGCTTCGTTCCTAATTGTGTTAAGATTAACTTGGTCCCTTAAAGTGACCCGTACACCATACTTTTGGATGCACCAATCAGAATCCTGTGGAGAAAAAACATCAGGCCCACTAATTGAACTTGGTAAAAGATGAAGCATATGAGACCTGTATGATACACTAAAAAGGGTCCAATTCCTGAGGTGAACATATAGCTTGCACGGAGGTGGAGCTGTCAGGATGCTGTCCACATTAAAGATTTTTAAAGACCTGGCATTCTTGCCAGTATTCTACATGGTCACAGGAATGTGCACTGGCGCATAGTGGATACGCCCTGACGCACACTCCCTCATCCTAGATTGGCACCAAATGGCCTTTATAAGGAAGTTAGCTGCCTCCAGGGATTGCGGGTTTATCTTTGGTTCTCCAGTGCTCTTGTTCCTGTGAACATTGTATCTGTGGATTCTTTGTTACTGACTCAGCTTGCTCTTGGAGCTGTCTCCTGCCTGGTCCCTGGTTTGACCCCGACTTGCTTAATGGACTTGCTTATTATACTGAAGGGAGAAAACGCTGCTCCAGGTGTGTGATGGTAGCTTGGAGGTGGAATATCCCACAGAGTGCTAGCCCCAGCCCTCCTCCGTGGAAAACTTGTAAGAAAAGAAACGGCCGCACATCCAGGAATTCCAACTGCCTTTATTTCCAAAGTGTTGACAAAGTGATGACACCAATGACACCAACATAGGGTCACTTAGACACATACATCTTGTGCTTAATCATTAAGCACAAGATATATGTGTGAAACGTGTCTACGTGACCCTATGTTGGTGTCATTGGTGTCATCACTTTGTCAGCACTTTGGAAATTAAAGGCAGTTGGAATTCCTGGATGTGTGGCCGTTTCTTTTCTTATGACTTGCTTATTATGCTCTCCTGTGTATGACTCTGGCTTACCCTCCTGACCACGCTTGTCTATGCCTACATCTGGTACTGGACCTTGGCTTTGAACTGGCTACTCTTTTGACTTCCACTCTGCCTGAGACCGGCTACTTACCATGAAAACCACCTGCCTCCAATTACTGCTCCAGTGCCTCTGCTGACTACCTGGATATCTTGCCAGACAATGCCCCAGTCGGAACAGTCTCACAACTAGTTTCAGCAGGTGACCTGTGCTTCTTTGAGCCTAGCACCTCCTGTTCTCACCTTCAGGGGCCCCTGGAGCGTAGCCATAAGGGAAGCCCTCTCACCATTTAGCCTCCAACCATGTATGTGATAGGAGCACTGTTTTGTGGAGTAATAGCCACACTGAAGAAGCCATCATGTGCGGAGAGCAACCGAGCACTTGTATATGGGCTCATGTTCTTTGTGTTTGGTGTTCCTTTTCATAACAAGTTGGACTTACAGCACTGGTGCTGTGGTATCAATCACCACTATTGGTGTAGATATATATATATATATTTTAAGTCAAATTGGACAGTAGAGTCATGTTTATCTTCTTTATATATGTCTGTTGCTAACACTGACTTGTAGTACTGGAGTTTTGGTTCTATTTACTTGTTTCTTTTATTGTTTCCGTTATTTTAGTTCTACTTATATATAACGTTTTGTAGCACTGGACCGAAACACTGATATTCCACACTGATATCACGTTATGTAATTAGGGAAAGAGTGCCAATAATTTATTTACATTATTAGTTGCTTGATATGGGGACACATTGTAGGTGTTTGCTGCAGCTCAATAAACACATAGGGCATTTTGTTGAATGTTATGTATCGTTATGTCGTAGCACATGAGTAAATCTGATCATTGTTATGCAAATAACTGAAATATAATAAAGGAAAGGGGGCAGAGACGGTAGGGCAGGGGAAAGAGCTGAATTGGATATCCTCCAGCTTCTAAATCAGGTGGGGTTTATCTGCCTTGCTGCATCAACAAATGCACACTGTGAGAGGTTTTCAGTGTGTAAAGTGATTAGCCTAAGCAATTTAGGTACAGGAGAGAAGCCTATATCACTGTGCAAAACTGAAGGGAAGGGTGGAGTTCAACTTTAAATTTACGAGGATAAGAATATAATGTAATAAGCAAGCTACAAAAGTAATGTATATCATTAGAGCAAAACAAACAAATAAGCAAAGCACCTTTGAAATGTTCTGAAATAGGAAAAATATGTTTAAGCAGCAAGTAAAATGTAATTTTACATTTGGCCATCAATAATTTAGTTCTAAAGTAATCTCCATGGTTGACTTATCCAAAGTGTTCAGCTTGCCAGGTGGAAAATTAATCTTTTAGCTGACTTTTGGCTAAAGCTTAAAAGGAACTTGCTAGGTCAGATACATGAGAGGTAGTTTGCTGCCTTCTATTTGATGGTGCAGGCTCCAGGACCATCACTCTTAAAGCAAACTTCTGCTTGGTATGCTGTTTTAATAAATGTTCTGCTTATGTTTTTATTGTAGATTAACAAATTAACAAAAAAGTGAAGAAATTATATAATCCTATATAAATAATGTCATATAACCTTTTTTTTTTTTTTAATTCTTTCCTACAATTCAATACTGTGATAGGTGACATAGTGATTATTATAGAGTAACCAAACTGCCCTAGGTTCAGCTTAAGCGCTATTAAATGAACTTCAAAGAAGTTTGGATGCCAAACCCTATTGAAATTAATTGGAGCTAAATCTGTCAAACTAAAAATGGCAAATTTCTGGACTGATAGGCAATGAGAGTGCCATAAAAATAGTATGGAAGTGGGCACTACCCCGAGGAACATGTACCTATGCAAACATTTATTTTTTAAATTCCATCAGCCAAGGGCAGTGACATTTTAAATGCTTAAAGTGAAACAATAAAATGCCCAATTTCTTTAAAAAATATGTCTAAGGGGTGCCATAATTGTGAAAGGGTGCTCTCTGTGAGGTACAACAGAAAGTACTGCTGCAGCGCCAACATTTTGGAGAGGTCGGGTGCTGTTTTTTTTTATATTTTATTTTAGGAGGCTGGCAATAAAATGTAATTTGCCAGTAATTTAAACTTATTCTTTTTTTTTTGTAAATGTGATTTTTGCTGTATTTATTTTAATAATATATATGAGTTATATAGTGCCAACAGTTTGTGCAGCACTTTACAACATGAGGGCAGACAGTACAGTTACAATACAAATCAATACAGGAGGAATCAGAGGGTCCTGCTCGTTAGAGCTTACAATCTGAAAGGAAGGGTCAAGTGAAACAAAAGGCAATAACTGTGGGGATTGGCTGATGGAAAAAAAGAAAATAACATTGTTAGGTGTGGGTAGGATAGGCTTCTCTGAATAGAAGGGTTTTCAGGGATCATCCAAAAGCTAATAGAGTAGGATAATCAGACAAATTGGGGTAAGGAGTTCCGTAGGATTGGAGAAGCTCTGGAAAAATCCTGGAGGCGAGCATGGGAGGAGGTGACGAGGGAGCTAGAGAGCAGGAGGTCTTGAGAGAAATGAAGAGAATGATTAGGTTGGTACTTTGAGACTAGGCTAGTGATGTAGCTGGGGGCTAAGTTGTGGATGGCTTTGTAAGTTGATGTTAGTATTTTGAATTAAATTTGTTGGGTGAGCGTAAGCCAGTGGAGGGATAGACAGAGAGGAGTCGAAGACACTGAGCGATTGATAAGGTGGAGGAGTCTAGCAGCAGCATTCATGATGAATTGAAGGGGGATAGCCTATGTAGAGGTAAGCTAATGGGAAGGGAGTTGCAGTAGCCGAGGTAAGAGATGTCCAGGGAGTGAATAAGGAGCTTTGTTGTTGCATTGGTTAGAAAGGAGAGTATTTTGGACAGTGATTGGACATGGGGCTTAAAGGAGAGTCCAGCACTACACCTAGGACCTTGGCATGCAGGGATGGGCTGATAGTTGTACCATTCATACTGATATATCTGCTAGTAAATTAGTGATACGTGAGGAGACTGAGGGAGTGAGCTGAGGAGTAGAGAAATAGATTTCGGTGTCGTCAGCGTAGAAATGTTATTGATACTGGATCAGCTGACCCAGGGAGAAGGTGTAGGTTGAAAATAGAGAGGTCCAAGAACAGAATCTTGGGGGACCCCAACAGAGAAAGGAAGAGGAAAGAAGGAAGTAGAATTGTAAGTAATGTTAAAGGTGTGTTTGGATAAGTAGGAAGAGAATCAGCGAAGAGTACAGTCACAGAGACTAAAGACGTGGAGTTTTTTGAGGAGGAGAGGTTGGTCAACCATATCAAAGGCAGCAGAAAAGGTCCAGGACTAGGAGTACAGAGCAGTGTCCATTAGTTTTGGCCATTAGTAGATTGTTTGTTAGTTTTAGGAGAGCAGGTTCTGTGGAGTGTTGAGGACAATATCCAGACTAAAAGGGATCAAGAAGGCTATTCTCGGCAAGGTGGTCCCCCAGTCGGTTGTAGACCAGACGTTCAAGGAGTTTGAATAAAAAGGGGAGCAAGAAAATGGGGCGTAGGATGTTAAGATTGGTTGGGTCCAGTGAGGGCTTTTTAAGTATGGGGCTGACTAGTGCATGTTTTAGAGAGTTGGGGAAGATGCCAGAAGAGAGGGAGAGATTGAAGGTGTGGGTAGAGAGTGTAGAATGTGTAGAATAGAGCCAGAGGATAAACGCAGTATTTGCGAGAGAACAGGATCCAGAGGGCAGGTGGTTAGCTGGACGCTAGCAGGTAGTTTAGCAACCTCATCTATAGTGGTGGGGTTGAATGAGGGAAGTAATGATTGTACCGGTGGGCATGAAAAATAAAGCATAGAGGGTATCTGAACTGAAGAGATCTCCTCACAAATTGTATCAATCTTCCGTTTGAAGTGTTTAGCGATCTCCTTGGCAGTGAGTGAGTTAGTGGGTGGAGGCAGTGGAGGACAAAGTAGAGAGTTAAAGGTATAGAAGAGCTGATGTGGACGGGATGATAAGTTGTTAATGAGAGTGATAAAGAAGGTCTGCTTGGCAGTGAGGATGCATAACGCATACGGAGGAGGAGGAGAGCATCTAACGTCACCCGCGGTCATCTGGTCTCTCCATTGTGTTCATACACTAGCATCCCCTTGCACTGGTTTACAGTGCTGTCTATGTAAGCCTCTTTTACTTTATTAAAGCATTTTATTCACAAACAGAGAGCACTGTATATATATATATATATATATATATATATATATATATATGTAGCACCCTACAGGGGGATCCGGTGTGCCGAGAGCCTGCGGAGATAGAGAGGGGTCCAGTCCCAGGAAAGCCTACACAGATCGTGAGTACTGCAGATTGCCTCTGGGGGTCTGCCTAGAGTCAGAGGGGACCACTCTGGAAGAGGTTTGGGGATCCAAGGTCAGCTAGCTGTAAAGGGGGTACCTAGGTTGAGGACCCTGAAGTGTAAAGTGGTACATAGTCAGTGGACCCTGAAGAGTTCAAGGAGCATAAAGGGGGCGCCAGCAGTCTGGGCCCTGAATTGTATTGCGTGTGCCAGTTTCAGAGTTAGCTATTTGGAGTTCTACACAATACTACCTCAAGCTGTGCCAGGCAGGGGAGAAGTATTCAAAGACTTACACAGTGAAGCAGTGTCAGGAGTTTTACAGTTCTCAGTCTTGGATCTACTGGACTATAGGTCAGGAATTCAACACTTCCTCTGTTTTACAGAGAGTTCTCAGAGTCAGTGAGCGTTGGCTGGTGCTGGCTAGCGTCAGGGAAGTGCCAACGGGCATTTTTCCAGGATCAAAGTCCCAATTGTAATTAGTTCAAGCCGAGAGGAGTATCCGACTCATTCCCTTCTCCCATCCCCTTAATTTATAATAAAAACCACAAACAAAGATGCCGGAGTTGTCACTGTACCAATTGTCACACCTGGGGACTCAGCTCACATGGGCTGGAGAGGATTCCGGTACTAATGGCAGACCCACATCAGGCCACAGGCCTGGAAACCTTGCTACACATATATATATATATATATATATATATATGTTCTATTTTATATGATACCTGTTGGGGAGTCCTGGAGTGATTTCCCTGGAAGGACGTGGTATCTTCTTATGGCCTGTTCCTGTCTTCGATATGTCCGGCTCCATTGTGGATCCATGCTGGCGAGTTCTATCTGCCTTAAAGGTGACAAGCATATTTAGACCTATCTGTTAATTCAGGGGTCGCCCTTTGAGGTGAGAGGCTTGCAATATTGGTGGAGGAACTCTGGCACCTGATCACTCAAGAGCGATACTTTGGAGCACTTATATCACTGCATGGGACGTTCCATATATACTGTTCGGGTTTTTTTTTTTTTTTCTTGTGTTAAGCGCTGCACTGATTTTTATTGATAGTATAGATATCCAAAATTATATTTTTCCCCATTGAGATCTGATGTGTTCCTTTAATTTTTTGGAGCAGTGTATATATGGATATATATATATGTATTTTGTTAACATATTTTAGATAGATAGATAGATAGATAGATAGATAGATAGATAGATAGATAGATAGATAGATAGATAGATAGATAGATAGATAGATAGATAGATAGATAGATAGATAGATAGATAGATAGATACATTTTCTGCAGTATATATTTGTGTATATACTGCCATGTGCATTGTGTATGCCCAGGGACTTTGCCATTAGTGAAATATCTTTGCAATTTTCACCAACACATAAATACCTGTCTTGTTTTTGGTTACGTCATCCTGGTGATGGTCACATGTCACCCAATCAAAAGTGCATCGTTCACAGAAAATGCCACAGATTAGTCATCTCTGGTCACATTTTACCAGTTTTCCCTGACAGCTGAGTGTGTCTACAGATGCCTCACTTGAAGGCTAAGTTCACTTTTCATTTTGCTAAATTCCAGCTCATCTATGTAACAATATATTATTAATGTACCTCTGTTGCAAAACAATACACAATTTCTTTAATTGAGAGAAGTCCTTACCTGTACTTTTGCTATATTTCCTTAGAATGCTTCATCTCTTGCTGGTATGTAGATATTAGACATAGAAGCCAGTAATGCTGGCCATACACTATATGAAAAATCGTCCAAACTCATTTTCTAAAAACAAACACTCGGCCGTGAGAGCAGACGATCGTGTAATCATGTAATCACTGATAAATCGTGACATGGGCATAAATTAATCTGTTTTTGTTAGTTTTTTCACATATACTGCACCTAGTGCAAACAGTTTGAACAGGAAATACATTAACCTTTCAATTTATTGTTAATTCGGCAGATCATTTCTAAACTTTTCCTTCGTTTTTTCGGCTCAAAAACATCACACAGCCCATTACCGATTTGTGCCTATTAACTGGCCAAAAAACAAACAAACTATCCAAATGACCGAACTGTGGCCAATTTTTTGTATAGTGTATGGCCACCATAAGACACAGGAAGGAATTCATCAGCTGACCTCATTAGCACACACCTGTGGATGCGTTCCCTCCTTCCAGCAGATCCCAGCTAGGTGCACGGTTTTCTAATACAATTAATCAGTGATCACTGGTCTCACTAAATACAGACAATTTTGTTTTGTCTTAAAATCATCTTGGATAGATCTGTCCCCCTGTCACAACACACACTGTATACTGTATAAAGAAGTTTCCTACATACCCGTATAAGTGTGACTTATGACCAGGTTTAGCGCTTGTGGCCATTCCTTTTATACCTAGGATACCCACCCCCCCAATAAAGATTTAACCCCCTGATCCCCCCAGTTAACCCCTTCCCTCCTGTCACATTGCACACTATGCACAGGTAATATAGTGTTTTACTGTATTTTGTATTAGTGTGATTGTGACTTGAGTTAGCGCTAGCAAGTTAGTTTCTGTCCCAAGGAGGTTTAGGGTCCCTACCACCCCCAATAAAGATTTAACCCCCTGATCCCCCCCTGATCACCCCTACACCCCCTGTCACAACACACACTGTATACAGTATATAGCATTTTCCTATATACCCGTATAAGTGTGACTTGTGACCAGGTTTAGCGCTTGCGGCCCTTCCTTTTATACTTAGGATACCCGCCACCCCCACAATAAAGATTTAACCCCCTGATTCCCCCCTGATCACCCCCAGTTAACCCCTTCCCCCTGTCACATTGCACACTAATATACAGGTAATATAGTGTTTTACTGTATTTTTCATTAGTGTGATTGTGACTTGAGTTAGCACTAGCAAGTTAGTTTCTGTCCCAAGGAGGTTTAGGGTTCCCGCAACCCCCCATAAATATTTAACCCCCTGATCACCCTCAGTTAACCCCTACAACCCCTGTCACAACACACACTGCATACAGTATATAGCAGTTTCCTATATACCTGTATCAGTGTGACTCGTGAACAGGTTTAGCGTTTGCGGCCGTTCCTTTTAAGGTTAGGATACCCGCCACCCCCCCAATACATATTTAACCCACTGATCACCCCCAGTTAACCCCATCCCCCCTGTCACATTGCACACTATACACAGGTAATATAGTGGTTTATTGTATTTTTGTATTAGTGTGATTGTGACTTGAGTTAGCGCTAGCTAGCGAATTATTTTCTGTCCCAAGTAGGTCTTTCCCAAGTAGGTTTAGGGTCCCCGCCACCCCCCCCCAATAAAGATTTAACCCCCTGATCACACCCAGTTAACCCCTTCATTGCCCTGTCACAGTGTCACTTTTATAGTGTACAGTTTTTTTTCTGATCACTATTATTAGTGACACAGGTGACATTAGTTAGTGTTAGCATCAGTCTAAGATAGCGCAGATCCCCGGCGCATAGTTAGAAATAACCCCTTGATTACCACATACACACACCACACACAAACACATACACTTCCATTACTAGTATAGTGTTTGAACAGATCAATATCTGATCTGATCAGAACTGTACTAACATCTCCATAGTTTAGGGTACCCAAAACGCTGTGTTTGCACGATCAGCACTGATTCCTGCCTGCACCTGCGTTTAACCCCTCCGCCCAGTCCACCCCACCCAGCCAAGTGCAGTAATCAATAGATTACTATCACTTACAAAAAAACACAACACACAAAACCGCTGTGTTAGCAGAGTCAGGCCTGATCCCTGCTAGCATTAGCAGTTTTTTTTGGTAGCGGTTAAAATAGTCCTTGACAACCGGGTGCTTTTTTTACCTGTGAGTCACACTACTGTACCGGTAAATTTAGTTACTAAAATAACCAAACGGTGGTACAGTAGTGCAGAGGCTTACAGTATACTGACCATGTCAGATGAGAGAGGGAAGCCTCACTGGCAGAATCAGGGTCAGTATACGAACCTGATGACAGCAGCGGCTCCCTGACAGACAGCTCTGACGATGGATGGGTCCCTGTTAGAACCAAGAGTACCCGCCCCATTCTGGAGTTGCTGAGGTGCAGAGATCGCAGCGTGCTCGTATGGAGCAGAGTGTCAGTACTAGTGCCACTCATCCTTCTGGTGGCCTGGCAAGCGCCAGTGGCCTAGTACACCCTGGACCTAGTACAACCAGCACTGCAGTAACACTTTGTGACGTGACGAGTCCCATAGGTGCAGTTTGAAGCTGGTGTGGTGGCTAGCACAAGTAGTGGCCCGCAGCCACCGCCTATTCAAAGACAGGCCCATAGAGCCCATCGTGCCCTCCCTGATGCGCTGGCATATCCCAATTGGCAACCCACTGATACTACAGTGCCCGTACTTCCCCCCATTCACTGCCCAACCCGGAATCCACGTGGAAACAGCCAGTTTTACGCCCCTGAATTTTTATGAGTTGTTCTTCACGGAAGATCTTTTCAGATCTATTGTGGATCAATCAAATTTATATGCACAACAATTCTTTACCATTAACCCAAATTCACCCCTTGCCAGACCATTCGGCTGGAAACCTATAATGGTTCCTGATTTTAAAATCTTTCTGGGCCTTTCCCCTAAACATGGGCATAACCAAAAAGAGTGAATTGCGGCTATATTGGTCCACTAGCCCAATTCACCATATGCGCATGTACTCTGCCTCCATGTCCAGGGTGAGATACAAGCAAATTCTGCGATTTATGCATTTCAACGACAATTAAATCTGTCGTCCTCAGGGAGACCCTGAATCTGATTGGCTCCACAAAATTCAGCCCCTCGTAGACCACTTCAATCAGCGGTTTGCAGCCTTGTTTAACCCCGAACAAGTTGTCTGCATTGACGAGTCCCTGAATAAATTTACTGGCCGCCTTGCTATGAAACAGTATCTCCCCAGCAAACGTGCCATATACGGGGTCAAACTGTACAAGCTGGTGATAAAAGGGGTAGGGTGATGGCGCTGCCTAATATATAGGTGTACAAAAATGTTAGTGGGTGATATTACACAGAACTAAAGTGCAGTGTGATAATATAAAAAAGTAACAGCACTATAAAATATTTGATGTGTAGATGTCAGTAGACATTTAAAGTGATGTGTGCTGATAGGTGTAAAATAAGAAAATAATTAGTGGATGATAAGAGAGATCTGAATAGTATCTAGATCAAAGGGATATATACAAAAAATATGTATCAAATGTAAGCATGAACTAAATACAATCTAATCATGCAATATAGACTGGTTAATGAATTAAAGTGCTCTGTGCATTTACCCCGTTGATACCACACGTTGTGGTATGGAGGTAGGTGAAAGATAAACAAACAAAAACAAATGTATAACGTCCAGCAGCGACGAAAAATCCAATATAAGTGCTTAATATCTTAGTGACAGGTGTGGTGACCAAAACTAAACAAAAATCAGATATAGATAAGTGAAGTATAAGTAAACCATATCAAATATATACCATCCAACAGCAATAGAAAAGTCCGATATAAGTGCTCAATATCTAAGTAACAAGTGTGGTGGCCAAAAGGTAGACAAAAGTTCAGGTATAAATAGCAGGTAACAATATCCTTATGGTGAACTATGAGGAGTGACCCCGTGATCACCTATACCTTAATATGGGAGGGGTGGACCTTAACGACCAGCTTTTGGCGCTGTATTTAGTTGCCCGTAAAGCCAGACGCTTGTACAAAAAAGTGTCTGTTTATTTATTCCAATTGGCTATGCTGAACACCTTTGTCCTATACAGGGCGTCAGGATGAAACGGATCCCTCTGAGAATTCCAGGAAGAGATCATCAATGCCTACCTGTACCCAGGAGGTGTTTCTCCCCAACTTCCCCTTCCAGATGCAGTGAGCTGGCTGCATAAGAGACATTTTTCACATGTCCTCCCGAGTACCCCTACCCAAAGATACCCCCAAAGAAGATGTCGTGTCTGTAGCAGGCGCGGATTTAGGCGTGACACCCGTTATTACTGTCCCACCTGTCCTGACCTACCTGGTCTCTGCATCGGGGAATGTTTCGAGCGCTACCATACACTAGTAGAGTTTTAGTGTAGGGTACAGCACGACATACTGTAGTGTAGGACACACAAAGACAGGGTCTCAAAAGATGTTCGATGGCTATCGACATTTTGAGAGACCCTAAGCTGGAAAATTGCAGTTCACAAAAAAAAGTGTTAAAAAAAAATACAAAAAAATATAAAATAAAAAAGCCAAAAATAGTTGTCGTCTCAGTTATTTTTATGTTCTTCTACTCTTCCTACTGTACTTTTACTGTACTTTGTTTTTTATTCTTTTGTTAACCTGTTTCTCTTGCAGGTACTCGTTGGCTGCCAAGAGATCATCAATGCCTACCTGTACCCAGGAGGTGTTTCTCCCCAACTTCCCCTTCCAGATGCAGTGAGCTGGCTGCATAAGAGACATTTTTCACATGTCCTCCCGAGTACCCCTACCCAAAGATACCCCCAAAGAAGATGTCGTGTCTGTAGCAGGCGCGGATTTAGGCGTGACACCCGTTATTACTGTCCCACCTGTTCTGACCTACCTGGTCTCTGCATCGGGGAATGTTTCGAGCGCTACCATACACTAGTAGAGTTTTAGTGTAGGGTACAGCACGACATACTGTAGTGTAGGACACACAAAGACAGGGTCTCAAAAGATGTTCGATGGCTATCGACATTTTGAGAGACCCTAAGCTGGAAAATTGCAGTTCACAAAAAAAAGTGTTAAAAAAAAATACAAAAAAATATAAAATAAAAAAGCCAAAAACAGTTGTCGTCTCAGTTATTTTTATGTTCTTCTACTCTTCCTACTGTACTTTTACTGTACTTTGTTTGTTTTTTATTCTTTTGTTAACCTGTTTCTCTTGCAGGTACTCGTCGGCTGCCACACTGATTTTATATATTCTGACACAAACAGCATTTGCGCTCAGCATATATGGATACCTCTGATGGCAGCGCTGTGGTAGGTTGATTTCACCACTGTGGTTAAAATACCTTTAGGTATACGTGGAATATTGTCATGTATACCCGCCATTAAATAAGTGGGTTTGGTTGTCTGGGTGGTTAATGGTGTGTATACTACACAATTTTCCTGTGTTGATTTCTGTTAGGTTCTCTTTTTTTTCGTTCAGCCCACAGGCTGCATGAAAAAAATAAACCTACACTATATGCCAAACAAGGACCAGCAATTTACTGGTACGTTGCTGGACTTTGAGTGGTTATACCAGGATGATGCCTGCAGATTTAGGCATCAACTTGGTATTGTTTTTTTACAGCCAGCAGTCGGCTTACATGTAAAAGCAATCCTAGCAGATAATTGGCCGCTAAACTGCTTTTACAAGCAGTGGGAGGGGACTCCCCCCTCCCGCCTCCTTCCGCGTTTTTTCTCGGGCTCTCCTGTCTCACCAGTTAATCAGAGAGTGCAGCCAATGGTTCAATTATCTAACCATAGAGCTAATTGGAGACAAGAATGGCTCCAATCATCTTTATGGCCTAAGATACCGGAAGCTACGAGACCCCAATTTTTTAAAAAAAGAGTACCTGTCACTACAGATTGCTAATATAGGGGATATTTAAATTCACTGTGATAACAATATAAAGGATTTAAAAAAAGAATGAAAGGAAAGGTGTCAAAATAACATAAAAAAGCAAAAAAAAAAAAAAATCCCCCCTGTCCCTTCGTGCTTGCGCGCAAAGGCGCACACAAGAGTTGGTCTAGTGTCATATGTAAACCGCAATTGCAGCACGCATGTTAGGTATCGCCGCGAATGCCAGGTCGAGGGCAGTAATTATTGTAATAGACCTCCTCTGTAGGTCTAAAGTGGTAACCTGTAAAGATTTTAAATTCTTTTAAAAATGTACGTAGTTTGTTGCCGCTGCACATGCATGCGCAATTTTTAAAGCATGTCATGTTTGGTATCTATGTACTCGGCATAAGATCATGTTTTAAATTTTACCTAACAATTTGGAATTATATAGTGTATTTGTGCATTCAATTTAAAAATAATGTATTTTTTTGCAGAAATTGCGTTTGGAAAAATCTGTGCGCAAATACCGTGTGACAAAAAAAAATTGCAACATCCACCATTTTGTTCTGTAGGGCCTCTGCTTTAAAGAAATATATAATGTTTGGGGGTTCAAAGTAATTTTCTAGTAAAAAAAAAAATATTTTTTTTATGTAAACAAAAAGTCACAGAAAAGGCTTGGTTTTCAAGTGGTTAGAAGAGTGGGTGACGTGTGGCTAGAATTGAGCATAAAATGCCGGGACAGTTCAAACACCCCCCAAATGACCTCTTTTTGAAAAGTAGACACCCAAAGCTATTTGCTGAGAGGCATATTGAGTCCATGGAGTATTTTATATTTTGCCCTAAGTTTCGGGAAGGTGACAATTTGTTTTTTTTTGTTTTGTTTTTTTTTACACAAAGTTGTCACTGAATGATATATTGCTCACGCATGACATGGGTATATGTAAAATGACACCCCAAAATACATTCTGCTGCTTCTCCTGAGTACAGGAATACCACATGTGTGAGACTTTTTGGGAGCCTAGCTGTGTATGGGACCCCGAAATCCAATCACCGCCTTCAGGTTTTTCTGATGGCCTGAATTGCTTATTTTACTTCCGCACTAGCTGTCACAGTTTCAGAGGCCGTGAAATTTAAAGATAGCACAAAACTCCTCCAAATGACCCCATTTTGCAAAGTAGACAGTCCAAGCTATTAGCTGAGAGGCATGGTGAGTCCATGGAATAGTTTATATTTTGCCACAAGTTTCAGGAAAATTAATATTATTTTTTTTGTTTTGTTTTTTACACAAAGTTGTCACTAAATAATATATATATATCACACATGCCATGGGTATATGTGTAATGACACCACAAAATACATTCTGCTGCTCCTCTTGAGTACAGGGATACCCCATGTGTGAGACTTTTTTGCAGTCTAGCCGCGTACAGGACCCTGAAAACCAATCCCCACCTTCAGGCTTTCTAAGGGCGTAAATTGTTTTCACTCCTTACTACCTATCACACTTTTGAAGGCCATGAAATGCCAAGGTAGCACAACCCCCCCCCCCCCCCAATGACCCCATTTTGCAAAGTAGACACTCCAAAATATTTGCTGAGAGGCATGGTGAGTATTTTGAAGCTCTCATTTATTTTGGAAAATGAAGAAAGAACAGGAAAATGCATTTTGTTTCCTCTTTTTTCAATTTCCAAAACTTTGTGACAAAAAGTGAGATTTGCAAAACACTCAACATGCCTCTCTGCAAATAGCTTAGGGTGTCTACTTTCTGAAAAGGGGTCATTTGGGGTGCTGTCTTGGCATTTCATGTCCTCCAAAACTGTGATAGGTAGTCGAGAGTGAAATCAACAATTTACGCCCTTGGAAAGCCTGAAAGTGGTGATTGCTTTTCGGGGTCCTGTACTCGGCTACCCTGCAAAAAAGTTTTACACATGGGGTATCCCTGTACTCAGGAGAAGCAGCAGAATGTATTTTGGGGTGTCATTTTACATATACCCATGGCATGTGTGAGCAATATATCATTTAGTGACAACTTTGTGTAAAAAAAACAAAAATTAAATAATAATAATTTTCCCGGAACTTGTGGCAAAATATAAAATATTCCATGGACTCACCATGCCTCTCAAAAAATAGCTTGAAGTGTCTACTTTGCAAAATTGGGTCATTTGGGGGGGTTTTGGGCTATCTTGAAATTTTAGGGCCTCCGAAACTGTGACAGGTAGTGCGGAGGTGAAATGCACAATTTACGCCATTAGAAAAACTGAAAGTGGTGATTGGTTTCGGGGTCCCGTACACAGCTAGGCTCCCAA
Organism: Pelophylax lessonae; assembly: GCF_965119305.1. NCBI lineage: Eukaryota > Metazoa > Chordata > Amphibia > Anura > Ranidae > Pelophylax > Pelophylax lessonae. The sequence goes on from NC_138770.1 coordinate 341,253,399, forward strand.
AAAGTCTCACACGTGGTATCCCTGTACTCAGGAGAAGCAGCAGAATGTCTTTTGGGGTGTCATTCCACATATACCCATGTCATGTGTGAGCAATGTATCTTTTAGTGACAACTTTGTGTTAAAAAAAAAGTGTAATTTTCCCGAAACTTGTGGCAAAATATAAAATATTCCATGGACTCACCATGCCTCTCAACAAATAGATTGGGGTGTCTACTTTCCAAAATGGGGTCATTTGGGGGGGTTTGTGCTATCTTGAAATTTCATGGCCTCCGAAACTGTGATGGGTAGTGAGGAGTAAAATCAAAAATTTACGCCATTAGAAAACCTGAAGATGGTGATTGGTTTTAAGGGTCCCGTACACAGCTAGGCTCCCAAAAGGTCTCACACATGGTGTATCCCCATACTCAGGAGAAGCAGCAGAATGTATTTTGGGGTGTCATTCCACATATACCCATGTCATGTGTGAGAAATGTATCTTTTAGTGACAACTTTGTTAAAAAAAATTAAATTTTCCTAAAACTTGTGGCAAAATATAAAATATTCCATGGACTCACCATGCCTCTCAGCAAACAACTTGGAGTGTCTACTTTCTAAAATGGGGTCATTTGGGGGGGGTTTTGTGGTAGCTTGACATTTCAGGGCCTCCTAAAACGTAATAGGTAGTGAGAAAATGCAATGAAAAATGTACGCCCTTTGAAATTCTGAAGATGGTGATTGGTTTTCGGGATCCCGTACACAGCTAGGCTCCCAAAAAGTCTCACATATGTGGTATCCCTGTACTCAGGAGAAGCAGCAGAATATATTTTGGGGTGTAATTATACATATACCCATGGCATGTGTGAGCAATATATAATTTCAATGACAACTTTGTGTAAAAAAATATATTTATATATTTTTTTTTTTTAGTCATTTTTCAAACACCTGTGACAAAAAAATGAAATATTCAATGAGCTCAACATGCCTCTCAGGACATTCCCTAGGATGTCTACTTTCCAAAAAGTGGTAATATGGGGGGGGGGGGTTGTACTGCTCTGCCATTTTAGCACTTCATGAAATGATTATGCAGTCAGAGAGTAGAAGCTGCATAAATTCCAGTATTTACACCATAGTTTGTAGACGCTATAACTTTTGCGCAAACCAATAAAAGTGCGCTCATTGAGATTTTTTTGTCAAGGACATGTAGCTAAATACATTTTGGCCAAACTATATAACATAAATTGAGTATATTGGATATTTTTTAAAAGACAAATTTGAAAATGTCATTTTTTCCTCTAAATTTTTGAGATTGTTTTATTAATATCACAAAAAAGAAAAAGCGCAGAGGTTATCAATTACCACCAAAAGAAAGCTCTGTTTGTGGGGAAAAAAAAGGAAGTAAATTTCATTTGGGTGCAGCATTGCATGACCGCGAAATTGTCAGTTAAAGTTACACAGTGCCAAGTTGAAAAAAGGGGTCTGGTCTTTGAGCAGCCAAATCCTCCGGGGCTTAAGTGTTTAATCAGAAAAAAAAAAAAACAGCGTGGTGGGTCCCCCCAATCCAAACCAGGCTCTTAGGTCTCCATTATGTGATTAACAATTATTTATGTCTAAATAGAATTTTATTACAATGTTGACTTCTAGTTTTATATGTTTATGCTTTATCATGGTGGTGGTACTACTGCTGCTGCTGGTGGTTTTGCTTTTGCTTATGTTTTTGCTTTTGCCTTTGCTTTTGCTATAGCTTTAGCTTATAGGAAGGAAAAAATAATAAAAAAATAAAAAATCTGATCAACACAGTGGCTTAGTGGTTAAGCACAGATCTAGCAACAGGCAGATCATGAGTTCAAAACACACTTTTGCAACCTGCCACATCCTTAAAGTGCCAGTGGTGAATGGATATATGTGTAGGCAAAAACATATTTGCGGGATACAATTAATCTCTCCCTGATGGCACTTATGCATTCACCAATGCACATATGCATTTTTCATTGCAAATTTAGGGAGGTGGTAGCATGGGTTGGATTTGAACTCGTAACCTAAGTGCTGCTAGTTAGGAGTGCTAAAGATTAAGCCACTGTGCTGAGTACAATTGTACTTAGAATATAAAGAAGTACCATGATTACAGAATGAACATATATAAATAGAACTCCACATTTTCATAAAATACAAATTTGATATAAAAAAAAGTTTGACATATATAGAGTAGAGATATAACTCTTACATCAGTGATAATATACATATATATATATATCAGTAAAAGAAGCAAAACAAGTTACATTTACTAATTTTTGACGATGTAGCAATGATCTTGCATTTGTATTTTAGGGGAATATAGATTCTCTTGATCTATGTTCATTCGTTAATCATTGTACTACTGTATTATTCAAATCATTAGTGTGCTCCTTGCAATGGCTTAGTGGGTAGCACTCCTACCTACAAAGAATCAGACCATGTGTTCAAAACCCAAGCATGGTATCACCTGCTTAAATTTTAAACAGCAGAGTATGCTGAAAATAAGCGAACACCTAGTTGCCACTGCCACATCAGAAGGAAAAAAAGTGGGTTATGGTCTGGTATCATCAGTAACACACCTCCATTCCGATACATACATAGAAATAGGGGAAAATGGCCTGTGGGACTTTACATGAGGTGAGTACATGTGACTGGGAATGAAAAATAAAATGTGATAAATAAAAAATAGCTTTTATTTAGATGAAAAAACAAGACATCATGCACTGGGAAGCATGAAATGTCAAACTAGTAATAACTGTGAACAATGCATAACATTAATGGTAGTGAATCACACAATGTATACATCATAGTAGTACAGTATATCTCAGTCTCAAAAATAGCCATAAATACATATATCATAATAGATGAGTATAATGCATCTTGAACTGACACATTTCGCGAGCTGTACGCTCACTTCTTCAGAGTAAATGCATAAGAAATATGTCTAAAAAGAGAGAAACACACATATATTGGAGTAACAACAAAAATGAAAAATGAATAAAAATTGAAAAAGTTTTCTGTAAATATGAGGGACTCAAATAGAGTGCCTAATACTCACAGGCCAGTGTATCTGGAGTCAGAATGGGTTTAATGAGGCGGCGGTGGGGGATGTCTGACCTTGGAGCTGAAGGGTCCAACTGGACCATGCCGAAAATGGGGCCCATGGTGGATGGATGATGGATGTGTGCATTGAGAAAGTAAACTTTCCAAATCTGTCATAAAACTGTAAGTAAAGTAGTATAGTATATAATATAATATGGATTAGGTTACCACATATATAGGTGATAGAATATTATGTAAGTTATAGGAAGGACGTGCAAAATGGTCAAATGGAAAGTAGCAACAAGGGTGAAAAAAGAAAGAATGATGAGAAAAAGGGTAGATATGTCAAATGAATAGGAACTGACACCGGACATGTGCTAGTCATACAATTAATGAAGGTAAGAACGTGAATAGATTACTGAACACCTCTGAAGGGTGAAGAAAGGAAAAATGGGTGGAAAGGGTGCTTACCATATAGTAGAGGACTGGTGACAGGGATGAATGTGCCAGTGTAGAAAAAAGGAAAAGGAGTGTCCCAAAAAGCGATTTATCCATGGGTATCCCAAGTGAGCAGCGTCCGTGGGAACCTAGCATCATGCTACGGGCGGTTAAATGGGGTCAAACAGAAACCGTGATTATCCGTGACCACCTGGGGGAAGAGGACGCGGACCACAACCTACCCCCAGCCATCCGTAGATGTAATGGCACGCAACAGCGTGGCAATGCCAGGGGAGGCGCCAGGACATCACCCTGAAGGTGCAGCATGGCGCCAATGTATTGGTGGACCCGCCCGTTGTGTCCGAAGGGCAAGGACAGCAAGGGAGGAACCTCCCTCTTCATACATTGCAGCTCCCGGGACAAAAACCAACCACCACCAAACTCCAAAACCAGCCCATCACGGAAACCAGGGGGAAATGAAGTGTCCAGTATGAAAATATAACAGTATTAAAAAATTATGAAAAAGGAAAAAAGAGTATGAGATTAAATACAATGAAATAAATAAAATGAAATAATATAATAGTATAAAGTACCAGCCGGGATAAAAACAGACCATAGTTTCAGCGTGATGTGCAGGTGCCTCCCCTTCTACAGAAGGCTGGGGGTAGGTCGCGGTCCGCGTCCCTGGTCACGGATACCCACGGTTTCTGTTTGACCCCATTCAACCACCCATAGCATGACGCTAGGGTCCCATGGACGCTGCTCACTTGGGATACCCATGGATAGATCGCTTTTTGGGACACTCCTTTTCCTTTTTTCTACACTGGCACATTCATCCCTGTCACCAGTCCTCTACTATATGGTAAGCACCCTATCCACCATTATTCCTTTCTTCACCCTTCAGAGGTGTTCAGTAATCTTTTCACTTCTATTCACGTTCTTACCTTCACTAATTGTATGACTAGCACATGTCCGGTGCCTGTTCCTATTCATTTGACATATCTACCCTTTTTCTCATCATTCTTTCTATTTTCACCCTTGTTGCTACTTTCCATTTGACCATTTCGCACGTCCTTCCTATATCTTACATAATACTCTATCACCTATATATGTGGTAACCTAATCCATATTATTTTATATACTATACTACTTTACTTACAGTTTTATGACAGATTTGGAAGGTTTACTTTATCACTGCACACATCCATCATCCATCCACCATGGGCCCCATTTTTGGCATGGTCCAGTTGGACCCTTCAGCTCCTGGGTCAGACATCCCCCACCGCCACCTCATTAAGCCCATTGTGACTCCAGATACACTGGCCTGTGAGTATTTGGCACTCAATTTGAGTCCCTCATATTTACAGAAAACTTTTTCAATTTTTATTCATTTTTCATTTTTATTGTTACTCCAATATATGTGTGTTTCTCTCTTTTTAGACATATTTCTTATGCATTTACTCTGAAGAAGCGAGCGTACAGCTCGCGAAACGCATCAGTCAAGATGCATTATACTCATCTATTATGATATATGTATTTATGGCTATTTTTGAGACTGAGATATACTGTACTACTATGATATATACATTGTGTGATTCACTACCATGAATGTTATGCATTGTTCACAGTTATTACTAGTTTGACATTTCATGCGACCCAGCGCATGATGTCTTGTTTCTTATCTACTTCAAATTTTTTGCAATGAAAGCTATTTTTTTTATCTCATTTTGTTTTTCATTCCCAGCCACATGTACTCACCTCATGTAAAGTCCCACGGGCCATTTTCCCCTTTTTCTGCCACATCAGAATGGTTGTTTCCATCATTTGCATGCTCAATTGCATGCAATGGTATGTTGTTTAGCAAAAATATTATTTTGTGGAAATAAAATAATCAAACACTAGTGAACATGCAAGGTGTTAGCATGGCTGGGATTTTAACTCATGACCTAAGAGCTTTTTGCTCATGAGCACAGCCCACTAAGATAATGTGCGAAATACAACTAGACTTGCATAATAGTTTAGTATGATTAAAGAATGAACATAGATAATTAGAACTCTATAGTCTCCTAAAAAATAAATGTAAACATGAAAAAAAATAATATATAACAGATATGTAACTGTAAATAATTAATACATGTAACCTCATGGAATAGCAGACATTACTCTGTAATAATCCTTCAGAACAGAATTCATTAGCAAAAGATGAAAACAAACTATGCACAATATTTTTTTTTTTTTTTTAAATCATTTTAATTGGATTTTGCAAGATATAACAGCAATGGAGAAACCGTAAAAACAAGGTTGTACAATACGTCAGAACAATGCAATGTAATACAATATAGTAACAGACATAGAAGGGGGGGGTTGATCCCTCAATCAGGAACAATAACAAATCGTACCATAGTGCCATGACTCTAAGGATATGAACATAACGCATAGGTATAATAACAAGCATGGTAGTAGATTGAATACAGTAGAGCAAGAGCGGGTCTAAAGGAAAAAGTATATGACGGTGTAAACTTGATAATTCCAGAGGTGGCGCAAAAACCTCCCACGCGTAGGCTGCCCTCTTGGGGCTCAAGCCCACACGCGGGAGCCTCCCACTCACCTGAAGCGTAGTGTTCATACTGAGGTCCAGAAGTCCCAGTGAAGATCACATTTCTTTAATGACATATCATTTATAGCTAAGGACCGCTCAAATCTGTGGTTGGTTTGTATCAGTGAAATGACTTGGTGCATGGTTGGGGGGGTAGTAGTTTTCCATTTCCGCAAGATTAAAAGGCGAGTTGCAATAAGAACATGTGTAATCCAGGCATGGAAACGGTATGGGTGATTGTCAATGCCTAAGTGGAGAAGAGCCAATGCTGGGTTAGGGGGGATGAGGCAACCGGTATGGGATGCAATATACTTGAAAACGGTGTTCCATAAGCTCTTGAGAGAAGGGCACTCCCAGAGAATATGAATAAGGGTTCCCGTTTGACCGCACTCTCGCCAACACAGGGGGCAATATGCAGGCGAGAAACCAGTCAGACGATATGGAGTGTAATACCACCTGTTGGTGATCTTCATGGCCATTTCCCAATATGTAGCACAGTGCGTGTGTTTATGTACTATTCTCTGGGCTTGTTGCCACTGTGTAATATAAAAGGTCATTTGAACACGGGGGGGTCTTTAAAAAGGAGGCGTTGTCAAGTAGGATGTCATAGTAATAGGAGAGGCCTTTAGGGTTTTTGGAACAGATGGTGTACTGGTCCCATATTCGTTTGTCAACTAAGATTTCCTTAAGCGGGTTTTGAGAGAGAAAGTGGTGTATGCGGAGGACAGCAAAGTGAAGCGAGGTGGGCACAATAATTGTAATATAAATAAATAACCACACACGAGGTAGAACACACCCCATATTTATTGGCATACATGTACATAATACGTATGTACATATAATCATAGCTAAATACTGCAGTGAAGTTTCATATAGGAAATAATTTCACTTTTCATGTTCATGTGTTCACCTAGTTGAGGTCTCAGTAGTTTTAATTGGGAGTAATTAAATGTAGAATGACTATTTCTTCTCCTTATTCTTAGTGAATTAGGCTCTTAGTGTCCAGCTTGCGTAATAGTTTGCTTGCATAATAATAGCTTTATAAACTATTTATTACCAATAACCACTAAGTAAACTTCATTAAAAACAAAGTGATTAATTTAACCACTTAAGCCCCGGAGGATTTTCCTGCTAAACGACCAGGGGGTATTTTGGGATTCGGCACTGCGTGACTTTAACGGACAATTGCGCGGTCGTGCTGTACCTAAACAAATTTGACGTCCTTTTTTCCCACAAACAGAGCTTTCTTTTGGTGGTATTTGATCACCTGTGCGATTTTTACTTTTTGCGCTATAAACAAAAAAAAAAAGCGTAAATTTTGCAAAAATAACAATATTTTTCACATTTTTTTATATGAAATTCCCCCCCCAAAAAAATGTAAAAATCAAAATTTTTTAACATTTTCGGCCAATTTGTTTTATCCTACCTATGTTTGGTAAAAAAAAAATCGCAAAAAGCGTATTTTTTTATTGGTTTGCGCAAAAGTTATCGCGTTTACTAACAAAGTGAAAGATTTTTGTCATTTTTGTTGTTTTTTTTTTTAACGCGTAATGGCGGCGATCTGCGATTTTTTTGCGGTACTGCGACATTGCGGCAGACAGATCGGACCCTTGACTGAAATTTTTGACACTTTTGGGGTTACCAGTGACATTTCTACAGTAATCAGTGCTATATATATGCACTGTTACTGTAAAAATACACTGGTAGTGAAGGGGTTAACTTTATTTGGGAGGGAGGGGCTGTGTGTGTCCCTAGGGGCGTGCTTTCTACTGTGATTGGCTGTGGCTTGAGGTGAAAGGACACAGATCAACAGATCTACATAGTAGATATGTCTGATCAGTGTTTTAACACCGAGGAGAATGACAGGCAGCTTGTTTACACAAGCTGCCTGACTTTCTCCCTCTCCCCCGACGATCGCCAAATGAGCAGCGGACATCGGGTCCGCCGGTCACACGCGCGGGGGGGTCCGTGACCGCGCGGGAGCGCGCCTCCGGCGGAGCGCGCTCGCTCCCCAGACCCTCCCAGGCTAGTGACGTTAATTAACGTCACTCTGCCTGGCAGGGGCTGACCGCCGCAGTAAATTTACTTGCGGCGGTCGGCAAGCGGTTAAATACAAATACTAACTAAAATATGATATCATTTGTGTTCATACTGCTTGATCTCAGTTCTGGCCAAGTATTGTTTATATTGACCTTCTCATAGTGACCTTAGCCTGTCACTTGCTGATGAACATTCTCCACAGTGAACTGGATAAAAAGACTTGAACTTGATGTGATCTACAACGTATATACAAGAGCAATGTCAAGCTGTGACTGTAATGATGCTTTATTGAGACAGTATAGACATTGCAAAACTTTACGTTAACACAGTTTCACAAGTTTTGTATAGTAGCTCAATGCTCTGACATGTCACACTTTTTTAAGAATAAGTGCACCAAAAAGGTATTTATCAGTTTATGTAATAGAAAGGGGAGACAGCGCTCAAAACTTATACATAAATCAAATAAACACTGTCAATGAAATTATAGTGACAAATCACTTGTGAAAATAATATATAGCAAAACACTTATAAACAAATATCAAGTGAACCAAGGGGTTCCTTAAGGTGCTCAACTTAAAGTGTCTGTGCTTGATATTTTTACAGTTCTAGTACTTTGAAGGTGCTAGTGCAAAAGGTGCAATAAAATGATTTTAGGTGATAATTCCAAGGTGCTGAGTGCTCAGTGCAGATAGATGTCCACATGCAGAATCAGAAAGGGAAATCCGTCACTGAGTGATGCACCCACTTACCAGATGACTCCTTGGGGTCTAGCATGGGTAAATGGTCTCTTTAGAATGGTTCTCGTTCTTCCCAGAGCCATTCCACCTAACTCTTCCTACTGGGGTGTGACTGAGGATCCGTTCCAATATCTCAGAAGGAGTCGGATGGAGTTTCCACTATGTGTCCCGTTTGAAGATATGGTGGTCTCAATGGGGCATAAAGGAAGTAGGGAGACTCATGGTAAAGTATGTATTACAGTTCAAGAAGTACAGCTCGATCACGGAACGATGCAAATGCCAGTTTGCGTTCCAGCTGCGTTCCAAAAGCCGGAAGTGACGTGGGGCATAGCACGGGATTTGACGCATTTTGTCATCAAACGTGTGACGTCATCAGGTTATTTCTAGTTATTTGTGTTTTTTATGTTATGTAGAATGCATAGAAATATCGGAATGTCATGATCTGGCTTTGCATCGGGCAATGTACTAGGGCAGAACTAGAATGTGACTGTGTAGAGGGTATACAACATGTAGATTTAGACCTTATTTAACCATGTTTCTTTATGCCACAGTCAATATTCAGCACAATTTAGCCACACCTAGTTTTGGTTTGGTGCACTTTTCCTGACACATATCTTCTGAATCCCAATATGTTCTTCATTCTCAAGTTTCAAAGTTGGGAGGTATGCATACTCATATGCACCTGACACTGTCTACATGCACAAAAAGGTAATACAGGCAGCAGGAAAATCAATTTTGATAATACGGACACATGTAAAATCACTAACTACTATGCAATGACTGGGACACTGAAAAAAGTTTAACTTTTCAATGCTCAAAAAAGATAGTCATCTTGGACATCAACAAAGTAATGTTAACAGAAAAATAGGTATTGATGACTACAATATTAAAAAATGGTTTATAATAGGGTTCCAGTCATTTTCGGGAAAGGATAGCAACTAAAGCTAGGAGATCACACCCGGGGGTGCTCCGTTGGAACATTTCTCCTGTTCAAATGACAAATGGAAAATTGTAGATTTACCTTTACTTTCAGCCCTAGAAAAAAAGGTCAAAAGAAAAAAAAATGAGGGAACAACGGTAACAGTGATTAGAAGGAGTAAGTCTTCAAAATATCCATGAAGTGTTAGGAGTTGATAGACACTCCTGACATTCCCAGGAATGGGCCTGAAGTGGCCAAAGTGACTGGCCCTACCGCCATTCTTGGGCACAAATCTTATAAATTCCTCATAGATGGCTGCTCCAACAAAGACCACTCAGCATATTACGATGTTACTATATATGTGATGGTCCTATGCTGTTAGATAGGGAATTAACTGATATCACAAACTTTTCCTTAGCTGAACAGTTGAAAATCATGCAAAATAAACTGAAATGTAATATCACTTCTATAGAGCTATCTCCTGACAACAATGTATAACCCTTTAGCATTGTGTGTTAATGACCAGCATCTTGTCAAAGAAAAACTTTATCAGAATTAATAGGGACTGGTTGTCCAGTTAAAAGAAAGTTTACGGGTCGGTATATATTTATTAAAATATGGGAAAAACAAAATAAAATTGAGATAATTACCCTTTCCCCAGTGTGTTAGAACCCACAATTGTTAAAACCCCCATCAGTTACAGAAGACCTGAACCCAAAAACGAGTTATTAGTATTGCATTTAGCAAAACAAAAATAAAAAGCAGCGCCATCTAAGTGCAGCAACAGGGTATGTTTATTCCAAACAGATAACTAAAACTCACAGGATAACAGGGATGTCAGTGCATATATCTGGATATAAAGTGTTCATCCGCTCTGGGGGAGGACGGGCTGCAGTACAATGTGGAGTGCCTGTCCTAACGGTTGCGCTGATGGCTCACAATGCTTCCAGGGACACTGGAACACTCTAGAGAAGCCGGCCGACGTTACATCTGGATGTCAGGTGAAGCTGGGCGGTGTGCACCTTTCGGAGCATGCGTGCTCATTCATCAGGCAATCTGACTAGCCATCTTAGAAGAGGTATAAGTAGGGAACCAAGGTCCCTGGGCAAGTCAGAGAAACACTAGGAGAGCGGTTCCAAACTGCACCTATTTCTCACCTAAAATAGGCTTACAAGTGCTGGGGAGTGTGTTAAAAGACCAATACAAAACTAGAAAACTAATTATGTCATAAATTACACAGGATCCTTATGTTTCTGAATTGGGTGTGAAAATTGGTTGTGAATCTCAATGGTTGTACTGGTAACGGTTTATAGGGGGGGTTAGCCTTTCTGTCAACTATGGTGTCATTCTGTTTGTAAAAAGTGAAGGCCTCATTGACAATAGTGGTTGGATAGCCCTTATCCAGAAATTTCTTCCTTAACAACTGACCATGCATTTCGTAGTTTACACCTCTCCTGCAATTATATTGAGTCGGCAATACTGGCTTTTGGGAATATTGCCGACCCAGTGGGGATGATGGCAACTTTTATAGTGAAGATACAAATTACCTGCCGTAGGCTTATTGTAATTTTGGGCATGAATGGAGCCATTGTCATGGCCAAACTGTAGGTCGAGGAATGCTAATGTATTCTCGTCACATACTGATGGGAATGACAAGCCCATGTCATTAGCATTACAGTGTTTCATGAATTGCTTGACTAGAGATATAGGGCCATCCCAGATGATGACCACATCATCTCTATATCGCCCCAAAAAAATAAGATGAGTGGCGAAGGAATTATTATGCCACATGTAGCGATTTTCTCACAGGCCCATGGTTAGCAAAGCTGGGGGCAAAATTAGCCCACATAGCTGTACCATGGTTCTGTAGGTAAAATTGCCCATTGAACTCAAAATAATTATGAGTCAAACAAAAGTTAGTGGCTTCTAAAATAAATTGGGCTTGACAGGGATTGAGCTGTGGGTCCTCATTGAGAAAATGTTGAACAGCTTGCAGACCAACCTCATGGGGTATGGAAGTATACAATGAAGCTACGACAAGAGAGAGCCACAAGTACAATGACTCCAAGGGATAATCTGAGCATCTGTAACAAGTGTATGCTGTCCTTGATGTAGGATGGAAGGTTTTGGGCTTGGGCAAGTGGCTGTAAAAAAGACTCTTTGTACAGTATATGGAAAAATAGCTGGTAATACTATCCATGGCTACTAAATTGGTCTTACTAGTGGGTGTACAGGGTCTTTGTGAATTTTGGGTAAGTGATAGAAATAGGCCTATGGCAGAAGTTATGTTGTCTGAGGAAAGAGGTTTCTGATTTGTCTATAAGGGAGAGCATCGCCTGAGGAAGGAGTACGCATGCTCCGAATGCGGGCACCCCTCTGCCACTATTGGATGTAAGCCTGGATACTGCCAGAAACACAGGAAGTGTCGGACTCCACCGGCAAAGCCAGGACCACGGCCGCCACAGTGTACTTCCCTACAGTGTTGCAGATGAACCATCCTTATTTGCTGATCAACTGTTTCCTCTGTGTGAGTTACTACATTGTTTTTATGTAATAAATAACCTTTTAATCTACACTGAGGTGGCGCTGCTTTTCTTCTCCAGGACCCTTTCTGTCTGTTGCAGAGTCCCTCTAACTCTGTATGAAGCCTGCAGCCACCTCCACCATCCATCTCCACTAACCCCAGGGATTGAACTATCCTGCATACTTTCTAAAAAGACTAACTACAGCCACAGTTGAAACTTTTTTCATAAGACCGTATGCACTTGATTTTTTCACTGGTGCAGGTCGAACGTTGTGTATATGTACTTTTACACTTTCGTGTGCCTACAGTCTCCATATAATCTGGTCTGGATGTTAGGTGTATGTGTGAATTGAGGGAGTAATTGTTCTACAGAAACAAAACAGGAACTTAAAGAAAATCTCCCCAAAGTGAGGGGAAATCCCTCCGAAGCTAGTGAAGACTTTTAATTGTGGGATTTTCTTTAATAGTTCTGGGGAAAATGGCCAATAAGACAAAGAGAGGGGGTAATGCCCCTAGTGTACGAGTTATACTTTAATTACATTAAAACATGTTATTCTACACTACTTGTAATAAAAAGTCCATTACTGCAGATTTTGTATGTATGCAAGCTAAAGTTATCTTGTATGTCTAAATGCAGAAAAGCAGGAACACATTTATTTGATTGTGGTGGATAAAACCTTACTCCACCTGGGTAATTACAAGCTTTTTCCAGTTTGAAAATTAAATTCATTTCCATGCATAAGTATGCTGTAATAATAATAGCACAAAAGTTAAGTATATTAACTAGTATATCCCAAAAACTATTAATTTTGTATTAACTCTAATAGGCTTTGAGCAGCAGGGGAGCATACGAATGAGCAGAAATCCAAGAGATTAGATATCCTTTCTTCATTTTTTTATTTTCACAAAGAATTTTAGACTTTCTTCAGGGCAGTGCAGTCAATGAAAAATTGATAATGACTAGTGGCTAGGGATTACTGCATTTTGTATTTTACTCCTTACCTTTTTAACCCCTTCATGACTGGATTGACTGTGAATGAAATAATTCTGCTTTAAAGCTTTTAAAGCTGAACTCCAGCTTTTCTTCCAGTCTTGCACAGCTTTAAAGGCTTCTCTTCTGTACCTAAATTTCTTACTACGATTTTACTGCAAACCAAGAGCTTTTCACTGTGTACATTAGAACCTACAGCAAATCAGATAAAATCTGCATTATTTCCTGGACAGCCATTCCTTCATTCAATTTCAGTTCTTTAAATTCTAGTAACACAGCATCATGTGTGGTCATTACTTAAAGTGGTTGTAAACCCTCACATACCCAGTGAAGTGAAGATACACAGAGATTAAACAAATCCTCCTACATAGTTTTTACTAGTTTATCTGCAGTCTTCTCTTCCCTACACCCATTTAAAAGGGCAAATTGTGTTAAAAATCTTTCTTCATCTGTCAGGAGCACAGAGGAGGGGGCAGAGAGCTGCAGTTACACTGTGTGAGAGCTGATTGGAGGTAAGGAGCACACCCCCTTCCATACAGCAGAATAACAGTTTTGTGAATAGACAGGCTCCGTTCTGAGCTCCCCCCCCCCTCCCAACACAAATGTATCTCATGTGTTGGGAACATTTCTCAGAAGTGACGCATGCTGATAACAGAGGAATGAAGCACCAGAGATAAACCACATTTAGAGCTTTGGGGAGTGATACAGTAGCTCACAAAAGTGACTACACCCCTCACATTTTTGTAAATATTTTATTATATCTTTTTCTGTGACAACACTGAAGAAATTACACTTTGCTACAATGTAAAGTAGAATGGGATTGGTGCAGCGCTAACACAATTGAATCCACAGTCCATACAAATGTTCAAATGAATCAAATACAAAAGTGCAGTAAACAAAAGTTCATCAGAGAGTGCTCCAATAAAGAAGGGAAACTGTCCACCACTTCAAACTTGGAAAAAGCCCCGAGTGCAGGAACCGCCACCAAGATAATAAATGGCCTCTTACCAAATTGCAATGACCCCCATTACAAGGATCAAAGACAGCCTGTGTGATCAAATCAGTGCCCAGATCGACATGTATCGATTCCCAGTGTTCCCTCAGCAGCTCCGACCGGAACAAGTGAACATAAGGAAAAGAGGGACAACTCCAATAGTGAAGTACGTTCACAGGTTTATTCAGTAAAAGCAGAGTGGCAACTCACGTTTGCATGAAGAAATCACAGCATGTCTCGGAGCTATACTCTCAGAACCTTTGTTTCCAACCAATAAAATGGCCGCCGTGTCTCCTTGCTGGCCTCAGCACGACGAACCGCAGGCTCCTCCTCCGACCGGTTTCATCAACACGTGACTTCGTCAGGGGGTGTGGCCTATGGCAGAACGTCTTTCCTTATATGCTGGGTGAGACAGGGCGGAACTCGCTGCGTCCAATCCGGAGCCAGCAGGAAGAGGTCATCCCAAACCATCAACAGGAAGGAGACCAACGACCCGGAACCGGATGTGTGACCTTTGAATGTCAACATCCGGAGCTAAACCCGGAATTGGAGACCGCAAACAGCGATAAACCGATCAAATATTAACATGATATAAGGCACAAGAGATATATGTGCCTTATATTTCAAAGGACTTCTAGTGCATATTTGATCTTAAGAAAGAAACCTTATTTAAAAGAGCTTTAAAACGGGGGAAACCTATAGATAACCAGGGGAACAGTGCTCTACTCTAGCCGTGCTAGACTTTGCAGGGAAACACCGCCATCTAGCGGCCAGAAACAAAAATTCCCGAGAGTGCTCCATTACATAACTTACATTGACATGAAGGGAAAATTATAATTGTAACTAAAAATGTGAACTAAATATGATACACAATATGACAGTTTAATAGCATCCCAAAAAAATATAGAATAAAAACATTTAAAACTATCCCACAAATAAAAACAAAATAAAATTATGATAACCAACAGTGCAGAACATACTGAAAACCCCTTCATCAGGCATTATTGATAAAGGAATTAATATCCCAATCAATATTTAACCCGTGAGGGGCGTAGGTCTTCAACCGATAAATCCAGCTGGTCTCTAGTTGTGAGACACCTCTGGTACGGTTACTACCCCTCCAACTGCCTGAAAATTTATCAATGCCTAAAAAGACAGTGCCTTTGGGGTCATTCCCATGACATTCATCATAGTGTCTAGAGACACTATGTTTTGGGAATGCCTTCAGTATATTCGCCACATGTTCCTGCAACCGCACGTGTAACTTTCGTATCGTCCTACCCACATATTCACGGCCACAAGGGCAACGTAGTAGGTAGACGACGTGCCGTGTGGAACTTGTGATGAACGGCTTGATTTTAACATTACGTTGTGTGGCATTGGAAAAGAACGTCTCAACCCTCCTAGACCTACAAGCATTAACCTTGCAGATGGCACAACCTCTACATGGATAAAAACCACCCCTCTCCTGAAAAAAAGAGATGGTCTTAGGTGGATCCACAATGTTGGGGGCCACTTGAAGCCTCAGCGGAGGCACACCCCTAAAAATGACTTTAGGAGCTTCCGGTAGTACAGGGCCCAGGAGGCTGTCGTTCTTTAGGATGTGCCAATGCTTCCTGATCAATTTTTTAACAGAGAAATGCTGAACGGAGTATGATGAAAAAAAGGCAAACTGAAAATCATCATTACTCTCACGTTCTCGTGGTACCAACAGGTCAGCCCTATTACGGGAATCTGCCTGCATAAGGGCTGTTTCAAGATCCTGTTCTTTATACCCCTTCTCCAAAAACTTGGACTTAAAGGAGCTAGCCTCCCGCAGGAAGTCCACTCTATTGGAACAGTTCCTCTTGAGTCTGAGGAACTGACTGACAGGAACGGATCTAAGCAACGACACATGGTGGCAACTAGATGTGTCAATAAATCCGTTCCTGTCAGTCTCCTTGAAGAAAGTAGAGGTTTCAAGGGAACTACCAACCACTTTAATTTTAAGATCTAGAAAATGAATTTCAGATCTACTGCATCTGTGCACCAATCTAATTCCTCTGTCATTGTCATTCAGTGCAATGTAAAGTAGTGAGTGTACAGCTTGTATAACAGTGTAAATTTGCTGTCCCCTCAAAATAACTCAACACGCAGTCATTAATGTCTAAACCACTGGCAACAAAAGTGAGTAAACCCCTAAGTGAAAGGGTTCAAATTGGGCCGAGTTAGCCATTTTCCCTCTCTGGTGTCATGTGACTCATTAGTGTTACGAGATCTCTTGTGTGAATGGGGAGCAGGTGTGTTAAATTTGGTGTTATCACTCTCACTCTCTCATACTGGTGACTGGAAGTTCAACATGGCACCTCATGGCAAAGAACTCTCTGAGGATCTGAAAAAAATAATTGTTGGTCTACATAAAGATGGCGTAGGCCAGTGATTGCGAACCTTGGCACCCCAGATGTTTTGAAATCACATTTACCATGATGCTCCTGCACTCTGCAGTGTAGTTGAGTATCGTGGGAAATGTAGTTCCAAAACATCTGGGGTGCCAAGGTTCACCATCACTGGCCTAGGCTATAAAAAGGTTGTCAAGACCCTGAAACTAAGCTGCAGCACAGTGGCCAAGACCATAAAGCGGTTTAACAGGACAGGTTCCTCTCAGAACAGGCTTTGCCATGGTCGACCAAAGAAGTTGAGTGCATGTGCTCAGCGTCATATCCAGAGGTTGTCTTTGGGAAATAGATGTATGAGTGCTGTCAGCATTTCTGCAGAGGTTGAAGGGGTGGGGGGTCAGCCTGTCAGTGCTCAGACCCTACAGCACACACTGCAGAAAATTGGTCTGCATGGCTGTCATTCCAGAAGGAAGCCTCTTATAAAGATGATGCACAAGAAAGCCCACAAACAGTTTGCTGAAGACAAGCAGACTAAGGACATGGATGAGGTGCCATGTTGATCTTCCAGTGACAAGTATGAGAGAGTGAGAGTGATAACATCAAATTTAACACACCTGCTCCCCATTCACACCTGAGACCTTGTAACACTAACAAGTCACATGACACAGGGGAGGGAAAATGGCTAATTGGGCCCAAATTGGACATTTTCACTTAGGGGTGTACTCACTTTTGTTGCCAGCTGTTTAGAAATTGATGGCTGTGTGTTGGGTTATTTTGAGGGGACAACACATTTACACTGTTATACAAGCTGTACACGCACTACTTTACATTGTAGCAAAGTGTAATTTCTTAAGTGTTGTCACATGAAAAGATAAAATAACATATTTACAAAAATGGGAGGGGCGTACTCACTTTTGTGAGATACTGTAAGTAAACACTATAAATATACAGTATGTGCTTTGCTCGTATTCCATGATGATTTTAAACCACTTTAACATGCAAATGCAGCCAGCCTAGGAATTCCACGTCTTCAGATTGAAATTCATACATCGAGGCTTTGTGAAATTTGCATAACCTCCCCCAAGAGCCAGCATACTAATTGCAGCAGAGTTGTGAGGTTTTCAGGAACCACAGGCTCCTCCCACCAGCCAAGATCCGCCTGCAGTGTATAGAAAAATGAACTACTTTGACTCTGAAACGCGTTGGATATTTTCTCTGCATGTACAACTTATATGAAGTGCATAGATTACTGTATTGCATGACCATATGCTTACTTCAATCTTCTTTGCTATTTTATGTTTGAACAGTTCTGTCCTTTTTAAATGATACTATAATAAAACTATATTTTATGATACATCTTTGAGCCCTGAAGGTCCCAGTATATGGGGGATTTCAATTTTTCCAATGTATAGAGAAGTATGGCAAACCAGTAATATAATCACCTGGTCCAAAATAGGGTGAGTAATGAAAATTAAAAAGGTTTTATTTAAAAATGTCATTAGCATGTTATTGAGAAAGTATAACTTACAATTTCAAATATAATGTCAGCATTAACTGATTCTTTTGATGAGATAAATGGACAGGCAAAGCATCTTTTTTTTTTTGTATTCTGCAACAGTGCTTTGTAACATAATTGCTGTCAAATGGTAGCAATCACTAGCCAAGAGCCAGTGAGATTGATTTACTAAAACTGGAGAGTGCAAAATCTGCTGCAGCTCTACATAGAAACCAATCAGCTTCCAGGTTTGTTCTGTCAAAGCTTAATTGAACAAGCTGAAGTTAGAAGCTGATTGGCTACTATGCACAGGTGCACAAGATTTTGTACTCTCCAGTTTTAATAAATCCACCCCTATGTGTTTATGTGCAACCATTAGTATGCACTCAGTGACATGCTGCTGATACTTTGGCATGTGCAATTACAGGTGCATGCTGCAATGGTGTGTGCGCATGCATTTTACAGAGTTTAAAATAGCCAGCATAGATCAATGTCCTGGTGAAGGAAACTGGGACATAGCTCCATCTCAGTGGGTTATCAATATAATTGGGCCCTTATTCGTGTTTACTTATTATAACAAGCATACAGTATGGTGTGTGGATGTCTCATTTATGCACCATTAAGGTTACATGCAAAAAAAAACACATAGATCCACAGAAGGGGCAAATTGAGAATCAAGAGGGTTAGCTAGCCAGCATAGCAACTGTAATGTGCTGTATGAAAAATCAGCAATAGCAATCTCTTCCAGGAAACAATGGACTACCAAATATTACAGCTATATCTTTGGAACATGAAGAGAACCCTCCAATGGGACAGAGACAACAGGACTAACCTGTTACAAGGAAAAAACTATTCTGATTTCAGTTACCGGTGATGTAAAACAATTATTAGTGTGATTAGGCACAAATAATTAAAAACAATTGTGCAAGCCTCCAAAATGTTGCAGACTTCTGGATTATGGAAATTCAACTGCAGGTCGTGTGTAAACTACAGTCGCCAAGTTTATTTGCATAGCCTGCTTCCCTGTGAAAGTAATACAAAAGTTTTATCCAATTATTCAGGGGATATGTCCAGTTATTCATTGCATAACTTTTACCACCACAGTAGTATTTGTTCTACTTGTGCTCCAACCAAAGGGAAAGTACATTACTAGATGTGCTTAGAATACCACTTGTGCTTGGTATTCCTTCCTAAATAGCATATGTTAGGGATTATGTAATGTTGATCCAAATATACTCAATTGGGTTTGTTTACTAAAGACTGTTTACTTTGCAAGGAAGGTTGAACTGTACAAGAAAATCTTTCCTAGAACTTGGAAAAAGTGGTAAAATGTCACCTTGCAAAGAATACCCAGTCGCATACAACTTCTTTTACAAAGTGAACATTGTAGTTGATTTCAGTAAATTAACCCAAAGTATACCCAAAGTATTCCTCCTATCTAGAGACAGTTGCTTGATACTCTTAATATTGTTTCCTGAAGCAATTCTTGGTAGTATACATATACACATTATTTATACATATTATTATATGATATTAGCTGAAATAACGTTTGGACTTCATACAATTTACCCTCTATTTGACCCAGCTGCCATTAGGATACAAGATTGCCTTTATGCATGGAATACAATTCCATACTGCATATATACCAGAGCATATATTCTGTGTGAAAAATTGTATTTATATAGATATTGACTTTTATAATAGATATGCATGTGTGGAAATGCTATTATCTTACCAGGGGCTATCCATAAGGTATAAGAACAGGTATAGTATTATAACAGGAGACTTGTGAACATTTCTCCTGTTATAATACTATATTCATATACAGTTTTTTAACCACTTCCCGACCACCCTCCACCTTTATACTGCGGCAGGGTGGCTCTCCTGCGCAAACCGACGTAGACTTACATCAGTCGTGCGCGGGAAGCTAGGGGGCAAGCGCACGCCGCCTGCAGCGCGCTCCCGCCCCCACTCTGCAGCCAGGAAGCCAATGCACGGGTCAGGCGGCTCTGATTGCCGCCCTACACCCGTGATAGCTCCCCACTGTTAGAGAAGGACGGTCGACAGTTGTAAACAAAGCCGACCGCTTTTCTCCCTGAAATGATCATAGAGCCCATGTGATCCTTCTATATAGGATCACATGTCTCTATGGTTATTTCACAAGCCACGCCCTCCCCCACAGTTAGAATCACTCCCCTAGGCTTACATTTAACCCATTGATCACCCATAGGGATAACCTCTTCCCTGCCTGTGCCATTATTACAGTAACAGTGCATATTTTTAGCACTGATTACTGTAGTAATGTCACTGGTACCCCCAAAAGTGTCAAAAATGTCAGTTAGGGGTCCGATCTGTCCGCCGCAATGTTGCAGTCCCGCTAAAAATGGCAGATCGCCGCCCTTACTATTAAAAAAAAAAACAATAAAAATGACATGTGTTTATGAGGGGGTACGGCGCTCAACCAAACCACATACATAAATAAATTGTAATTGATTTTTAATCGATTCAATAGTGCACTATTTATTTACTTAATAGTGCACCAGTCATTCATTTATTTATGTATGGTTTGGTTGAGCTCCGTACCCCCCCCCCCCCCTCATAAACACTATTCACGTTTTTCCACGTTTTTACGTTGCAGCTCACAGTTGGAATCTTCTTTATTCCACACACAGCATATAGTTCACATACACTAATATTTTTCACTATTTATGATATATTTATTATTCATTAGTGCAGGTTTTTTGGTGTCTATCACCAATTTTTTTCACAATAAAAATGACATAAATCTTTCCCGTAATATGCTTATTGCATTTTTTTTTACCAAAAATATGTAGCAGAAAACAAATTGGCCTGAAATGTTAAAAAAATTTGATTTTTAAATTTTTTTTGGGAATGTTATATGGCAGAATGTGAAAAATATTGCTTTTCTTTTTTTTTTCAAAACTGTCGCTCTTTTTTTGTTTATAGCGCAAAAAATAAAAACAGCACACGTGATCAAGTACCACCAAAAGAAAGCTCTATTTGTGGGGAAAAAAAGACGTCAATTTTTTTTGGGTACAGCGTGGCACGACCGCGCAATTGTCCGTTAAAATAACGCAGTGCCAAATCGCAAAATAGGGCCTGGTTCTTAAGGGGGCAAATCCTTCCGTCTTAAAGTGGTTAAGGATGCCTTTAAAAATACACAAGCCATAAAACGTGTACTAACTATGATAAGCTATGTTGGTCACTGGGTAATACTTCAGGCTTGAAATTGGTACTATGAATTGATGATGGTGTATCCAATATACAATATATTATCAAGAATTTAAGTAGGATCAATATTTATAAGAACATCGAGCAACTGTTTCTAGCTGAAAACTTTCAGTACTTCAACTAGATCAACATACTACTTCTGTAGGAATATAAAGGAAGGTACTCCCAAATGGTAATGTAACTTTCAAAATTAGAATAATGCAAAACAGAATAAAAGTGGCAAAGAGCATGCATATACTGCACAATAATGTAAAACAAGTTATGGAAGCTGCACAGACATGGACTATTAACAGCAATATCTATGTGACTCAGTAAGGGTTACATGTGGCTGCATAGCATAGTCTCTATAAGACTCTATAAATACAGATAATCAAGCTGAGACTACTTAAGTGCAACAGTTTAGAACACAAAGGGCCACTTTTTCTCATGAATTGTGTCCCAGTGAAGCTTTAGTAGATGACTTATCCAGCCACCTCTGTGTCATCAGGTATGGTCTTCCAGAGCTGTAGAGGAGGAGGAGCAGAGAAGCTAATTCGAGTGTGTGCAGCCAGGAATCCAGGGAGTTGTAGGACAGGGAGGTAATATGGCTTGTGCCTGCCTAGATAAGCTTGCTCCAGCACAAGTTTTTTTGAAAGCTTATTTTATTGTTTATGTGGCAAGGTTTCCAGACCTGTGGCCTGATGTGGGTCTGCCATTATTACCAGTTACCTCTCCAGCTCATGTGAGCTGCGACCCTGGGTGTGAAAACTGAGACATTGACAACTCCGGCATCTTTGTTTTCTGGTTTTATTGTAGATAATGGGATGGGAGAAGGGAATGAGTGGGATACTCCTTAGGCTCAACTAAATACACTTGGGACTTTATCCAGGAAAAATGTCTGTTAACGCTGCCTTGACGCCAGCTGATGCTAGCCAACGCTCACTGACTCTTAGAACACACTGTAACTTGATAGAAGTGCTGAATCCTCGACTTTAAGCCCAGAAGATCCAGGACTGTGGATTATAGAACTACTGACACTGCGATACTGCAAAGTCACTGACTACTTCCCCCCCAGCCTTGCACTGACTTGAGGTAGTTTGTTATACCTTCCTGTATGGCTGCAACTCTCAACTGACACTCTGTACAATTCAGGGCCCAAACTGCAGGTGCCCCCTTTAACCTTGAACTCTTCGGGGTTCACTGACTCTTTACCCCCTCAGCAACTTCAGGGTCCATAACCTAGGTACCTCCTTTCCTCAGCTAGCTGGCACTGGATCCTAGAACCTCTTCCGGAGTGGTCCCCTCTGACTCTAGGCAGACCCCCAGGGGCAATCTTCAGTACTCACGACCTGTGTAGGCTTTCCTGGGACTGGACCCCTCTCGCTCTCCACAGGATCTCAGCACACCGGATCCCCTCAGCTTAACTCAGCACTCTCTGGATTCCCAGGCGACACCCCAAGACATCCACTTCCTCAGACAGGAGGAGAGATAGCCATTCTCTTCCTCCTGGGACTCTGCTCCCGCCAAAGACACTGTGTCACGCACTTTCCCCAAACTTATATCAACTCCCAGAATCCTTTGCGGCATAATTTGCCTCCTGGGGTATCTGCAAGCTTGAATGTGTCCCCTGATTGGGCTTCCTCCACTACCCTATGAGAACCCTCTCATAGGAGCCAGTGGGCAGACTTCCCCCTCAGCAAACACACCTGGAACCCATGACACCCTAACTAACAGAAATCACGGCCCTGCTGTTAGGCAGGCAAGGCCCCCTTTACATTTACCTAGCACCTACCTGTAGGGTGCTACATTTATTTAAGGGGTACAAAAAAGCAGTGGTATGACCATTGCATTGCCATACTATTGCTTAAAAAAAGAACTATGCATAATTATAGAGCATAGTGATGTGCTTTACAAATCTGTATTATTTACCATTGGCTTCAAGAGTGGAGTACAATAAAAAATTAACATGAGAACAGCAAACAAGACAGAAAGATAACATGGTTACGTGACCTGTCAAAGTCACGTGACTGGCTCTCCTCCTTAAGTCACAGACCTCTCTTTGCTGCGCTAAGAAAACAAAAAAACAAGAATTACTATTTTTCTAGACACTGTTTATACCCTATATTGTGAAAATATGTTTTTTAGTTTCAATGCGAGGTGCCAAATCCAAAAATTGCTAAATGCTAAATAAATATAAGGTGATTATTACATGTAATAAATATTTAATCAAAAATATCAATATTACATATAGTGCAAAAATGTCATCCAATTAGAAAACATGTAAAAAACTAAATATAAAATACATCCAGTCCATAAATGTATAAATTGCAACAGAATTAGTTGCATGCCAACAACTCCACCGCAAAAAAGTGTCCTAAGGTGCTGAACAAATCTTCTTAAAAAAGCGCTTGTGCTTAAAATATTCCTTCACTCATTAGTGCGGGGGTGACTCACCAGAAATCCCAGGGCCTCTAGGACCCAGCTTGCTCTAAATTGTGGATCAGGCTCTTTGGATATGTAGTAGATATTTTCCTGGATTCACAGTCGATTGCTATCAGTTATCCTCTCAATCAGGAATTGGTTGCCGTTTTCCAAAAAATAAATAAAGATATGGGATAGTGCAATAATGTTTAAAAAGTTTATTTATAAATAATAAAGTATTACACTCACATTCGATTGTGCCAACCGCCTTTGCCAAACAGCATTCCAACAGCGGGCGGAAGTGACAAATCGGAAGTGATTACCGGACCAACCTCAATGCATTTTGCAAAGCCGCATCTTCCTGATCACTTCCGGTTCGTCACTTCTGCCCATTGTTGGAAAGCATTGTGGAATGCACGCTGGTACTGAGCGGTGTTCACACACTAATCTGCTCCCCGCTGTTTGGATGTGACGGTTGACACAATTGAATGTGAGTGTAATACTTTATTATTTATAAATAAACTTTTTAAACGTTATTGCACTATCCCATATCTTTATTTATTTTTTGGAAAACGGCAACCAATTCCTGATTGAGAGGATAACTGATAGCAATCGACTGTGAATCCAGGAAAATATCTGCTACATATCCAAAGAGCCTGATCCACAATTTAGAGCAAGCTGAGTCCTAGAGGCCCTGGGATTTCTGGTGAGTCACCCCCGCACTAATGAGTGAAGGAATATTTTAAGCACAAGCGCTTTTTTAAGAAGATTTGTTCAGCACCTTAGGACACTTTTTTGCGGTGGAGTTGTTGGCATGCAACTAATTCTGTTGCAATTTATACATTTATGGACTGGATGTATTTTATATTTAGTTTTTTACATGTTTTCTAATTGGATGACATTTTTGCACTATATGGAATATTGATATTTTTTATTTAATATTTATTACATGTAATTGTCACCTTATATTTATTTAGCATTTAGCAAGTTTTGGATTTGGCGCCTCACATTGTCACTAATATTGCTTTATGATTATCCTTAATTGATGCCAGCCCCACACTTATATTTCACTTAGTAACACATTCATAACAATAAAGGGAGGCCCCATTTTCTGGTTTTTCAATGTTTTTTAGTTTACCACTTAAGGACCAAACCTATTTCTGACACGTTGTTTACAAGTTAAAAGCAGTATTTTTTGCTAAAAAATTACTTAGAACCCCAAAACAATATATATATATATATATATATATATATATATATATATATTTTTTTAGGAAAGACTCTGGAGAATAAAATGGCAGTTGTTGCAAAATTTTTTGTCATGCGGTATTTGCACAGTGGTCTTTCAAATGCAATATTTTTGGAAAAATACATTCTATTGAATTTTAAAAAAAAAATGAAACCGTAAAGTTAGCATCATTTTTTTTTTTTATTTTTTTATTTCAAATAATTTTTATTGGAGTTTACAAACAACAAGCAAGAATGAAACAAGCTCTCAGACGCAGCCGCAGAGCAATCTTGAAGCATATCATTAACAGTTATAAGAGTAAAACAAGAGTCAAACAGTTAGTCTACAAATACAGGCGGTCAAGGCTTATGGCTATGTATCTAGGAGTAAGGGTGACAAGCAATCATTAGCATCATTTTTTTGTATATTCTGAAAGATGATGTCACGCAGAGTAAATAGATACCTTACATGTTACAGTTTAAAATTGCGCACACTCATGGAATGGTGACAATTTACGGTACTTAAAAATCTCCATAGGCGACGCTTTAAAAAATGTTTACCGGTTACCATTCTAGAGTTACAGAGGAGGTCTTTTTCTAGAATTATTACTCTTGCTCTGACGATCGCGGCGATACCTCACGTGTGATTTATATATAAATGGAACGGGAGACCTGGGCAGAGCCGGGGAAGGCGGAAGGAGGGGGGAAGTCCTGTCCCACTTGCTGGGATATCGGCTGAGCGGCTGCTTAGCTGCATCGGTTGTTATCTCCTGAAAGCCGACCACTGGCTCTAAAAAGTGGTACCAGGTTGATGCCTGCAGCTTTAGGCATCATCCCAGTACAACCACTTCTTCAAGCTGACGTACAGGTACGTCGGATTGCGGGAAGTGGTTAAATAATATTTTATTTTTGCACATTCTATAGAATGTCAACAACAATAAAGAAACCCCAATTAGTTTGTATAACTTAGTATAACATCCTATTTAATCTATGAATAAAAGGCTGAATTCCTCATTTTAATATGCGTCCCAATCAGTTATATTAATTACTTGGGTACAAAGTGGCAGAGGAGTGATTAACTCTGCATGTGACTTTCTCTACAGTACACTTAATAAGTTTGATCCCCTAAAATATCTGCACACTTATGGAAGCACTTTGGCTGACACAGCACATTAAATATGCACGGCAATGCTTAGATATTTTTACAAAGGAACTTAAATACTTCCAACGAGACATTCATTATGTTCTAACCAAAAGGTTAATTGACCATATCAGGTGAGCTATACTTTTAATTACAAAGATTAGTTCCAGTTACAACCACTGTATCTTCAGAATCACATATTCCTTTGCAGATCACTTCCTGGTACACAGACAGCCAATATTAGCTAAAAATGATGAATCTCTCATTTAACTGTACATGTGTTATTCCATACGCCACAGTGAAGTTACCTGTCCTCATCTTTAGGCTTGTTTTTTTTTTTTCACTAAAGCAAACACATGCAAAAAAAAGTACACCTGATTCTCAGAAATCACCACTTAAGCTGGATACACACTATACCATTTCATTTAGATTTTTTCCTTTAGATTTACCAAAACCATATAAAATTAGGTCAAAACCTAAACACATTCAATTTGTAAGCAATCAGGCAGGCCCTTGCACTACATAGTTGAAGGTAAATCTAAAGGAAATCAAACAAAAAAAGTTGTATACAGTAGTGTGTACCCAGCTTTACTGATTTCCTGACCTGGAACAAATATTAAAATTAGGTGGTCTCACCATGTCTTCACTTGTTGAATGTTTGTACAGGTAGTTGACATTTTCAGAAGGAGGTCAGCAATACGAATATAATGGATCCTATGCACCTCACATCTGAGTAAACAACAGTGTCTAATAGCATCCATATGTTACAGTATGTATGCTATATACCAGGGGTAGGCAACCTTCAAGAGGTGGAGATTTTCCTGAACATGGGAGAAGTCAAAGATCACCAGGCACAATGTCGCCTCCTCACACTTGATTTAAACCTCAAATTTCCATACTACCATGTAGCAATTGCCTGCATTGCATGGCAATCATGGGTTTAAATCAGGTGGTAAGGAGGCAACATATCACCTCCTCACCCCCTGTCAAACACACTTGGATCAACACACAGAAGTGCTGTGGTTTATCTGCATCCCTGGAGCAGCACAGTGCATTTGCAACTTTCTTGGGTTAGCTGCACTTTGCCCTAGCCTTCTATTATATCCGGCATGTGTGGTGCACATTTTTTAAAGTGTTTTTGATGTGCTTCCAGAAAGTGCACCAAACCCGCAGGAACACCGCACTGCACCCAAGGTGTGGGTAAACTGCAACACATCAGTATGAAAGCAGCCTTATACTATTATTCCCAGTGTATTGCTTCCCACTGACTTGAAGATCTCTTCTTTCCTGTTGATGGCACCACTCTGGAGACCACTAGCCAGGATAAGAGGTGGAGTGCAGTTGTTATCACTCCGCATGGGACAGGAGGCAGCACTACAGGGGGGCATCGGCTCTTGCTCCCTACTACAGCTACAAATTTACAAGTAGTCCTTCTGCATTGTACTCTATTTAATGCTCTGGGATGGCGATTCTCAAATCTGTTCAGCTTCAAACTCAATAAATTTTGTTTGTCATAAAAACAGAAATTCTAACATCCTTAAAAACACTTAAAAATCTTTCACATGTGGGGTTAGCCCATATACTGTATATTATACAGTATATAGGTCATTCTGTGAAACATAATCATTGCTAGCAACAAACTATTTGTCAAAGCAAAGCAGAGTGATCAGCATACAAATGTAGCAGGATTCCCAGCCGTTTTGCTGGATATGGGTCCCCCTGGGCCACCGGGTGCAACAAAAGTACCCCTGTGCATGTTCCTCCAAGTGTGAGCGCTGAGACAATGACCAGTCTAGTATCTTTGGGTTTTTTTGTATTTATTGAGAACTTGGATGGGAGAAGGGAATGAGTGGGATACTCCTTTGGCTCAACTATGCAAAATTTTCTAGGGACAACTGAAAACGTTTCTTGGCGCTGACTTGACGCTGGCTGGATGCCGGTCAACGCCAGTTGACGCTGGTTAACGCTGGCTTGCTGCCTGTTATATCCAAACTGACCTTGGACTGCTTTCTCACATAAAGAAGTAATTTTATAGCTCCCTTATGCACTCCTTGCTGAGGTAGCTACTTGTGCTGCTGCTGTGCTGCTAAACACTTCAGGGCCCACACCGGTACCCTCTTCCTCTTACTTATCTTCAGGGCTTAAACACTGGTACCCCCTTTCTCTAAACCTTCTCCACAGGTTAGCTGGCTCCTGGATCCCCTTGACCTTCTGGAATGGTCCCCTCTCCTAGGCAGACCCCTGGGCAGTCTCAAGTACTCACAATACTGTTTTTCCCCGAAACTTCTGCCCAGCAGCTCCACTTGGTCCACAGGACTCTGGATCCCTCCTCTGCAGCTCAGCTCAACCTCCATCCTCTAGGCCGACCACCTAGGACACTCTCACTTGTGCTGACAGGAGGAGAGACAGCCGTCACCCTCCTCCTGGGACTCTGCTTCCCACCAAAGACACTGCGTCATGTGCTCCCCTCAGACTTATACCCTATCCCAGGATGCTTTGGGGGAGATTCTGCCCTCTGAGATGGATACAAGCCCTGATGTACTATTGGTCAGGTTTCATCCACTGTCCAATAAGAGCCCTCATTGGACACAGTGGGGAGACTCCCCAGACTCAACAGACACCCTTACACATGACAGCCTAACCAAATGACCAGGCCCTTCTGATATGCAGACAGGACCACCCATATGCTTCTTCCCAGCACCTACCTAGGAGGGTGCTACACAAATAATATTTGTATGGTATATAATGTTTTCAGCTCTCTGTAAATAACCACAGAGCAGGGGTCAAAAAGCAGTGGCAGAACTTCCAGGGTTGCAGCAGTCGCACTTGCGACTGGGCCCTGGAGATCCGCCACTGTGGGGAAGCCCGCCTGTCGGTTTAGGGGGCGCCCACCCATTCTGGCTGTGCTACTGTCAGGAGCCTGACTGTCCACCTGTCCATTCTTTTTGCCATGCGTGGAGGGGGGGTGTTTCTGCCAGCCGCTGAGGGGTGGCTAAGCACTATCACTGGAGTCTGGAATACCGCCTATCCTCTCCAGAGAGAGAGAAAAGCCATGTAGGGAGGCGGAGGTGTACACCGACAGAGAAAGTCAGCTGAATTGCTAACACCAATAGAGTGATGGGGAGGAGCTCTCCCCTCTGCAAGGAGTTCCGATGACACAGAGGCACCCCTACAGGCAAGTGAATACTGAGGTGAATTAACTAACTGACCAAGTAAGTGACAAATTACCAGTGCAACTGCCTCCACCACCTTTGATTCTTACTGATCCCACCCATCACCACCACAGATCCCATCCCTATCCCCCCCCAAATCACTTCCACAACAGAGGTGATGTGGAGGATAGGAATGGGACCTGTGGTGGTGGTGGTGAGGGAGGGTGGGATCAGTAAGAGGCAGAGGTGGTGGTGGGGGAGGATGGCACAACCACTGCCACTAATCCCAGCCCCCCTCACCACCACCGCTGCCACTAATCCCACCCCTCCCACCACCACCACTGCCAATCATACTACCCCTTTCACCACCACCACTGCCACTCATCCCATCCCACCACCGCTGCCACTAATTCCAGCCCACCACAACTACCGCTGCCACCTATCCTATCATCACCACCACCACTGCCACTCATGCCACCCCGCCACCACCACTGCCACTGATCCCATCCCACCACCCCGCTGCCACTGATCCCATCCCACCAGCACCACTACCACTGATCCCATCCCACCACCACCACTGCCACTGATCCCATCCCACCACCGCTGCCACTGATCCCAACGCACCCCCGCCACCGCTGCCACTCATCCCATCCCACTACCACTGCTGCCACTCATCCCATCCCCCCCACCACCCCTGCCACTCATCTTATCCCCCCCACCACCCCTGCCACTTATCTTATCCCCCCACTACCACTGCCACTCATTCCATCCCACCACTGCTTCCACTGATCCCATCCCACCACCGCCGCTGCCACTGATCCCATCCCACCACCACCACTGCCACTCATCCCATCCCACCACCACTGCCACTCATCCCATCCCACCACCCCCACTGCCACTCATCTTATCCCACCACCGCCTCCACCCATCTTATCCCATCACTACCACCTGCTGTCACCCATTCCATCCCACCACTGCCACTGAACCCATTCCACCATCACTGCTGCCACTGATCCAATCCCACCACCACCCCCGCTGCCACTGATCCCATCCCACCACCGCTGTCACTGATATCATTCCACCACCACCGCTGCCACTGATCCCATCCCACTACCACCGCTGCCATGATCTCATCCCACCACCACCCACGCTGCCACTGATCCCATCCAACCACCACCGCTGCCACTGATCTCATCCCACCACCACTGCTGCCACTGATCCCATCCCCCCCACAACTGCTTCCACTCATTCCATTTGGTCCCATTCTGCCACCATCACTGCCACTCATCCCATTCCACCACTGCTTCTGACTGTTCCCATCCCCCCCACCACTGCCACTCACCCCATCCCCCACCACTTCCGCCACCACTGCCACTCATCCCATCCTATCTACTCCACTACCACTGCTGCCACTGATCTCATCCCCCCTACCACCACTGCCACTCATCCCATACTATCCCCCAACCACTATCACCTCCACTGCCACTGATCCCATTCCATCACCCCATCGCTACTACCACAGCTGTGACTCATTTCAACCCCGTGCTCCAGGGGGCCCATGTACACCTAGATAAGAGGGATGGCAGGGTGGCATATAGAGGAACCAATCCCCACCCTGCTGCAGGAAGAAAATGGAAGGGATCAGTTCCGCTGCCCCTCCTATCCAGGTGTACAGGGGTGACACATGGGGCTGGATCGCCCCGGGGGTCAGGAGGGGCCCTTCATGGTTTCTTGCACCGGGGCCCTGAAGGTTATAGTTACACCTCTGACAAAAGGGTTTTACACCTAGTCTGAGATTTGGGATTAGTGCCGGGTATAGTATAAGGCATGCTTGGGTAGAGACAGCAAACTACCTATTGCTCCTTTAAGTTGCAGGTTGGTAATCACAAGCTCATGCTTTTCACTTCCAGATAAACAGGCTTCATCCATCATCAGGGCTTATAATGTTACTTTTCTCCATATGGAGCAGTAAAGCTCCTATCCCATCCAAAATAGAGCGAGTTAGCAGTTGTCACTCGATAGAAACACTTATTGGCAGGTCCAGGAAACTGAGACAGTGTACAGCAAACCAGTGTAATTGAGGTCCAGAAGTTACTTAAGTCTGGCAAAAGCATGACAAACATGTGGCAAACAAGGTTTTCTTTGTGAAAAGGGAAAATTATATTGCGCTCAGCACTGAAAGACACAAGAAAGAGCTTGTGTGCATATAATCATAACTCGATAAATAAATAAATAAATTGCATGACACTAATCCAAGTATAAAATTGATAAATGCCCTTAAATTAGGTGAGTGATATTCAGTGAATGTCCTTGATGTGCTCAGTGCAAACGGATCTCTCAGCAAAACTGAATGTACTTCAACTTGATGTGAGGGACCTCCACCATTAAAAAAACTCCACCCAGTGCTCAGATTAGGTACTCCTTACCAGAAGTAGTTGACCCCTTAATTATAGGGGGTCTCATTCAGCATTGATCTCCACACATGCTTCCAAGCTATCCTTATGATATCCTCATTGAATGGATCAGGCTCAGCTAGCATAGGGAACTGACGGCTGTAAAGTTTGCATTTTGTAGATCCATGAAGTCAAATATATCCATTGCAGAAGTAGTTGACCCCTTAATTATAGGGGGTCTCATTCAGCATTGATCTCCACACATGCTTCCAAGCTATCCTTATGATATCCTCATTGAATGGATCAGGCTCAGCTAGCATAGGGAACTCCGGGATCAATAATTTCTGAATGTAGGGAGAAATAGAAAGGAGACTCCAATGGTGTAATACGTCTAATGCTCAAGGTTTAATAATAAAAATTGCACTTACTCCAAAAACGATATTCATATGCCTTCATTTCAAAGGTACAAAGCTTAGGGTCTGGTGGACGGGACGCTCAACCCGCTCCTGCGTTCCACCAAACCGGAACTCAACGGTCTCACGCTCCCGATGCACGTTTCGTCAGGCGTGCTGACGTCATCATGGGATCATCATTTGGGTTACCAATTTTTTACAAGGTTTTCTTTTGCATTTTTTAAAAATATCATGCTAAAAAATGAACAGGGTTATTCTCTGCAGCCTAATGCACAAGGATGTTTATTAGCTCCAAAGTCCTCGGGCGTAAAATTCCTGACGCTATCTTGCACCTGGGTAACCACTAGTGCCATGTACAGTCACCAATATAAGTGATTTTATGCTTTGCAACTAAATTATGTCTGTGTGTAGGTGGCCTTTTTTAACAGCAGATGCTGCTCTCTACACATAAACTCAAGGCTTTTATCTTAAGAGCTGGGTATTGCTGGCAAGTGGGGTTGTGGCAACTGGCCAGAAGGACTGGATGTGTTACACAGGCCATGTGTATATTGATGAGATTTTTTTGGGCCTGTAGAGCACATTCAGTGTTCTCAACTAGCTAAAGAGACAAAAAATTAAGAAATTTGCTTTTCAGGAGATGTACTGCATATGTTTTTATTGTTTCTGCCCAGACATACACACCCAGAAAAATCCAAGCATTGATCATCGGATTAATTAAAGCTTGCTATTTTTTACTTGCATCAAATTTGTAGCAAGAACCCTGCAAGATGTATACATTATGGCAAGACCAATATTGGGAGACCAAATATAAACACGACAAAGAGCCAGGATTAAATGAAGGTAAGAGTACATTCAAAAGAATATTGTAGGAGGGAAGAGCTTAAAGTCAAGAGCCAGTGTTAATGGGCATTTGAGTACTTCAGACATTCAGTAAGCACCTTTTTCAAAGATCTTTTAGTATCGTCACCAAGGCAACAGTGCATGTTTGTTAGATTGCCTTCAGTAACATATCAATGGCTTATGCTAGGGTTCAACATTTTACAAACTTTTAGCAAGACATTGATACATTTCCTCCAGACTTCTTCAAATCTGCATTGTGGACTGTGGACAAAGGCAAAGCTATAATGTATTTATGATGTACCTCCCAGTGTTGGCATAGGAATATATAATATGTATAATAAATATACTGTAAATATACAAACCCGATTCCAAAAAAGTTGGGACACTGTACATATTGTGAGTAAAAAAGGAACGGACTAATTTACAAATCTCATAAACTTATATTTTATTCACAATATAATATAGATAGCATATCAAATGTTGAAAGTGAGACATTTTGAAATGTCATGCCAAATATTGGCTCATTTTGGATTTCATGAGAACTACACATTCCAAAAAAGTTAGGAGAGGTAGCAATAAGAGGCCAGAAAAGTTAAATGTACATATAAGGAACAGCTGGACGACCAATTTGCAACCTATTCGGTCAATTGGCAACATGATTGGGTATAAAGAAAAATTGCAAAGAGTTTGAAGTTATTATCATCTACAGTGCATAATATCATCCAAAGGTCTCTCTGGGCGGCACACAAATGTGTAGTTAGGGGGCGGTTTATTGCCCTGGCAGCAAAGAGACACAAAGAAAGGAGGGCGCACATTGCCTCTCTCACTGCTCGCATCCAAGCCCTCGAACGCTCCCATAAGCACTCTCTTGCGGAACAAACCCTGACGGCCCTCACACAGGCTAGGCAGCATCTCCTGGATGAATTAGGTAGATCCTCAAAACGTAAATTTGCCCTGATGCAACGTAACTTTTATGAATATGGTAATAAATCGGGTAGCATGCTGGCGAGGGCGTTCCAATCTCGGAGAGCCGCTAGAACGATCCACTCCCTAACGGACTCCAGGGGTCGACAGGTGTCCTCAATTACCGACATAGTGGACCAATTTCTTTCCTACTACCGCTCTCTGTATAATTTGCCCCCAGCCCCTCCCCAACACTCGTCCCTTGACTGGGCCGATCACATTAAGTCCTTTCTGCAACAATACTCCCCTTCTCCGCTTTTACCCGAGGATCTAGAATCCATGGATGCCCCTATAACCGCAGATGACATCTCGCTGGCCCTCAAGCAACTCAAGCCGGGCAAGTGCCCGGGCCCCGACGGGCTCACGGTGGGATATTACAAATCCTTTCCAGAGCTCCTTTCGTCCCCACTGACTCACTTCTTTAATGCCTTCCTGGACTCTCCGACCCTATGCCCTGAACTCCTGGAAGCCCACATTGTTGTAATCCCTAAGCCCGATAAAGACCCTTCCTTAGTGACCAACTATAGGCCCATCTCTCTTCTCAATGTGGATATAAAAATATACGCAAAAATTTTGGCGAACCGCTTCCTACACCTTATCCCCGACGTCATCTCCCTAGACCAGGTGGGATTTGTCCCTGGTCATGAGGCCAGGGACAACGCCATTAAGGCCCTCAATATCCACCATTGGCTCACCTCTTCCCAAACACCGGGCTTCCTCCTGTCGCTCGACGCGGAGAAGGCATTTGACAGGGTGGCGTGGGATTACATGATCGCAACGTTGGAGGCCATAGGTGTCTCTGGTAGGATGCTGGACTTTATTCAGGCCCTTTACTGTGGTCCCACGGCAAGAGTGCGAGTTAATGACCACCTGTCGGATGCCTTTTTTTTATCTTTACCCTAGAACCCTTGCTCCGCAGACTCAATTCAAACCCGGACATTAGTGGCGTGACTGTAGGAGTCAAGTCCTACAAACTCGCGGCATATGCCGACGATATCCTTCTCTTTCTCACACGACCAGCTACCACTCTGCCGAACCTCCTGAAGGACCTGGACATGTTCCAAGCTCTTTCAAACCTCAAGATAAATTACACGAAATCTGAGGCTCTGAATGTCTCCCTACCGGCGCACCTCCTATCTTTCTGCCAACGCAACTTCCCTTTCCGGTGGGAATCTCAGGCCATCACCTATCTGGGGATCCAGATCCCTGCCAAGCTTTCCGACTTATACGCAAAGAACTTCGCCCCCATCCTCATGGCAGTCAAGTCTGATTTGACTAAATGGGAGCGCGGGTCCTTCTGGTGGTTTGGTAGAATGGCCATCATAAAAATGAACATCCTCCCTAGGCTGCTATATCTCCTTCAAACGATTCCCATCAAAATCCCCCCTGTATTTTTTCAAACTTATCGGCGGGTGTGCTCCGCCTTCATCTGGCGCTTTAAGCGCCCTAGGTTATCTTGGGATCTCCTAACCGCACCAAAATCGTCCGGGGGATTGGGCCTACCTCACTTACAAAGGTACTATTGGGCCTGTCACCTGTCTAGGATTGTGGATTGGCACACTGGTCGCCTCACGAAGGATTGGGTGAACCTTGAAGACTCCATGTCCCCCTACCCCATACACTTTCTACCGTGGTCTAGTCCCAACTTAACTCCGGCGCCGTGCGCGAAACATCCCCTTATGCACCCCACCCTACTTATTTTTCATCAGCTCTGTAAGACTCAGGACATATCTTCGAGCCCGGGCCCGATGGTCCCCCTTTGCCACAAACCGGATTTCATTCCAGGTGTGGTATGCCTTGTCGGACATCCCGCATAGGGCAGCTCACTTTTTCGGGGTGGCTGCCTTCTCACGCACTCAGGCCTATCAAGGAGATTCCCCAAGTGTAAAATTCTGTTCTTCAACTACCTGCAAATTAGAGACTTCCTACTACACACCGAGGACCTCAATGCCTGCAAAGGGATACTACCCCTTTTGAGGACCTTTGCACTCGTACGTCACCCCAGCGTCATTTAATCTCTTGTTTATACTCCCTCCTATCCCCAAGACTTCCCCCTAGGATCGCTCGTCTCTGCGATCGTTGGGAAGAGGACCTCCACATCTCCCTTAGTGGTCAGGACTGGGATAGGATTTTCACCCACATGCACAAGGGTGCCAGGAATGTATTTGTGCAAGAAAGTGGCTTTAAAATCTTCTCCAAATGGTACAGGACCCCCGATACCCTACACAAGTTTTCATCGGCGGCCTCCCCCATGTGTTGGAGGTGTAAAGGCCACACCGGTACCCTACTCCACATTTGGTGGGATTGTCCCCTCATGAAACCCTTTTGGCAGGAGGTCCATTCTCTTATCAGGCACATCAAAACCTACTCCCCAGCCTTCTCCCCGGCTCAATACCTCCTCCATCACACGTCCATACCACAAAAAGCTTATAAGCAATCACTGACCCTACACCTCATCAATGCTGCAAGAATGTGTGTCCCTTGTCGATGGCTCTCTCCCTCCCCTCCCACCATTGCGGACTGGCTCCATAGAGTGAAGAGGGTGGCGGAGATGGAAGACCTGACCCATCAAGCCCACGAGTCCCCTGATAAATTTTATACCACGTGGGCCACTTGGCTTAATTTTTCCCTCTCCTCCAAATACAGTGAATTAAAGGGAGCTTCAGGCTAACCTGCTGCGTCCTCTCCTCTTTGTCTCGGATGTGATGGGCTTTCACTGTTCTTCTCCTGCCCCTCCACTCCCTGTTAACCCCCCCATCTCTTCCCTTTTTTTTTTCTCTTCTCTTTCTTTCTCCTTCCCCTCCTCTCTATCTCTTTTTTCTTTCTCCTCATCTCCCGTTGTTGTGTCTCTGTCTCGTCGTCCCTACCCCAGTGTCCTACCCTTATGCCTCTCCCTCACCTCCTGTAGTATTGTAGTACCATGCTAATAGGAACCACCAGTTAACCATCTGCCCTTATCTTTGTACCAGCCCTCCCCGGCTTACTTATCGGCGTAACCTCCCCCTCCCCGATCATTGTGTCCCTAGGTTGGTTCTCTTTCAACCTCCTCTGGGGCATGCTCGGGGGTCTTGGGCACAGTGTGCTCCCTCTAGGGGTGCCTAACCCCCCGATCGTGTGCCTGGGGACCCCCCTAATTTAAATTGCAGGGTCCACCTTTCGACCGTGATCCGGCCGAGGGGTTCTGAGGTATCATTTTTCTATGGGGAGTACTAACACCTTCAGTTCTGACACTTATTGGTACTTGAGCGCTGCTTACCATGCACAAGTTGCCCTATCCCTGGGGCTTTTTTTTTTTTTTTTCTTTTTGCTGTTTGCTTTTGTGTTCCCCCCAATTGAACATCACTTGTTTACTAGTCATGAGTTACATATCACTCGGTACTTGTTATTGTCCTAACTAACTAATGTTGTTTGTTGACACTTGATCTTGAGTTTTTATACACTCTTTGTAACCTTACCTGTATGTCTATAAAAGTTCTCAATAAAATGTTTATTAAAAAAAAAAATATCCTCCAAAGGTTCAGAGAATCTGGAACAATCTCTGTGCGTAAGGGTCAAGGCAAAAAAACCATATTGGATGCCTGTGATCTTCGGGGCCCTTAGACGGCACTGCATCACATACAGGAATGCTACTGTAATGGAAATGACAACATGGGCTCAGGAATACTTCCAGAAAACACAATCCACCGTGCCATTCGCCGTTGCCAGCTAAAACTCTATAGGCCAAAAAAGAAGCCATATCTAAACATGATCCAGAAGCGCAGGCATTTTCTTTGGGCCAAGGCTCATTTAAAATGGACTGTGGCAAAGTGGAAAACTGTTCTGTGGTCAGACAAATCAAAATTTGAAGTTCTTTTTGGAAAACTGGGACGCCATGTCATCCTGACTAAAGAGGACAAGGACAACCCAAGTTGTTATCAGCGCTCAGTTCAGAAGCCTGCATCTCTGATGGTATGGGGTTGCATGAGTACGTGTGGCATGGACAGCTTACACATCTGGAAAGTCACAGTCAATGCTGAAAGGTATATCAAAGTTCTAGAACAACATATGCTCCCATTCGGATGTTGTCTCTTTCAGGGAAGACCTTGCATTTTCCAACATGACAATGCCAGACCACATACTGCATCAAATTACAACATCATGGCTGCGTAGAAGAAGAATCCGGGTACTGAAATGGCCAGCTTGCAGTCCAGATCTTTCACCCATAGAAAAATTTGGCGCATCATAAAGAGGAAGATGTGACAAAGAAGACCTAAGACAGTTGAGCAACTAGAAGCCTGTATTAGACAAGAATGGGACAACATTCCTATTCCTAAACTTGGGCAACTTGTCTCCTCAGTCCCCAGACGTTTTCAGACTGTTATAAAAAGAAGAGGGGATGCCACACAGTGGTAAACATGGCCTTGTCCCAACTTTTTAGAGATGTGTTGATGCCATAAAATTTAAAATCAATTTATTTTTCCCTTAAAATTATACATTTTCTCAGTTTAAACATTTGATATGTCATCTATGTTGCATTCTGAATAAAATATTGAAATTTGAAACTTCCACATCATTGCATCCTGTTTTTATTCACAATTTGTACAGTGTCCCAACTTTTTTGGAATCGGTTTGTACATTATATAAAAATTATAATGCTGCCCTGCCAGCATTAAAGTAATGCTAGTGTTCACAGTACACAAGACTTTATTCTCTTAACCACTGCAATAGAGGGCACTTTCACCCCCTTCCTGCCCAGGCCAATTTTCAGCTTTCAGTGCTGTTGCACTTTGAATGACAATTCCGCGGTCATGCAACACTCTTCCAAAATGACATTTTCCTGACAGACTCCATGGCAGCACACGTATGGGTAGGCTCTGCCTCCTCTCCTACCCTATAGGACCCCACTCCCATAAATCTTTGCTCCATACCAGGAGCCGTGTTCCTTTTTCGTCCTCCTCCTGCGAGAAGGAAGTCTTACCTTATAGGACGTCTATCGGTTTCAGGCGAGCTGGTGGCGTGTGGACCTTGTTGATGTCGGATGCCTCCTGTTTTATGTCCAGCAATCTCGATATTTATCGGGTGGACCCGGGCAATATTATTTTAACCACTTTACAACCGGAGGATTTTGCTGTCTTCCGTCCAGGCCACTTTTTGCGATTCGGCGCTGTGCGACTTCAACTGACAATTGCGCGGTCGTGCGACGCCGTACCCAAACGAAATTTACGTCCTTTTTCTCCCACAAACAAAGCTTTCTTTTGGTGGTATTTGATCACCTGTGCGATTTTTACTTTTTGCGCTATAAACAAAAAAAGAGCGTTTATTTTGAAAAAATAACAATATTTTTCACATTTTTTTATATGAAATTCCCCCCAAAAAAGATGTAAAAACCAATTTTTTTAAAAGTTTTTTGCCAATTTGTTTTATGCTACATATGTTTGGTAAAAAAATCGCAATAAGCGTATTTTGATTGGTTTGCGCAAAAGTTATTGCGTTTACTAACAAAGGGAAAGATTTCTGTCATTTTTGGTGTTTTTTTTTAACGCGTAATGGCGGCGATCTGCGATTTTTTTTGCGGGACTGCGACATTGCGGCGGACAGACCGGACCCCTGACTGACATTTTTGACACTTTTGGGGGTACCAGTGACATTACTGCAGTAATCAGTGCTATATATATGCACTGTTACTGTAAAAATGACACTGGCAGGGAAGGGGTTAATTTTATTGGAGAGGGAGGGGTTAATGTATGCCTGGTGCTTACTGACGTGTAGGGGGGGAGGTGACTATGTGATTCATGGACAGATCGGATGTCCAGCTATGCTGAACAGTCCGATCTGTCACTCCCTGTCACTATGGAGATCCGCCCGCTGTGTTTACACACAGCGGGCGGATCTCCAGACTCGATCCCCGACGATCGGGTAAGAGCAGCGGCGATCGCCGCTGCTCCTCCCCTGGCCCGACTCCCGCTGTGAATGAAAACAGCGGGAGCGAGCCTCCGGCGGCGTGCAAGCGCCGCCCAGAAGGGGAGGAGTCCAGTCACGTTAATACTACGTGACTGGACGGGAACGAGCCACTCTGCCGCAGTAGTATTCCCGTAAGCGGTAGTAAAGTGGTTAAAATGCTGAAGATGCCGTAAATCCTGAATGAGAGGTGGGCTGCATTGATGGCCAATACGTCCTTGCTATTGAGCGGATAGGCCCTGGTGCCCTGTCACACACGCATGAATTCATCCAGGCCTGAGACTGTTCGTTTATCGTCATGGTGGTAAAGTATAAAACTTTCTTTTGGTTTCATTGCATTTCCTGTTTGTGCGGTGGAGCGCTCCTGCGTTCCAGATCGTCGCTTAGGCTCCTCCCCCTGCCTCGCTGGACCTTCAATTGGTTGTCCAGGATGAGGCTTGGCCCTGGTATCGTCTGCGCATGCGCGCGCATCGCTCCCGATCTCCTATGACGATATTGCGTCGTT
The DNA here is from genome assembly GCF_965119305.1 of Pelophylax lessonae. Lineage (NCBI taxonomy): Eukaryota > Metazoa > Chordata > Amphibia > Anura > Ranidae > Pelophylax > Pelophylax lessonae. The sequence continues at coordinate 341,293,764 of NC_138770.1, forward strand.
TGGGGCGTGGCTTTGCGGCGCCCGGGAGATTTAAGCAGCTGTCATTCCTGTTTACAATGGGATGTCTGCGGGCGTTGCGGTGGCTTCCCCGTGCTGTTTCTCTGCTCTTCAGCGGTGAGTCATGCTTTGATCCAGGTGCCATTTGGGGTAAAAGGGTTGGTGTGGAGACGAAAGTCAGTACATGTATGCTTACTTTCTTCCTGTGCAGGCTTTTGCTTCTATCTGCAAATGGATGCTTCACCACCCCCCGGTGGCCAGTCCCTGCGCAACAGGTGAGCTAGTTTTTCTTAACCCTTACCTGCTTGCGTTGGCTGGTGGAATGGAGCCTAAGTGTGTTTTTCTTTCCCTATTTAGCCCTTTTAGGTCTGACCAACGCCCTATTTCTGGATCAAAGGATCGTTCTCCTTCAGCCCATCGGCATTCTTCATCAAAGTCTGGTCATAGGTCTAGCTCCAGGTCTAAACGACATGAGCACACTTCCAGTTCAGTCGCTCCGCGGCAATCCCGCTATTCTGACCGCAGTTCAGGGAAATCATGCTGGGGCTGTCGAGCCCATATCCCTGAGGATAGATCCCTATGTGATACCTGTTATTCCAGGGTTTTGAGGGAAAAGCAAGACACTGCACAACCAGTGGAGGCTATGGTCAGGCGGATTGTAAAAGAATCCCTTAGAGATTGGGATTCGAGCAGGCTTTCGGGTCACTCTTCAGAGGCTCCTGGTTTCCTCCCAAGGGATGAAGTGGAGCCAGGTACTTCCCAACCAAGTCGTCTGTCAGAAGATTCTACAGACAGTGAAGATGATTTGGTAGACCAGAATGTAGGTTTTGAACTTGCTATGGTCCCACCGCTAGTTAAGGCGGTTAAGGAGGCATTAAAATGGGAAGATCCAGCTGAGTCCCCAGCTAAACAGAAGAAATACTTCAAACATCTCAAAAAAGAGCGTTCCCATTTTCCCCTCCTAGGGGAATTGGGAGAAATTATTACAGACGAGTGGCAGGGAGTTGAAAAGAGAAACTCTTTGTCATCTAAGGTCTCCAGAATGTATCCCTTTAAGGATGATAAGGTGAAACATCTAGACTCCGCTCCCACGGTGGATGCGGCCTTGATGAGGTTGGTGAAACACGTAACCTTACCATTGGAAGACTCAGTCTCATTCAAAGACGCTCTTGACAGGCGGATTGACACAGATCTTAAGAAGATTTATCTCTCCGCAGGTATGGCGTGTAAGCCGGCTCTGGCTTTGGCAGCCACATCCAAGGCAATGGAAGCCTGGATAGACAGCGTGGAGGCTACACTTCAGAGTGTCTCCGAAGAGGTGGCCAGGAGTTCAGCCATTCAGGAGTTGAGACTGGCAACGGCTTTCTTGGGTGAGGCATCCATTGATATAATCCGCTTGGCGGCGCGGGTCATGCTGTCCTCTGTCACGGCCAAACGCGCCTTGTGGTTGCGCCCCTGGTTGGCCGACCCTGCCTCTAAGCAGGCCTGGTGCAAAATTCCCTTTGAGGGTTCCTCCCTCTTTGGTAATAAACTGGACAGTGCTATTACCCGTGCCACTGGTGGTAAATCTGGTTTCCTTCCCCAGGATCGCCGGTTGATATATCAGAGAAGACCTCAAAACAGACAAAATCCTGATCGTGCCAGAGAGGCCCGTTTTTACAGGCCCGGTCGTGAGTTCAGGAAGAACTGGAAGCGCCCTCAGTCTACAGGGCAGAAGTTCTCCAAAGGAAAATCTTCAGCAAGCCGAGAGGCGACGAAGTCTTTTTGACATCGAACCTGTCCAGACGGTGCGGGTAGGCGCACGCTTGCTTCAGTTTGCGCACGTCTGGGCAGCCTCGATCGAAGATCAATGGGCCGTCAGAACCGTATCACACGGACATGTGTGGATTTTCGACAGAAGCCCCATTCTTCGCTTCATTCCTACGGCCTTACCCCGTTCAGAAGAGAAGAAGTCAACTCTTCTTACATATGTAGAATCCCTGGTTGCCCAGGGTGCGGCAGTGCCTGTCCCAACCGAGGAACGGTTCCAAGGCATCTACTCTCCGCTCTTCATGGTCTTGAAGAAAAGCGGCTCTTGGAGGCCGGTTATAGACCTAACACACCTAAACACCTTCATCAAGAAAGAGAGGTTCAGGATGGAAACACTTTTTACAATTCGGCAAGTGGTACAGCCAGAGGATTGGATGATATCCATAGACTTGAAAGATGCCTACTTTCACGTCCCAGTCGCAGCAGAAATGCAAAAATTTCTCCGATTCGCAGTGGGTCAGGTGCATCTTCAATTTACCTGTCTCCCTTTCGGGCTTACCACATCACCTCAAATCTTTTCCAAAATCTTACTGGCTGTAGTAGCCCTGATCAGAGCAAAAGGGATTCGTCTTTACCATTACTTGGACGACTTGCTCCTTCTGTCAGAACATCAGGATCAAATTCTGCTTCACAGATCTCAAGTAATTTCCACCCTTCAAGAGTTCCGGTGGCTCCTGAATTTGGAAAAAAGTCATCTGGAACCCACGAAGTCGTTGGTCTTCCTAGGGGCCCTCTTCAACACTTCCAGAGGCACTATCTCCCTTCCATTAGAGAAGATTCCGACAATTCGCAACAGGATTCGTCCGGCATTATCAGCCTCTCATCTCCGGGCGTCCCAGTGCATGAAGATAATTGGGACCATGGTTTCCACGGCTCCCATGGTGAAGTGGGCACAGTGGAAGATGAGGCCCTTTCAGATGGGATTCCTCCAACAATGGAATTTCGAGAATCCAGAAGTCCTCATTCGGATAACTACGTCCATGAAGGACAGCTTAACCTGGTGGCTTCAGCGAAAGAATCTTTTAAACTGCCATTCAATCGTTCCAGCGTCCTGGTTGGTCATGACCTCGGACGCCAGCAGGACGGGATGGGGAGCGCATTGCCTGTCGGAGGTGGCCCAGGGCAGATGGGACTTCCCTACATACGGGGTGGTCTCGAATGTGCTGGAGCTTCGGGCAGCGTTCTGTGCTCTCCAGGCCTTTCAGCATCTGGCGACTGATGCCTCGGTCCTCCTAAGACTGGACAATACGACAGCCGTCGCCTACATCAAGAGACAAGGGGGCACCCGCAGTCCTTCTCTTCTGAAAGAAGTGAAACCTATTATGGATTGGGCTCAAAGACATCTGTCCAACTTGTCAGCCGCCTATCTTCCGGGTGCCCAGAACGTCCAGGCAGACTTCCTCTCGAGGTCTGCTCTGGACAACAACGAGTGGTCACTCCATCCAGAGACCTTCATATGGATCATGTCTCTAGGTTACCATCCAGAGGTAGATCTGTTCGCATCTCCAAGCAATGCCAAACTGGAGAGATTCTACACGAGGTGGCGTTATCCCCAGGCCTACGGGGTAGACGCCCTGACGGATCATTGGAATTTTCAAACGGCCTATGCGTTTCCTCCAGTGCCAGTCATCTTCAAGTTTCTTCACAGACTCAGGACAGAGAGAGTGCAGATCATAGCGATTCTTCCCTTCTGGCCAAAGAGACCGTGGTTTCCTCTGTTGCTCCAGCTGAGCTGTCGGGACCCAATACCTCTGCCAGTCAGGCCGGACCTTCTGTCCCAAGGGCCTATTCTTCACCCCTGCCCAGCACAGCTTCATCTCATGGCATGGCTGTTGAGAGGGAAAGATTGAAAGCGCTCGGTTGTCCAAACGAGGCAATCGCTACAATGATGAGTGCCAGAAGACCCGGCACGAACAAGGTCTATGAAAAAATCTGGTCCAAGTTTAAGGATTATGTGGATAGCAGATCTAGCTCTGTCTCTGACCCAGGAATCCAGGATATTTTGGGCTTCCTCCAGTCCGGTCTGGACCTGTCATTGGCAGTAAGCTCCCTTCGGGTCCAAATTTCAGCCATTTCGGCCTTCACTGGGACTGCATGGGCGAAACACTCCCTGGTTCGCCAGTTCTTCAGAGGCGCTACTAGGTTAAGACCTCCTAGAAAGCCCAGGTTCCCTAAGTGGGATCTTCCTACGGTCTTGGAGTTTCTTTCCTCACTTACCTTGAATCAGAAGGATCCATTCTTCCTTAAAAACATCTCCATGAAAACAGCCTTTCTGGTGGCTATTACTTCGGCCAAACGGGTTTCTGAACTCGGTGCCTTGGGTTACAAGGAACCATTCCTTACGTTTTTCCCTGATCGGGTAGTATTGGTTCCGATGCTTGGCTCCAATCCGATAGTAATGTCGGTATTCCATGTCAACCAGGAAATTGTCCTACCCACGTTCAAATCTCAAGATGAAAATTCTGTCCATCCTTTGGACGTGGGGGAAACTCTTCGGCTATATCTGGAGACTACAGCTCCTTTCCGCCAGTCAGACCATCTTTTTGTCCTCATCTGTGGAAAAAACAAGGGCACACAAGCTTCCTCAAGATCTATAGCAAGTTGGATAGTTCAGACCATCCAGTGGGCATATAAAGCCAAGGGACTGGCTCCTCCAGAGGTGGTGACAGCTCATTCCACTAGAGGGATCTCTACGTCGTGGGCAGCTTCTCTTCATGTAGCTCCTGACGTGATTTGCAGAGCGGCTTCTTGGTCATCAATTCATACCTTTATGTCGCATTACTGTGTTGAACCGGCTTCTTTATCTTCGGTCAACTTTGGTTTAAAAGTCTTGTCTGTTGACGGTGCAAATTAAACCTTTTTCTGTTAAACCAGCAGTTACCCGCCCGGGTGTGTATGGCTAGTTATTTCCCATACGTGTGCTGCCATGGAGTCTGTCAGGAAAACTGAAAATTTATATCAATACTTACCGTAATTTTCCTTTCCTGATGGACTCCATGGCAGCAGGAGTCCCCTCCCATCTGCTGGAGTAGTTCTAGTTATGGAACACGGCTCCTGGTATGGAGCAAAGATTTATGGGAGTGGGGTCCTATAGGGTAGGAGAGGAGGCGGAGCCTACCCATACGTGTGCTGCCATGGAGTCCATCAGGAAAGGAAAATTACGGTAAGTATTGATATAAATTTTCCGTTTTTTATTCACACAAATACATTTTTCTGTTGGTGGTATTTAATCACTACTGGGTTTTTATTTTTTGCTAAAAAAAAAACAAAAAAAGACAACATTTTGGAAAAAAAAGTGTTTTTCTTTGTTTCTGTTACAAAATTTTGCAAATATATCATCTTTTTTCATAGATTTAGGCCAAACTGTATTCTGCTACATTTCTTTGGTGAAAATAACCTAAATCGGTGTTTATTATTTAGTATGTAGGAAAGTTTTAGAGTCCACAAACTATTGTATACTGTATATATCTGAAAATTGATTAATCCTGATGTACTGTCTATCTCATTTCTTGAGGCCTGAAAATGCCAGGACAGTAAAAATATCACCCAAATGACCACTTTTTGGAAAGTAAACAGTTCAAGGTATTTAGTAAGAGGCATGGTGAGTTTTTATAAAGTTCACATTTTCAAATTCACTTTTTTCATTGCACACTGTCACCAGTGCCATTGTCATCATATAACCGGGGTGGTGGTGTTTAGGGACACTGACTTGTGACAGTATGTATTATTAATTTAATGATAATTATACTTTTTTAATCATTTTTTTTCAGATTTTATTTACATTTTTTTTCCTGTTTTTTTTGTTGTACACACTGTGACCAGACCAATACAATGTTACCATAGTAACACTGTACAACTCTGGGGCAGTGATCATTGATTTGATTTTATTTACACATTCTTATTGCTTATACCAGTGTATTTCACTGGTATAAGCAACCATTTTTACTGAATCAAATTGATTCATTCAGTGTGTATTGTTGTGATTAGCTTTAAATGGCCACTGGGCATGGGCAATCACAGCCAGCAACACAATTGTACACAATGAATGGCGTGAATCAAAGCTATTCAGTGTTTACAATTGTCATGTGATCTGATGTGATTGGCCCCAATGATCACATGGCACCGGCAGTGGGCCGGTACACTGACAAGTCTTTGGCTGTGTTCAGTGGACACAGCTGGCGACAGATCACACCATAGCATGGCCGCATGGGCATGGGCAGGGTGCATTCCAGGATGACATAATGTGACATCCCCCCGAATGGGGAAAGTCTCGCCCAGCCTATTGTTAAATAATGTGGTTAAATATGTCTGGTTAAATGGGATTTACAATCATTGAATTATCTTTGGCTTCTGTCTCATCAGGTCCCTGAGTACTTTATTACTTGTGTAGTAGGCAAGCATGGTTGATAAGCAGTTAGCATTTTGTTGCAGTGCTTAGATTATGGGTTTGGTTGTCGATAAGGATACTCTCTTCATGGAGTTTGTTTACGCTCACCCTGTTTTGTATATATTTGATTTTTTACACTTTAAAAGCATATTGATTTGCCAACTGGCTTTCATCCAAAACTCGCCCTACTAATGTAGTGCTTACCCCCAAAGGAGCTGCTGTTTTCTCAGGTCCCCGGGTCCAAGACTCTGTAAGCAGCACCACGCTCTCCAACCCACCCAGGCTGAAGAGGGAACATTTATTGCAACAATATATACAATACCACAATTACCAAAGAAATAGAAAATAACAATAAACAATTCATGATGTCAATTACAATTGGTAATAAAAAAACAGATCAGTGAATGATTCCTTACTACTATACTGGAGAAGCTCCTGCCTAGGGGGCGATGTAATGACAATGGTCCAGCAGCCTTTGTCAGTCTCTTCCCTACTAGCCAGTATGTTGGGGTCCAAATCCAGCATTGCAACACTTAAAATAAAGTCCCTCTGAGCCTAAGTGTAGGTGTCTGAATGGTGTCCCTAAAAACCCATACTGTTTCTTTAAGCAGTGTATGGTAGAGTATTGCCAGCTGCCTCTCAACAACTACTAGGGTAATGACCTGCCTCCTTCCCCTCTACATTTAGGACTCAACAATATCTGTTGCAGTGACCTTCTCTCTACAATCAGGTGGTGACACTAGGCTCAACAGTGGCATTTCCACAAACCAGGAGATGCCCAGCTCCTAGCCTCTGCATCCCTGGAAACAGCCTGCTACTCTGTATGTGTTCAACAACAATCACTCTGAGACTGGTCCATGTTCCAAAATACAGACTCAGTCTCCCTGGGAACTATATATCCCACAAGTCATGGTTGCTTCCAGCAGCCTTTGTCTTGTCAGAATCCACAGCAGCTCAGTTTCCTCTTCCTCTGTTTTACCAGGTGATGAGCAGGGCTTTCCTGAAGCTCTCTCTGTGGCTGCATACAGTCCTGCAAATGGCCAGTTCTTTGTTCCTCTCTGCCCCCTCTTCCTACCACTACTCCTATCCTTGGTGGCAACCATGGAGGGGTGAGAAATTGCTGAGGTGGCTGTGGGTAGCTGCAGTATCAGCTTCAATCTCACAGCCGACTCTGTGCAGTTGTTCCTCTTCTGCCAATGCTGCAGATCAGGGCTACACAAAGTGAGCATAGCTGTGTTTGGCAAGTTTTCAATGGCAATTGAGATGCATTAGTCATGCATTCAAATTTACTTGAATAGAGAGGTAAAAAAAGCAAAGTACAAACTGATTTTGATCTGAATATAATTGTAACTTCAAATAAACAGCTAAATACACAGTTTAAATACACGTTTTACCTATTTGATTTGCTCAATGATTTGTAATTCTGTACAGCCAATCTTGTTTTTTAAACATATGTTCATGACGCACACATTCCCTTGCTCCATAATGCAGGTTCTTTTTGTTTTCTCTCCACCTTCAGCCTGTTCATTGAGCATCATCTTCACTTCTTCCCAGTTACAATAACAGGGAGGTCATTCAAGTAGACAGGTTAATTCGGTTGGTAAGCAAACCGGTTGGTGAATTGAACTGGGAATTTTTTCTGTTTTTGTCTCGCATGCATTGCCCTTCCATGTGTTTATTGCTATGAAGGCCAGTTATAGGTGGGGGCAGGGGCCATTTTGTTTGTTGTTGATGTATACTGGTGGGTGGACATACCGGATGCCTTTGTTGCCATTGTGCTATGAGCTGGGCATCTACTGTGCCAAAGAGCAACAATGAATGGAGTGGTTGTCCAAAAGACCCCAACATACTGGCCCCCAAGTGCCAAAGAGCAACAATGTGCTACGCATTGGAAGTTTGCAAGATGCAGAAAGTGGGAACCAGTGACCAAAGATGACATCTGGAAATTTCTGGGCCTAATAATTCTTCAGGGAGTGGTGGGGAGACCCCTGCAGAAGTGGTATTGGACAACCACTCCATTCTTTGTCACAGTCATGTCAGAGTACAGATTCTCCCTCATAATGAAATATCTCCACTTCAAAAACAATGAAGAATTTGATAAAATGTATTATTATTACATTATAATTTATGATTTCATATTTCAAACTTTATCATACCCGGATTGTCTACTAAACTCTTGTTTGGACAGATTTAAGTGAGTTATTCATAAGAATTACAGGCCTAAAATATAAAACATATTTCCATGCAAAACAATGTACCGCTTTTAGCACAAAAATTCTGACATAATGAGACAGCCAGGGAGGTTTAGGAGGGTTGGGCTACCTCCAGGCCCACCTGCCCCCTATCTATCCATTAGAGTGCATGTGCTCCCACTGTGGAGACTCTCATAAATTTTCAGGAGTTAGGATGCAGGTAATACAGAGTGCCGTGAAGTGGCCATGAAGTTTACACATGTGTTTGCAAATGTGTGCTATCTAAACCTCTGTTTTTAACGCATACTGTTAGACAGGGTAATTCGGTTGGTAAGCAAACTGGTTGATGAATTGAGCTGGGAATTTTTTCTGTTTTTGTCTTGCATGCGTTGCCCTTCCATGTGCTCTTTGCTATGAAGGCCAGTTATAGGTGGGGGCAGGGGCCATTTTGCTTGAGGTCATTCAGGTAGTAAAAATGAAGAAAATCATTCTGTGCCTTAAATACGTGCTGAATTACATATAAATTTAAATAAAAAATGTAATCCTAAACTTGTGCATTCCTCAAACACACATTATTGTGGCAGCTGCCTAAAAAGTCCCGAACCCAGGGGAGCCCCCTTCTTTCCATGACTAGTATATTAGGGATGTTGGCAGATTCCCACCCAGACACCAAACCCGAGCTTAATCTCTATTTATCATATGATCAGCTGTGTCCAATCACAGCTGATCACAGAGTAAACAGGAAATGCCAGTTCTCAGCATTCCTCACCTCATGCTGACAGTGCGTGAAGAGTGGAGAGTCGGTAAACCCATTCCTCAGCAAAGGACACCTCCACTGACAATCATGGCACTGATCATCAGTGGCGTGATTATCAGTGCAGCCCCCTTAGTGCCCATCACTGATGCCTGTCAGTGCCCATTACTGCCAATCAGTGCCCATCAGTGATGCATATCAGTGCCCAACAGTGCTGATTTCCAGTGTCCATTAGTGATGCCTGTCAGTGCCTCCTCCTCAGTGCCACCTATCAGTGCCAATCAGTACTGCCCATCAGTACAACCTATCAGTGTCCATCAGTGCCACCTATTAGTGCCCATCAGCGCAACCTATCTATGCTGCCTATCAACGCACATTAGTGCTGCCTATCAGTGCCCATCAGTGCCACCTACCAGTGCCCATCAGTGCTGTATATCAATGCTGCCTATCAGTACCCATTAGTGCTGCATATTAGTGCCTCCTCAGCAGTGCCCATCAGTGCCTCATCATCAGTGCCCATCAGTGCCGCCTCATCAGTACACATAAGTGCAGCCTATCAGTGCCCATCAGTGCAGCCTCATCAGCATACATCAGGGGAGGAGAAAAATTACTTATTTACACAATTTTCTAACAGAAACTATTTTTTTCCCAAATGTTCTGTCTTTTTTTATTTGCTTAGCAAAAAATTAAAAACATAGTGGCGATTAAATACCACCAAAAGAAACCTCTATCTGTCTCAAAAAAAATGATTACATTTTAGTTTGGGTACAGTGTTGCATGACCGAGTAATTGCTATTTAAAGTGCAATAGCAATGAAAGCTAAAAATTGGCCTGTAGGTAAGTGGTTTATCTCTAAAAAATTCCATAGATAGATCTTATTGATATCTGGCTTTACAACACCCTGGCAAGCATGTTTACTCATTTTACTCCCCCCCCCCATAAAATATATTCTCATATGTTTTTCTTGTTTTCTTTCCTTTGGTCTTTGTACTGAAATATGTATAAATAATGAATGCAAAAGAAAAAAACATTTATCAATCCTGCTGCAGTTCTGACTTTTGAGGCCCTATATTAGAAGGTCAGTACAATCATTCCAAAAATGACCCTTTTGGAAATGTAATTTTTTTGTCACAAGTTTTTGGAAAATGCAGAAAGAAACTGAAAAATATATATATTTTTTAAACACAACAATGTCAGATAATAAGATATTTCTGACAAATAGCATGTACATACTTAGAATTACACCTCAAAACACATTCTGCTACTCCTCCCAAGTATGGGGATACCACATGTGTAAGACCTTTTCAACAGCAGTCCTCGATCCAAAAAGCAAAGCAGGCCTAACCTACTGGTATATGGCTGCCCTCACAGCACAATGCCATGTTCACTGGCCAGGAAATACAGGAAGATGAACAAACTGTTAACAAAAGAGTAGCTGTGGTTACAGTAGTGCAGTTGTTCGATGGGTAGGACTGGCGTCTCACAGGAAAGTAGTTAGTGGGACATACAGATGAGTCAGTACTGGTGGCAGGTGGAGACATGGTCAGCAAACAGGCAAAAGGTCAGTAAAGGCAGTAGGCAGAGATATGTTCAGCAAATAGTCAAATGATCGGTCCAGGTGACAGGCAAAAACAATTAGCAAGCCAGGGTCAGTTCAGGTGGCAAGAGACATGGTCAGTATTCAAGCAAAAGATAAGTGCACGCAGCAGGCAAAAAACATACAGGCAAATGATCAGTCCAAGTGGCAGGCATAAACAGGGTTAATAAACAGCCGAGGGGCAGTTCAGGAAGCAGGTGGAGGCATGGTCAATATGCAGGTAAATGATCAGTCCAGGCAGCAGGCAGAAACATGTTTGAGAAAACAAGCAAATGGTTGGTACTCAAGACATCAGATACAGGCAAAATGCAGGTAGTCAAAAATAAGAGAAACATCTTCACCATACCTTTACTAATATCATAGTGAGATATGGTAGTGACTGAGAGGTACTTATGCAGAGGCCAGGTTTTGAGGGGTAATTTGGACAATAGTAGCACATGTCACTCCTTATTCCACTGTGTTTTTGGCCTGTTTCAGTAGCAGGGAATATATCAGGTATGTGTCTCTCAAGCAGCCATCTGACTGCATCAGAATGAAGGTTTTTCAGATGCAAAGCCTTGCTGGTAAATAATGTCTTTTACAACCTCTTCTTGGTAGCTTAGGAAGAAGCTATGTCTTCCTGTGGCCCTGTAGATATTTAAACTTTTTTATACCAGTGAAAAAACTTCAAGTTGTGAGGTAAGGGCCTCATCATTTTTTTGCTGAAATCTACACATAGAAACATAGAAACATAGAATGTGTCGGCAGATAAGAACCATTTGGCCCATCTAGTCTGCCCAATATATCTGAATCCTATGAATAGTCCCTGGCCCTATCTTATATGAAGGATAGCCTTATGCCTATCCCATGCATGCTTAAACTCCTTCACTGTATTTGCAGCTAAGGAGTTTAAGCATGCATGGGATAGGCATAAGACACCTTCCACTGAGGTGTCTTGGTGGATAGAAGAAAGGACAAACTTGCTGTCTCCCCCTTTTCAGCTTTGTGGTGACCAGTTTTTGTGAAAAACCCTTGCAATTTGCTTGAACTGTACCACAGACTGCCAAAAAAGATTTAAAAAAAGAGGCAGGCTGATATAGGAATTGTCCCCATAGAAATAGTGTCTTGATGGAGCAAGGGTGACATTAGGTCCCTCACTAGTTTTCCGGTGACATGCAAATAAATTGGGCATCCAGGGGTCTCCAGGTGGCTATCTTTCTATAAATGCAGAAGTCACATGCGTCCCCTGTCGCCCTTTCACAAAGTACATATAACTGCACCCCATTTCTGGCTCATTTGCTGGGGATATACTGTATGATGCCCAGTCTGCCTGTAAAATGTATGAGGGACTCATCAATGCAGATATGTTCATTGGTAGTTTACATTTTGGAAAACTTGGAGGAAAAATTATTGATAAGTATCCTAATTTAGTAAAGCCTGTTGTAGTTGAGGTAACTTTGGGGAGGGAACAGGGAATTGCCATTAAAATGCAGGAATTTCATAAATATTTATGGTCATAACGAAGTAATGCAATGGCATACTATATAGTGAATGGGATGTGTAAACCAATAGGACGTTAGTTTATTTTCTTTGTGATTCCCATATTTAGGGTAAGACCAAGAAAGACTTTAAATTCTTCAACTGCAATGGGATTCCACTCAAATGTATAGGCATAAAGGTAATTGGGATTACTGGTGATGGTCGCTGGGCAAATTGCTGGACAAACAGATTACATCGGTCCATAAAATTAATTTATTAAAGCTTTGGTGAAAAACAAATAAAAAAAACCTGAAAGGGTGTAACATTTTCTGTTACTACCTGAATGCCTGGTTGCACAAGTGTTGCTGAATTAGAAGGTAGCCTAAAAGGAATAAATAAGGATTTAAAAGTGCCTCTGGGACACTAATATGGGCCCTAAATCTTCATGGGCGATATAACACCCCTCTACTTTTGCTTGGCCTTTCATCCTGATGAACTGTGCTGCTGGTCCTTGCCACTTCACCAGAATGTAGTTTTTTGTTCTGCTTACATGCTGCTATTCAATACCCCTTACTCTTTTTGTATGGACCCTTTCATCCTCTGAATCAGAGCCCATCTCTGAACTGCTGCCCTCAATAGGTTGATATTCTGAATCTTACAATGAGAGCTCCTCCCTACTACACTCATCTGCTCATGCTCATGATCATGCTCAGAATCGAAAAGTCTGCTTCATTTGCAAACCTTTTTTTTTTTTTTGCATATGGCATTCAGGATACACTGGTTCTGGTTATACTATACCAGTATGGGGGGGATTAGAACACTGTTGTTGGCTTGAGTGGCTCTGATGACACTGGTGTGACTAGCAATCAGAACAGTATTGCTGGCTTCACTGCCTCTGTTCACACTGGCACTGGTGTGGCGTTGATCAGGAACACTGTTGCTGTTGTATACTGGTCTGGTTGCACTGCTTTATTGACACTTTACACTGGTGGGCTAGTGATCAGAGACACTGTAAGCGGTCTTCACTGTTTTTTTTTGTTTGCAAAAATGTGACAGACACTGAATTCGCTCACAGAAATGACTATCCTCCTCCCATAGGTGACCTCTGTGTAAGAAGGCAGAGCCAATGCATTTTTTGTCCCTGACTCTGTACCTGGCTCTGTAATCTGTTTTCTCCCAGGAACATAAGGATCACAGAGTGTGCTGTTGTACACTCAAGCAGGTGCGCATAAGCGCTAGAGGTGAGGATGTTCTGATACGTCCACCCACATCGACGAAGTTCCTATCCAGCTGTTTATGTACATGGACCAGATGGGAAGCAGTTAATTTGATGTCCACCCTGGTATTTGGATGGAAATGCAGAAATACACTGCATAATGGCGAAAGTTTATTAAGGGAAGCAATAACTTTACTTGATAAATTCTATTTGTCTGAGGGATTAGTTATTTCAACACACTCTGGTGTGTTAGGCTTCTTTCACACGGTCCGCCTCCGCAGGCGGATCCGTGTTGCTCAGCGGGGATCGATCCGCAATCCCCGCTGAGCCGGGCGGATGACAGCTCCGTCTCCGCTTGCAGAGCGGAGAGGGAGGTGTCTTAGCACCCGCTGCCCTCTATGGGGGATCGGAGGAGAGCGGACCGCTTGTCCGCTCTCATCAGATCCGCTCCGTTCCGATTACTGAACGGATGGAAAAATAGGGTTTCCATCCGTCCAGATTTCAGCACAGGATCGGATGCGGATGGCAGCGGGTGTCAGCGGAGGTGACCTCCGCTGACACCAGCTGCCCCATAGAGCTGCATGGAGGATCCGATCAGATCCGCCTAAAAAACTGACAGGCGGAAGTTAAATCTTGCATCCTCCTTACCTTGCCAATGTATTTATGTCTTCTGCCTTCTTCTCTGTATTGTCCACCTTCCCCCTCCCTTCTCCCAAACACTACAAAGAAGTGCCAGAGCTTTGTCGCTTTAGACTGACCTACATTTGGCCAAAACATAAAGCTCTCTTTTTTAAAAAATGAAAGCCAGAATCACTTTAGTTTGTCGATTTGTGGTGCCTCAGGTCAGGTATGGGATTTTAAGGGCAGGAGTAAAACGAGTAAACAGTAGTAGTACAATTTGTATAAAATTTATTCGCATGTATAATTATATACAGAGATTTGAGTGAATTAATGGGTAAAGTCCCATTGTGATAGTGAAGAGAAAAGAGTAGTAGGTGTGGTTACACGTGAAAATAGTGACTTAGACAAAAAAGGTAAATGGTCCTGCTCTGCTGTTCCTCATATCAAAGAATGGGAAGATGGTTGCAGAGAGGGGCCTGATCGGTATTCCAACATGTTTCGGCCTAGTAGCGGCCTTTATCAAGGATGTTACCGATTCTAGGAATAAGTACAATGAATTGTCAGAAATAGTAGCATATATTTGCTCAAGTTTAAGTTATGTATAGAGAAGTAGATAAACATACATATTTTTTGTCCACTTTCTGGAGTATTGCTTTCCCAGACTTTTTCCAGGAGCTGCAGGAACAATGCTGTATTGGGTGAGAAAAGTGCGGTATAGTTGTAGTTGGAGCCACAAGTGAAACAACCTGAAGAGTTGTTGGTGAAAAGTAGTATAAAAATATAATAATAATAATTACTTCTTGGGCCACGTGTTTTCTGGTCCAATGTAGTTCAATGTGGCTATAGTGTATAACTTTCCACATTGATGGAGATCATCTGTGGTGTTTGCACATTGATGGGAGTCATCTGAGGTGCAAGGTATATAAGAAAGATGCATAGTAAAGTAAAGGATGGTTTGAGGTAAAATTAAATAAACATCCTTGAATGCAGTACTGAAGGTTTGAAAAGTAAGGACTTGATGGAGAGATGTTGGTACATCTTTTCAAGTCCATGCTTACGTTTTGTAGAAGGTATTGGTATGGTGTTGCAGCATGTTGCCTCCAGGTCCTGTCCTCCTGCGATCCGGGAGAGACTGAGGATCTGGAGGTGTTCCCCGGCCTTTTAAAGGCTGTCGCACATGCGCAGTGATGCGCTGTGTGACGCCTATGGGCGGTGTCCGTGGTCTGACGTGAGATGCGTCTGCACGCGGCAGATGCGGCATCCCTTGTAGCCGTGCGGACGTGCCCCTGCGGCCGCCGACACGGAGGAAAGCCAAAAAATCCCAAAGGGGATAGTGGAGGGTGCAGGACCGACCGATTGGCTTGAAAATGCCCCGATCCAAAAGGGGAATCGGGGCTTTCCGTGCCGGGAGTTCCTGGAGTGCAGGAAATAAGCAAAAGAAGTGGATGAACAGTGTCATGGCAGTATATGTACAGACGTGTAAATACCAATTAAGTACATATGAAGAGGATTAATTGAATAAACAAGATATAATATATATTGATATATATAGAGTTGCAGCAATAATAATCATGAAGAGAGAGGGGATGTGAGACGGTCTGGATAGGGTCCGAGTAGGGAGGGTATTCTATGGTCAGGTATCCCAGTATCATGTTTTCAGCATGTATAGGGGAGTAGGATGGCCAGAAAATGGCCAATTGTAGGTTGGTCTAAATGGAGGTGGATTTCCTTGGTATGAATTTAGTCTTTTTTGCCTGAAGAGAAACCTGGGAGAAATGGACGATAACTTTGGGCTTCATTTAGCCCTGGTGGGATGGTGGCCTTGAGAAGAGTAATCCAGCGCATTTCTAGTTGTAATAACGTTTTGTTCCAGTCCCCCCCACGTAGTGGGATGTGGATCCTGTCCAGGGCCATGAAGTTAGTTTTGGGCATTTTGTAGTTGTGCTTGTCCCTTACGTGTCTGCCTAAAGGCACATAGAAATTGCCAATGTGCATAGTTTGGAGGTGTTGGTTGACCCTCTTCCCAAATTCCTGTCGGGTCTTTCCTATGTAGAAGGACCCGCATTCGCAAGTCATCATGTATATTATTCCTTTGGTTTTGCAGTTGCAAAAGTGCTTGGGTTGAAATGGTTCTCCATTCGGTAAGATAGTATTGGTTATTTGGCGGATGACAGGGCATTGAGCGCAGTCTCCGCATGGAAAGGTGCCTTTGTTTTTGCATGGGTCTCTTTTTGATCCTTCCTGGAATTCACTACGTACCAGTTGTTGTTGGAGGGAACCTGCTTTCCTAAAGGTAATAGGTGGGTGGTGTGGTAAGAACTTTGAAGTGCTGGGTTCTTCCATAAGGATAGGCCAATTCTTAGTAAAGATGTTTCTAATTTCCTGGTGTTCGTTGGTGAATCTGATGATAATGCGAGTATCAATTCCAGTTTTGTTGGATTGCTTGTTTTTGAAGAGAAGCATTTCTCTATCTTTGTTGTTGGCCCGATTGTATGCCTTGCGTAGAGAGGTTTTGGTGTAGCCTCTTTCTAGGAATCGGGAAGTGAGTGCATCAGCTTCCAATTTGAAGTTGGCTGGATCATTACAATTTCTCTTGATTCTGAGGTATTGGCTGTAGGGTATGGAGTGAATGAGGGGTTGTGGATGAAAGCTTGAGGCATGAAGAATGGAATTGCCTGCTGTCTCCTTTCTATAGAGGGTGGTGGAGATTTTTCCTGTGGGGTCTTTATATATTAGGGTATCAAGAAACGATATTTGGTGTTTGTTGTATGACATTGTGAAAAACATGTTATAATCGTTTTGATTCATCTTGGTTAATAACTCAAGTATCATGTGTTCTGGTCCGTTCCAAATAATCAATATATCGTCAATATATCTTTGCCATATGAGAATCTTGTCAGTATAGATGGTGTTTACTTCGCTTGATAGAAATTCTTGCTCCCATGAGCCTAAGTAAATATTGGCGTATGAGGGCGCGCAGCTGGTTCCCATCGCAACCCCGCACGTTTGGATGTAGTAATTGCCACCAAATGTGAAGACATTGTAATTGAGTATATATTGTAGCATGTCTGTAATGAACAGGTTGAATTTTTGATCACGTTGATTGTGGCAGCGAAGTGTTTTTTCGATGATTTGTATTCCTTTGGTGTGAGGTATGTTGTTGTATAGAGATTCCACGTCAATCGTGATTAGGTAGGTTTCTTCTGGTATGGTGATGTCATTAAGTATCCTGAGAAGATGAAGTGTGTCTTGAGTATAAGAAGGCAGGTCTTTGACATGAGGACGTAAGTATCGGTCAATGACTTTACTCATGGACTCTGAGATGCTTCCATTCCCGGATATAATTGGTCTTCCAGGTGGGTCATCCATGTTTTTATGCAGTTTGGGTAGTGCATATAATGTCGGAGTTTTGGGGTGTGGTGTCCTTATATATTCCCATAGGTTCTGGGAAATGGTACCTTCCCGGAATGCATTGTCCACTTTGGTGTAGAAGATTTGATCATATGATTTGATCATAATTGGGGCAATCTGTTTGTAACATTTGGTGTTAGAGAGTATTGTGTGGCACATATTTTTGTATTTTTCTTTGCTCATAACAACTACATTGCCTCCTTTGTCAGATGGCTTGATGATAATTGTGTCGTTATTTTTGAGTTCTTGAAGAGCTCGTTTTTGTTTGTTGGTCAGGTTAGACATATGTTTTTTCTCTCTGATTGCTTCTATGTCTTTTGTGGTTTGTCGCACAAACAGTGCGATTGCTGGGTTGGTGTTAAAGGAAGGGAATTTATTTGATTTCTTTTTGAAAGTAGGTATATCTGTAGTTGCTTCTGGTTCCTCATTGTCAGAGTCTTGGTCTGGTTCACTGGGATCATCCCAGTCATCTAGGTCACTTTCTTGGAGTAGTAGGTTGAGGTCCCGGATGGCTCTGAATTCAGCCGCTGTGAGTGTAGGTGTGGCTTGTGGTTGGGGTTGTTTGTGATAAAGAGTTTTGAGTAGTAGGTTTCTGGCAAATAAGTTGACATCTTTAATGGTTTCAAACTTATCTAGGCATGTATTGGGACAAAAGGAAAGGCCTAGAGATAGCACTTCATTTTGTTCCTTGGTTAGTATGTGGGATGATAGGTTTATTACCGTTTTTCTTCCTCCTGTTTCTTCTCCGATTGGTGTTTCCTGGGGGGTTTGGGGTTCGTTTTCCCTAAAAAAACACTCTGTTGTTTCTGGTCGACCTTTGATCGTGTAAACATGTTGTACGCTTTGGGAGGTTGGTCTGTGTTCCCTGATTGTGTGGCTTGTTCATATGCCATATTGGTTCCTTGAAAATGGGGTTCATTTTCCTGAGTGTTTTCCTCATCTGTTCTACGTTGCGGTTCTTGTTGTTTGGGAGGTGGTCCTCTTCTATTTCTATGATAGTCAGGGCCGGAATTGTATGAGGATGAGTCTGATGAATAATAATGTTGTCCTGTTTTATCTGAAGGTCTGCCATATTGGGTTCTGCGGTTGGTTCGTTGATTTGTCCATTTGTAAGCTCTGCCTTGGGCGAAAGCATTCTTGTCCCGCCAGTATTTTCTTTCTTTTTTCCGTAGGATGTCCTTTCCATATTCTTCCAGGTGTGATTTAAGTTTGTTTTCTTGTTCACTGTATAGTTGAGCTTTTTTGAGAGGGGCCAGTTGTTCATAGGTTTTTTTGATGTCAAGATCTAGGGTTTTTATTTGTCTCAGATATTCTTCTTGTAGAAGAATCATTAAGTTCCTAGAACACTCATTAAGTTGATTTTCCCATTCTTTTTTAAGTTGAGTTGTGACATTTTCCATAGTGGGGAAAATTTGGATTCTTAATCCCACCGGGTTAATCTTCTCGCTAATATAGCGTTCAAATGTTTTAATGTGCCAGTGTAGTGCCGACTTCCTCTCCAAGTGTTTTTGTAATGTTCGGAATAATGCCAAGATGTCGGATTCTGTTTGTTCTTTGGCTTCCAGTTAAGATCCAAAAAACATTTCTTCATGTTCTTAGGTTTCCAGTTAAGATCCAAAAAACATTTCTTCAACTAATACCCCGGATGGATAACACATCCACAGCCTCACGGATCTCTGGAAATACTTATTATCTTACAAACTTATTCTATGGTCGCTAAGCAGCAATAGCACCAAACCTACTATTCCCAGGCAAACATAGCTTGCGCTGTGGTACTATCCACAGTCTCAGCAAAGCCCTGTTGATTGCCTGTTTCTTAAAGCAACATCCTCCTTTTACTCAGCGAGGATGACCGAAGAAGAAGGAAAAAAAGATGTGGGGGACCTGGTTGGTGATGAATGGGAGACTCTTATGTCAGGCATCCACACCAGCTTCAAAGCCAAAGAACAAACAGAATCCGACATCTTGGCATTATTCCGAACATTACAAAAACACTTGGAGAGGAAGTCGGCACTACACTGGCACATTAAAACATTTGAACGCTATATTAGCGAGAAGATTAACCCGGTGGGATTAAGAATCCAAATTTTCCCCACTATGGAAAATGTCACAACTCAACTTAAAAAAGAATGGGAAAATCAACTTAATGAGTGTTCTAGGAACTTAATGATTCTTCTACAAGAAGAATATCTGAGACAAATAAAAACCCTAGATCTTGACATCAAAAAAACCTATGAACAACTGGCCCCTCTCAAAAAAGCTCAACTATACAGTGAACAAGAAAACAAACTTAAATCACACCTGGAAGAATATGGAAAGGACATCCTACGGAAAAAAGAAAGAAAATACTGGCGGGACAAGAATGCTTTCGCCCAAGGCAGAGCTTACAAATGGACAAATCAACGAACCAACCGCAGAACCCAATATGGCAGACCTTCAGATAAAACAGGACAACATTATTATTCATCAGACTCATCCTCATACAATTCCGGCCCTGACTATCATAGAAATAGAAGAGGACCACCTCCCAAACAACAAGAACCGCAACGTAGAACAGATGAGGAAAACACTCAGGAAAATGAACCCCATTTTCAAGGAACCAATATGGCATATGAACAAGCCACACAATCAGGGAACACAGACCAACCTCCCAAAGCGTACAACATGTTTACACGATCAAAGGTCGACCAGAAACAACAGAGTGTTTTTTTAGGGAAAACGAACCCCAAACCCCCCAGGAAACACCAATCGGAGAAGAAACAGGAGGAAGAAAAACGGTAATAAACCTATCATCCCACATACTAACCAAGGAACAAAATGAAGTGCTATCTCTAGGCCTTTCCTTTTGTCCCAATACATGCCTAGATAAGTTTGAAACCATTAAAGATGTCAACTTATTTGCCAGAAACCTACTACTCAAAACTCTTTATCACAAACAACCCCAACCACAAGCCACACCTACACTCACAGCGGCTGAATTCAGAGCCATCCGGGACCTCAACCTACTACTCCAAGAAAGTGACCTAGATGACTGGGATGATCCCAGTGAACCAGACCAAGACTCTGACAATGAGGAACCAGAAGCAACTACAGATATACCTACTTTCAAAAAGAAATCAAATAAATTCCCTTCCTTTAACACCAACCCAGCAATCGCACTGTTTGTGCGACAAACCACAAAAGACATAGAAGCAATCAGAGAGAAAAAACATATGTCTAACCTGACCAACAAACAAAAACGAGCTCTTCAAGAACTCAAAAATAACGACACAATTATCATCAAGCCATCTGACAAAGGAGGCAATGTAGTTGTTATGAGCAAAGAAAAATACAAAAATATGTGCCACACAATACTCTCTAACACCAAATGTTACAAACAGATTGCCCCAATTATGATCAAATCATATGATCAAATCTTCTACACCAAAGTGGACAATGCATTCCGGGAAGGTACCATTTCCCAGAACCTATGGGAATATATAAGGACACCACACCCCAAAACTCCGACATTATATGCACTACCCAAACTGCATAAAAACATGGATGACCCACCTGGAAGACCAATTATATCCGGGAATGGAAGCATCTCAGAGTCCATGAGTAAAGTCATTGACCGATACTTACGTCCTCATGTCAAAGACCTGCCTTCTTATACTCAAGACACACTTCATCTTCTCAGGATACTTAATGACATCACCATACCAGAAGAAACCTACCTAATCACGATTGACGTGGAATCTCTATACAACAACATACCTCACACCAAAGGAATACAAATCATCGAAAAAACACTTCGCTGCCACAATCAACGTGATCAAAAATTCAACCTGTTCATTACAGACATGCTACAATATATACTCAATTACAATGTCTTCACATTTGGTGGCAATTACTACATCCAAACGTGCGGGGTTGCGATGGGAACCAGCTGCGCGCCCTCATACGCCAATATTTACTTAGGCTCATGGGAGCAAGAATTTCTATCAAGCGAAGTAAACACCATCTATACTGACAAGATTCTCATATGGCAAAGATATATTGACGATATATTGATTATTTGGAACGGACCAGAACACATGATACTTGAGTTATTAACCAAGATGAATCAAAACGATTATAACATGTTTTTCACAATGTCATACAACAAACACCAAATATCGTTTCTTGATACCCTAATATATAAAGACCCCACAGGAAAAATCTCCACCACCCTCTATAGAAAGGAGACAGCAGGCAATTCCATTCTTCATGCCTCAAGCTTTCATCCACAACCCCTCATTCACTCCATACCCTACAGCCAATACCTCAGAATCAAGAGAAATTGTAATGATCCAGCCAACTTCAAATTGGAAGCTGATGCACTCACTTCCCGATTCCTAGAAAGAGGCTACACCAAAACCTCTCTACGCAAGGCATACAATCGGGCCAACAACAAAGATAGAGAAATGCTTCTCTTCAAAAACAAGCAATCCAACAAAACTGGAATTGATACTCGCATTATCATCAGATTCACCAACGAACACCAGGAAATTAGAAACATCTTTACTAAGAATTGGCCTATCCTTATGGAAGAACCCAGCACTTCAAAGTTCTTACCACACCACCCACCTATTACCTTTAGGAAAGCAGGTTCCCTCCAACAACAACTGGTACGTAGTGAATTCCAGGAAGGATCAAAAAGAGACCCATGCAAAAACAAAGGCACCTTTCCATGCGGAGACTGCGCTCAATGCCCTGTCATCCGCCAAATAACCAATACTATCTTACCGAATGGAGAACCATTTCAACCCAAGCACTTTTGCAACTGCAAAACCAAAGGAATAATATACATGATGACTTGCGAATGCGGGTCCTTCTACATAGGAAAGACCCGACAGGAATTTGGGAAGAGGGTCAACCAACACCTCCAAACTATGCACATTGGCAATTTCTATGTGCCTTTAGGCAGACACGTAAGGGACAAGCACAACTACAAAATGCCCAAAACTAACTTCATGGCCCTGGACAGGATCCACATCCCACTACGTGGGGGGGACTGGAACAAAACGTTATTACAACTAGAAATGCGCTGGATTACTCTTCTCAAGGCCACCATCCCACCAGGGCTAAATGAAGCCCAAAGTTATCGTCCATTTCTCCCAGGTTTCTCTTCAGGCAAAAAAGACTAAATTCATACCAAGGAAATCCACCTCCATTTAGACCAACCTACAATTGGCCATTTTCTGGCCATCCTACTCCCCTATACATGCTGAAAACATGATACTGGGATACCTGACCATAGAATACCCTCCCTACTCGGACCCTATCCAGACCGTCTCACATCCCCTCTCTCTTCATGATTATTATTGCTGCAACTCTATATATATCAATATATATTATATCTTGTTTATTCAATTAATCCTCTTCATATGTACTTAATTGGTATTTACACGTCTGTACATATACTGCCATGACACTGTTCATCCACTTCTTTTGCTTATTTCCTGCACTCCAGGAACTCCCGGCACGGAAAGCCCCGATTCCCCTTTTGGATCGGGGCATTTTCAAGCCAATCGGTCGGTCCTGCACCCTCCACTATCCCCTTTGGGATTTTTTGGCTTTCCTCCGTGTCGGCGGCCGCAGGGGCACGTCCGCACGGCTACAAGGGATGCCGCATCTGCCGCGTGCAGACGCATCTCACGTCAGACCACGGACACCGCCCATAGGCGTCACACAGCGCATCACTGCGCATGTGCGACAGCCTTTAAAAGGCCGGGGAACACCTCCAGATCCTCAGTCTCTCCCGGATCGCAGGAGGACAGGACCTGGAGGCAACATGCTGCAACACCATACCAATACCTTCTACAAAACGTAAGCATGGACTTGAAAAGATGTACCAACATCTCTCCATCAAGTCCTTACTTTTCAAACCTTCAGTACTGCATTCAAGGATGTTTATTTAATTTTACCTCAAACCATCCTTTACTTTACTATGCATCTTTCTTATATACCTTGCACCTCAGATGACTCCCATCAATGTGCAAACACCACAGATGATCTCCATCAATGTGGAAAGTTATACACTATAGCCACATTGAACTACATTGGACCAGAAAACACGTGGCCCAAGAAGTAATTATTATTATTATATTTTTATACTACTTTTCACCAACAACTCTTCAGGTTGTTTCACTTGTGGCTCCAACTACAACTATACCGCACTTTTCTCACCCAATACAGCATTGTTCCTGCAGCTCCTGGAAAAAGTCTGGGAAAGCAATACTCCAGAAAGTGGACAAAAAATATGTATGTTTATCTACTTCTCTATACATAACTTAAACTTGAGCAAATATATGCTACTATTTCTGACAATTCATTGTACTTATTCCTAGAATCGGTAACATCCTTGATAAAGGCCGCTACTAGGCCGAAACATGTTGGAATACCGATCAGGCCCCTCTCTGCAACCATCTTCCCATTCTTTGATATGAGGAACAGCAGAGCAGGACCATTTACCTTTTTTGTCTAAGTCACTATTTTCACGTGTAACCACACCTACTACTCTTTTCTCTTCACTATCACAATGGGACTTTACCCATTAATTCACTCAAATCTCTGTATATAATTATACATGCGAATAAATTTTATACAAATTGTACTACTACTGTTTACTCGTTTTACTCCTGCCCTTAAAATCCCATACCTGACCTGAGGCACCACAAATCGACAAACTATACTCTCGGGATGGTGGCAGAAACTATTTCTTTCCCTTCCAGTTAAGATCCAAAAAACATTTCTTCAACTAATACCCCGGATGGATAACACATCCACAGCCTCACGGATCTCTGGAAATACTTATTATCTTACAAACTTATTCTATGGTCGCTAAGCAGCAATAGCACCAAACCTACTATTCCCAGGCAAACATAGCTTGCGCTGTGGTACTATCCACAGTCTCAGCAAAGCCCTGTTGATTGCCTGTTTCTTAAAGCAACATCCTCCTTTTACTCAGCGAGGATGACCGAAGAAGAAGGAAAAAAAGATGTGGGGGACCTGGTTGGTGATGAATGGGAGACTCTTATGTCAGGCATCCACACCAGCTTCAAAGCCAAAGAACAAACAGAATCCGACATCTTGGCATTATTCCGAACATTACAAAAACACTTGGAGAGGAAGTCGGCACTACACTGGCACATTAAAACATTTGAACGCTATATTAGCGAGAAGATTAACCCGGTGGGATTAAGAATCCAAATTTTCCCCACTATGGAAAATGTCACAACTCAACTTAAAAAAGAATGGGAAAATCAACTTAATGAGTGTTCTAGGAACTTAATGATTCTTCTACAAGAAGAATATCTGAGACAAATAAAAACCCTAGATCTTGACATCAAAAAAACCTATGAACAACTGGCCCCTCTCAAAAAAGCTCAACTATACAGTGAACAAGAAAACAAACTTAAATCACACCTGGAAGAATATGGAAAGGACATC
Source organism: Pelophylax lessonae (assembly GCF_965119305.1). Taxonomy (NCBI): domain Eukaryota; kingdom Metazoa; phylum Chordata; class Amphibia; order Anura; family Ranidae; genus Pelophylax; species Pelophylax lessonae. The sequence goes on from NC_138770.1 coordinate 341,318,679, forward strand.
CTACGGAAAAAAGAAAGAAAATACTGGCGGGACAAGAATGCTTTCGCCCAAGGCAGAGCTTACAAATGGACAAATCAACGAACCAACCGCAGAACCCAATATGGCAGACCTTCAGATAAAACAGGACAACATTATTATTCATCAGACTCATCCTCATACAATTCCGGCCCTGACTATCATAGAAATAGAAGAGGACCACCTCCCAAACAACAAGAACCGCAACGTAGAACAGATGAGGAAAACACTCAGGAAAATGAACCCCATTTTCAAGGAACCAATATGGCATATGAACAAGCCACACAATCAGGGAACACAGACCAACCTCCCAAAGCGTACAACATGTTTACACGATCAAAGGTCGACCAGAAACAACAGAGTGTTTTTTTAGGGAAAACGAACCCCAAACCCCCCAGGAAACACCAATCGGAGAAGAAACAGGAGGAAGAAAAACGGTAATAAACCTATCATCCCACATACTAACCAAGGAACAAAATGAAGTGCTATCTCTAGGCCTTTCCTTTTGTCCCAATACATGCCTAGATAAGTTTGAAACCATTAAAGATGTCAACTTATTTGCCAGAAACCTACTACTCAAAACTCTTTATCACAAACAACCCCAACCACAAGCCACACCTACACTCACAGCGGCTGAATTCAGAGCCATCCGGGACCTCAACCTACTACTCCAAGAAAGTGACCTAGATGACTGGGATGATCCCAGTGAACCAGACCAAGACTCTGACAATGAGGAACCAGAAGCAACTACAGATATACCTACTTTCAAAAAGAAATCAAATAAATTCCCTTCCTTTAACACCAACCCAGCAATCGCACTGTTTGTGCGACAAACCACAAAAGACATAGAAGCAATCAGAGAGAAAAAACATATGTCTAACCTGACCAACAAACAAAAACGAGCTCTTCAAGAACTCAAAAATAACGACACAATTATCATCAAGCCATCTGACAAAGGAGGCAATGTAGTTGTTATGAGCAAAGAAAAATACAAAAATATGTGCCACACAATACTCTCTAACACCAAATGTTACAAACAGATTGCCCCAATTATGATCAAATCATATGATCAAATCTTCTACACCAAAGTGGACAATGCATTCCGGGAAGGTACCATTTCCCAGAACCTATGGGAATATATAAGGACACCACACCCCAAAACTCCGACATTATATGCACTACCCAAACTGCATAAAAACATGGATGACCCACCTGGAAGACCAATTATATCCGGGAATGGAAGCATCTCAGAGTCCATGAGTAAAGTCATTGACCGATACTTACGTCCTCATGTCAAAGACCTGCCTTCTTATACTCAAGACACACTTCATCTTCTCAGGATACTTAATGACATCACCATACCAGAAGAAACCTACCTAATCACGATTGACGTGGAATCTCTATACAACAACATACCTCACACCAAAGGAATACAAATCATCGAAAAAACACTTCGCTGCCACAATCAACGTGATCAAAAATTCAACCTGTTCATTACAGACATGCTACAATATATACTCAATTACAATGTCTTCACATTTGGTGGCAATTACTACATCCAAACGTGCGGGGTTGCGATGGGAACCAGCTGCGCGCCCTCATACGCCAATATTTACTTAGGCTCATGGGAGCAAGAATTTCTATCAAGCGAAGTAAACACCATCTATACTGACAAGATTCTCATATGGCAAAGATATATTGACGATATATTGATTATTTGGAACGGACCAGAACACATGATACTTGAGTTATTAACCAAGATGAATCAAAACGATTATAACATGTTTTTCACAATGTCATACAACAAACACCAAATATCGTTTCTTGATACCCTAATATATAAAGACCCCACAGGAAAAATCTCCACCACCCTCTATAGAAAGGAGACAGCAGGCAATTCCATTCTTCATGCCTCAAGCTTTCATCCACAACCCCTCATTCACTCCATACCCTACAGCCAATACCTCAGAATCAAGAGAAATTGTAATGATCCAGCCAACTTCAAATTGGAAGCTGATGCACTCACTTCCCGATTCCTAGAAAGAGGCTACACCAAAACCTCTCTACGCAAGGCATACAATCGGGCCAACAACAAAGATAGAGAAATGCTTCTCTTCAAAAACAAGCAATCCAACAAAACTGGAATTGATACTCGCATTATCATCAGATTCACCAACGAACACCAGGAAATTAGAAACATCTTTACTAAGAATTGGCCTATCCTTATGGAAGAACCCAGCACTTCAAAGTTCTTACCACACCACCCACCTATTACCTTTAGGAAAGCAGGTTCCCTCCAACAACAACTGGTACGTAGTGAATTCCAGGAAGGATCAAAAAGAGACCCATGCAAAAACAAAGGCACCTTTCCATGCGGAGACTGCGCTCAATGCCCTGTCATCCGCCAAATAACCAATACTATCTTACCGAATGGAGAACCATTTCAACCCAAGCACTTTTGCAACTGCAAAACCAAAGGAATAATATACATGATGACTTGCGAATGCGGGTCCTTCTACATAGGAAAGACCCGACAGGAATTTGGGAAGAGGGTCAACCAACACCTCCAAACTATGCACATTGGCAATTTCTATGTGCCTTTAGGCAGACACGTAAGGGACAAGCACAACTACAAAATGCCCAAAACTAACTTCATGGCCCTGGACAGGATCCACATCCCACTACGTGGGGGGGACTGGAACAAAACGTTATTACAACTAGAAATGCGCTGGATTACTCTTCTCAAGGCCACCATCCCACCAGGGCTAAATGAAGCCCAAAGTTATCGTCCATTTCTCCCAGGTTTCTCTTCAGGCAAAAAAGACTAAATTCATACCAAGGAAATCCACCTCCATTTAGACCAACCTACAATTGGCCATTTTCTGGCCATCCTACTCCCCTATACATGCTGAAAACATGATACTGGGATACCTGACCATAGAATACCCTCCCTACTCGGACCCTATCCAGACCGTCTCACATCCCCTCTCTCTTCATGATTATTATTGCTGCAACTCTATATATATCAATATATATTATATCTTGTTTATTCAATTAATCCTCTTCATATGTACTTAATTGGTATTTACACGTCTGTACATATACTGCCATGACACTGTTCATCCACTTCTTTTGCTTATTTCCTGCACTCCAGGAACTCCCGGCACGGAAAGCCCCGATTCCCCTTTTGGATCGGGGCATTTTCAAGCCAATCGGTCGGTCCTGCACCCTCCACTATCCCCTTTGGGATTTTTTGGCTTTCCTCCGTGTCGGCGGCCGCAGGGGCACGTCCGCACGGCTACAAGGGATGCCGCATCTGCCGCGTGCAGACGCATCTCACGTCAGACCACGGACACCGCCCATAGGCGTCACACAGCGCATCACTGCGCATGTGCGACAGCCTTTAAAAGGCCGGGGAACACCTCCAGATCCTCAGTCTCTCCCGGATCGCAGGAGGACAGGACCTGGAGGCAACATGCTGCAACACCATACCAATACCTTCTACAAAACGTAAGCATGGACTTGAAAAGATGTACCAACATCTCTCCATCAAGTCCTTACTTTTCAAACCTTCAGTACTGCATTCAAGGATGTTTATTTAATTTTACCTCAAACCATCCTTTACTTTACTATGCATCTTTCTTATATACCTTGCACCTCAGATGACTCCCATCAATGTGCAAACACCACAGATGATCTCCATCAATGTGGAAAGTTATACACTATAGCCACATTGAACTACATTGGACCAGAAAACACGTGGCCCAAGAAGTAATTATTATTATTATATTTTTATACTACTTTTCACCAACAACTCTTCAGGTTGTTTCACTTGTGGCTCCAACTACAACTATACCGCACTTTTCTCACCCAATACAGCATTGTTCCTGCAGCTCCTGGAAAAAGTCTGGGAAAGCAATACTCCAGAAAGTGGACAAAAAATATGTATGTTTATCTACTTCTCTATACATAACTTAAACTTGAGCAAATATATGCTACTATTTCTGACAATTCATTGTACTTATTCCTAGAATCGGTAACATCCTTGATAAAGGCCGCTACTAGGCCGAAACATGTTGGAATACCGATCAGGCCCCTCTCTGCAACCATCTTCCCATTCTTTGATATGAGGAACAGCAGAGCAGGACCATTTACCTTTTTTGTCTAAGTCACTATTTTCACGTGTAACCACACCTACTACTCTTTTCTCTTCACTATCACAATGGGACTTTACCCATTAATTCACTCAAATCTCTGTATATAATTATACATGCGAATAAATTTTATACAAATTGTACTACTACTGTTTACTCGTTTTACTCCTGCCCTTAAAATCCCATACCTGACCTGAGGCACCACAAATCGACAAACTATACTCTCGGGATGGTGGCAGAAACTATTTCTTTCCCTTCCAGTTAAGATCCAAAAAACATTTCGCCAGAATCACTTTAAATCGATACTCCATGCAGATACAAAAAAAACGGTCATCTGAACAACTTATAGATTCATGAAAACATTTTTAACCACTTAAGCCCCGGAAGATTTTACCCCCTTCCTGACCAGGGCCTATTTTGCGATTCGGCACTGCGTGATTTTAACGGACAATTGCGCGGTGTGACACTGTACCCAAATGAAATTGATGCCTTTTTTTTCTCACAAACAGAGCTTTCTTTTGGTGGTATTTGATCACCTGTGCGATTTTTTGATCATGCGCTATAAACAAAAAAAGAGCATAAATTTTGCAAAAATAACAATATTTTCACATTTTTTTATATGAAATTCCCCCCCAAAAAAATGTAAAAATCTAAATTTTTTAACATTTTCGGCCAATTTGTTTTTTGCTACATATGTTTGGTAAAAAAAAAATCGCAAAAAGCGTATTTTGATTGGTTTGCGCAAAAGTTATCGCGTTTACTAACAATGGGAAAGATTTTTGTCATTTTTGTTGTTTTTTTTTTAACGCGTAATGGCGGCGATCTGCGATTTTTTTGCGGTACTGCGACATTGCGACGGACAGATCGGACACTTGACTGACATTTTTGACACTTTTGGGGTTACCAGTGACATTTCTACAGTAATCAGTGCTATATATATATGCACTGTTACTGTAAAATTACACTGGCAGTGAAGGGGTTAACTTTTTTTTGAGAGGGAGGGGTTATGTGTGTCCCTAGGGGCATGATTCTAACTGTGATTGGCTGTGGCTTGAGGTGTAGGAACAGTGATCAACGGTCCTACATAGTAGAACCGTATGATCACTATTCCTACACAGGGGAGAATTACAGGTGGGTTGTTTACATCTGCCGCCTGCCTTTCTCCCTCTGCACCGACGATCGCCGAGTGACCAGCGGACATCGGGTCTGCCGGTCACACGCGTGGGGGGGGCCGTGACCGCGCGGGAGCGGGAGCGCGCGCTCGCTCCCTAGACCCTCACAGGCTAGCGACGTAGTACTACGTCGCTTTGCCTGTGAGGGGCTGACTGCCGATGTAAATAGTCATGCGGCAGTCGGCAAGTGGTTAAAGTATATCTAAAGCCAAAAGTTTAAACCCATTGTCAGAGTTTTTGCCACCGGTGTTCCATTGGGGGAGATTTCCCTTTATTTCTTGTCCTGTAGAGACAACGGAAAGTAAAAGGAAATTTGAGAGAAATGGCTTCTTAGACAGTTGTTACAGAAACAAGTGTCCTCGTTAGAAGATTAACCTTCTATTCCTGTTCTGGTGACAATCAAAATGTAATCATACTTCCAGTCCTGGCAACAATGATCACTAAGCCAAACAGAAGGTTCCTTACGGGAAAAAGGCAGCAATAAAAAAAACCTAACAGGCATTCTAAACACTTACCACTCTTTCCAAAGAATAAAAAAAAAAAATAGCTTTAGATGCACATTAAATGTACTTTTTTCATGCAGCTGCCAAAAATACATAAATCTATGTTTATATCAGCCTGCTGAAAGCGGCAGTGCTAGCAGACGGTCAGGCTTTACTGTATTACATTGTTGTTTATCTAAAACTGGGAGCTTCCTATGAGGAGGTGAAGGGCAGAATGACATTTTTTTAAACTGTATTTTTATTGAAAGATTTTCTGTAAAAAAAATACACAAGTATAAGTACAAATCCAGTATAAAGATCCATCAAAGCATACAAACAATGTTCAAGACATAGCTATCTCTCAGATATAAAGATTGGTAAAAGGTACAGGATTGTAACTTACAATAAGAAAAACAAGTATAGTAGCAACCTAAAAGATACCAAGAAATATTTATTTTTAGTAAAAAGCCCCGTTCACATAGGGGCGATCCGACTCGGGGGGGCGACCTCCGAGGTCGCGGTGAGAGCAGCGCGCCGCGACCTCGGAGCGGCCGCCACGGACTTCATAACATTGAAGTCTATGGCGGTCGCCTCCGGGTCGCCCCAAAGAAGCTCCGAACCCTTTTTCTAAGTCGGAGCGACTTGTGTCGCTCCTATTAGAACGGGTCCGCAGCTTCCCTATGGAAGGCGACCTACAGCAACCTGTGAGGCGACCAGGTCACCTCACAGGTCGCCTTAGTGTGAACGGGGACTAAAAAACAGTATGGCAGAAAGGTGGGTGGGGTTGGGGGACATCTGCACCCATGCACATGGGCCTACCTCTGATGCAGAGCATGCTCATCAATGCCTGAGACCAGATGGAGACTGCAGTTATGTGAAGACTCTTTTTTTAATTTTATTGTTACTTCTCCTTACTTTTATTATGGCCTTATCTGATTTATGCATTAATTTCAGTCTGCGGAATCATACCATTATGTATCATATTGTTATCCTGATTATGTATTTGTTTTTTTTTATGTTATAGTGCATATTGATATTATCTGTGTGTTTGAATGTAAAATATCAAATTCTTTCTATTAACCAGGTTCTGAGTGCCCCTCGTACATTTACTGCGGCAGGGTGGCCACTCTATGCAGAATCACGTTCCTGTATGTGATTCTGCACTTTCTGGGACTGGGGAATGCACGTGCCACTGGCGACCTCCCGCTGTGATTAAACATAGCTGGAGCTAATCAGTGAGTACGGCAGATGCAATGTCCGCCAGGACCCACAGTTTCTTCAGGAGATAGACAGAACGGCGATCTGCCTATGTAAACAAGGCAGATCACCATTCTGTGACAAGGGAAGATTGTGATCCTGTGTTTCTGCTATGCAGGAACACGGCTCTCTGCCTTCCCACTGTACAAGCATCTCCACACAGTTCCCTGCCAGTGTCATTAGTACAGTGACAGTGCATATTTTTTAGCACTGATCATTGTATTAGTGTCACTGGTCCCCAAAAAGTGTCAAAAGTGTCAGTTAGGTGTCTGATTTGTCCTCTGTATAATTGCAGTCCCGCTATAAGTCGCTGATTGCCACAATTACTAGTAAAAAAACAAATAAATAGATAATTCCAAAAATATATCCCATAGTTTGTAGACGCTATACCTTTTGTGCAAACCAATCAATATACGCTTATTGGGATTTTTTTTTTAACCAAAAACATGTAGCAGAATACATATTGATCTAAATTGATGAAAAAATTTAACTTTTTACATTTTTTTATTGTGGAGGTTTTATAGCAGGAAGTAAAAAATATTGTTTTTTTGTTTATAGCGCAAAAAATAAAATTTGCAGAGGTGATCAAATACCTTTAAAAGAAAGATCTATTTGTGGGGGAAAAAAAAAAGGAAATACATTTTATTTGGGTACACAATTGCGCAGTTGTAAGTTAAAGTAAAGTAAAAAAAATGGCCTGGTCACGAAGGGGGGTAAACCTTTCAGAGCTCAAGTTGGTAAATAAAGACTATAACATTTTTTTTAAAAATAAATCTTCTGTCAGTTAACACAAATATGTATTTTTTTTTTCTGTGTTCCTAGACCTTAAAGATTAACTCCACTTTTCTTGAGAAAAAAACAATCCTCTCTGGGGGATCAATGTGCATTGCAAATCATTTTTAAAAAATCTGTTGCAGATTCCTAGCTGTTTCTTCTTCGAAGGAATTGCTCTTTGTTAGATCATGTCTGGTGCAGAATAATTCTAAATGGGAGTGACTTTTCATGTTCGATCAAGGCTCTACTGAGGAGAGTGGCAGGGTCTGCATTCCTTTAGAACTGATTAACCCTTTAGCAGCATCTCACCAAAACTGACATTTTTGTTGCAGAGAATACCTAAAATCGTTCTTGTATCTTAGTGTAAACTTCTGGAAAAATCAGTGAGCCATTCCCACAAGCAGGACATTACATCTCTGGGGGCATTCTGCACACCACCTGTGTACAGAACGCCTCCAGGTAGCCATATTACATTGAATTTTACAGAAAATTACAGCACTGCAGATTGAAAAGGAAATTTTATTTTTGTATTTGCGATATTTTTTCCCAGGAAAGTAGAGTTACCCTTTAAGCAAACTAGTGCTTTAGTCTAAGTAGGGCATAGGATTTGTAGTGACTCTTTCATTTAGATTTTCCTACACTAAGGACTTCTGCATCTAAAATGATGGATTTATGTCTTGTAATAAAATTTAGTAGAATGCAAGGTGCTTTTCTGAGTTTTAAGTTGTTAATTATGAATGATAATAGTTTGTAATGTGTAATATACCGAGGTGTCAAAAATCTTATTATTGTCAAATATCTAATTTCCTATCATGTTCTTTTAATGAAATTGGCACAGCAACCGAGTTTTTATACAGACATTTAAAACTGTTAGCCAATGAAATATAAAATTTATAGTTTAACCGCTTGCTTACCAGCCGCTGTAGTTTTACTGCAGCAGGTCGGCTCTGTCCCGCAAAACGACGTACCTGTAGGTCGCTTCGCGGACCGCCGGTGGGGGCGCACGCCAATTGGCCACAGGGGGAGCCAATCAGCAGGTCCAGCAGCTGTGATTGCCGTGGGCATCCCCGTGGAGACAGAACGGAGGTCTGCCATTGCAAATACGACAGACCGCTGTTCTGTCATTTATGAACACAGGGATCCTGTGTTCCTTGTATTTAGGAACACAGGTCTTTGTGTTCATGCAGCAAGCCCACCCCCCCCCCCCACAGTTATAAAGCACCCCCTAGGGACACATTTAACCCTTTGATCTCCCCTGGTGTAACCTCTTCCCTGCCAGTGTCATTAGTACAGTAACAGTGCATATTATCTAGCACTGATCACTGTAGTAATGTCACTGGTCCCCCCAAAAGTGTCAGAAATGTCAGTTAGGTGTCCGATCTGTTGCAGTCCTGCTAAAAATCGCTGATCGCCGCCATTACTAGTAAAAAAATAAATAAATAAAAATGACCTAAATCTTTCCCCTAGTTTGTAGACGCGATAACTTTTGCGTAAACCAATCAATATACACTTATTGGGATTTCTTTTACCAAAAATATTTAGCAGAATACAAATTGGCCTAAAATGATGAAAACGTTTGATTTTTCATTTTTTTTTTTTTTATTGGGAATGTTATATAGCAGAAAGTAAAAAATATAGTTTTTTTTTTTTTGTTTAGTGCAAAAAGTAAAAATTGCAGAGGTAATCAATTACCACCAAAAGAAAGCTCTATTTGTGGGGGGAAAAGGACACCATTTTTATTAAGGTACAGTGTCACATGACTGTGCAATTGTCAGTTAAAGTAACGCAGTGCCGTATCGCAAAAAATGGCCTGGTCATTATATACTTCTGGTCCAGAAGTGGTTAAATTAGTTTGCACTTTTGGTTTTGATGTTCTCTTCATTCCCATATTACAATTTGTGTGGCCAAAGACAAAAAAGGCTTGGTCAAATTAGGTGAAGATTCTCATGTTTATGAGTGCTAGCAGAGTGCAACAGACATCCCTGGAAACTAATTTCATGGATAATAAAGACCAGACATGCTGGACCATTTTGTCCAATTGCTGTTGTTTCTGCCTCATTATAGGTCAGCGCAGAGGTTTCTAGGTGCATTCTCCCTCATGCCTCTATAACGACTTATTTGATCAAGTCATCAGAGGATGCATGGTTATATGCCTGCATAGAAAACTGTTTTATATAGAAAACAAATTTAAAGGGGAAATAGTTAGCCGATACAGTGGAACAGTGAAGGGCAACACATTCAGCATTAGATGCAAACACCTTTATTGTGCTAAAACTGGTACAGACAGATTGCCTGTGTGTACCCTGTTTTAATACAATAAAGAAGTTTGCAACTCATGCTGGATTATGCCATCATCCATGGAAGTATATTCCCCAGGAGAGATCTGGGCATGCACTTAGCTGTGGTTTGCAGGCAAGTGTGGACCAACCTAGAGCAGTATTTCTGAAAACAGTGGTCCTTCCAGCACATAGCAGCTCTGTTGACAATGGCAAAAACAAGTTAATTATAAGCCACAGAACGTGTTAGTGCCCATCAACAGTTTTATCCAGACCAATCGTGTTCTCCAAGAGAGGGTATATCCTCTTGGAGAACATGATTGGTCTGGATAAAACAGTTGATGGGCACCAAACACATCCAATATTTTTTCATGACTCAATACAGTTCCCAGTTCTCAGTTCCCTAATACATGAGTTTTCCCTTTCCCTTATCTACCAGATCTTCTGTCCAAAGGGTTTTTATCAGCAGTCCACAGCCTTTTTGCTTGACATTGCAAGTATGCAAGCTCCACAATCAGAACCAGACATCAATCCTAGAATTGTTCTTATACAGTACCTGACTGTCTGCAAACAGAAAACCAATTAGGGATATATCATAATCTGGGCCATCACAACCTCTGGAAGTACAGGTTAACCGTGGTCATGTGAGAAGGTTAAATCTGTGTGCAGCATCCCACTCAGGACATGTGGGAACTGCAAATGTATTACTTCTTTGTCATTGCTGTATTGCATGTCATTTTGCATTGCTACACCTGTTGCATCCCTGTTCATAGGCTGGTCAAGTGTGCTTAATACATCCCACCACTAGATGGGGATAGCACCACTCTGGGATATCTAACCCAGCTCAGGTCCTATCTGTAGTGAGTTTTTGTGTTCAGTTGGTCCGTGTGCAGAGTAAGCACAAGGTGGAGGAGTGAAGTTCAATCAAAAGAAGGGACAAATTGAAAGTGCTCAAACCAAAGGGTAATAGCCACCAACCTGGCATCAAAGATCTTTGAGAATAAAGGTGAAGGATTTCTTAGCCACCGGCAACCTCACCGAATGTCACTGGATTCAAAAGGGACCAGAAACCGAGTCACTTACCAGGAAGAATTATACTGAACCACAGCCTGAGTCAAGGCCTACCAAAACCTATTAACAGTGGATCAACAGAATTCCTCTATTTACCCAGAGACTGTATTCTTCTATCTGGATGTTTATACTGCAACCAAGACCAGTCACAGTAAAAGTTGTGAGATGTATCCTACCACTGTCTACCTCATTCTTCAACATTGCTACTACAACTGGTGGTACCACCATTAACGGTACTGGCGTCACGACAAATACCATCAAGGGACCTAGCCACCACAAGCACCCTAAACACCACTGTCATCAAGGGCACCTCAGCCACCATCTTGGCTGGTGTTTTCCCTGTCCCAGAGCGTACCCTGGAGGATTTTGTGCTGTCTTCCTCTTCACTGTACGACCGGCCCAGGGAGGCTTTCTGCTAACCGTGAGTAAACCGATGAACTGTATTATTGCTGTCTCTCATCGGCCCACCATGCACATCACGTGTCACCCTGCGGTTCTGGCACATCGCATGTGTATATTTGTTTCCCTACCTTCCTCTCTCAGTTTTTTTCCTTTTCTCCCGCTGCAGCTAGCTCTTTCAGGTTTTTATATATCTCTTGTCCTCAGTTTACGCTTAGGCATGGTAATGAACAGTGAGACAAATCAAAAAAGAAAAGTCCAGTCCTCAAAAGATGTCTTTATTGTATACTGTTTACAGGTCACCTACATCTTAAAAGACCATACAAAAAGGTACAAAGTCTCATTTGGAACACCAAAGCTGCTCCCTACATAATGTAAACACATTTTTCTTACTAATGGTCACCTTCCTGATCTGAGAATATGTTACCTCAATAATGTATATACTTGGATGTGTGAAATTGACACCTAATACAGTCTTAGTTTACATATGCTGTATGAACACATCTAACCTTTCACTGTTTTATTCTCTCTTTCTATCTATATTAAATACACTTAAAGTGACAGTCAAACTAAAAGAACACCCACAATGTTCCTTATAGCCAGAGATCATTAGATCTCAGTTGCTTAGGTTTAAGGTGATATAAGGAAGCTATTTATGGCAAGCAAAATGTATTTATGTATTGTACTATGTTTCATTCAAAATAATAATTGATTAAATGATATAGTGATGCTGACATGTGTGATTTACATCCATAGTGAAGCCTAACTCTGCTTTTGTTGAGAAAAAAGCATTCCCCTCCGGGTGATCTATGTACATTACAAGGATTTTAACAAACTGTGTTGCAGATAACCTTTTGTTATTTCCGTTGAAATCTGCAGGGCTCTAATGAGGAAAACTGCTGGGCCTGCATCCCTTTAGATGTGTATGTTACCAAAAATGACATTTTTGTTGCAGGGGATGCCAGAAATCTGACTTGTATCTTAGGCTGGCCATACATGTTCAATTCTCTTGTGCAATTTTCCTTTAGATTTACCTTAAACTATGTAGCGCTAGGGCCTGCCTAAGTGGATACAATTAAACGTTGTTTAGTTTTGACCTCATATTATATGGTTTGTGGTAAATCTAAAGGAAAATTGTAATAGCCAATTGAATGTTTATGGCCAGCCTTAGGTAGACTTCTGGGAAAATTGGTGAGCCAATCACACAAGCAGGAAATTATGTTTCTGGGGTGTGGTCAGTACACATTTTGTGTACAGAACAGCTCCAGGTAGCCATATTGTATTGCATTTTCAGAAAATTGCAACAGCTGCAGATTGAAAAGGAAAGGTCATTTTAATAACATTCAATTACAATATGATTTGTGTCGCAATTGTATACACTATATTGTTTTTTCTTTATTTGCTATTTTTTTCCCCACGAAAGTGGAGTTACCCTTTAGGCTGCTGTTGCTGTGAAAATGTAAAAAAACTCTACCCTGTAAGTATGGCACAGTGCTAGTGACTCTGGGGGAATCCCAAGAGCAGGAAAATTGTGTGAAACAATATGTGTGTCAAACAAATGTATTACCATTAATGTTGCCTTGTTTATATGGAACTCAATTGCATTAGCTTATTTAAAGTTCAGTAGTATTGATGAATAAACCTAAAATATCCCAAGCCAATAAATATGAACATTATTGTTCATATTGTTCATATTGTTCAACATGAACAATATGAATATTATTGTGTTATGGAACCTTGTTATATAAACCTGTTAGACAATACATTTGTGGTGACAGATAAACCTTAGTAGAGTTCTTAACCTCCCTGGCGGTATGATCTTTTCCGATTTTAGGTGCTGAAAGCGGTACAATTATTTTGCACGTAATTCTTAAGGATGAGCAGCCCAAACCAACTATTTACATATGATTTTTTTTTTTTTTTTACTGTGCGCTCTTCTTTATAACATCTCAGGTATGATAAAATTTGAAACACAAAATCATAAATTATAATATAATAAATAACTATAAATAAGTTAAAGTATATATATATATATATATATATATATATATATATATAGTGTTTGCCTATCAGAGGAGCAGCAGGTAAATTCTATATTGCACTCTGCTTAACAGGGAGCACGATCTGTGAGTTAGGTATATAAAGCCAGGGGCACATGTGGTAGAGGTCTTTGGCGGGAAGCAGAGCCCCAGAAGGAAGGTGGCGGCTGCCTCATCTTCTGAAGTGGATAGTGATGGTCATAGGTAGGGATGATCGAATCGTTTGGGTCGACCATCGGTTCGACCCGAACATTGAATGTTCGAAGTTTGGCCGAATTCCGAACTTTTTGCTGAAAAAGTTTCGGAATTCGGCAACCAGAACCGACCAAAATGCAATGGGACAGGAACTGGGCTTTAAAAACCCGTGATTGGACCAGAACCATCAGTAAAAGCCAATTGAGGGGGCAGGAGGATGCTAGGAATGTGATTGGAGTGACTAGGGGGTCCAGAGGCCAATCAGTAGTGAATACACCCCCCAGTATATAACATAGCCCCGCCAAATCTCTAGCATTGTAATACAGGGATGTGGAAGAGAGTGGAAGCAGTTCTGTTACTCCTGCTTCAAAAGTGTCATTTAGCAATTATTAGTGTGAGGAAAGGGTTATCTAGTGTAGTTAGGGTACTATTTTCCACTATAGTTAGATTCAATAATCTAGTTTCTGTAGGGAAAGTATTAAGTGTCAGGGGACCGTAGTGTAGGGTTAACTGACTCTGACTGCTATGGCAGGGTGACCAAACCCTTCCATGTCAGGGTGACTGCCATAGAAAAAAGATTGTTTGTATTAGAATTGCAGTAGAGCAGGATAGTGGCTTCGCTACTTTCACAGTTGGCCGTTTTTGTTGCAGGCGTTTATTGGGCTTTTTTGTGGACGTCTTTGGAGGCAGGCATGATATCTGAACTTCTGTGTAGGGGTATATACACACACACACGTATGTATATATACACATACACATATATAGGTGTGAAAGTAGCAGAACCCTATGCCTGCGCTAATGAAATAATTTGCAGGCATAGGGCTACGCTCCTATCACACCTATATGTGTGTATGTGTATAAATACATATAAGTGTGTGTGTGTATATATACCCCTATATAGAAGTTCAGATGTTACGCCTGCCTCCAAAGACGCCCAAAAAAACGCCTGCAACAACACACCTGGGCGTTTTTGTTGCAGGCATTTTTTGGGCATTTTTTGGGCATCTTTGGAGGCAGGCATAACATCTGAACTTCTGTGTAGGGGTATATATACACACACACGTATGTATATATACACATACACATATATAGGTGTGAAAGTAGCAGAACCCTATGCCTGCGCTAATGAAATAATTTGCAGGCATAGGGCTTCGCTCCTATCACACCTATACATGTATATGTGTATAAATACATATAAGTGTGTGTGTATATATACCCCTACACAGAAGTTCAAATGTCATGACTGCCTCCAAAGACATCCACAAAAATGCCCAATAAACGCCTGCAACAAAAACGGCCGGGTGTGAAAATAGCGGAGCCACTATCCTGCTCTACTGCAATTCTTATACAAACAATCTTTTTTTTCTGGTTCTGGACATGCTACAGAGCTGAAACTTCACGGTACACTTTTTAGACCCCCCAGACACTAAATCCAAAGAAATCTCTTTTTATTTTCAATAATTTTTTCAATAATTGGCTCTCTATCAAAAATGACAATTTTTAAGAACTTTTTTTGTGTAATTAATAGTCCCTGGGGCATGACCCAGAACCCTAGGCACTTTTTAGGGGTATACATTGGGTTTTAGGGCTTCAAAATTGTGTTTTTTGATTACCGAAGTTCGGGTCCCATTGATTTCAATGGGGTTCTGAAATCCGGGCCGAACTTTCGGGATGTTCGGGTGTTCTGGTCGAACCAAACTTTTCAAAAGTTCGATCATCCCTAGTCATAGGCAGTCGGCCTGGTAAACCAGCAGTGTGGAGCTGAACCCAGAGGTCCAGGAGAGCTGACCGGAGGAGTTGGGGCACTGCGAGAATCTGGAAAGTAGTATCATGAGTACAGAAGATCTTGCCCAGGGGTCTGCCCAGGAAGAGGACCACTCCGGGGAGTATAGTCAGTGGACAGGTGTCAGCTAGTACAGAGAAAGAGGGTGCTAGGTGAGTGCCTTGAAGAGAAATACAAACATGAACATTTTACCTCAGATTCATCTAGTGGCAAGATGAAACAGCGGCCTTGCCGCATTCTCAAGTTAGAGTCCTCAGAATTGTGAATAGTTCAAATGTTGGAGTATCCCACTCATCCCTTCCCCTATCCCAACATAAAATAAAACAACAAAAACATCATCCCCTAGACTGATCATTGACTAAGCCAAGAACGTAAAGTACTAAGATTTTTGCTTGCAGTTGCTACGGGTAACCCAGGGAAATCCAAAAATGTTAACAACCAGATGCTCTTAAGGGGGCAGTGCTACATGTGTAAGGGGCTGTTTACTGGGTGATGAGGATGTGGAACTCCCTTCCACAGTTGGTGGTACAAGTATAGAGTGGGATAAGGAAGGGATATGGAAAATAGTAGCCTCACACACAATGTGTTTGAGACTGCAGGGTGGATTTACTAAGGCTGCATTCACACTTGAGCGTAGCATTTTTGCGTGTTTTTTTACCGCGATTTCCAGGCGTTTTTTTCAGGCGTTTTTGGAGGCAGGCATTGAAATTTAACAAAAACGCTGGTAATCAGCCCAAAAAGAAGCTCCTGTACTTTTTTCAGCTACAGGCGTTTTGCTTCGGGCGTTAAAACGCTCAGATCTGAACAGGGGCCATTTAAATTAATGGGGTTTTACTTGTTGGGCGTTTTGGAACGTTTTTTTTTTTAGCGTTTTTGGAGCTGAAAAACGCTCAAAAAACGCCCAGGTGTGAATGGAGCCTTAACCTGAAGAGTGCAAAATCTGGTGCAGCTATGCATGCTAATCAGCTTCTAACTTCAGCTTGTTGAATTAAGCTTCAGCAAAAATAACCTGGAAGCTGATTTTACACTCTCCAGTTTTAGTATATCCACCCCTATGTAACTATGTACATTATATTGTCAAAAGTATTGAGACACCTGCCTTTACAAGCACATGAACTTTAATGATATCCCAGTCTTAGTCCCAAGGGTTCAATATTGACTTTGCAAAACCTTTGTAGCTATAGCAGCTTTTACTCTTCTGGGAAGGCTGTCCGCAAAGTTTAGGAGTGCGTCTATGGGAGTGTTTGACCATTCTTCCAGAAGCGCATTTGTGAGGTCAGGCACTGATTTGGACGAGAAGGTCTGGCTCACAGTCTACACTCTAATCCATCCCAAAGGTGTTCTATCAAGTTGAGGTTAGGACTCTGTGCAGGCAAGTCAAGTTCCTCCACCCCAAACTTGCTCATCCATGTCCTTATGGACCTTGCTTTGCACACTGGTGCGCAGTCATGTTGCAACAGGAAGGGGCCATCCCTAAACTGTCCCCACAAAGATGGGAGCATAAAATTGTCCAATAAGTGTTGGTATGCTGACGTCTTAAGAGTTTCCTTCACTAGAAGTAAGGGGCCAAGCCCAACTCATGAAAAACAACTCCACACCATAACCCCTACCCCTTCTCCACCAAATGATTTGGACCAGTGCACAAAGCAAAGTCCATAAAGACATGAATGAGTGAGTTTGGGGTGGATGAACGTGACTGGCCTGCACAGGTTCCTGACCCCAGTTGCCACAACTTGATAAAGCTATATATAGCGAAACATGTAGTTGTGGCAACCAGAAGCTCTTTAGAAGTGTGATACTTAATCCGCCCTGCCTGGCCTCTGTGCATCCCCGCGGCATCATTTCCGGCTACTTCCGGTGACGTTATCCACGTGCCACTTCCAGTCCGCACTTAGGACTCGGCTTCCAACTACGCATTGGCCCCGGTTCAGTGTAGCGGCCGCACACAGAACCGTGTGAGCCACTACCATCGGAAGTTCCAGCCTTCTATCAGGGAGCACCTTTTTTTCATCTGAGTCACCTGATGTCATTGCGAGTCCCGCGATTATCACCAGGGATTCCCACAGCTCCCTATGGAGATCCAGAGGCTCCAGGGTCCGGTTTGAAAGTACTTTTATTGATTTAATATTTTTTATTGTATGTGTTCATTAAACTTTTGAGGCCCATTACAAAGACCATTCTCTGAGGTCAACATTTGTACTTTTCCCATCACAAGTGCACACCTGAGCGCCATCCTTCTCTTCTGTTTAACTGTCTGCATACACCATCCTGTGTTAAGGATCAGGCGACCGTGGCGCACTTGGAGTATAATCTTCACCAGTTTATATATTTTTTGGGGGTCATGATACAACATGGAAATTGCATGTAGGACTGGCGCTTGAACTTCGTTTGTGAAACTCCAAAGCAATAGAACACCTTTGGGATTAATTTGAGCAGGGACTGCGAGCCAGGCTTTCTCTTCCAACATCAGTGCCTGACCTCACAAATGCGCTTCTGGAAGAATGGTCAAACATTCTCATAAAAACACTCATAAACCTTGTGGACAGCGATCCCAGAACAGTTGAAGCTGTCGGAGCTGCAAATGGTGGGCCAACTCAATATTGAACCCTATGGACTAAGACTGGGATACCATTAAAGTTTGTGTGTGTGTAAAGGCAGGTGTCCCAATACTTTTGACAAAATAGTGTATGTAACTAATAAACTACCTAAAATCCCAAGGAAGAGGAGGAGAGGAACATTTAAGGGGGTGTGATATTTCCGAAGCAATAACTACAAGAACATATTGACCCACTTATTAATTTAAGTGGTTAATAGTTCTGGTGACTGTATCCATACAGTATGTGGGGTTAAAAGGAATGAACACTAGAAGGTAGAGTCATTGCCACACTGGCACATTTGAAAGTGAATAGCTGACACATTTTTCACTTTGGACTTGTTATGATCACTGGAATTATCTACATAGGATACACTATTTACCCACAAGTAAAGTTTGCACTGAAGATTGTGGTGTTCTGTACTTCTTTTGGTGGATGTGTTTATTTACTAATGTATACATATTGTATAGTGATGCTATGGCATGCTTAAATGTAGCACACTGTTGGGATTTTAGGCACTTTATTATTATTTAGCACTTTATTTACAGGCATATTATTAAAAACTTTACTAAGGTTTGTTTATCAGTAGGGATGATCGAACTTTTCAAAAGTTCCGTTCGGCCAGAACATCCGAAACGTCCCGAAAGTTCCGCCCGGATTTCAGAACCCCATTGAAATCAATGGGACCCGAGCTTCGGTAATCAAAAAACACAATTTTGAAGCCCTAAAACCCAATAAATGTGTGATTAATAGTCCCTGGGGTATGACCCAGAACCCTAGGCACTTTTTAGGGGCATTTATTGGGTTTTAGGGCTTCAAAATTGTGTTTTTTGATTACCGAAGTTCGGGTCCCATTGATTTCAATGGGGTTCTGAAATCCATGCCCCTAAGTTCTTAAAAATTGTCATTTTTGATAGAGAGATGACAAAACCCTTCCATATCAGGGTGACAGCTATAGAGAAAAGCTAGTTTCTCTTAAGTCACATTCGGTGCACTAATATGGCTTCTCCCCGGTCAGCTTGCTTTTTGGCTGCAGGCGTTTATAGGGATTTTTTGAGCACATGTTTGGAGTCAGGCATGACATCTGAACATGTGTATAGGGGGTATATATACACACCCATGTATGTACAGTATATATACACCTGCACATATATAGGTGTGAAAGGAGCAGAAAACACTAAAAAAAAAAACACAAACACAAAAAACACTTTTTTTGCATCTAACTAAAATGTAAAAGAGCACCCTAACTACACTAGATATCCCTTTCCTCACACTAATAAATGCTAAATGACACTTTTAAAGTAAAATTAACAGAACTGCTTCCACTTTCTTCCATGTCCCTGTATTACAATGCTAGGAATTTGGCGGGAGCTATCTTATATACTGGGGGGCGTATTCACTAATGATTGGCCTAGGGACCCCCTAGTCACTCCAATCACATTCCTAGCATTCTCCTGCCCTCTCAATTGGCTTTTGCTAATGGTTCTGGTCCAATCACAGGCTTTTAAAGCCCATTTCCAGGCCCATTCCATTTTGGTCGGTTCTGGTTGCCGAATTCCGAACTTTTTCAGCAAAAAGTTCTAAATTCGGCCGAACCTCGAACAGTCAATGTTCGGGTCGAACCGATGGTCGACCCGAACCGTTCGATCATCCCTATTTATCAGCAGCAGTACTGTATATTGGGTTTATATAGCTAAGATTCATAACACAGAGGTTCTTATTGACTAGGTTGGGATATTTTAGGTTTATTCATCAACACTATTGCACTTTAAATAGGTCCATGCAAATTAAGGTTCATGTAAACAATGTTATTTTATTGGTATTAAAGGGGAGTTACGGCCACAAAAGACATAGTCGATTTTGGGACATCTGCTTGCTTCTAGTCACCTGAACAAGAAATGTATAATTATGATTTTTTTATTTTTTTTACTTACCTTGATATTGAAGAAAATATGCTATGTATGGATGCTTAAATAATTTGAATTAAAAAACTTTTTCACCAAATGTAAAAACTTCAATAAAATGACGCATAGACACGCGAAATGCATTGTGGTTACTGCTGATACCCGGAAACAGGAAGGAAGGGCTTTTTGACACACAGGCTGAAATACAAGCCGATTGCCGCATGTAAACAGGGAATAGGAGACGCAAAGGGGATACTGCAGATCCTTGGAGGACTCTTTTTCCTGATATCCGCAAGCAATCCATACAAATTGCCCAGTGCCAGGAGGGCACAACAAAATGTAAGAAGCCATCTATTTGTTTTTTGTGTATGTTGATTAAAAAACCAACAGTATTACACTATTGTCCGGCTATCTTATATATCTTTATACATGCACATACGGATCGTATACTCTATGTATGAGTGACGCATGAATAGGAGCAGGATACTCTGGAGACAGGAGTCGATTAATGGTCTGATCCACCTAGTGAAAGGGATCACAAGCGTTGGGGGTCCTTGCGACCTGCCCCTATCTGGTAAGAGGCAACGAGTGACACTCTCCTACACTTGAAGCACTACAGATCCAAGCGATTATATTACTATAATTTTTTTGCATGAATTGACTTGGACTAAACTATAAATATTTATTGAGCACAGTTTTCACCTTAATCACTTTAAAATTTTGTGATCACATTAATTTATTAATAGATGCACTAAGTTTGTAACAATTATTTGTGGATACACAATTAATATTGTTTAAAAGGTTTATGTAAATTTTTGCACAGTAGCTTGTAAGCACTTGCACTTTATTATTCAAGATAATTGTTTTTTATTGTTTTTTATTGAAGTTTTTACATTTGGTGAAAAAGTTTTTTAATTCAAATTATTTAAGCATCCATACATAGCACTTTAGAGATTACCAGCGCCTTTTACCATATATTTATTATCTATTTATTGTTATATTAACAATTAAAAGGGCAGCAGGTTCAAATATCTTTTAAATAGGGCTGGGCGCCTTCACAATCTTTTTTTAATTGAAGAAAATATACTTACCTTTCTTCCACTTCCTCCCTCTGCGGCTGCGGCCCGCGTCGTCACTTCCTCTTTGCATTGATTCCTGGGAGCTGAACGTCATCGCTTCCAGGAATCAATGCGCCTACACCGGCCCCGCTCGTCACTTCCGGTGCGGCGCCTCATTCCCTGCTAAACAGCTTCTGGGTGCACCGGAAGTGACAAGCGGGGCCGGTGCAGGCGCATTCTGGGAGAAGAGGACATGGAAGAGGAGGCAGAAGAGGACGTGCTGGCTTCAGCTGTCCGCATCCGAGATGGCAGCGCTGGAGAAGAAATTTTCAAGGTAAGTATTTCTTCTAAAAGGTAAGTGCGAACCGGGACAAATCAGAGGCTATCCATTGTGAAATGTGCTAGACCTAACTGTCCCGGGGGTATTTTCATTGAAAATTTTTTTGGTGGCCGGAACTCCGCTTTAAGTTTGTTTGACATAAATAGAGTATTGTTTCACACAGTTGTAGTACTTTACTTGTTTATCACATATATTTTAAGGATGTTTATGGAGACATCATTGGCTAGGTGCTGGGGTGTCTATTACTTACATTTATAGATTGAAGGTGTAAAAAACTATATTTAATCCTTTATTTAAGGCCGCAGAATCCACAGGTGTGTCTAGGTAGAAAAAAGTAGAAATGTATGACTGTGTGATTCATGCAATTGTCTTAAGGCCCCATTCACACTTGTGTGCCTTGTCCTATGACTTGGGACTGCAAAGCCGCATGACAAGTCGTACTCCATGATTTCCAATTAGTACTCTTCATATCTGTGCGACTTCAAGTCACAACGACTTTAATGTAGTCCCTGCACTACTTTCGTCCGACTTTGATGCATTTTGAGGTCCAGAGACCTCAAGATTATGCAGGCATTGCTCAAAATCCAGCTTCAAACGCGCTGCAAAATCGCGTCAAAATCGTGGCAAAAATCACATGACTTTTAGGTCAGACAAGTGTGAAAGGGGCCTTAGATTGGAATAGGGATGTTAAACCTGAAAAGGGCACATCCATTTGGCATTTAGATAGCATTGCATGTATCAGATCCCCCTAATTTTATAGATGGACCAACTTATATACAATGACAGCTAAACAGTATTTTCATAGAGCTATTAGGTTGGGACAAAATTTTACTTTGTAAAGGCTGTTTCTTTTTTTTTTTTTTTTGGCTTTTCAAAGACTTCCTTATGATCTCCGGTTTACAAACAATCTTGTACTATGGGAGAAAATCTTTAAACGGTCAGTAGTCTCAGGAGGGAGACCAGGCCAGGAAAGGTCTAAGGTTTTTCATTCTACCTTGGGCCCCCTGTTTTAGAGCTATCTCCTGAAGCTAAATGCCATCTGGAAGAACTCATGATGTTGGGGGACCTTCTGGAGGTGTCTCTGGATGAGACGCAACATATATGGCATATTTTCCAAGCCACACATCCTCCATTAATGGAGAGGTTCTTGCACGTTATGGAGGATGACAGCCTGGACGAGAAACCTGTGAAGGTGAAGAAAGAGTCATCAGAGAAGAAAGTAAAGGCTGTTTCTTAGCAAGTGCCCCAGGGCTAATAATCTAAAAAAAAAAAACTACTTGTGTGCACACGTAGGGACAATGGATACTTTCCACATGTGGATAACTGAACTCTTTTTTTGGATAAAGCTTTTTAAAAATATATTTATTGTGAGATCATTGTGTCTGCATTTATTAAACTTCATTACATGCTGGTTGTTGGGACAAAACTGATTTTACAAATTACAGTGCCAAATGAAATTGCAGAACTAGATAAACCAGTTAAAAAGCCCTTCAAAGGTTTATCTATTTCTTTGATGTCATTAGATGTTATACATCACAACGGCTTTGAAAAGACATCCTCTGTCTGTTCTAGGTAACTCTGGTTTAACTATTATCCTGTACAAGTAGTAAACTATTGCATGAGAATCTGGCCTGGCTTTAAAAATATAAAAAAATGCTTGTCCCCACTCAAGGCTGGATTTATACTTCTGGTCTCCTGAGTCCATTTTCCTGTACTGTTGCCCTCCTACCTACTCAAATGGCCTGGTTTCTTATTACACTAAGAACATCAGAAGGTACGTCAAGGGTGGGGAGGGAAAAGCTAAAACAGACAGTCTGAAATCCCTGCTTCACTACACACTACAGCTAAAATCAGGAGTGCAGAAGCAGATGGGAATGGATTTCTGACAAGAATTAACAGGATGAGTAAGGGGATTGTATAGTTGGTATACTATGTATACTAGGCCATGGCCTATGTATTGAAGAATGAGTGGACAATGCCAGTGGGGGACTCCAGAAGAGGAAGTAAGGAACTGCCCTGCGCAATGCAATTGCACAGAACATATAAGTATAACATGTTTTATATTTTAATGATGCTAGAAGAGAGAATATCATCTTGGATCGTTTCTGCTTACCAGAAAGATTGCCAGGTAAATCTATATTGTTCTCTGCCTACCAGAGAGCAGGATCTGCTAGTGAGGTCTGCTCATTGTGCTCTGGTGCAGCTCAGTTCGTCTGAAGTGTTTTATACTGGTCCAATAGGGAGGCATATTGGACAGTGGGAGGAAACCTGACAAATGAGTGCACAGGCATTTAGTATAGCCCTGGTGATTAGCAGAGGAAAGTGCATCAGTGCATGCTAGTATACTGTATAAATGCCAAGGGCACATGTGCTGGGGGTCTTTCAACTGGAGAGCGGGGTCCCAGAGGGAGGAGGTGGCTGCCCCTCCTCTGTAGAAGTTGCCATGTGGCCTCAGGTGGTCGACCTGAGGGCCTTAGAGTTAGAACTGAACCTGGGAAGTCCTGCAGAGCTGGCTGGAAGGGAGACACAGGAAAGGATCGGATTCTGCATACAGTGAGTACAAATCTGTGTCATGTGGCCTGTCCTGAGAGGGCCATCCCTTCAGCTAGAAGAGTCAGTGTACAGGTATCAGTAAAGGGGATGCTAGAGAGTGTCCTGAAGATAATGTTGTGCATCAAGTCTGTTGCTGGACAGAGAGCAAGAAGACTTAACCCTTTCCATACAAGTGGCAGTATGGTTAAAGCAGTGTGACTGCTTCCACAAGTAACCTGGTGAGTTGTCCTTATCAACTGTAAATAGTTCAGGTTGAAGTATCCCACTATTCCCTTCTCCCATCCAAGTTCCACAATAAATACCAAAAACCAAAACCCCTGGACTGTTTATTGAGTAACGAGCCATTGGGAGTAAGGATGGATGTGTGAACTGTCCCTAAGTTACTGTCTGCAGACAATCAGAGGAGGCCCAAGTAGTCATCATACAGCAAGCCCTATAGGGACAGTGCTATAATGAAAAAAATAACAACCTTTAGCATCACTTTAAGTATTGCTGATAAAGTAATTTATAATTCATACAAATACAAGAGAAAGTTTCCCCAATCCATTCAGTTAAGGTCACATCTGGCAACAGTCTATATGCAGTACCCTCCCCACCCCTGTCAGACATCCCTAGCTAAATATTCTTAGGAAACTAAAGTGGTTCTGAAAAACAGAATTTTTTTTATCTTAATGCATTCTCTGAATTAAGTTAAACACACCATATAATTGTTTCCCCTCAATCCTAAACACTTACCAGCCTCCTCTCATGATCCAGTGCTGTCTCAGTTGCAGAACCACTCCTTTCACTACGGTGCCATAGGCTACTGTTGCTGTCAGTCAAATCCTGTCGAAAGGCAGCAGGGGATGTGGCCAAGCCGCACTAAGTTTGTCTATGGGTGCACATAGCCCTGCTCAGGAACATGCCTGTACAGGTGACCCTATAGCACAGGGCTTGCAGGAAGTAAGATGATACAGTTCCAATAAGGGACTGCTAAAGAAGAGGTAGGGATAATTTATAGGCAATATTGTTGAACATAGCAGGTAATCATGACCCTATTTTTTATTTTAATTAAAAAAAATGTATATTAGTCAAGCTATATTTCTCCAAGTCAATTGTAATTTTTGTTTGCTCCTGATATAAAGCAGTGCCTGATTCCTGCTTCCTTCCATCTACATAAGCTAACCATATATGTCTGTCCAGTGTGAATATTCACATCTGCAATTTAAGTCTAGCCAGTAGATATTCTGTAGACTTGATAAGGATTTTATTGTTTTTGGATCAGGTCTAAACTACAGAACTGAAGAAGTAGATCAGGGAAGAAAAGCCATTTTGTATAACCATAAAGCAAAAAGCAGAGTCTACATATGTAATGAACAGATAAATCTTCCCCATGGGAATAGACATCTATAACAGAAGCACAGAATAAACAGAAACAACATTTTCAAAACAGCACTGGTAAATATGATAAACAAAATACTGTAAGAAAAAGAACGTTTTTCTGTAACAATTTTGGTATAGAATTTTTTATTTTTTTTGCTTATCTTATCACACCATAGAAAGTATATATCTAAACAAGTGTCTGCCAAAAAGACCTTGAAGATTGTGAGTATCGCTGCTGCGAATAGAAAAAAAGATAATTGCTGTAGAGTTTGTATGTTGCATAGGTATTGATGTTCATCATGAATAGCATATTTGACAAATTCTGGAACATAAATGATATACAATTGTTAATCTTGCTATTTATTCAGTAGTGTGGTGTCTATTCGCCATTGTGTTTGGCCACTTTAGAGAAGTATATGGCTTATTTCTCTGTAGTATGTATTCATTATAATTCATAACAAGAAAATGCAGCATTTCAAGGGAAAATACACTGTACGGGATTTAGTCACAGTGATCTTTATAAAATAGTGATATATATCTATATTAATCTATATCTATATTATAATATTATTTTCTTGAGCATTTATTGGTTATTACTTCTTGTTATACTAACTTACTTTTCAGAAATAGCAGGTAACTAATTTCATTTTTTTGCAATTTCTAGTGCATAAAAATCTGACATCAGCAGTATGGTGGAGTATCCAGAGGCTAAGCAGCAAGAAGCATCAATGATTGAAGTGGAGAGGACAGAAATTGGTGTCTCAATTGGTAGGTGTGGGATCAGAAGCCACAATTTATGTTTCTGTTGGTTAAGCAGACAGAAGTCAGACAAATTTAGGGAGTAAAAGTCATACTGTAATCATTACCAAGATATTGACAAAATAATCAGCATTACATAGAGTCTCTGGGAAAAAAAAAAAAAAAACATTGGGGAAGATTTACTAAAACTGAATCAGTTACTGTAGAATATCGTGTAGCTGTGAAAGGTAGCCAATCAGCTTCTAAAGCCCCGTACACACGAGTAGGAATTCAGCCGGGAAATTTAGTCCGACGACCGATCTGCCGATTTTCGGCTTGTTAGTATGGTGCAGCCGAAAAAATCCTGGTGTGCAGGCTATATAATTTTTGTCGACCGTCAAAACACGTCCGATTTTCTCCTCATTAGTACAGATTTTGATGGGGAAAAATCTTATGAGCAAGACTAGGCATGCTCAGAGATGAAAGAACACAAAGAAAGCAATCCAACACATGACATCACTTCTGAAGTAGAATTCTGTCGTGAGAGAAAATTCGTGTGCAGTCTAGAGCACATTCCAACCAACAGACATCACTCTGGACAAAAGACAGACGACCGGTCGGTGGAAATTCGTTGCGTGTGTACGAACGAGGCTTAACTTCAGCTTGTTCGATCCCACAACAGTAAAATCAGTCTGTATGTGTAGTAAAGCATGCTTGTTATACTCACTGCGAAACCTAGGAGGTTAATCCTGCACAGTATGAAAAAAGGCCATCTCCTTATTGAACAGAGACTTGGGGGCGAGCTGCACATGCTCAGTTTGACCAAAAAAATGCACCAAACTGAGCATGTGCAGCTTGCCCCCACATCTCTGTTCAATAAGGAGATGGTTTGGGGACAGTGGAAGAAGGGGAGGGCCAGAGAAGACAGCCTTTTTACACACTGCACAGGATTAACCCCTTAGGTTCCACAGTGAGTATAACAGGCAGGCTTTACTACATATACAGACTGATTTAACTTTTGTGGGTATTGCTAGATAGTCATATTTTTTTTCTTGGGAGAGTGCAATTGATCAGCGCAAGGCCAATCAGCACTGTTCAGACAGAGGGTCAGGGGCCCTGCAGCCTCATAGGACAGTCAGAGTAGAATGAAAACTCCTACAAGCTTTAACCAGACACTGATAGAAGTCACATGACTGTTCTAACTATTGATGAGAAAAGATATTTAGCAGTTTATATTTACTAAAACTATTGTATTTCCATGTTGATTTCAGGCGATCCCTGAAAACTAATTTCTTCAGGGAAGCCTATCACACCGCCAACTAATCTGCCATCAGCTCCTTTGACTTCCTATCACACCGCCAACCAATCTGCCATCAGCTCCTACTCTTACCTCTTGTAACACCCCATTAGATTGTAAGCTCTTCTGAGCAGGGCCTTCTAAATCCTATTGTATTTTATTGTATTTTATATGTACTGTCTCCCTCTAATATTGTAAAGCGCTGCGTAAATTGCTGGCGCTATAGAAATCCTTATTAACCTCCTAGGCGGTAATCCCGCCTATAATCCCACCGTATATATATATATATACCGGTATATATATAATATATGCATATATATATGCATATATATATATATATATATATATGCGCACACACACACATATATATATATATATATATATATATATATATATATATATATATATATATATAAAATTATATTATTGATTCAATTATAATTCATGCGTTATATATTATATACACACATATATCTATAATATATAATGCATGAATTATAATCTAATCAATAATATAATTTTATTATATATATTATATATTAAATAATAAAATAATATTATTGATTCGATTATAATTCATGTGTTTGTGTTTCAAATTTATCACATCTGGGATGTCTACTAGAGTCTTATTTTGGTCAGGTTTAAGTCAGTAATTACTAAGAATTGTAGGCCTATAATACATAACGCCAAATTTCCATGAAAACAATTGTACCGCTTTTGGTATGTAATTCCTGACATAATCATACCGCCAGGGAGGTTAATAATAATAATATTCTTTGTACTGTGGGAGACCAGATATAGTGAATGCAGGGTACGGGGCTAAGTAACACTTTAAGCTTTGAAAATAAAACACTGAAGCTGATTGGTTACTATGCAGGGCTGCACCAGATTTTACATACTCCGGTTTTAGTTAATCCTCCCCCCCAAAAAAATAAAAAATAGCAGCAATAGCGAGACAAGCTAAATGGTTTGAAGGAGAAGCTCTGGATTCAGGAACCAAGAGACAGACCAAGTTATTCCAAGGAAAAGGTCAGGATTTCAGAGACAATTGAAATTCCAAAAGCAACACAAAGAAAAGCAGGACTGAGGAAATTAGGATTCTAGCCAAATACACAAACCAGAAATAGGAAAGTAAGCCTGAAACAGGACCACAGGAATTGCAGGAACATTGTGATTGAGTAGCAAACTAACATACCAGTCACTTCGTAACATAATACACCAGCTGCCATTATAGAGGAAAGACTCCAAAAATATTGTCATGGTTTGCTTGAGCAAGGCACAATCATTGAACGGCAGGAGTAAAAGACTAGATACGGGAACTACAGTACCCATTCCTGTATCTAGTCTTTTACTCAAGCAAACCATGACAATAGGTGAAAGAAAAAAGATTACAACAGCAGAGAAAACAGTATACAGTAAACCCCCGCTCCATCGCGGTTCAGTTTTTGGGGTCCCGGTATATTGCAGGTTTTTTTGTAATGTTATTTTACTATATAAATCATTAAAAATGATTTTTTTTTGTGTTTTCCATAGCTCTTGCTATGTCTCTCATTATCTTTTATGTGTTTAAATTAGTTTCTGATGTTTTAAAAGTGTGTTTAAAGACCTTAAAATGCTTTTACACGTACAGTGACAGTAAAAAAAAAACATGCCTACAATGCATTTTAATAGGGTTTTTCTATTTCGCGGATTTTCACTTTTCGCGGCTGGGTCCGGAACGTAACCCCCGCAATGGAGGGGGGTTTACTGTAGAGACCTAGAATATGCATAGATATGTGCAGGCTGTAGGATAGTATCCAGGATGATTTGTGACAGTCTATGTCAGTGATGGCGAACCTTTTTGAGCCCGAGTGCCCAAACGTCATCCCAAAACCAACTTTTTTTTTTCAAAGTGCCAAAACTGCAATTTAACTGCAGACACCCAGCCACCCAGGTGATAATCGCACACTGCAAGATGGATTGTAGTCAATTCAGCACTCACCTGGCTACGGCGTCCAGTGTTGGTATGCCTGGAAGCAGCTTCTCCTTTTGTTGGAGACTTCAATCACCCTCCTCACTATTGATGGTGTCCTCTCAGCACCGTCTTCTTGCTCCTCTCTGGCTGGTTACACTCCAGGGGCTGTTGTGGCTTGGGCTCTCTCTCCCTCCTCTCAGCCTCCTCTCACTCTTGTCTCCAAACTCCTCTCACCCTTCTCTCTCAACCCTTTATTTTCCTGGGCTCCAGGCTGCCCCTCCTCTTATTTTCTCAGGGCATGCTGGGGCTGAAGTTTTTCTTTAATTGAATAAAATTGAGGCATAGTCTTCAGTGACTACATGTCTCATGGTGCACTGTTCCTGGCTCCTCATTGGTCCCTGGCTTCAGGCAATGGGGAGGAAGGAGGAATCAAAAGTGGTAAGCGATCTCTGCAAGTGCCACTCTGTCCCTATCCTGTGCTGCTTGACAGAAGAAGGGGGCGAGCGGGGGAGATACACTGACAGACCGCGCTCACTTCTCCCCTTGTTACAGTGCGGGCAGTGGCGGCGGCTCTCAGGTGCCCACAGAGAGGGCTCTGGGTGCCAGCTGTGGCACCCGTGCCGTAGGTTCGCCATCACTGGTCTATGTTGTAGCAAACACAATGTCACTATAAGTGGCATTCAAATAAAAAAATAAATAAACTTTTCCAATGAATCTGTTTGGAGGAAAGGACCAAAGTTACATTGGTCTAGTCTAGAATATAATTACTCTTTAGTAAATCACTCCCTTAGTTAAGATATTTAAGCATAACACCTGAAACACAAATGTTGCTTAGCATGTAAATTGATTGCTGATATCTATACAGAGCATGGCACATCTGCAGAATAATTGATAGTAATGAGCTTCTCCCCGTTATGCAACTTCAACTGAAATCCATATCTCTAATAAACCGTTTACCTTTTAATTATTGTTCTATCATCAGGATTCATAACCCATAGCCTTGTCTGAGATATGTCCTCCTGGAAGTACTACATCATTACTGAGGCTATATGCATAAGCCATGTAAATACTTTGAGCTCTTTACACAAATGGGCATAATACTTTGCTTTTGGTAGTCATGACAGGATGTCAAGGGGACCATGGAAAAAAGCCAATGCTCATTAATTCAGCACTTATAACATCAATTATACACTCTGAGTGACTAGTGACAAGGGAGGGATTAGTCAAAACACAAATGCCCTATGAAATGCCCATCAGGCCGAAATGCATCCATCCATTCAAGGTTAATGAGGCTATGCAAAGAATTCCATCAATTACCTGGTAGGCTTTTTGGCACCAGTGTCAGCAAGCATTTATCTTGTTTGATAAGTTATTCTTTTGCCACCTGTATTACACTATGGCTTTCTGATACAGCTGTTATTAGTGTGTGGCAGCTGTAAAATGCGCAATATTGGAGATGGTTGTATTAGATAAAAATCCAAACATCTACATCTTGTAATAGTAATATTCATATCTCTAATGGGTTATCAAGTGCTCCTCAACGGGCAATACCTTTACAAATTGGCTGACTCTAAAAATTGATCACTAAATGACACAAAGTGGTTCAGCTACAAGCATTGGGGGCCATCACTATGATATTACCCATCACATTTTTTGTATTGAGATGCCTAAAAATATATTGTATATGTAATCTTATAGTTTTTAGAGCTATATTAAGAAAACATACCACTATACTGAAGTAAATAATATTTATCTCACAGATAAAATTAATTCAATCTAAACATCTTAAAACTTAGAAGAACAGCAACAGTCCCCAGGTAAATA
Source organism: Pelophylax lessonae (assembly GCF_965119305.1). Classification (NCBI taxonomy): domain Eukaryota; kingdom Metazoa; phylum Chordata; class Amphibia; order Anura; family Ranidae; genus Pelophylax; species Pelophylax lessonae. The sequence continues at coordinate 341,349,920 of NC_138770.1, forward strand.
CCAATAGACTGAAAAGCTAAACAGCATATCACTAACATATAAAACTTGTTATTGTGAGAGATCAGTATTTCCAATGGAATCATTAGAGAAATGTGTATAGATCTAGATTTTATGGTTCATTTAGGCCTGTTTCTTTGAGCAACTCTGACTGTGCAGGAAAATCATTGCCCATCAATATACCTTTCAGCATCTTCTTTAGAGCTACACGTATATTGTCTCTAACCACTAAAGCATAAATTAATTGATATTACATGCCTTTTTAAAAATGTGATATTGTCTTTGTTTTTCATTTCATTTTTGTTCTTTTTATTTTATATGAATATACCTAGAATAATCACTGAAGCGCTCTGTAATTAAATCCTCTCTCCAAATTATACAAACTAAACAAAAACAATATGTATCTTAAAAATACAATCTGTGCACAAAATGTGCAATATAACAAAAAACATCAGAAAAATATATAATGGGAATCAGTATATCATAGCAGATATAGTTCTTGAAATATATATCCTAAAGAAAAAATGTCCAAAACGGTAATGCTAGTCCCATACAACATCCAATCTTCATGTGACAACAATCTTCAGAAAGTACAACAAATATCTAACATGTGCATAAGGAATTCACACTTTATCCCCCAATTAAAACATCACTGATGTGCCCACCAACAAAGCTCCTCTCTGGGTGTCCTCTCACCTGCTTTGATGGACCCCCACTAACAACAGGAGGTCAAATATGCTTATTAGAATAAGGATGCATAACAGCTTGCCTTTACAGCCACTTTTTATACTGGAGTGGTCATCAGTCTCCTCTAGAATAATAAGTGAAGTGCTCTGTAATTAAATCCTCTCCCTAAATTATACAATCTGGTTTGATGGACCCCCACTAACAGGAGGTCAAATTCGCTTATTAGTATAAAGATGTATCACAGCTTGCATCCAGGGCCACTCTTCATACTGATTATTAGTCTCAGTCTCTAATATAGATGTCATAGAAAATAAAAGGCAAGATAGTGCAGACTGCAAACCACTATTTTATTTCAAAAACTTGTAAAAATAAACTCAGAAAGGGCAAAAGGCCTCCTCCATTTAACGCTTAGAGCAGAATCCCTTCACAAAAAGCTAGATAGACTGAGTTCTTCAGAACACAAGCTGATGTCCCCTTTACACACAGCTGACTCCCTAGCACGAGAGGAGTGGTGGCAGCCCACAGTCGAAGAACTCTCACAGTGATCTGTACTCTCAAAATGTCCTTGGAATGTTGGTTGCCTCCTGCCAACATCCATGCGACACCTTATTCCTGTGATACATTTATAGAGTGTGGTTCCTGCGCTATCTTGGAAGGGTCAGCTAATCACCCTAATGCTGTATATACATAAACTGATACCAAATAAAACCGTTTCAATATACAATATAAAGAGGGTTGTATAATAATAATAAGTGCCCAATCCACAATTTGTGCAAAATTCAGATGCAATATAGGTGACCTGTGGGGCTTATTATCTTCCTCCACCTTTACTCTCCGTGTTCCGGATCCTTTCAGTGCTTTCACTTCTAAGTGTTCTAAATGCTCACCTCAGTGAGGTCAGTAATACACCTGTATCACTTGACCCTCTATGGATCTGGTTCCTTTGTCCCAACGCCGTTCACTTCCTCCTGGGGAGATTCCTGTATCTCCTGATTTTGTTCGCTCCTTTCTCCTGGGGGATGTACACTGGTTTTCTATGGGGGGCTTTCCTAGGGTTCTTCCGTATTTGTCTCCTTATTTGCTCCCACTGTTCCTTCAGGCTCATACAAATAATGATAGAAAATATAAATATGTAGCGCTAAAACATAATATTAAAAAAGTCCAAAATAGTCCATATAAAAGAATTTCAGAGATCCCAGTGAAAATGCACAGCAATCAGCACTGAATAGCAAGAGAAGGAAATCCGCCACCAAGTAAAGTGCCAAAACACGCTTACCAGATGGAAATAATAAACGGGCATTCAAGTTATCTCATGGCAAACTGCATATCACTGTCATAGGATCTTCATCCCAATCCACTTCACAGAGGGAAATCTCATAGGTATATTATCAAATGTCGCATCAGATCAGGAACCACTCATAAAGAAAGGATAATGACCCTCATAGTGTAGTAAGTAACCATTAGTTGTTTAATCAAATTACATAGGAATACAACCCACATGAAGCAGGGGATATCTGAGCATGTAAAACGCCGATCAGCGTGGTTCCGGATCCAACCGTCAAAATGGCCGCGGTTGTCCTCTACTGCGCATGCGCGTCCAGGCGTCCAATCGGGAGCGGCCCAACGCGTTTCATCATACGCAAATGCCGTCTTCAGGGGCATGAAATAATGGGGCCATCATGGTGCCCCCCCCCCCAAAAAAACAAACAAATCCACACCAGACAATGACCTGAGCATACAGTCTGTCAGGCCAGGAAAGGCGGGAGAACGTTACCAGACCATATTTATTGTGATCATCAGGCATGACGGGTGAAGATGGAGGTGCCTGCAGCACTGACTTCTCGGCAAGGGAGGGCTTAGTTTTCAGGTAAGTTTACCATAATATGCACCCCCTAAGGATGGTCAGCTGTTGTAAACACCGCGCAATTGTCCGTTAAAGTGATGCAGTCCTGAATTGCAAAATATGGCCTGGTCATTAAGGGGGAAAATCTTCCAGTCCAGAAGTGGTTAAAGCTTGGAGCAGTTTGCAGTACAGTACATGAACTTTCACTGCATGTACACTGTTAAATGAGTTTGCATTGATTTCAGCATGTATGGAGCATTTTGCATATGCTGAAACCAATGCAAACTCATTTAACAGTGCACATGCAGTGAAAGTTCATGTACTGTACTGCAAACTGTTCAATATTTGTTGAACATATATTTGCTGCAAAAATTAAATGGAATTATTAATTGTAATTGCTAAATTGCCAATATAGCAGTGGTGGTACCGTGGTAACCTAAAATCGTTCCTACCTGCTGTCGGATCGTCCTGGCCTGGCTGGGGGTTTCCTTGTCCTCCTCTTTGACATAGACCCCGCCCGCTGCGGGGAGAAGCTAGTATCTCACAGGCTGCGCTGAGGAGGGTAGGCGGAGCATTCGAGCATTAGGCTCCACCCCCACCCACTGATTAAAGAGCAGCCGGTTTGGCCACTCACTGCGGCTCTATGGGGGCGCCAGTTCCTCCCTCCCTAGCAAGTACGCCCCTACACTGAAAGCCGAACTAAGTGTGTGGAGTGTGGGAGGCGGTGCGAGGCAGGCAAGGACCAGGTGAGTGACGGGAGCAGACAAGGCGGCGGGACACGTATACAAGATGACCGGAGCACTGCAGACATGTCTCGGATCTGGTTTTTTTATGCGGGGAGCGGCATTTTTGTTGCCCCCCAAAAAGTGTTGGCCTAGGCCAAAATACAGCAGTGATGCTAGTATGCAATGCATACTAGCACATTATGGCTTTACTCCACAGGGACCCCCCACTCTCTGAGGAGATAGAGGTGCAAAGACCACTAAGAGGGAGACATCAGAGAGAGAGAAAAACACACATCAGAGAGCGAGATAGAGACATCAGAGAGGAAAAAAAAAAACAATATAGAGAGATAGACTTCAGAGAGAGAGACATCAGAGAAAGAGGGAGACATCAGAGAAAGAGAGAGACTTCAGAGAGAGACATCAGAGAGAGGGAGAGAGACATTAGAGAGAGACATCAGAGAGAGACTTCAGAGAGAGACATCAGAGAGAGAGACACACACATCAGAGAGAGAGAGAGGGACATCAGAGAGGAAGACATCAGAGAGAGAGGGAGAGAGACATCAGAGAGAGATAAGCATCAGAAGGAGACTTCAGAGAGAAAGACATCAGAGAAAGAGAGAGACAGCAGAGAATACAGAGAATACAGAGAATACAGAGAGAAACTCTGTGTATAGATGGGAGGGGAATAGTGCAATGTTAGTTCTTCACCCCCTGCCCCCCAAGCTTTGGTGCTATGCCAAGCCCACAGATCGGCAAATTTCTGAGGGCTACAACCAAATGAATATGAGTGTCTGAGAGGTACACACAATGTGAATTAGGTTATAACACAATTATCTACTAAATTGTGCAGAATGGTGTTGTGTGGGTTTTAGTTTACAATTACTTTAAAGCAGTAGTAAAGTCTCAGCTCCCTGTCATTAGGAATTTTAACCACTTAAGGACTGGAAGGTTTTACCCCCTTAATGACCAGGCCATTTTTTGCGATACTGCACTGCGTTACTTTAACTGACAATTTTGTCCTTTTTTTTCCCCCACAAATAGAGCTTTCTTTTGGTGGCATTTGATCACCTCTGCGGTTTTTATTTTTTGCGCTATAAACAAAAAAAGCGTAACAACTCTGAAAAAAATATATATTTTTTACTTTTTGCTATAAAACATTCCCAATAAAGAAAAAAAATAAATACATTTTTCTCATCAATTTAGGCCAATATGTATTCTGCCACATATTTTTGGTAAAAAAAAATGCTAGTAGATGTATATTGATTGGTTTGCGCAAAAGTTATTGCGTCTACAAACTAGGGGATAGATTTATGTCATTTATTTTTATTTTATTTCACTAGTAATGGCGGCGGACAGCAATTTTTAGCAGGACTTCGACATTGCGGCAAATAGATTGGACGCCTAACTGACACTTTTGAGAGGATCAGTGACACTTATACAGTAATCAGTGCTACAAATATGCATGGTTACTGTACTAATGACACTGGCAGGAAAGGGGTTAACACCAGGGGTGATCAAAGGGTTAAGTGGGTTGTTTTTTAACTATATGGGCGATGGGCTCACTGGATGAACACAGAGACCTGTGTTCCTAAATAGGAGGAACACAGGATCCCTGTGTTCATCTCTGACAGCACTTGTTTACATCGGCAGACTGCCGTTCCATCTCCATGGGGAGCGATTGCGGGAGGCCGGCAGACATCGGGTCCGCCAGACCCACTGATTGGCTACCCCTCTGTCCAATCGGTGCATGTGTGCGTCTCCGGAAGTGCGCTCTCCCCCCCACACACACTATCTGTTACACGAAGCGACGTACATGTACGTCATTTGGCGTAATAGAGCCAACCCGCCGCAGTAAAACTACAAAAGCTGGTCAGCAAGTGGTTGAAAAAAAACACATGTTTTGCATTGGTACATGTCCTCTAGGACAGTGCCAAACCCCCCATGCCATTTGTTTTACAATCTCTTTTCTATTCGCCGATAAAATGCTCATTACTATTATTTACATTCAGCACCCATTTACTTTACTGGGATTTGTCTTTCACACCAGAATTTCTGAGAATCTGCCTCGAACCGAATCCAGGTACATTTGGATTAACTTTCATTATGACCCTATGTGAGTGCTTGTTTGGGGGAGACACATTTATAAAACTCTTCACTATTTTTTGGGCTTATTCAAACATAAATCCCATTGTTTTCTGATGGCAGGTGTGACTGAGTTGAAGCTCATTTACTGTTCAAAAGCATGTTTTTATGCTTTTTTCATTGTTTGAGTGTTCTGAAATTCTTCTGATCAGTTGTTATGGTAACACCACTTCAGTCATAGATTTATTTGTATTGTTTATCTTGTTGTCATGGTAATTTTATGCCCATATGATGTCACTAAAAGTTCACACTATACTAAAAGAAATGACAATGTGGTTAAATAGATATATTTTCTGTTCTGTGGTGCAGTATGTTGCAATATATATTGAGAAAAGGGCAAATAGGGCTCTCAGTGTCTGCCTGCAAAGATACCACTGTGACAGTTGTTTCATTCATTTTGCATATGCATTTGCAAATATCTGTTTCTTCAAAACAAAGGCTCTTGTTAAATAAAGAGTATTCCACCATTTGGATAATTAGAAGAGGAATGTTCGTAAGACTTATTACTCTTGTGAACTGCATAGCATGACTAGCAGTAACACCATCACAAAGTCCAACCCATTGATTTTCACTGAAGTTTTTCTTGTGCTTGCCCACTTGCTGAACATCAATAAATATTTATTTAAATGTTGCTTTTCCATTGTATGGTAGTGCCGTACCATTTTTGAAAGTAGTGCATGCGCTGTTTTCCCTGTGTTCTGGTGGGATTTCAGTCTATTTAAATGAATGGGCTGCAAAATCACACCACATAAAAACATGCAGAAATCGCAAAGGAATACATGCAGCATTACTGTACAATACTGGTGTGAACTGACCATAAGAGTGCACCAGATGATTAAAATAAATACAGATCCTCCCATTCAGAATCACTTTGCACATGATATGGTCAAACAAACAGCTATTTCTTCAGAGCAGAAACAGGTAGGATCCTGCAACAAATCTCAGACTGACCTATTTGAAAAATGATGCGCAACTGCAAATATTCATTCAGTTCTTAATGTATATTTCAACTTGAGCTATGGATCTCTTTAAGCAAAATGTTTTTTTTTTTTACAACAAATCGCTAAATAAACAGACATAAACATGTGAAAAGGAGACTTGCTGTCTTAAAAGAAAAGTGCAAAATACGTACTTTCTATTCTGGAATGTATTGTCACTGAGACAGAAGTTGAGAAGAAATCTAAGCTATACTGTATCAGTTGTGAAAGATAGCATTTCCTCTTGTTTGGCAAGATTTTCTCTCAAATGTTCGCCCTTCCCTTTTCTAAACCTAAAACTTTGTAGCACCCCCTTACCCCTGAATCAGTTAGAGACTCCCAGGTGACTAAGTGGTCTAGAATTTCACCACAGGGTGGAATATTGGACTCTATGCCAAGTAAAGGAAATGGGAAGTCAGTCCCTTTAGGAAGACTTTAATAAACTCAGGAAGAGAGGAGCTCTCTGGGACACTCTTTAGTAGTGAAGTCTTCATCCCTGGTGCTATAACTCAGGCAAAAACCCTCCTGTTCAACTTCCCCTGAATATACTCTCTAGCAGGACAGCAGAAAGCTTCAGACTCCAGGCTTGGGTCTCTGCAACACAACACAATTCCCAAGGTAGCCCTCCAAGAGAAATAAGAACCCCAGCAATGCATGCCTCCTAGCCAAGTAGAGCCTGGGTGGCAAGAAAGCCTCCAGAAGGTTCCACCAAATATGTATACACTTTCCCAGCATGTACCACTAGCAATAACCCCCAAGTGGTTGGCAAGGGATATATAAATATTTATACCTTGAACACAGGAAGAAGTTCAGCAGCTGACCTCATTAACACCCTGTACCTGCCCTCCCCCTCCAGAAGATTTCTCACACCCACCTCTGTACTCACATAGAATCAATATCAATGAGCACCATTCTTACTGAATACATAGCAAGGGTCTTCTTTGATTCCTCCCTTACATTATTCTTGCATTGATTGATGGCAGAGTGTGCAGGAACTGAGCAATCACATAACAGTCTATGTGGAGCAGAGTTGTAGTATTGAAACCAGGAGATGTGTGTCCATGGAAGTCTGTAAAACTCACCATACACTATAGAACCTGATTGTACAATCTCTTTTAGATCTACTATCAACTATGTAGTGCAAAGCCTGCCTGACTGGATACAGAGTGGCTGGATAGATAGGTGTGTCCTCCTATTATATCATTTTCCCTTCTAATCGGATTGTATAGCATATGGCCACCTAAAATTAGCTAGTCTTTTATACACCTAAAATTAGCTAGTCACATTTTTTTGTGCTAATAATGTATGGCACCCAAAATGTAGATGCAAATATTCATTTTATCTAGTAAAAAATGGAGAATCGAACACGGCAAAACATGCAGTATAAATTCGTAAACCACAACATGCCAAAATGCCCCATTATCTACTTTGCCATGTAGGCTGCCCTTTAGGCTCAATGGGCTGCCCTATGTGTGTTGCAGGAAAAACAAGCCACAAATGGTGCGCTCCCACTACACTAGGTGTGAATAGGGCCTGCAAGTGAAATTGGTGTGATTATACAAGAATAATGAGACCTTGTTGACATCATCTGCATATTTCTGAACGCATAGCAAACAGCACAGAAAATGCATGCTTTTTCATGCACTACACACATGCACAGAGCACTCCCCCCCCCCCCCCCCATCAATGGGATGTGGGATGGTCCCCCAGAAAAGAAACAAAGATGAAACAAAACCTTACTGTACCAACCTTCCAAGACTGGTATACAATACTCTTTGACTGCAATTCATGCTGCACGTGTATCAACCTCACTGAAAGTAAGCCTTACTTTTTTTTATTTAAAACAAACTAAGGTGATTATTATGCTAGAAAATAAGAAAGGAATGAGTCATTTTTGAACGGGAAATTTAAAAAAAAAAATGTGTCAATGCATTTACCCGAAACGAATGTTTAAATGCTGAGGAAGTATGGTATAGTATGGTACGGGTCATTCTAACCATATTAATTCTTCACACATTCTTCTTTGATTGCTCCTTCTTATTTATTATTCATCAGTTATACCTTTTTCTTGCCAGTCTTTGTGCATTTCCATAATTCATGCCTCATAGGATGGCCATACATAGCCTGAAAGTTACAAGCGATTTGCCTAATTGAAGCATCAATTTTGAAGATCGGGTGATAAGGCAATAAGGTATATTTGATTGCTAGAAGTGCTCATTATTCCACATAGAGATTTTACCAATGCATTAGAAATGACTGTACAAAAGAACATGATTGTTCCTGTTCCTGTTTTTGACCTGTGTAACATTTACCCTTTGACAATGACCAGTAGAATATAATTGTGGGTCTAGGGCAGCCTTTTTCAACCAAGGTGCCTAGGTACCCTGGGGTGCCTTCAGGTTTCATCAGGGGTGCCTTGGCTAAATGGCTAAATATTGCCCAAAAATGATATACAAGCCAGCAAATGGACAAAGCTTGCCTTTTAATTACACAAAGCCACTGGTTTTCATTGTGCACCATTACAGCCTTCTAGCCGCCTGCATTAACAGTTGATAAGGAGGATGTCGGACACCTGCACACCACCCTTGTTTGCTCTCCCCTGCCCCTCTTCATCAGCACTGGGGTCACATTAGCTTACTGAAGGAGAGAAATTGAGGAAGAAGAGAAACACTGGAATACTAGCCAGTACCAGGTTTTTGCTTTGGAAGAATAAATCACCTCTAAGGTTGGGGATCTTACATGTGTGGATGTTGCTGTGTTATGTAAAACTATTTGTTTAGTTTTTTACATGTTTGAGTAGGGTGCCCCAAGCTTGTGAAGAATTTTAAAGGGTGCCTTGACTGAAAAAAGCTTAAGAAACACTGGTCTAAGGAGCATGACAACGTTATATAGGGCAGGCAGATGTTTTATTAAATGAAGGATCAGCTCATCCATATCCTGTCATAGTATCTTGCTTGTTCTCAATAATTCCTTATTCAATCTCTCATCATTCTTGGCTTACTAGTAAGCATGCTTTTATAGTCATCACTTATCACTTCACTAATCTGCCATATGATATCATTCTTTTACCCAATTTTTCCTCACAACATGTGTTTTTCATTATAAATAATCATAGAATAATTATATTGTTTTTCCCAAGTTTCAAGTCTCTTAACCGGTTGCCGACCGCCGCACGACTATGTACTGCGGCGGTCAGCCCCGGCCAGGCAGAGTGACGTATGGATACGTCACTCGCCTGTCACTGACTTGCAAGCCTATTGCGGGCGGGCGGGCGCGCGCCCGCCGAGGCGCGCGCCCGCCGCGGCTCGTTCACAGACAAGTCAGTGCGTGTGTCCGCCGGACACACTACGATCGCTCCTGTGAAGGGAGAAAGGCGGAGCGGCTTATGTAAACAAGCCGCCCGTCATTTTCCCTGGTGTAAAAATGAAGATCAGACAGTTCTACTATGTAGAACTGTTGATCTTTGTTTTTACACCAATAGCAATGTCCCTGCACAGTTAGAAACATGCCCCTAGGACACACTTAACCCCTCCCTGTCCAATAAAGTTAACCCCTTCCCTGCCAGTGTCATTTTTGCAGTAACAGTGCATATGTATAGCACTGATTACTGCAGTAATGTCACTGGTACCCCCAAAAGTGTCAAAAATGTCAGTCAAGGGTCCGATCTGTCCGCCGCAATGTCGCAGTACCGCAAAAAAAATCGCAGATCGCCGCCATTACTCGTTAAAAAAAAACACCAAAAATGACAAAAATCTTTCCCTTTGTTAGTAAACGCGATAACTTTTGCGCAAACCAATCAAAATACGCTTTTTGCGATTTTTTTTTACCAAACATATGTAGCCTAAAACAATTTGGCCGAAAATGTTAAAAAATTTTGATTTTTACATTTTTTTAGGGGGGAATTTCATATAAAAAAATTTGAAAAATATTGTTATTTTTGCAAAAATTACGCTCTTTTTTTGTTTATAGCGCATGATCAAAAAATCGCACAGGTGATCAAATACCACCAAAAGAAAGCTCTGTTTTTGAGAAAAAAAGGACGCGAAATTCGTTTAGGTACAGCGTCGCACGACCGCGCAATTGTCCGTCAAAGTCACGCAGTAAAAAATCGCAAAAAAACCCTGGTCTTTTAGCAGCCAAATCCTCCGGGGCTTAAGTGGTTAATATATAACGGATGGAGTCTTTGACTTTATTTACACAGCAAACCTGTGCTATTGCTGAGGATGAGTGCAGAGAGTCAACCAACATCAAAGACCTCTGTTTATATATATGTAAGACCAATAACTAAAGTCATTTTAAAAACTTTCAAGGTCTCATTCACCCTCAGTTATTTTTCCCATGGCTGGAATCACAGGTATGTGCGAACGTCTGCGGCCACTCAGCCAGTACAAAGCAATGACAGGTTGACAGGATCCAAGGCTTTTTTCTGCTGTATGCATGTCCCCACACATCAAGTTGTTACTAGTAATTTTGTAATTTTCATTCAAACAACACATGGGGGTTGAATTACTAAAACTAGAGAGTGCAAAATCTGGTGCAACTGTGCTTTGTACCCAATCAACTTTTAACTTCAGATTGTTCAATTAAAACATAACTCAACTTTTGTTTAGAAAAAAAAAATTTCCCTCTGGGTGATCCATGTATAGTGCAATGATTTTAACAAACTTTGTTGCAGATTCCTACCTTTTGTTATTCTGAAGAAACCCGTTTGTTCCTCTGTGCTCCTGTGTTGAGTGATTCTAATGTGGTTTTACAACAATCAACCGGCTGCTGCAGAATCAGGGCTCTAATGAGGTAAATTGCAGGGCCTGCATCCCTTTAGCTGTGATTTCCTATTGGGGGTATCTCACCAAAAATGACATTTTTGTTGCAGGGGAAGCCAGAAATCTGACTTGTATCTTAGTGTAGACTTCTGGGAAAACCAGTGAGCCCATCACACAAGCAGGAAATTATGTTTCTGGGGGCGTTCTGTAAACCTCCAGGTAGCCATATTGCACTGCACGTTACATAAAATTGCAGTACTGCAGATTGAAAAAGAAAGGTAATTTTTAATAACATTCAATTACAATATAACTTGTGTTGCAATTGTATATGCTATATATATATTTTTTTTATTTATTTCTTTTCTCATGAAAGGGGAGTTACTCTTTACACCTCATGCACACTGGATGTTATAAAAACGACAAGAGCTTTGTAGTGAGTTTTTCAGCATTTTTGCATTGGCGTTTTTCAGTGTTCTTTTGGCATTTCTAGCTAAAAACCACCTCTCTGCTATTATAGTGTAGTACCCTACAGGTAAGTGCTAGGTAAAATGTATTGGGCTTTGTCTGCCTAACAGCAGAGCCATGATTTATTTTTGTCAGGTAGGTTGTCATGGCTTCCAGGTGTGTCTGCTGAGAGGGGAGTATCCCCACTGGCTCTGTGAAATGCTTCTTATAGGGCAGTGGAGGAAACCCAATAAGGGACACATTCAGGCTTGTAGCTACCCCAGAAGGCAGATTCTGCCGCAGAGGATTCTGGGAGTGGGTATAAGTTTGAGGGGAGTGCATGACTCATGGTTTTTGGCAGGAAACAGAGTCCCAGGAGGGAGAGTATGGCTGTCTCTCCTCCTGTCAGAGGAAGCGGATGTCTCTGGGTGCTGCCTGAGAATCCAGAGGGTGCTGAGTTGAGCTGAAAGGGATCCGGTGTGCCGAGAACCAGCGGAGAGAGAGAGGGGTCCAGTCCCAGGAAAGCCTACACAGGTCGTGAGTACTGCAGATTGCCCCTGGGGGTCTGTCTAGTGTTAGAGGGGACCACTCTGGAGAAGGTTCTAGGATCCAAGTGTCAGCTAGCTGTAAAGGGGGTGCCTAGTCAGAGGTTCCTGAAGGAAAAAAGGGGGCACCTGTAGTTTGGGCCCTGAAGAGTCAGTGTACAGCGTGGAGTGTACCAGTTGAGAGTTGCAGCAGCACAGGAATTTACAAGGAGCTACCTCAAGCCAGCGCAGGGCTGGGGGGAGCTATTCAGTGACTTTTGAGCAAAGCAGTGTCAGGAGTCAAGTATTCTACAGTCCTGGATCTTCTGAATTAAAGTCGAGGTTCCAGCACAGTTTTCAGTGTTACAGTGTATTTAAGCATCAGGAAGCTTTGGCTATCGTCGGTTGGCGTCAAGACAGCGCTAATAGGCATTTTTTTGCCAAAAGAGTCCCAAAAGTGTACCTAGTTGAGCCAGAGGGGTATCCCACTCGTTCCCTTCTCCCATCCCCTAAATACAATAAAACAACCAAACAAAAGATGCCAGAATTGTCATTGTCTCAGCTCTCACACCTGAGGTCACAGCTCACATGGGCTGGAGAGGTAACCGGTAACAATGGCAGACCCACCTTAGGCTCAAGGCCTGGAAAACCTGCTACAATAGTAACTCCCACTTTCCCACAATGCATCTCTGCATAGCCTTTTTTAGTCGCCATTTTCAGAGCAGACAGAGCGCTAGAGGAGAGAGGAGCACTGCATTGTTCAGGAGCGATTAGGTGTGGAGAAAAAAAGGATCCTACAACATTTTGGTGCAAATGTGATGCAATTTGAGCCATACAAAATATATGGCTTAAATCTCATCGCACAGACATCACATGGGATGAGCACAGGAATTCGGTGCGTTTTTGGTGCAAATCACATGTGGTGTTCAGCATGCACCAGTGTGAACCTAGGCTATGTTCCATGAAAGACACCTCGAAACAGAACCCAGGCTTAGAAAAAGCAATGGAACCAAAAATGTCAAAAAGAGCCAGTTAGCAGCGTATTTTTTTTTTTTTTGGCATTTATTAGCGTTTTTTTAGGCGTTTATCGTCGTTAGAGCATTTTTACAGCTGAAAAACGCAACTCAAAACTTAAAGCCAAAAAACGCCCCTGCCAAAAAACTGCTGATTACAGCCTATGTGTGCATGGACACGTAGGATAACATGCTGGAGCGTTTATTGGCTGTAGAAAAAAAAATGTCTGGCGCCAAAAACAGCAGCTGTAAAAATGTCCAGTGTGCATGAGGAAAAAAATGGAAGCTGATTGGTTTCTATGCAAAGCTGAACCAAATTTTACACTCTCCAGTTTTAGTAAATCAACCCCAAGGTGTCTCTACTATGAAGGTCCCTGTGAAAAATATGTTCTTACATTGTCCCCCTAGAAGGAATAGCCCACTGAATTAGGAGACTCACCAGGGAAAATTGTGTGCATCATTTGTTGGAGAGTATATATATATATATATATATATATATATATACACACACAGTATCTCCGAAAAGTGATTACACCCCTAACATTTTTGTAAATATTTTATTATATCTTTTCATGTGACAACACTGAATAAATGACACTGAAGGCAAGGCTGCCAAGATAATGCTAACCTTGGAGTAAAGACTTTCTGCAGAATCCAAAATGTTTTGCCATCATAACATTATTAAAAAATAGTGTATGTAGCTCTACAATAAAAGTGAGTACATTTCAAGTATACAATGTTTAATAATATGTTAATACTCATACCATTAAGGGGTAAAAAATATAGAAGCCACACTCAACATAGCAGATCATTTTTTGTTTGCTTTATTAGGGCATGATATACTGTATGTCTTAAACACCTGGCTGAAGATGAATAACAAGCATAGGACCTATATTTTCTGTGCATCATATTCATGTCTTCTATGATTCATACTGTTTTGTAATGAGGTTCATATGATGTATTTTAACAGTTGATTTGTTTGTATATTTTTAGAAATAAATACATTCTATAGAAAAGTAAAGATCGCTGATCATATTTTGTCCTATGCCTTACCTGTTGAATGTTTGCTTTAGTTTGGTTATTATATTTACATTTTGAAGCCTAACTTTTATACTATGAAGCATGTTACTTCATCCATATGCTCCATAGGACACGCAAAGTGTTAATATGCTCTAATTGTAGACCTCCCATCATGCTATATTTAAAACCTATTGAGAATGAATAAAGAACTGAAGCATCTGTTGTAATTTATTGAAGCTGCACCACACAGTCTGTTGCTTCATACACATCTTAAAGCACTTCCAATTTCTTACAAGCTAAAGTACTTTCCTATTCCACAAGTAGGTACATTATTAGGGAATATAGCAAGAAGAGTTCAGTTACCGTTATTGGTAAATTAGGTGTTCTTATTAATGGGTAAATGATATGAAAGCTAAATGTCGTAATTGTTTATTGGCCTGTGTTAAATAATATATTACAAATTAAACATAATTATCACATGACAGTGTACTCCCATTCAAAAAAACATTTTCAAAGTTTTAGTCTTAAAATTATTGATGAAAAGTTGCCAAGGATGGTCTCCCTGTTTTTGGATTCCATAGAAGATAACTGTTCAAGACGTTATGTTCCATATTATTAAAATCAGCAATAAAAAGCTAGATTATTCAAACGACTCTAGCTTAAAAACTACTACAGTTAAACAATGTAGCTCCTTGCTTGCCATTGATGCCAATCTTGCACATCATGTCTGCTATGACTTTTTTAACTCAAATATACAAATCACAAAAAATCCTGAGCTAAATTGAAAATCAAAGTGTGAATAAATGTGGAAAATGATGATTGTGAAAGCAGCTGAAAACACTTGATCAGTAGTAAATCAAACAGTAAAAAAAGACAAAATTAGTGCAGCGCTATCAAATATGGTGCAACCCATACAATGTGTAATAATAGATTAAATAGAACTAGGTATTTAAGTGAATAAAAAGTCCATTAGATAATAAATGTGAATCCAACAAAGGTGCACAAGTCCCAGAAAAAGGTGATGTCAGAGCGGGAGGCTTGAATCCCAAGGTAAAAGCAGGAATACACCGGTGATAAATGTATGATCTGATCTTCCTCTTACCTACTATACTTTTACCTACTATGCCTGTCCTGAGGCCACACGAGGGACAACAGAGCACAGATGAGAATATTAATTTATGTCTATACGACCTTTAGCACAGTACACATTAGAATGCTCACTGGAAATAGAAGCAAAAGCAATCAGCTGGGCTTAAGCAACTCTGATAAAAGGCAGCATATACTGTAAGGAAGGCTCCATGCTGCTTAGGGAGTGGCTGTCTTACTGAGCAGCGACGCTTCAAAAAAAGAAAAAAGAAAATGATTGGTAAGCTGCAATAAAATACATTTTTGTTTTTGAGTTTAATATTACTTTACCCATTGAATTCTGGACACTTTCTACCCCTTCCAGTCAAGGACATTTTTAAGTTTCTTAATTCCTGTTAAAAAATAATCCTTCTTAATAAATTCGGTCAAAATGCATTCTGTTACATTTGTTTGGTAAAATAATTCAAATCAGTGTATATTATGTACCCTGTGTGAAAGTTATAGAGTCTACAAACTATGGTACACTGTATATGTATATGAGACTGCCTATCTCATTTCTTGAGACCATAAACTGCCAGGACAGTATCAAATACCCCCCCCCCCCCCATATGACCCCAGCAGACAGTCCTCAGTATTTATTAGGAGGCATGATACGTTTTCTGAACTTTTTGTCACAATTTTTTCTAAAGAAATTAAATAAATACAAATACATTTTTTCATAAGGTTGTCATCTTAACAAGTTATTTCCCACACACTGCATAGGCATAATTAGAATTATACCACAAAACACATTCTGCTATGCCTCCTGTGTATGAGGATACAACATGTATGAGACTTTTTCACAGCCTAGATCCATAGAGGGACCCAAAATCTAAAGAACACCTTTAGGTTTTTAGGGGGCATAAATTACGTATTTCATTTTCCACCTATCACATTTTTGAAGGCACTGGAGCACCAGGGCAGTGTAAGCACACACAAATTGATCCTATTTTGGGAAACAAACACTTCAAGGTATTTTCTGAAAGGTATGATGAGTCTTTTAAAAATTTCATTTTTTTGCCACAAGTTTTTGAAAATGCAGGAAAAAAAATGAAAATGTATTTTATTTATTTATTTTTTACACAAAGTTGTCAATAATAAGATATTTCTATAAAAACCAAAAAGTGCAGCGCTGAAATCAGTATACAATTATATAGCTGAAAAGCTCATATAAAGAAAACAAAAAAGGAGAGGGGATAATGTCCAAATGAATAGTCCCAATATTAAGTGCAGAGATGTGAATCCACGTGCAAAATAACTTTCTTCCAGTGACACCAGGGAAAAGTGTAGGAAGGGGACACCCTTGTGCTCAGGTATAACAAGCAGCTTACCGAAATTCCGTGGCTGCTCAATTTAATGAGACAGCCTCTCCCAGCTAGTAGTAAACCAGTAGGTCAACCGATATCAAGCTCAGGTGCTTCGAAAGACTCCAAAAGCCGAAAGCCGTTTCCGGTGTGTTGTTAAACCGATCACATTAATATGTGGCACACTTGGAACTTCTCATATACTCCATTGAACGTAAAGCCATATGTAGAAAGAAACAGAGGCCCATAGCGTAATCCCGTAAACCAATAGGTAAATTTATTAAAAAAACTACTTACAATTTAAAAGACAAAAACAGGCATGTAGTATGTGCCGGTCATGGATCTAACCGCGGCGTCCCGCAAGTCTCCAGATCAGCATATGGATAAACAGCCGGCTTCGTTGGGGGGCGTGTGGACGTTTATGTCTGGGATCGCCAACATTTCGTCATAAGAAAGACTTCTTCTGGGCGTGACCCCAGACGCAACACACACGCCTATGTACCCCCACACCTATGTCACATGACGGTCACCTCTGCCAATGGGTGTTCAATCCCAGGGGGGCGGGAGTAATATGTTAATAACTCGATTCCAATAGGTTAAAAGACCAAAGGAAACCGTCTGGAGATAGGTGGTACAAAACGCTAATAGGAAGTGATGATCCGTCTTCCTTAATGCCCATTCGTTCAAAAGGCAAAGGGGCAGGGAGACGGTCGTCACGTGATGCACATCACATGATGAACAGGAAGTGATGATCAGTATCCTCCGATGACTCATCGTCATCCGGGCGGAAGTGACACGCTCACGCCCATAGCTGACAGGGTAAGAGGGCGGAGGCGGAGGTGCGGTCCTCACTCCGGACACATCCCTTGTAACAGGAAGTGATGATCCTCACTGTTCAAGAGTGGTGTCAGCAGAGTATGTCAAACCCTTGTAACAGGAAGTGACGATCCTTACTGTTCAAGAATGGTGTCAGCAGAGTATGTCAAACCCTTGAAACAGGAAGTGATGATCCTCACTGTTCAAGAGTGGTGTCAGCAGAGTATGTCAAACCCTTGTAACAGGAAGTGACGATCCTCACTGTTCTAGAATGGTGTCAGCAGAGTGTGTCAAACCCTTGTAACAGGAAGTGATGATCCTCACTGTTCAAGAGTGGTGTCAGCAGAGTGTGTCAAACCCTTGAAACAGGAAGTGATGATCCTCACTGTTCAAGAATGGTGTCAGCAGAGTATGTCAAACCCTTGAAACAGGAAGTGAAGATCCTCACTGTTCAAAAATGGTGTCAGCAGAGTTTGTCAAACAACACCGTCGGTATTCAGGCGCCCCTGTGTACAGAGTGCAACCTCCAACAACATAATATGGTTAAAACCAAAATACATATATACCAAGGTCTATAACGGAATTAAAAATTATTAAGGATGAGGTGGAATGCTGGATAATCGTTGAAACAGGCAAAGGAGTTGATGTCCAATTCCTTCTATGTAATGAAAAATTTCTTTTACATATTTAATAATTGGCCATTGTGATACTTCATTCCATTGATATAAAACGCCATCTAGTGGCCAAATAAGTGTGACACCACTGAAGGAGATAAAAATCAAAAAGGTTAAAAATTAATTATGTGAAAAAACACTGTTGGTGAAAACAGTGAAAATGGGAGTGGGTTAAAATAAGTGATATTTAATCGAATAATATAAATTAACATGTGAATGAACACATATTATTTTGTGAAATAATTAACCCTTACTTACTCTCCCTATATCCAAAATTTCCATAAAAATTTTTTTTTTTTTTTTTTTGTGAGTGAATAAAAATAGTGATAAATATGTATAAAATGAAAAATATGTGAAAAATGCAAAATATTAATAAATGGAATGTGTATCACACATAGCCTCACAATTTAGAACCAGCCTGTATAAATCAAGATATACATCAACTTATGAGAAAGATTAAAAGGATTAAAAAGGTTAAAATCAGCTATTATTAATAAAACAATTTACATACCATTCCACATTTAACCCATAGGGAATATAGGATTTTAGGCAATAGATCCAGCGAGTTTCCATCCTGGAAATTTCTCGCCTTACGTTGGATCCTCGCCAGTGAGCTTTAAACCTATCTATCCCTATAAAGAGTGTGTTTTTTGGGTTCTTGTGGTGGCATTGGTCATAGTGTTTGGAGACACTATGACCAGGGAAGCCTTTCCTAATGTTGCCCACATGCTCTCCTAGCCTGATCTGTAATTTCCTCGTTGTGCGTCCAATGTATTGTTGACCACATTTACATTGCAACATATAAACGACGTTGGTGGACGAGCAAGTGATGAAAGAATCTATCTTGTATTCTCGTCCAGTGTTGGAGGATACAAATTTTTCGATTTTTCTCCCTTTGAATGAATTGAGGGAGCAGATCTGGCATCTGTGACAGGGGTAGAAACCTCTAAAATCTCCAAAGAAAGTGGGCTGAATAGGCCTTTCAACAACGTTTTGAGCTATTTTATGTCTCAAAGATGGGACTCCCCTGAAAATAACTTTGGGATGTTCAGATAAAACAGGGCCCAGAACCCGGTCATTTTTAAGGACCGGCCAGTGTTTTTTAATAATATTTTTAATTAAAAAATGCTGGGTAGAATATGAAGTAATAAAAGAATTTTTAAAACTTTGGTTGTTATTACCCTTTAGACTTGGACGTAGCAACGAGGATCTGTCGACAGCCGCTACGTCTCTAATGGTAGTGTCTAATTGGGAAACGTTGTACCCTTTCTCTATAAATTTCATTTTAAGGGTGTTAGCCTGTTGAAAAAAGTCATTTAATTGGGTGCAGTTTCTGCGTAATCGCAGGAACTGTCCCTTTGGGACAGCATTGAGCCATGATTGGTGATGACAACTATCATGTGGAATGAAGCTGTTCCGGTCCGTTTTCTTAAAATGAGTGGTGGTAATGATTTTATCCTCCTGTACCACCAGATTCAGATCAAGAAACGTGATTTGTGTAGAGCTACTAGTGTGATCTAGTTTAATACCTCTATTGTTGATGTTTAAGTTCGAGATAAAGGAGTCAAGTGAGGGGGCATTGCCATCCCATAGGAGGAGGATGTCGTCAATGTAACGCCGCCACAGGATCAACGAGGACAGATCCTCGTTGCTACGTCCAAGTCTAAAGGGTAATAACAACCAAAGTTTTAAAAATTCTTTTATTACTTCATATTCTACCCAGCATTTTTTAATTAAAAATATTATTAAAAAACACTGGCCGGTCCTTAAAAATGACCGGGTTCTGGGCCCTGTTTTATCTGAACATCCCAAAGTTATTTTCAGGGGAGTTCCATCTTTGAGACATAAAATAGCTCAAAACGTTGTTGAAAGGCCTATTCAGCCCACTTTCTTTGGAGATTTTAGAGGTTTCTACCCCTGTCACAGATGCCAGATCTGCTCCCTCAATTCATTCAAAGGGAGAAAAATCGAAAAATTTGTATCCTCCAACACTGGACGAGAATACAAGATAGATTCTTTCATCACTTGCTCGTCCACCAACGTCGTTTATATGTTGCAATGTAAATGTGGTCAACAATACATTGGACGCACAACGAGGAAATTACAGATCAGGCTAGGAGAGCATGTGGGCAACATTAGGAAAGGCTTCCCTGGTCATAGTGTCTCCAAACACTATAACCAATGCCACCACAAGAACCCAAAAAACACACTCTTTATAGGGATAGATAGGTTTAAAGCTCACTGGCGAGGATCCAACGTAAGGCGAGAAATTTCCAGGATGGAAACTCGCTGGATCTATTGCCTAAAATCCTATATTCCCTATGGGTTAAATGTGGAATGGGATGTAAATTGTTTTATTAATAATAGCTGATTTTAACCTTTTTAATCCTTTTAATCTTTCTCATAAGTTGATGTATATCTTGATTTATACAGGCTGGTTCTAAATTGTGAGGCTATGTGTGATACACATTCCATTTATTAATATTTTGCATTTTTCACATATTTTTCATTTTATACATATTTATCACTATTTTTATTCACTCACAAAAAAAAAAAAAAAAAATTTTTATGGAAATTTTGGATATAGGGAGAGTAAGTAAGGGTTAATTATTTCACAAAATAATATGTGTTCATTCACATGTTAATTTATATTATTCGATTAAATATCACTTATTTTAACCCACTCCCATTTTCACTGTTTTCACCAACAGTGTTTTTTCACATAATTAATTTTTAACCTTTTTGATTTTTATCTCCTTCAGTGGTGTCACACTTATTTGGCCACTAGATGGCGTTTTATATCAATGGAATGAAGTATCACAATGGCCAATTATTAAATATGTAAAAGAAATTTTTCATTACATAGAAGGAATTGGACATCAACTCCTTTGCCTGTTTCAACGATTATCCAGCATTCCACCTCATCCTTAATAATTTTTAATTCCGTTATAGACCTTGGTATATATGTATTTTGGTTTTAACCATATTATGTTGTTGGAGGTTGCACTCTGTACACAGGGGCGCCTGAATACCGACGGTGTTGTTTGACAAACTCTGCTGACACCATTTTTGAACAGTGAGGATCTTCACTTCCTGTTTCAAGGGTTTGACATACTCTGCTGACACCATTCTTGAACAGTGAGGATCATCACTTCCTGTTTCAAGGGTTTGACACACTCTGCTGACACCACTCTTGAACAGTGAGGATCATCACTTCCTGTTACAAGGGTTTGACACACTCTGCTGACACCATTCTAGAACAGTGAGGATCGTCACTTCCTGTTACAAGGGTTTGACATACTCTGCTGACACCACTCTTGAACAGTGAGGATCATCACTTCCTGTTTCAAGGGTTTGACATACTCTGCTGACACCATTCTTGAACAGTAAGGATCGTCACTTCCTGTTACAAGGGTTTGACATACTCTGCTGACACCACTCTTGAACAGTGAGGATCATCACTTCCTGTTACAAGGGATGTGTCCGGAGTGAGGACCGCACCTCCGCCTCCGCCCTCTTACCCTGTCAGCTATGGGCGTGAGCGTGTCACTTCCGCCCGGATGACGATGAGTCATCGGAGGATACTGATCATCACTTCCTGTTCATCATGTGATGTGCATCACGTGACGACCGTCTCCCTGCCCCTTTGCCTTTTGAACGAATGGGCATTAAGGAAGACGGATCATCACTTCCTATTAGCGTTTTGTACCACCTATCTCCAGACGGTTTCCTTTGGTCTTTTAACCTATTGGAATCGCCCCCCTGGGATTGAACACCCATTGGCAGAGGTGACCGTCATGTGACATAGGTGTGGGGGTACATAGGCGTGTGTGTTGCGTCTGGGGTCACGCCCAGAAGAAGTCTTTCTTATGACGAAACGTTGGCGATCCCAGACATAAACGTCCACACGCCCCCCAACGAAGCCGGCTGTTTATCCATATGCTGATCTGGAGACTTGCGGGACGCCGCGGTTAGATCCATGACCGGCACATACTACATGCCTGTTTTTGTCTTTTAAATTGTAAGTAGTTTTTTTAATAAATTTACCTATTGGTTTACGGGATTACGCTATGGGCCTCTGTTTCTTTCTACATATGGCTTTACGTTCAATGGAGTATATGAGAAGTTCCAAGTGTGCCACATATTAATGTGATCGGTTTAACAACACACCGGAAACGGCTTTCGGCTTTTGGAGTCTTTCGAAGCACCTGAGCTTGATATCGGTTGACCTACTGGTTTACTACTAGCTGGGAGAGGCTGTCTCATTAAATTGAGCAGCCACGGAATTTCGGTAAGCTGCTTGTTATACCTGAGCACAAGGGTGTCCCCTTCCTACACTTTTCCCTGGTGCCACTGGAAGAAAGTTATTTTGCACGTGGATTCACATCTCTGCACTTAATATTGGGACTATTCATTTGGACATTATCCCCTCTCCTTTTTTGTTTTCTTTATATGAGCTTTTCAGCTATATAATTGTATACTGATTTCAGCGCTGCACTTTTTGGTTTTTATTGTATTTTTTGAATCACTGTTAGTTGATTTTGTGCCAGCTGCTCACTATTGTTCTCAATCATTTGGTTTTCTGTCACATCTAGCGCGGAAATTTCTCTTCTATTTATATTACAATAAGATATTTCTAACACACATTATAGGCATACTTAGAATTACACCCCAAGACACATTTTGCTACTCCTTCTGAATATGGTGATACCATATGTGTGCGGAGCTTTTTCACAGCTAGCCACACAGAGGGACCCAAAATCCAAGAAACACCTTCATGCTATCTAGGGGCATAAATTACACATCTAATTTCCTGACTACCTATCACATTTTGAAGGCACTAGAGAACCAAGACAGTGGAAACACCCACAAAATGACCATATTTTGTATTATATACCCTTCTTCATTGGTACTTTGGGAGAAAGATTTGCACGTCACATTTTCGAATATGCAGTGGCTGAAAGCTATTCAATATAATTTTACATTCACCAGGTGTATACTTTCTGGGAACTCTAAAAAAAAAATAATCACAGGTAGTATATAATCCTTACCCACATAGGCAAATGTTCTCTTTCTGGCAACAATCTATGCTAGAGGGGTTGTTCTCAGGAAGGTACGCTATATCACATTCTATGGACATGCCCACATATTAAAAGTTCCTGGAACTCAGTCTTTTGGCTCATTTCCTTATTCATAGGCTGTATTCAAAGGTCTAATCCAGCCATGGCGTTACTTAGTATAGACGTGAATACATTGCAGGGCTTTTTTCTCAAAAAAGAGGTGCATGAACTCACCCTCCTGCACTTCGTTTTTTTTTTCAAAATGAAGAGGTGCAGGAACTCACCCTCCCTAGCCAACTACCTGCCCCCAACCCTGCCCTTAATCCCACCCTAACCCCGCTCTTTCTTAGGGAAAAAAGTAAAGCAATCCCAATTAATGGGTGTGGTCAAGGCTCAGAACTGTAATTTGTAGACGACACAAGGTTTAGGAATGCACACAGAGCACAGGACTCAGGACTGCATAACACACAAGAGTGCATAATGTGCAGTGCTGAGGAGTTTGTTTCACACAAAAAAATATCAGCACATAGGACAGTATTTACATTCACTGCGAAACATCCCTTTAGCTGCTGGCTGCTGTTTTCAATGAAAACTGTCCTGTGACAATTCCCTTGGCTCTATTAACCCCCACAGCACTGGAAGATCACAGCTATTAGGATTGGGGAGAAATATATAAGGTAAATTCCATTGTACAGGGTGCAGCATTCAGGAGTACTACTTAAAGCGGAGTTCCACCCTGGAATTTTTTTTTTTTTTTAAAAATACCCCCGGGACAGTCAGGGCTAGTGCATTCCACAATGGCTAGCCTCTGATCTGTCCCGGGTTGCACTTACCTGTTAGGACAAATACTTACCTTGAAAAAGTCTTGTCCAGCTCTGCCATCTCAGATGTGGGCAGCTTGAAGCCAGCGCGATCCTCTTCTGCGTGCTCTTCCGCCTTCTTCGGTCCCACGATGCCCTGCGCCGGCCCCGCCGTCACTTCCGGGCGCGCGCGTCATCCCTCCAGAGCTTCTGGGCATGCCCAGAAGCTGTTTAGAAGGGGATGACGCGCGCGCCCCGGAACTGACGTCAGGGCCGGTGCAGGCGCAATGATTCCTGGGAGCGATGACGTTTAGCTCCCAGGAATCATTGCAGAGCCAGGAAGTGACGACGGGCCGCGGCCGAGGAAGGAGGAAGAAGGAAGCAAGGTAAGTATATTTTCTTCGCTACGAGGTAAGTAAAAAAAAAAAAAAATGTGATTAGCCATTTGTTTTTCAGGTGACCCGGAGCGAGAAGATGGAGGTAAGTATAAAATTAGGGTGGAACTCCACTTTAATATGCAACTTAAAACCATAAAAATGATAAGTGGAGTACCGCTCAAGGAAGACTACTCCCCTATTGCTCAGCTGTGTCTGCACATAAAACAGGTGCTGGCCCTGCATGCATCAGAAACATGTAGGAAAAGGAAGTCTGGACGGCCGCGCACTGCTTGAATCACTTTTAATGATTCCAAATTTGTAAGAGCTACAATATATACAGCACATGGAAGTAAAAAACAGATCAGCTAACGCGTTTCACACCTATCTTGGTGCTTAGTCATAGCTACAAAATCCTGACCACTGTACCCTGCACACCGTGCCATACATTACATACTTTTGATCACTGAACGCTGTATGCTTTGCTGCCCCCCAGAATTTTCTGAGTCCCCCCCAAGCAAACAAATCCCCCTTCCCCCAAGTAATCCCCACAAAGTACCCATCTATTGCTCACCTCTGCACTCCTCTTTTCTTACATTTGCCCCCCCCCCCAGCTCAGCTCTCTACCTCCCATTTACAGCTCACTTTCTTCCTCCTCCTCCAGAGCTCACCATCTCTCCCCCAGCTCATCCTCAGCTCACCCCCCCCCCCTCCACAGTTCACCTTCTCCGTCACTCCATTCACAGCTCATCTTCTCCTCCCCTCCTTCCATAGCTCACCTTCTTCTCTCCTCTATCAATAGCTCACCTTCTCCTCTCCTCCAACCAAAGCTCACCTTCTCCTCACCTCTATCCACAGTTCACTGTCTCCTCCACTCCATCCACACCTCACCTTCTCCTCCACTCCATCCAAATCTTACCTTTTCCTCCCCTCCATCTACAGCTCACCTTCTCCTACAGTTCACTTTAGCGTGTGCCCCATTCACAACTCACCTTTTTAACACAGAGCCGAGAAGGAGTTTCAGACTGCTTCACTCCGCTCTGTGTACACAGGTCTGACAGGTGGCAGGCAGAGAGACAAGCTACCTCAATAATTCCCACAATAAAAAGATTCCAACGGTTGCGATGTTGGCACCCGGGGCACTAATTGGCAGATTTGGTGCACCTGCCATAAATGCCTGAGCTAGTAGGCAGATGCTGGTGGGGGAAGTAGTATAGAAAACTTCCACCATGCCCTGGCTGAAAAAAGCCCTAATACTTTTCCTCCTGAGTTCAGATCTGTAAACATGAACATTTTCTTTGCAGCAAGATTGATCATTCTTAGAAAGTGGAAAGGTAATATAGCACCAAATGCTTCTGATGTTATAAAACAGCTTAATTTGATTTCCCAATATGAAAAACATATGGCATACTGTATCAAGAGACAGAACCAGTTTCATGTGACCTGCGATGTCTGGCTAAAACGTTGTGAATACTTATAACTGGAACAGTCTAGCATCTACTGTATGTGCCTTTTGAGGTTGTACTCCAATAATTGCCGTTATTTTAAATGAACAGAATTGTTGGTTACCTTTAATTTTTTTTTTTTTGTTATTTTTGATTTACTTACTTGGGGTTCTTTTTTTTATACCAGGAATATCTTTGATTGTATTGTGTATGGCTCCACTGTATTTCTTTTACTACAACGGCTTGTCTACTCTATTATATTGTAACTAATGCTGACTTTACAGGTACATCCTGCTTTGTGATGTTTATCTTAAAATTTAATAAAAATGGTATGATAAAAAAATGACTACATTTTAGCAACCAAACACCTCAAGGTAGTTTTTAGGAGTCTTTAGAAGAATGAATTGTTTTGCCACAAGTTTTTGGTAAATGCTAATTTTTTTGTTTACACAAAGTTGTCAATTTAATATGATATTTCTCACACACAGCATGGTCATACTTAGAATTACACCCCAAAACTCATTCTGCTACTCCTCAGTATGGCGATAGCACGTATGTGAGACCTTTTCAGTTTCTGGACTGATTAAGATTGGATATTGTATCTTATGTATTACACAAATCAACCAATTTTATTAAAAGCAATGCACCATAACAGTCACCTCTATATGCGTAATCAGAAAATATAGCTTAGTGTAGCATCACCTATAGCAGTCCCAGTTCCTATAAACCAAGCAAGCCTAGTCTGGTACATGGCTGCCCCCAGGAATGCCATTTTCACAGGTCAGAAAGATAAAGAGGCTAAGGAAGGAAACAACAACAAAATCGTTTCTGTGGTTCCAGGGGTGCAGTTGTCAAGCAGGGGAGGGCTAGGACTGCTGTCTTGCAGGAACATAGTCTGACATGCAGATGGGTCAGTTTAGGCACAGGGTGAAACATGGCCAGAAAACAGGCAAAGGATCAGTGCAGATAAAAGGAAGAAACAAGCCACAGTTAGTATAGGTGACAATGAGGGACACCAACTGTTACTGGCTGCATTATGAGCCGCCACCATCAGACCCTCATCTCCATGATTAAGCCCCAAGGGCGGGGTGAAACATCTTTAAGTCGTGGTCTGGATGAATCTAGCTGAGCCTGCTTTTACCTGCTAACTACGCAGGCCAGGCGGGGTGTGCAGCTGCCAGGCTATCTCTTCCTATGGCTACAACCTTGTGGTTGAGCAGCAGTTTTACTGCGCCTCCACCACTATCCATTTTATCTGCAGAGGCAGCATCTGGGAGTGTGCACATGCCACAGCTGCGATGCTTTGCTTCACAGCTGTGACAGGGTATATGTATGCCCAACAACTGAGACACATTTAAATGAATAGGGTTGCTTGTGGGGGGTCCAAGGGGTTAAAGCAGATGGTGAGGAGGTGATACAATGTCTTCTCTTTTCCTGCCTCTCTGAAGAAAGAACTCTTCAGAGAGCATTGCACATGTGAACAAGTCCTTAATGTAATACTATGACTAGTGTGGCGTGATCAGGGACACTGAGATTTGTGTGATTGTGATCAGGGACACTGTATCTGGTGTGGCGATATTTAGGGACATTGTAACTCATTGGATGAGTGGAAGCCAATGGAAGGATTGGCAGAGAGAGGCAGCAGGTACTGAATAGTTGGTAAGGTGGATGAGTCTGGCAGTTGAATTCATGATTGACTGAAGGGGGGATAGCCTGCTGAAAGCAAATCATGTGTGTTCCTCAGTGTTCAAGCAATAGCAACCAGACCACCTTCCTTCCTTCCCGAATTACCTCTCCTGTAATCTGCAGGCCACTTCACATGCCTGTGTAGCTACAGCATTCCCATTTGCCATCATTCTCTCCTGTGATCCTTGTGTACTCCAATCTGCATCCAGTCCTGTGAACTTCCAGCCAGAAACCAGACTCTATTCATTGCAATGTTCTCCAGTCATCTACATACTCACCTGCGCCACTGTAATTCTCTGCGTGTTCCAGCCAGCTTCTCATTACCAGCACATATGAACTCCCAATCCTCATCTGTGCCTCTGTATGTTTTTCAGCATGCCTACCCCTTTGAGTTATGTTACCTGCAGACTTGTAATTCCTGCCTACCAGCACTTCAAGGGACTTGCTCAAATACTGTGTGCTTCTGGTTATCTCCAGTGTTCTCTGTGACCTGCCAGTAACCTGCTCTTCAGCACCTGCATGATTCACTAAGTGCTTCAGCTAGCCACTTGCATGATTCAAGTACTTCAGCTAGCCACTTGTTACTAACACCCATGCACCTCTTGTCTGCTTACTGCTTTAGTGATCCTATGCACCCTTGCCTGCAACATGCTTCTCTTTGATTCTGTGCTCCTAAACTCATTTGCAGTACCTCTATTTTTTCTGTGCATGGTTGCCTGCTTGGACTATGTTTCCCACTGACCGGAGATTCCAACACCTCAGCTCTGAAAGGGACTTTCTCCTGCACACCTACTCTCAGTTCCAAGTAGCTCCTAGTAGGGTGAGCCAAAGGGGCCACAGCCTGGGTATTGATGACAGCCAAACCCACCTCCACCTTCAGGAGCTCTGGGGAAGATAAGGCAGCTCCTAAGACTCTTTGCCTTGGCTTTTCTAAGGGTTGTGCCATGCCAGCATTGTGGGTTTTCCCACTAGCGCCCACACGTGCCCAATCGTGCCCATTATTTTGGAATCATTTATCAGCTTGACCATGGCCCATATAACAATTTGTTCTGATAAAATATATTTCTGCCAAGTAATTTCTAGCAAGCAAACCTATTATTATATAAAGAACCTTCATTTGCATATAAGCACCTAATATTGTTATTTAATTTTATCGATAACAACTTGATAAAAAAAATAATCTTCTTTAGTAAGGAACATACATTACACATTAATAATTATGCTACTAAAATTAGTGTTTGCTGTATATTGCATCCAGCATTATCTCTTTTTCTTCTTGCTGGAGGCTGCCATTTTGTTCAGAACCCTGAACAGCAGTAAATCTTTAGACTGCCAGCAGATTGGCACAGTGCCAAAAAGTAGGGAGCAACTGAGCATGTGCAGAGCAGGGTAAGTGTATTATTGGATTTTAAACAATATAGGCACTTATTTTTAATGTTTTATTTAGCTATACCTGCATGAAGTGATCTACCACAACACAATTTTCTGACTAAAGTTATACTTTAATTATTAGTAAAACATATAATCATTATTATTCTTTATAACTGCCATCACATCTTTTTATGTATTTGCATTTTTGCTAAAAACATCTTTTCAGATTTTTTGAAAAATGATTTTAGTAGGGCCATGCCTGCCCTGGTTAAGGAAACATGGGCAGGAATAGCAATGCACACTAGGTAAACATAATGGCAGCTGTAAATGGGGACTCAATTACAATTTTCGGACCACGACACTTGTCATTATAATTCCCCCAATCTTTTTTGGCCTTTTCCTGTGAGTCTTCCTCTGGGAACAAGACGGGAATAGCAGGCAGCAGTAAATATTAGGAATACAGTTCTTCAGCCATAGTCTGTCCTTCCCTAAATGAGCACAAAAAAAACATAAAATTAGAGGCACTCCTATTAATCACTCAGCAGCTAATAGGTAAAAGGGCAGTTTAACAAATGTTCAGTCCAGGATAAATAAACAAGTCCAATAAATACTCTTGGTAAAGCCCCGTACACACGTACCGATCGTCGGCCGAACGATCGGCCGTCTTTTGTCCCCGGGCTGTCCTGTCCGCTGAAAAGTGCAAAAGACTGCACACGAATTTTGTCCGCCGACTGCAGAAGTGATGTCATGTGATGGTTAACTTTCCCTGTGTTTTTTCTTTTCTGAGCATGCCCAGTCTTGCAAATCTGCCGAATTCTGTACTGACTGGCGAACAATCGGCCGTTCTGGTGTTGGCCAACAAAAATTTTAATGCTTGCACGACAGATTCTTTTCGGCCGAAAGTGCGCTGTCGGCTGTCGGAAACATCATACTAACAAGCCGAAAATCGGCCGATCGTTCGGCGGCCGAACATTTTCGGCTGACAATCGGTACGTGTGTACTGGGCTTTAGGCAGACATTCCGCTGGAGAGGAATGCTGATACCTTGGGCTCTATAGCCCCGTACACACGTACCGATCGTCGGCCGAACGATCGGCCGTCTTTTGTCCAGGGCTGTCGTGTCTGTTGAAAACTGCAAAAGACTGCACACAAATTTTGTCGGCCAACAACAGCCGACTGCAGAAGTGATGTCATGTGATGGTTAACTTTCCTTGTCTTTTTTCTTTTCTGAGCATGCCCAGTCTTGCAAATTTGCTGATTGTCGGCCGAATTCGGTACTGACTGGCGAACAATCGGCCGTTCTGGTGTTGGCCAACAAAAATTTTAATGCTTGCACGACAGATTCTTTTCGGCCGAAATCGCGCTGTCGGCTGTCGGAAGCATCATGCTAACAAGCCTACAATCGGCCGATCGGTAGTCGGCCGAATCTTTACGGCCGACAATCGGTACGTGTGTACGGGCCTTAAGGGTTTAGATTCTAAAGACTTTTTTTTTACCTTAAAGCATTCCCTGCATTAAGGTAAAAAACATCCGTGTTACACCCCCCCCCTCCAGCCCCCTTTATACTTACCTGAGCCCGATCTCGATCCAGTGTTGTGCTGAAAGTAGCGTCTCTCTCTGCTCTATCTCTCCTTACTGACCATGGAGGCTGCAGCAGAAGCCATTGGCTCCTGCCGCTGTTACTCACAGCCTATAAGGAGAGAGTGGGGGATGGGGCAGAGCCACGCTTTTTGTGCCAATGGACACACAGAAAGCGGCTCGGGGTTGAGCCCACATGAATGCCCCCAGCTTGCTTTGTGGGCACTCAGAAGGGGGGAGAGGAGTAAGGAGAGCCTACGGGGGACCTGATAAGAGGAGGAATAGGGCTGCTCTGTGCAAAACCATTGCACAGAGCAGGTAAGTATACCATGTTTGTTATTTAAAACAAAATCTCTTTACAATCACTTTACAAACTTCTTGCAGGTCCTTACTATTGATCCTGGTTAATCCAAAACAGACTTAGGCAGACATGACAGAAAACACAGGGTGCAAAAGAAGCATCAGTGAAAGAATATCTTTAAAAAATAAGAACAAAGTAGCAACTTAAAAGTGAACCATCCTTCCCACCAAACCCTCCAACCATCCCTGATTCGCCGGGACTATCCCTGAAATTGGTCCATGTCCCAGAGTCTTGGGGAATCAGGGCTGAGTCCCAGAATGCCTCATCATTGTGGAGCGTCTTGGTTCCCACATACCGCAAGCAAAATACTCCAGCTGGCGTCTCATACCCGACTGCTCTGACCAGTGCAGAGCAGAGTGCATTGAACCTGCCCCTCCTCCTTCTTGTGTTTTCCTGTACATGGAGAAGGCGGTGGGGAGAAGCACACCACTCTCCAAGATGCAGATCTGAGGTCTGTGATTTCTGTTCTATGCACTCTACTTGCAGAGGAGGGAGGCATGGGGCATTGAGCAGAGGAATGAGGCATGGAGCAGAGGAGGGAGGAATGGAGCAGAGGAGGGAGGCATGGGGCAGAGGAGGGAGGCATCATGGGGAGGAAGGTGATGGGGGAGGTTGGAGCTGGGATGGGAATAGGGGGATGGATGGAGCATGGATAGGAGCCAGAATGGATGTAGTTGGTATGGGATCAGGGGGATGGATGTAGCTGGTATGGGATCAGGGGGATGGATGGAGCTAGGATTGGATTGGGGATGGATGGAGCTGGGATGGGATTAGGGGGAAGGATTGAGGTAAGATGGGATCGGGGGATGGATGGAGCCGGGATGGGATCAGGGAATGGATAGAGCCAGGTTGGAATCAGGGGGATGGATGGAGCCAGGTTGGGATCAGGGGGATGGATGAAGCTGGGATGGGATCAGGGGAAAGGATAAAACGGGGAAGAGATCAAAGGAAGGATATAGTTGGGATGGAATCAGGGGATGGATGGAGCCGGAATTGCATTGGGGTGGGGGATGGAGCCGGAATGGGATCGGGGGAATGGATGGAGCCGGGATGGGATTGTGACAATAAATGGGGCGTTTTTGAATTTTTTTCTATTTTTCAGGTCCAACGGGAGTCATGATTGATGATGGATTCACATCGAGGGACACTATTTTTTTTTCTTTTTATTACAGAACTTATTAAAAACTGTGTTCTGTGGTTTTTACTTTTTTTTTACACTTTTTTGGTGTATGGGTAGGGGCATGATGCACCAATACCCATTCACATAGGGGGGTGGTGGGATCTGGGGGCATCCTTGTTAAAGGGAGCTTCCGGATTTCAATAAGCCCCCCACCTGCAGATCCACGACAACCACAGCCCAGGGTTGTCGGGAAGAGGCCCTTATCCCCATCAACATGGGAACAAGGTGCTTTGGGGTAGGGTTTGCCCCAAAGCACCCACCCCCCCATATTAAGGGCATGTGGCCTGGTATGGTTCGGGGGGTCTGCTTGCTCATTCCCCCCCCCCCCCTCTTTCCTTACCTGCCAGGCTGCATGCTTAGATAAAGGTCTGGTATAGATTTTGGGGGGGATCCTACGCGTTTTTGTTTTTTTTTATTTTTGGAGTGGGGTTCCTAAAATCCATACCAGACCTGAAGAGCCTGGTATAGACTGGGGGGGGAGACCCTATGCCGTTTTTTTTTTTTTTTGTTTTTTTATCTGTATTGCTGGGAGCTGACAATACATTACAGCCGCGAGCAAGTTTAAATGGCATTTTTTTGTTTATAAATTTCAGTTTTGCTGCAGCAGGCTCCATACATCGTACAGATCCCCAACTTTACAGGCACATTAAGGGGACCCCCTCCAGGCACAATATTTAAAGGATTTTTTCATTTTTATTGTTTCACTTTAAGCATCATTAAAATCACTGCTCCTGTAAAAACGATTGTTTTAAGAATTTTTTTTTTGCATTGATACATGTCCCCCAGTGCAGTAACTTGCATATAAGCCTTTAAAATGAGGACTGAGTTTTAATGTTCGTGTCCCATAGATTTTAATAGAGTTTGCCTGTTCGCTAGAACTTTTTCCCTGTTTGAGATGTTCTGGCGTGAACCAAACAGGGAGGTTTTCGGCCTATCACTAGTAAACAGAAGTTTTGCCAGGTCTATGTAAAAAAAACAAGGCATAAGAGTTTACTAGCCAGACCTATCTTCCTCTTCCTCCAAGAAACAACACTTTTACCTGTCTCTTCGCTTAAAGTGTTGCGAAACCCAGATCCTGCATACACTATATCTGGTCTACCACAGTATACAGAACATGTCATCCTGTGCTCTTGTGCCCAAGGAGGGAATCTATCCCTACGTATCAGTCTGGCCCTGATTCAAGATATAGTTCAATCCTTTGAAGAAAACTGGTTATAAAATAATAAATATGACTTGATGACCCTTTAGAAAATAAAAGTTTGATTTCTCTCCTGGAACTCAAATATAGAGACACTTTTTCACCCTTAGATTTAACTTCAAATAAAACATTTTACATGAATCTTCTTCAGAACATGATATATGGGGAAAGAGCACTAAACTTACAATTCCCTGATGATCAGAAAAGTTCAGAGTTAACACCTACTAAACTTCACCATGTAGACTCCATAAAGATTTTTACCAATGATAATGGTTCACTTTAGCTGTACCCTCAGTACTTCAGACTAGTTTTTGGTACTGTGGCAATTATGTGAAAAGAAAACAGTGCTTGGCTGTGTTCCTAAAAATCCCTTTTAACCATATCATCTAATAATTAAACAAACTATCAAACAAAAAAAAAAAAAAAGACAATCAGCTAAATATTGCATTCTGCTGTCTGTCATATTACACTGAGAAAAACAAATGATTCTCATAAGTTGCATACTCAATTGCAGGATATCAGAAACACTAGAATATATGTGAGCAAAGCTGAAAAATTAAAGCAGAATTTTGTAATAATTTAGTATCACATATTTTGTCTTTGTATTGCAGTTAAATAAAAGATGATGATTATAGCAGCAATGGTCTTCTTTACTGAAAGTTAAACTGAAATAGAACTTTCATTTGAAACAGCTTATTACAG
This sequence comes from Pelophylax lessonae, assembly GCF_965119305.1. Taxonomy (NCBI): domain Eukaryota; kingdom Metazoa; phylum Chordata; class Amphibia; order Anura; family Ranidae; genus Pelophylax; species Pelophylax lessonae. The sequence goes on from NC_138770.1 coordinate 341,383,728, forward strand.
TTTATTACATTCTAAATACTTAAAAAAAAAAGTGTACAGTTCATTTTCTGTATAAAGCAGCAAGGTAGAAAAGTCTGCTCCCTGCTAGCACGCAATAGAAAAGGACCCTTGCTATCTGTTGGTGCTGCAACCCGGGAAGTGGGCTCTCTGATACACATTTGGTGGGACTGTGCTTTGATTCAACCGTATTGGCAGCGAATCTGTAAGATGATTAAGCTTATCACTGATACCACCATACACTTAACGAATGCCTGTTGCTTATTACACATTTCGGGATGTTCCTTGAGAAAGTATAACATTTCCTTGACCAGACACTTGCTCACATCAGCCAAGATTCTACTCCCACAGTATTGGAAAAACACTAGGGTCCCTATAGTTGGGGAATGGCTCCATTCTGTATCGGACCTGCCATAGTATGGAAGAACTTAGAGCTATATCTCATGATTCCAGAACTCACGACTCCGTCACAAAGTGAAATAGAACTTGCCTGGTAATGTTTAAATACTCATCAGACTATGATACTTTGGTGAAATCGGGCTAAACACATTCAACGCCACTGACAGATGTTTGAATCCCTCTTCACGCCACTTTTACTTCTACAGATGCCCTACACCCCACTCCCCTTCCCTTTTTTTTTTTCTCTTTCCCTCTACTGGACGGTTACTGTTATTAGCTGCAGACAATATCCACTCTAAAATACTAAGATGTGCATTGTAGTTTATATGTCCATGTAAATACTATTTTTGTTGAGATTATGTTGGCCTTAATCAATGAGGGCACTGAAAAAGTGAATAATACCCTCAGGTGCGAGTTTACTTCACACTTCTTGTACAGTTTCAATAACATTTATACTTTTGTTATCTTGTTGTTACTTACGCACTGTTGTAAACTATTACTTTTTGCTCAATAAAAAATATATTGAAAAAAAAAATTAAATAAAAGGACCATTGCTCTCTGTATGCAAGCAGTGGTCACTTTGTGGAGGTCCAACACACCCCCTGCTCATCAGAGCATGAGCTCACTGGTCAGCAGGGGGCCGTCGATTTTCTGATTGCAGCGCTTTTGATCCAACCCAGCAGGGGGCATATTGGATCTCTGCAGAGAGACTACTACCTCAACACAGAGATCACGGGTCCTTCTCTGCAGGATGCTGGCAAGGAAAATGTTTTTATACTTGGGCTGTGGCTGCTTTCCAAAAAAACTATAAGGCGCCTTTCACACTGATGGACCGATCCGGTCCGCCTATCAGTTTTTCAGGTGGATGCAATCAGACCATCCATAGCTCCCTATGGAGCACCGGATTTCAGTGGACATGTGTCTGCTGACACTCGCCAGCATCTGATCCGGTCCTCTAAAAGTAGATGGATGGGGATCCATTCCTCATCCATTCAGTGGGGCAGATTGGATCGAATTACAGACAGTCCATTTTCATCTGACCACTTTATAGAGAACAGGAGGCTGTGTCTGTGTCCGCTCTGCATAGCGGAATGGACACAGACCTGTCATCCACCTGCTCAGCAGGGGATCAGCGGACAGATCCCTCGCTGAGCAGGCAGATCCGCTTGACAGAGTCTGCCCCGTCTGCAAGGGACCTAAGGCTTTATATGCCTTTTTAAATTAGATGCACCTGGAATGTGTTTGGCAGATTTAAACTAACAGTTTAGAAAAAAAAATGTATCTAGCGAATCTCTGTCCAGTTATTTAGACATTTTGTAAACCAAACTTTGAGTAAATACAATGTAATTATTCATTAACTCCTACTGATGACATATTGTGGTTCAGGAGCTATTGCCTGGCCTGTATTGGTGGAAATGATTGGTGGGCATTTTCTGATTCATACCAGCCAATGTATCATTTAGGATACTGCTGGAGTAAAACCTCTAATGAAAGAGACGTTTAAATAAATGAATATATAAACTGGAGCATGAGGTTAGGACAAGGAACTTTACAGCATTTATATTAAATAAAAAGTTACTTAGTTCCACAATAGTACAAGTGAATGCTACTGTGAACAAATTGCTGATCTTCATTAACTAACAGAGTTCATAACCTAGCTGTTAGACCTTAAACTGGAAACACATGATGAGCATTATTTTCTCTGTCCGCAATCTCAAATAGAACACAGGGTTGATGACCTTTGCAAACGTTATCATGCTATCTAATCTCAAGACAATTAAGATCACTTCAAATGGTGTGGCACAAGATGAGCACGCCTTATATGCATTAACTGGAACAGGTTACTAATGCTAAAAACATTTGTTGGTACAAGATTGTGGAAAACCCATTAAGCTGTGCGTTCTTTAAAAGACTTTCTCATGTTTTTCAATAAAGATGAAAAGGCACAGTTTGTGGTGAGATTGCAAAGTATAAAATTTAAATTTCCTATTTACTTCTTCAGAGCTCATTAAATTTAAACAGGAATGTGAAAGCGCAACTAGTCAAATATATTGCTGGCTGTTCATAGATAAAACCAAATGCAAATGTCTTTTATGCTTATTGGTCTGGAGCAAGTGAAAGGGCAAAAGCGTAATCACTGATTCTGCGTCTGAAAAGCCTAGCATTTTTATATGAAGGCTACACAGTGAATGCTTATTATACAAATTGCCTTCAGTTCAGATTATAATTCAGACTTTGGTATGATATCACATTGTACTTGTAGACTAAGCTACTGATAACTAGTGCAACTTTAATTCCTTAACTCTTCATTGCACATATCAAAATCAATAGTAACAACGATACTTCAGTGCTACCAAGAATATGGTGAAAAAAATGGTACATTTACAGTACCTATGGTACATTTATAGTTCTTAAAGTAATACTCACTTTGTACCACACTCAATATACCTCAAAGGGGCAAGGGAAGGGGCCTGTACTGCAAACTCCCACTTCTTCACCAATGCAATGTCTTCCCCTTGTCCTGCACATCCTTTCTTTCACTGCATTTCTTTAATTGTTTTATTCAGTAGTATGTTATGGCGCTTTTCCACTGCATGGAACCGAACGGTTCGGCACGCTTTTGTGCTTTTCCACTGCTGGTATCGCATGGTATAGTGTCGGAACGGTTCGGTACGGTACGGTACAGAGGCGCTTTTCCACTGCATGGAACCGAATGGTACAGTACGGTACGGCTCTGAAAAAACAGTACCTACTCGATTGTGGTTCCAACAGGTACCATAACTGGTACCATATCCCACAATCCTTTGCATGCAGTCACTTCTAGCCACTGATTGGTCAGAGAATCCCACCCACCCCGTTGTTATCCCACCCACTTAACTTTAGTACTACTTTCGTGGAAAAGCAAACCTATACCGTACCGTACCGAACCGTTCCAACACCGTACCATGCGGTACCAGCAGTGGAAAAGCAAAGCGGGCCAAGCAGGGCCGAGTAGAGCCGAGCCGGTACTTGCAGTGGAAAAGTGCCATTAGTGTCATGTACCTGAAGGGAGACTGAAATTATGAGGTTGGCCTCTCTTGTATCTCCAACCCAAGACCCACTGAGAGTAAAACAGAGGGTGCCGAGGGACAGGAGGAACACAAGTGCCTGCAGGTGTAGACCCAGGGACTTGCAGTGAGAAATGCTATTCTGAAGAGACAGGGGAACCATCAGATCAGGAGCAGTAGCCATGCATCGTAGTTCAGCTGAGATTAAAGTAACACTCCACTTGCATTGCAAGAACGAAGCATGTGGCAGGTCTGAACTTTCAGCAGCCTTGCAGCAGGAACACACACAGGGGGTCACAGAACTGTGATCACAGAGAGCCAGGCAGACACTCGAACAAGTCGGAAAGCCAGGATCGAAGACAGGAGCATAGTCACAGGATAGCCAGGGTCATAACAGCCGAGCAGCGAGGTACCAAATCAGGAGCAGAGCCAAAGTCAGGAATGAGCCGGGTCAGGAATAAAGACAAGCAGGATCTGAGATCAGGTCAGATGTAAGCCGAATCAGCAACTGAGGAAACACACTGGAAGTACACAGGACAGCTGAAGACTAATCAGCAGTAGAGCACAGGCAGAGGCATCCTTAGTCTGTCTGGCGCCAACATACATTGTGTGCGCATTTCTGCGCACATACGCATTCCTGGTAGCCCTTCTGCGAATATTCATGTGCACATGCGCATTTCTGTTAGCCAGATGTTTCACAGGAATTCCGACAGTTAGCTACTATAGGGGGGAGATTTATTAAAGCTGATGCACACACAATCTAATGCAGCCGTGCATAGGAACTAATCAGCTTCCAACTGTAGCTTGTTCAATTAAACTTTGATGATAACACCTAGAAGCTAATTGGTTGCTATGCAGAGCTGCACCAGAATCTGTGTACACCAATTTTAGTAAATCTCCCCTATAGTGACATTAGTATTGTAAATGTCTCTGTGTTTAGGGAATATCAACTGAGCATCCATACAGATGATTTGACTATACAATGAACAAGAGGGATATCCCCTATGAATCTTGCAAGGTCCAGAGAACAAATGGTAGGCTCTTTGCATAAGAAACTCTAAATGCACCAAGACAGAGATGGTAAACTTGTCTAAAAAAACAGATGCAAAGTACTGCCTGATGTCATGTGTTTTGGTCCAGACAGTGAGGCCCATATATGCAATATGGAGATTCTAAAATTAAAGCCCTATTCAGTCATGTGTTAATAAAATAGCAAAATTAATTGAATTTCTAAGTAATCCCTTGCTTAAACATGGCCTTGAAAACCCAAAGAGAAAATCTACTTCACTACAAGCACTCCAGCACTGGAAGGGATAAAAAAGATATTCAAAGAATTACAACCTATCATAAGAGGATGAAATGTTAAAATAAATATTCCAACAACCCCCCAATACTGGCTTTCAAACAACCGCCCAACCTCAGACAAACTAATCAGCAGGAAACTTTATTCTGATTATGAAGTCACAAATAAGGCCCCTTTCACACATACAGTCCGTTCAGTTCATCAGTTCAGTCACGTCAAATGTATCAGTTTTTCATCCGTTTTTCATCCGTTTTTCGTCAGTTGTCATCCGTTTTTCGTCAGTGGTTATCCGTTTTTCATCCGTTTTTCATCAGTTGTTATCCGTTTTTCATCCGTTTTTCATCCGTTGTCGTCCGTTTTTCATCCGTTGTCATCAGTTGACATCAGTTTTTCATCCGTTGTCATCCGTTGTCATCAGTTGACATCAGTTTTTCATCCGTTGTCATCCGTTTTTCGTCCGATCCGTTTTTTTGACGGATGAAAAATAGGGCATTCATCCGTTCAAAAAAACGGACATTGACGGAAGTGGATGAAAACGGATGTTAACTGATGATCATCAGTTGTCATCCGTTTTTACATAGAGATGCATTGATGTCCGTTTTTCATCCGTCAACGGATGGATGAAAAACGGACAAACGGACCGTATGTGTGAAAGGGGCCTAATGGAAGAAAACCCTGCAATAAAAAAAAAATGCTGCAAAGTGTGCAACCAAATCAATCCATCTAAACACACAAAAGGGACCTTTAATATCCCAGGATCATACAACCGCACCTCCAGTAATGTTGTGTACCTCATCCAATGGAAAAGATTTAGCAAAGGATCTTACATTGGTGAAACAGGACAGACGTTACAAACAAGGATGAATTTACACAGACACATCATCAAGGAACATAAAGAAGTCTCTGCACACCTGAGAGACATCACTTCTCACAATCAAACCACACTATGGAAGACCTCGATGTCTTAAGCAGGCCATACACGTTTCGAATTTCGTACGATTTGTCGTTCGATAAACGCAAGCGCCAGTCGTGCACATCGTCGAGTGTACCATCAATGTGATTCGAAAATCGTACGACAAAACACTTCTTCCTTCTGCAAGTATAGGAAGTGATGCAATGTTGTCTTGACCTTTTAACCACACCTCCACTGGGCACTCCCCCTACAGTTAAAAGTCGGATCGTGTCATTTGCGAACAGAGCAATCATTCGCCACAGCATACGACTATTCTCAGCAATAAAATGCCATTCAAGAGGTATAATAGGAATCAGAAAATGGCAGCAATGGTTATTGCATTGATTGCTTTGGAGGAGGAGAAGAAAAAGAAGAAAAATAGAAGGAAGAGCAGAGTGTGGGCCAAAGACTGGCTCATGCAACGAGAGCAATTTTCACATGTAAACCTGCTAACAAACCTCAGAGAAAATAATCCTGAGGATTACCGTAATTATTTGCGGATGACCCAGCAGTCCTTTGACATGCTATTAGCTCTTGTGCAGCCACATATCACCAAACAGGACACCTGCATGAGAAAATCTATTAGTGCAGAGGAGAGGCTCATGGCAACCCTGCGTTTTTTGGCAACAGGCAGGTCTTATGAAGACCTGAAGTTCACCACTGGAATCTCTGCCCAATCCTTGGGAAGAATCATACCTGAGACGTGTCAGGCCATAGTGAAGGTGCTCCAGCCACAGTATTTAAAGGTAATTATAAAAATTACAACTTAAATTAGTAAGAATATTACTGCAAACATAAGTCAAATTTTGTGAGTACATCAATTTTATTAAAAAAATATGTAACTTCCTGTACACGGTTGTCTGAAAAAGTTGGTATTTTCTTAAATCAATACATACCCATTTCCAAATCATTATTATGAAAATATATAATTCTTAAACAATAACCAATAAAAAAGGAACAAATACACCAAAGAAATGCAATAATATTGAGCAACATATCTAGAATTTTTTTTTACAGATTTGTGTATTGGGGGCCATGAAACCAAGAACCTTGAGGTGGTTCAGGACGCACTGACCAGCTTGGGTTTCCCTGTGATTGAGACATATTTGGGTGCCAATATTGGCCAGATGTTACAGGTGGAGCAGATGTTACAGGTGGAGCAGATGTTACAGGTGGAGGAGATGTACATCCCTGATACCCTATTATATCTGTGTTAGGTGTAAGATTGCCCTTTAGTCCAATGGCAATCATTTTATGCATTAAAGCTTCACAAATGTCTCGTTGCTCCATGGACATTCTCCGTAATTTGTGTGCAACCAGATGACCCACAGCATCACATTCATCATCTTTCTGCTTCATGATAGATGATGCATCCTTCAGCAAACTGGCAGTATCGTAGTCAAGATTTCTCTTCTTTCCTCTTTGAGTTCTCTGAGTTGATGTTCCTGGCTGCTCTGATACTGGGCTTGGTGTATCCTATAGAAACCAAAAAAATTAAGAAGAAAATATGATCACTAATTATCATTAAAACATGTTTTAATTTTTTTCTATCTTGCCAACAGTTTCCTTCTAAATCTGAAGAATGGAAAGAAGTTGCCAAAGAATTCCAGGACATGTGGAATTTCCCCAATTGTGGTGGCGCAATTGATGGGAAACATGTGAGAATTACACCACCAGCACATTCAGGATCCTATTTTTACAACTATAAAGGGTTCTTCAGCATAATTCTAATGGCAATTGTGAATGCCAAATATGAATTTATGTACTTGGATATAGGGAAAAATGGAAGAAACTCGGATGGAGGTGTGATAGAGCGCAGTCCATTTATGCATCGATTAAAAGAAGGAATGTTGCATCTTCCATCTTCCAGTGAGACAGTTGAGGGCCTTAATTTTGTGTTCATTGGGGACGATGCATTTGCCTTACATGAACACCTGTTGAAACCCTATCCCTTGCGCAATTTAACTGCTCCCCAGAAAATCTTTAATTATAGATTGTCTAGGGCGAGAAGGGTGGTAGAAAATGCATTTGGGATCATGGCCAGCAGATTCCGCATTTTCCACACCGCCATTAATGTTACAGTTGAAAAAATTGACATAATAGTGGAGTGCTGCTGTATGTTACACAATTATTTAAGAAGCACAACTGTGTCATATATGCCATCAACTGCAGTTGATATTGAAGATCTTACCAGTGGCACAATTGTGCCAGGTGATTGGCGAAATGACAGCAGTGGCATGGTAAATTTAGCTCCTGCAAGGCCTAGGCTACCAACTGCAAATGCACGTCAAAATCGCATTCATTACACAGATTATTTTATGGGTAGTGGTGCAGTTGCATGGCAGGATCGCATATAATCATATGTATTATATTTTGTAAGAAATGACTTGCTCTAAATAAAGACAGCTTAATAAATCATATACAATATATGAGTATTCTTTATTCTAGTTTTTGTTACATTCTACTATGACTGGCCCATGAGGCAGAAGGACCCCTGACCCTATAGTTGTTTCATTGGGCCCTCCAACCCCCCCCCCCCCAAAGAAAAAATATTGTGAATTAAACGAAAATTTGGATATACCTGTGTCTGAGTCTGTGTCTGTGTCTGTGACATTTCCTCTGCTTCTGGGTCAGATATCAAACTGGAGTCTGATGCTGCACTTGGTGGCAGAGTGCAATGGGACTCTCTTGGATCATCTGTGTCAGCAAGAAACATCAGGTCTTTGAAGTACCACAAACGTGGGACATAGACATCATCAGCCCCTGCTCCAGATTTCTTGGATGCTTGTATTTTTTTATACTCCTTTTTAAAAACAGTCCGCAAGTTAGCAATCTTGTGCTTTACATATAGGTCATTTGGATCTTTGCAAACCTCTTTACATAGCTCCTTTAGTTCTTTGATGGCCTCATCACGCTTATATCTATTAGAATAATCCCTGGATTTCACATCCCATAAGCACGAAAATTCTCTGTATTTATCAATGAATTGGGGAAGGAACTCAGTAGATGTGAATGTGAGAGGCATTTTCCTTTAAAAAAAAAAAAATATATATATATATATTTTACTAAGTTACCTTGCAAAGCCTTGTTATACATGTGTAAAATATAACACATAATGATTTTGCACATTAATAATGACTAAATAAGAAGAATAAATAATACTTAAGACAATAGAACTAACACGATATGCAAGTTTCATGCAGCCTGTTCATATAATGGATGAGCCATGTGCCATGAATCGTGACTGAGATAAATTTGGACAGGAGTGAGGTCTAATTTTTAGCCTTTTTGAACAGCTCCTATACTGCAAAAGGACTTCTATCAGTAATAAAATAGCATATATTTACATTATAACACAGTATTTCCGTAGAAAAAGTGAAATATGCAATGGAGAGTCAGCATTTTGAACTTACCTCAGGGATGTGTGTTCAGCGTTCTCTGCACGAATAGACTTTCCTACGTCCCGAAAAGTCGCTGCATATTCGTGCAATGCGCACGTGCGTTATATACCATGTACAGGCCCCGCCTCTTCTTTCTTTCGGGGGCTTGTGGGAGAAATCATGGCAGAGGGACAAGACATGGCAGCTTCTCAGAGCGAAAGATCTGGGACAGATGAGGAGCAGGAAATCGTGGAGGTGGAAGAAGGTCACCAGACAACCATTGTGACAAGCCCCAGGAAGAAGAAAGCCACCAACATGTCTTTGGAGGAGATGGTGGACATGGTGAACATTCTTCAAAAGAAGGATTATGACTGTCGGAAGCAAGTCTACCCTAAAAAAAATGTGAGAAAAGATCAAATTCTGGAGAAAGTTCTACGTGTCCTACAGAAAAACCATGGTGTTGAACGCACTAAAGATCAAGTGAGAAAACGCTGGTCTGACTTAAAATCCAGAGAATCCCATCAGCTAAGGAAAATCAAGAAAATTCTTCAAAAAAGTAAGTATAAACTTTTTAACAAGAATGTATGATGTTCTTGGGTTTTTCTGTGTGAGTGTATGTTCTGTATATGCCATGTGACATGTGCATGCAGAGAGTGCATACTACACAGCTTGCATCATTGTGATTTTCTATGCATATCTATAGTGTATTTTTGTCTTCTATACAGAAATAATATGCATAGTGTGATTGCATTTAAATATATGTATAGTATTTGAAGTTAAATACATGTATTTATTAATTTTCAAAGGACATTCTAGAAAGGCCCATGCAGAGGCGGGAAATGAACAGCAGACAAGTGCAGAGTCTGAGATGACGACTGACACAACACTGATATGTCTCACACCAGTTGAAGGCAGTGATTGGAGCAGCATTGCCACCAGTTCAGGTACATAACCAAATGTCACATAAACGTATGCTCATTATAACGTTTAGACTGTGATTTTTATGATTTTTCATGTTTTCTTATAGGCTTTACAATGTCTACTGCTGGCAGTTCTTCATTCACTTCTGCATCTGCAAACCGCATGATTGCTGATTTAATGCAAATCAATTCAGATATTGAGAAAGTTTGCAATAAAATGAAATTGGTTCAAGGCAGGATTTCTGATGTGATAGACCAATTAGCAAAGGTTTAAATACTCTGGAAACAAAAATTTTTTTTTAAGACCATGTTTCGTTATGGCACTTTAAAAATAAAAATGGTTGTTATAAAGTAGGGGCCCATTCACACTGTCCGCATGCACCCACGTACTCCATTCTGCTGAAAGGGGGGTCCACGCCCAAATCCCCTATGAGCAGGTGTCTGACAGCTCTTTCTCTGCTCTTTGTGCAGAGACAGAGCTGTCAGAACCCCACCGTTCTCTTTTGGGGACCACCAGTCCATTTTCATCATATCCATCCGATCCGCCTGACAGATGTAAATGATAATTTCCATCCGTCAGGCTTTGATCGGGTCGGATAGCAGCGGATGTCAGTGGACATGTTTCCACTGACATTCGCTGCCCTATGGGGATGCATGGAACATTCCAATGAGTTCCGCCTGACAACATGACAGGCGAATCTCATTGGATTGTGTGAAAGGGCCCTTGCTCTGACTTGCACTTTATTAAAAATAAAATTGCACTATGTGACTGTTTATGTACTTTTGTACTGTTAAATTTTGGCTGTATGTACATATTTACTAACTATATTCATGTACATATGTACAAGCTTTTAAGATCCTAAATAGGGAAATGTTTGTGTGCTGGACATGCGCAACTACGGTTTTTGTTTATTGTTCATCAATAAATTGATGGTTATTTTGAAATTGGTTTCAAGTGTCTTTATTTCATGCATTATGTGATATCAACTGTATACACAGCTATTGATCTTTATGGTAGTATAGACAATGACATTCTCATCAAAATAATCTACTGTTAAAATGACAATTAGGATAACCATATGTTATTAATGACAAACAATATTGGAACATATACATCCTGCAGAAAGAAAACTTGCTGTACCATTTATTCTGCAGCTGTACAACAATGCAGTGGGTCCGTTTATTGAAAAAAGGTGTTAAAAGTCATTTTGCAATACACATACTTTTGTGTTTACACTTTTCATGCACACATATTGGCCTCTTAGCAGAGTTTGCTTGAACATATAATATTTGATGTATTGCGGTTTTTCGGCTGAACAGTCGTCCGTGTTGATATTCTTTTTATTTACCTTCCGGGTCATTCTTTTCGGAAACATGCGCAGTTGTGTGTTGTTCTGTGGAATCGAACGACTAAACCACTAATGATACGAAAATTGGACAAATTTCGCGGAAAAACCCAACATGTTGGATATGTGAATTTTTGCTGTCGTACGAAAAACGCATAGTTTACATACCACACTAACGATACGAAAATCGTTCGATAACACTGGCATTTACGATTTTCGGACGATATTCGTATCGTCTATGGCCTGCTTTAGTTCTTAAAGGGAATTTCAAAACTATTTAGGAAAGGAAAAGTTTTGAACTAAGAATGATCATTGACACAAAAGATAACTGTCTAAATTTCAGTATTAGCTGTCTTACTCATTATCCAACATCATCCCCTGTAACGTCCATCCCCCCCCCCCCCCCAGTCTATACCTATCCCTCTGTCCTATCTCACTAACTATGCTAGTTTTGTTACCATTGCTGTATACATTTGTTTGTGTGTGTTTGCTTTTTCTTTCTTTTTTTCCCTTTCCCTCAGAGATTGTCTTTTTGTAACCTTCTGCATAAACTTTTGTGAATTAGTACTGCTGGGACCTTGAGGAAGGGGACATACCCAGAAAGCTTGTCCTAAAATATTGTATGTTAGTGCAAATAAAAAAGGATCATGAACAGTCATCAGTTGTTTCTAAGTAATCCCTAACATTCTATACCCATTTGACAATGGTAGTGAATTCGGTAGTGTTTGGTCCAAATTCAGATTCAGACTGAACTTTCTTGTTTGGACATTTGCCTGAGGGCCAGCCATTCAGTAGGAGCCAACCATCATAAATAGTATTTTTTTTTCCGACCCTATATTATATCACAGCTTTCTACTTTAGCTGTCAAAGGTTGCTAAGGAAGAAGTGGGTGATGCCGTGTCCTTAGCAATCATTGACGACACTTGATCCCATTCATTTGTTGGCTGAAAATCATTGGCTTTGAAAAAAAAGGGGAAGATAAAAGTGTCTGACCTCATTGACAAAAAATGTTTATGTTTTTTTCTTTCTTGTATTCTTTCACAATAGACAACAATCTTTGTCACTGAACAACGTGATCAATAGATGGGGGAGGGGTATCGCGCTTCAGGGGGATGATAATAAATTAGCTAAAAATACTCTATATCCAGTGATCAATTAATTAGTGTATCAAGAAATAAATCATTAAAGTGTGCAGTGTATCAATATTCAATAAAACCCTTTAAATATCTAAAACACGATACTTGTGCATATACCTAAAAAATACACATGTGATAAACCATAAATACAAATAAAACAGTCATCAATATTGGTAATAAATATATTCAAAAATGTGCTCTGTGCTCCAAAATATATATAGGTGAGTGATAGTCTCTCAATATCCAGTGCTATTTTAAAGTGCTAAATTGTCCAAAACAAACTTCATCAAATGAGGTACAAATTCTTCTAAATCCAAGTGTTGGACCTCCACCATACACCGTGTAAACAAGCAAGGTGATTTTCTGCTCCTATCACCCCTCTGGGTGTGCTAGCCGCTCACCTTCAATTATACAGTATTGCGCCTTTATTGTTGTAATCATTAAATCCTCCTCTCCTTCCTTTCCTCGCTTTATCCTCTAGGAATGGTACTCAGCCTCAGTCCCTGGATCGGGGTATCCGTCCTCACAACGGGGTCCAAAATATCTCAAAGGAAAGTGCTCACATAGTGCAGTATTGCCATAGATTTAAATATTTTATTAAAGTAAATAGACACACTTACAAACAAACGTGGTTTCTCCGCTTTACATATATTACAGGGAATCGCGGACCTACTTCCGCAAACAAACGTCACTTCCGGCACTGTCCCTACGCGTGTCATCACGTCCGCCCACGTGACTTCTTCAGGGAATTGATTTATAATATGGGACTTTTTTTTTTTAATAAAAGAGTTGTATGAAGTCCTTTTTTACTCTTTACATGTTTACACTCATGAGTAGCACTATGTATAATTTATTCATTCACATAGGGGGCAGTATCCAGGCCCTCTCTTTGTTAAAGGGGGCTTCCAGATATTGATAAGCCCCCATCCACAGAACCCCATAACCTCCAGGACAGGATTGTGCAGAGAAGGCCCTTGTCAACATGACAAAATACACTATACACTATGCAATCTGATTGTACAATCTCTGTACAATTCCCTTTAGATTTACCAGAACAATGGATTTGGAGGACACACCTGAACAATCCATTCAATTAGTATCAAATCAGGCAGGCTCTTTTACTACATAGCCGATGTGAGATCTAAAGGAGATCGTGCAATCAGATTGTACTGAAAGTGGGTGAAAGGTAGTATTGTAATGAGGGAGGTGGGGTCCAGAGTGGTGAACATACCCTATCAAACCCTCTATTGTGATGCAACAAGAAAGTGAAGGCTTCTGGGAGATGGCCTACAGGAAGTGAATACTGAGAAACAATTCACAAGAAGTGATGAAATCTTAAAATCACTTTAAAAATACAAGTTAACTGACAAGATGTTAAACTTCCTTTGGATCCAGTGCCCCCAAGAAAGCAGCTTGCTATAGGGGCAACTGAGCTGTGCCGCAACTCCATGCATCCATTCAGACACGAAGCCTGAATTTGGCCCCACCGCCTCTCTCTCCTCATTAATTAGCTGCCTATGTTTGCCAGTAGCAGGAGCCAATGGCACTGCTGCTGTGTCTCAACCAATCAGGAGGGAAAGTTTGGACAGCCGAGACACTCGCTCGTTCAGGTAAGTATAAGGGAGGCTGAGGGGGACTGCTGCACACAGAGAGGCTTTTTATTGTAAGTCTGACTTTACACCACTCTAAGGGTTAAGTCTTACAGATGAAGTGATGAAATGCCTTTAAATGGACATAACAAGGTTAGAGTCAGAGATGGATATTTAATTTGGAGGAAGTTTAGATCTGTTTTTGGTGCCTGAGCCCAGCATGAAAAACAGTGCCAGGCTCTCAGACCTGTAAAAGATTGTACTGAAAATTACATTGTTTCCTTTAAAATGGCAATATGTTTTATTGAATGAATGCAACAGTTGATTAAACTCAAACGGTTTGAAGAAATCATGCCAGTCCAGACTACATTTTTAAAGGCATGGTAGCCCATTTTTATTTAAAAGAACAGAACGTTTAAAAAAATAACAGCAATTCCCTCGCAGGAGGTTACACCATTACTGTAATTTGTTAGTTTAGCCTCCTGGCTTCCTCACTTGCCCCACAGCTGCTTCAGGCCTCACATCTAGGCCTTAGGTCTGCTCCCCAGACCAACACAAGCACCCTTCGGTCAAGCTCCCTTGAAGCTTACTTGGTATCAGCTTCACACTGTGCTGTCGCAGACTACCTCTGCCTCCTGCAGACATGCACACTCAAACTGCCACCTGCAGCCTCTCTTTCTCTCTCTTATGGCGCTTTTCCACTGCATGGAACTGAACGGTTCGGCTCGCTTTTGTACTTTTCAACTGCTGGTACCGCATGGTATGGTGTAGGAACGGTTCGGTACAGTACGGTACGGCGGCGCTTTTCCACTGCATGGAACCGAACGGTACAGCTCTCAAAAACAGTACCACCTCGATTGTTGTTCCAAGAGGTACCATACCCGGTACCATATCCCACAATCCTTTGCATGCATTCACTACTAGCCACTGATTGGTCAGAGAATCGTTGTTATCCCACCCACTTAACTTTAGTACTACTTTAGTGGAAAAGCAAACCATACCGTACCATACCGAGCCGTTCCAACACCGTACCATGCAGTACCAGCAGTGGAAAAGCAAACCGGGCCAAGCAGGGCCGAGTAGAGCCGAGCCGGTACTTGCAGTGGAAAAGTGCCATTAGAGAAGGTGGGAGCCCTCCTGATTCCCATACACAGAACTTGTGTCTGCAGGGAGGAGTCCTCCTGACTCCTGGGCCAGACCTCCTGTTTGCCTGGGTGGAGCTGTCTCCAACTGGGAGCCCTGAGCTCTAACCCTGGGAAGCTTATGAACCCAGCCCACAGGTGTGCAGTCAGCATGCCTGCCTTCTGCAAAAATCAGGCCTAGATTGCTAACACACACAGTGACCCGGTGGGTTTACCTCTCTACATAGGTTACAAGGGTGGAAACGTCAAACAACAACTTTTGTGAATATGTGTATAAGAGACACTATATACTATATGTTAATAACACTATAACAGAATATTTCTCTAGAGAAATAATGCATTACAGTGATTCTACACAACATGTGAAGCAGCAATCCATAAGAATGATCTTACCAACAATGGACAAGTTTAATTACTTAAAATCTTATCTCAGAGGTGCCTTGGAAAATGTCACCGCTGTCAAATAAAAATTACTATAGGGATTCCTGTGAACAGTTCTAAATGTAAAGATGTAGTGATTCATATTCACCTGAGGAAACATTCAAAGTAAAATTTACTAAAAAAATAGCTTGACAGGTCAATCTTCTATGACATAATCGATGTGATGCTTTATGTCAGCAATTCATGTAGTGAGCAATGCAGATGAGTCAAATTATTAAGCTTAATTGTATAATGTTTCTACACAAAATTAAATTAAACTGATGCTGATCTTGAAGAAAAAAAAAAAAAAAAAAAAAAAACAATTCTCTATAACCTGAGAGCAAATTATTCAGTCTCTCCTAAAACCTCCAAACAAATGTGACCTGTCTGGATAAATTGAACTTTTTTCCTACAGTCCAGATGGTAGAAGCCAGTACAACTAGTTAGAAGGTCCAAGAATCCCCTACTTGTTTAAAGCGGAGTTCCACCCAGTGAAGGTTTTTTTAATAAAAATACCCCCGGGACAGTCAGGGCTAGTACATTCCACAATGGCTAGCCTCTGATCTGTCCCGGGTCGCACTTACCTGAAAGAAGAAATACTCACCTTGAAAATGTATTCTCCAGCGCTGCCATCTCAGGTGTGGGCAGCTTGAAGCCAGCGCGATCCTCTTCTGTGTCCTCTTCCGTCTTCTTCGGTCCCACGATGCACTGCACCGACCCCGCCGTCACTTCCGGTTCCGCAGTGTCATCCCTGCACAGCTTCTGGGCATGCCCAAAAGTTGTTCAGCAAGGTATGCTAAACACGTCGGGGCCGGTGCAGGCGCATTGATTCCTGGGAGCGATGACGTTCAGCTCCCAGGAATCATTGCATGCCAGGAAGTGACGAATCGATGTGGCCGCCGAGGGGAGGAAGAGGAAGTAAGGTAAGTATATTTTCTTCTAAACGAGATAAGTAAAAAAAAAAAAAAAATTGCGATTATCCATTTGTTTTTCAGGTGACCCGGAGCGAGAAGATGGAGGTAAGTATAATTTTAGGGTGGAACTCCGCTTTAAAAACTGCTCATGTGTATATCACTGTCGAGCTGGTTAAAATGATAAAAAAAGACACTATTCCAGCAGTTCTGTGACACTTCTGTATCGATGAGAGGTGTGTGTATTTAGGTTGGGTCGTAATGCAAAATCATTCTTGTTAAGCAGGTATGTTTCCATTCCTAATCCTTAACGTTGCAAGCCTTTCCTATTTACAATCTGCAAAGTTTTTTCTAAACTCCAGTTAGCAAACTTATTTACATACCTCAACCTTTCCTACCTAAATCTGTTCATAGATGGTTACTGCTGAATCGGCCAAGATTCCAACCATGTATGGGCAGACTGAATGTATCCAAGTTGATTGATCGATCAACCTGGGAAAACCACATCTTACATGTGATTATTACTAGTGGCTGTTAGGGGTGTTCTCCCAGCGGGGATGGCTTCCCCTACCCCACCCCCTGCTGGGAAAACACAATGGTTCTGCAGGATGGAACATTGACTGTGTTGATGGGGGAATCAAGCGATGGGCGAATCGAGCGAGCCACGAGTTGCAGGAAAGAAAATCAGCTCCAGCTTTAATTAACTGATGTCAATATGTTGAGCAAAGCATGGAGATATCATCTGATATATCATATGTTTAGCAAAGCATGGAGATATTATCTGAGTGCTTTGTGCCCCCTTGGCAATTTGGTGACACTAAGCCCCCGTTCACATACACGCGACGCTACTTCGCACCACGACCTCAGAGCGGCCGCCACGGACTTCATAACATTGAAGTCTATGGCGGTCGCCTCTGGGTCGCCCCAAAGAAGCTCCGGACCCTTTTTCTAAGTCGGAGCGACTTGTGTCGCTCCTATTAGAACGGGTCCGCAGCTTCCCTATGGAAGGCGACCTACGGCGACCTGTGAGGCGACCAGGTCGCCTCACAGGTCGCCTTAGTGTGAACGGGGGCTTAGACCTGCATAGTGGGAACAAACAATAAATAGGGTGGCAGCCTGTTCTATCCCTTTACCGAATAATAAATATTGGATGATAAAACTAAGTAAAGGTTCATTACGTTTTCCCAGCAATTTCTATGGTGTAAATTCCCATCACCATTCCCATCACCATCATGAATTGGGGGTTTGAAGGGTGAAAATTCAAGAGGAGTAAAATATAAAGTGGGCACATGTGTGAAGAAAGTGGCCCAGGTGACCTGTTGAACCTAGGATATATAATCCTGCTAATAACGTATCATGCTACAAGTAAGTGTGTTAGAACTGGCTTCTGAGAAGAAAGTTAGTCTTCTAAATATGAGCTCAGGTTGTAAGTGAGGATCACAACAGATCCCGAGTAGAAACATAGGATGTAATGTCCTTTTACTATAATATAGTGTTCACTAGATTGTAAGCCTTTGTGAAGGGGCAGAGAGAAAGAACTTTGTATCCTTCTTGAGATATACAAGAAACCATTGTGAGGCAAACTAATTAGCATGCACCGGCATGACCGCCACCCTCTGTACAGGCACAGTGTTAGAAGAGTTACCTTAAAGTGTAGTTACATCTCCTGTGCGATCTAGGCTTCTGCTTATAAATCTCAAAATGGTCAGTTGTTGTCATAAACCTAGTTGTTTTTTTAATATGTGCAACACCGTCATTAGGAAATACATTTAATTGCCTAGACCTAAAATATCATTTTAGATATTTTACAAAGAAAGCATTAGACTTTTGTCATAATACCTTAGAGTACAGTAGTATAGTTTATATGTTTATATATACTTTTTAAATAGTGAGGAATGCAGTTGCTGGCTTGGTTATTGGCAAGTTAGCAATCATTTCTGAGTACATTTATGGCTATTATATTGTTATATGTTAGTACTGCATATTTGTTATTCTCAGAATGGCTGAACTTATTTGATAAAAAAGAATTACATCACGCCACCAATGTGTACTTAATTTTGATGAGGCTTGGAAAAGCACATATCTCGGATACTTTAGGATTCTACTTTACGTGTTAATGAAAAAAGACTGCAAAGGTAGGACTTGAAGTAGAGGTTAAACTCAAAGGAAATATTATACAAAGCAATACTTGCCAAACAGTGATATTTGCTACAGAGCCTGCAAGGCACTTGCTGTAGGAAAAACAGCTGGTGAACAGAGATGCTTGCCAAACAGAAGTCCCAGGTGGCATTAAATTGTGTCATCATGACCAATGTTGTCGGCAGCAACTAAATTTCTCATTGATCACGTGCTATTTAGTATACATTGCACACACTTCCCATAACCCCTTAATGTCCTTTCACACCTAATGCAGCCAAAATTCACACAGTTGTTTTACTCACATGTCTTCAATACCTGATTCAGAGAGAATATTTTTTTTAGGAAAGAGAGAAAACAGTCTGTGCTGTTCATAAAGAACAAATGCATGCAAACATAATAGATATATTATATTATATTATATTATATTATATTATATTATATTATATTATATTATATATTAACATTGTGTTTAAATTCTTATCTAAGATCATGGAAGACTGAAGCATGTATTTTTGCCTATTGTGTTGTATTTGAAAAATACAATTATAAAGCAAATTGCCTTGCAATTTTTACATTGTTGCCTAAAGTGGACCGTCTATGGCAATGTGTCCAATAATAATGATAATAATGAGAAATGTCTGGCACTTTGCTCCAACTGAGTTTTTTTACAACCATTAAGGACTTGGATGCTAAACACACAATATTCACATACCCTTAACCCCTGCCCATCTTGCAACCAAGTACCCATCCCATGACCCAATTTTAATGGAGACCCTTATGCATAAGAAAAACATGAAAGATGTCAGTGCATTTTTATTTTGCAAATGTTAATTTCCTGGGATTTATGTTCACTCTTGATTTTATACACTATGCCATTGACTTTAAACAAGAATGAGGAAAAGCACTTATAACTTTTCTCTGACTTTCCTGATTTGTATACATGTTGAGGGATGGGGACTAACAATTTACTGAAGCCAGTTGGTCAGCATAACAGCCAGGCAACTAGCATATCAGAAAAAGGTCAGTAATGGCAGCCCCATTTTCCCCTTAGGAAATATTTTCTTTATTGTTTTATACATTATAAAAAAACAAACAGAAAAATGAATTGGAAT
Source organism: Pelophylax lessonae (assembly GCF_965119305.1). Classification (NCBI taxonomy): domain Eukaryota; kingdom Metazoa; phylum Chordata; class Amphibia; order Anura; family Ranidae; genus Pelophylax; species Pelophylax lessonae. Next base: position 341,403,521 of record NC_138770.1, read on the forward strand.
TCAAAGTTCCTGTATAGTTGACAATCATAGTATATGTTAAGGCACATGCTGCAAAACATTTATCATTTACCAGTCTGATCACAGTTCTATCCTAGAGATGAATTCAAACAATAAAGTCCATCAGTCAGTATTGTTTAAACAAAAAGTAAAGTCAAAATACCAGATCCTACATGTGTAAATTATAATTTTTTCTATGGCTACATACATAGCAGGGGGGTCAGCCATGCAGACCTTTAATATCCCACTGCCACTTGCAAGATTTAAAGCAGTGTTCCAGTCGACCTAAGGAAAGAAGAGGAATGAGCGGGATGAGGGTGCCCCCCAAGGACTATATTTAAAGGATTTTTTTTTTCATTTTTATTGTTTCACCTAAAGTGGGAACTCCACTTAAAGTGAAACAATAAAAATGAAAAATTCCTTTAAATATTGTGCCTGGGGGGGTCCCCTCAGTCTGCCTTTAAAGTGACCCATCTGTTCCACGTATAGAACCAGCTGCAAAAAAAATTACATTTCTAAAGAAAAATTAGTCAAATCACATTTAAATTGACTGACGGTTGCAATTGCCGGCCTGGCTATTAAAAAAAAAAGAAAAAAAAACCGGCATGGGGTTCCCCTAAAATCCATACCAGACCAAATGGCCTGGTTTGGACTAGGAGGGAACCCCACGCCATTTTTTTTTCTTTGAATAGCCTGGGCCGACAAATGAAAATTCCAATTTTTTTTTTAAAAAGTGGTGTGGCGTCCCCCACAATCCATACCAGACCCTTATCTGAGCATGCAATCGAGTGCCCCCCTCCTGAACCATGCCAGGTCACATGTACTCAACATGGGGGGGGTGGGTGCTTTGGGGTAGGAGGACCTCTTCCCGACAACTTTGGGCTGTGGTTGTGGGAGTCAGTGGGCAGGGGGCTTACTGTAGTCTGGAAGCCCCCTTTAACAAGGTGGTCCAGGGATCCATGTGAATGAGTATGGGGTATATTATTCCCCTAATCATTCACCAAAAAAAGTGTCAATAATAAAGAAAAACAGTAGACTGTTTTTGACAAGTCCTTTATTACAAAAAATTAAAAAAAAACAATGTCCCCCCCATGTAGATTCATCATCAATCATGAGGCCACCACCACTGCCAGACCCGGAAAAGAAAAATGTTCCGCCTGCAATGAAGGCTGACCGCCTACTACAGGCTACACCATTTGACAGTTCTTATATAGGTAAGGGGCAGAGCCACCTGTAGATGTCGCCTAGTCGCACCGCCCCCTTGTGACATCATTGTCCCAGCATGCACCAGTTGCTGACATCACAAAAGGGCAGGCCACCAGGTGCCCCCACCCCTTACCTATTAACTTTACTTTACATTTTGCCCTCACTCGACTTCCTGCCTGGGACATGGAAAGATCGGATGGTTTTCCCCTCTACCGACGGCTCCGGTAAGCAGGGAAAATGACCGGAAAGGGGCAGGAGGGGGGATGCACCTCTCCTGCCTCCCATAATAGTGATCTCGCGGGGAATCTGCCACTAGGACCACTTTTATGTGAAAGAGGGCTGCCCACCCTGTAAGAAAATAACGGGGCTATGGCGATCTGCTGCCATAACACCGGTATTTAATGTCAAAGTACTGACTTAAAACTGTGGCGAGTGGGCGGTCCGGAAGTAGTTAATGAAGTAGGTGAACCTAATTCTGAATTCCTGCCATTTGCCTTCACACTCCCTATGCCTCTGACTTCTCCTAAACGTACCCAAGCCAGTTATTTGACCATGCCACTGGTTTTCTCCGGCTTTTGAAAATTCCCAGATGAGGGTCTGGAGACTGGAGGCTTTGAAGAGATTCGGATGGGAAGACGCCTCTATACCTGTGCCCAGATCTTACCTGACTGGGGCCCTAAGTCTGATATTTATGCCTGATGCCGATTTACTTTGGCCTGCTAATTGATCATACCTCTGCCTGCCACCTGAACTGACCACACCTCGGTCTGCTACCTCTACTGCCAGGACCAATACTTTGGCTGTGCTAGCCATGTCTCTGCCTGCTGCATGGACAATTCCTTTTGTTGTTGCAAACCACATCTCTGCCTGCTGCCTGGAGCAATGCTTTGGCTGTGCTGACAATATCGTTGCCTGCCGCCTGTACTGACTATGGACAGTTTTCCTGCCTGCTGCCTGAAAAATTCCTTTCACTGTTGCTGACCATGTCCCTGCCTGCTGCCTGGAACAATGCTCTCTTCTGTGGACAACTGCACTACTAAAACTACAGGTAGTCTTTTGTTTACCCTTTGCTCAGCAGAATGTATTTTGGTGTATAATTCTTGATAAGTGCATGCTATGTGTTAGAAATATTAAGGACCTTCAAAAATGTGATAGGTTGTCAGCAAATTAGATGTGTAATTTATATCCCTAGAACACCTGATAGTGCTCCTTGCATGTTGGGCATCACTATATGGCTAGGCTGTCTCACGCACGTGGTATCGCCATACTCAAAAGAAGTAGCAGAATGTATTTTGGGGTGTAATTCTGGGTATGTACATGCCATGTGTTAGAAATTGTCACAAGTTAGCCTATAGTTTTGTCTGTATATTCTTACCTCCTTGCAGCAATGCTTCTGTCTTGGCTCCCTTCACATGTGGTGTTTGGGCTTCTATGGGCGTCGCCTGCTCCACTGTGGGTTATATCCTGTTTCTGTCAATTACTTCCTGGGTCACCTCCCTGTTTGCTTCCCTATATATACACAGGCTCAGTGCACTGTTCCTTGCTTGAGCAACAACCCTGTTCTCTGAGCTCCCATCCGTGTATCCCTTGGCTATTGTATCTGATCTCCTGTGTACCGACCCGGCTTTGTTTCTCCGTCTACGTTTGTCTGCTGCCTGTCCTGACCTCGGCTTGTCTCTTGGATCTCCTTATAGTCTCCTGTTTACCCTGCACACGCCAGCGGTCTCCACATTCTCAGCTGGGCCTACCTGGGGGCCGCGACCTGGTTCCAGTCTGCTGCAAGTCCATCTCCACCATCAGGGGCAAGGGTGAAGAAGCAGGCTGGGGCTTAGACTCCGCGCCCTGGGGAATCCTGAGCTGGGGATCTATAAGGGCTCACTACCACAGACCCCTGACAGTTTGCTCAAGCCATGAGCTCGTCTGAGACACCGCAGCCACTTCAGGATCAACTTCAGAGTTTGGAACAGAGAGTTAACGTTCAGCAGGCTTATCAAGAACAGATTATGCAGTGTCTGCAGGCTCTTTCTTCCCGTTTGGATCAGCTGCAGATTGTTCCTACTCCCGCTTCCTCCGTTCCAGCTCCTGTGTCCGCCCCTGTTGCTTCCACTTACGCAGTCCCTCCAGCAGAGGTCAGTCCTGCAAAACTCCAGCTGCCTCCGCCATCTCGCTTCTCTGGGGACCCCAAAGCTTGTCGGGGATTCATCAATCAGTGCTCAATCCACTTCGAGCTAGCAGGCCATTACTTTCCTACTGATCGTTCCAAGGTGGCGTACATGATTTCACTCCTGTCGGGACCAGCGTTGGCTTGGGCCTCGCCGCTGTGGGAGCGTCAAGATCCTACCGTTTCCAGTCTCTCTGCCTTCCTACAAGCTTTCCGTAATACCTTTGATGTGCATGGCAGGGCCTCATCTGCTTCCGGAGCCCTTCTTCGTCAAGGAAACATGACTGTTGGTCAATATGCAGGTCAGTTTCGCACCCTGGCTTCGGAACTGGCATGGAACAACGAGGCTCTTACTGCAACATTTTGGCAAGGTCTTGCAGATCGTATTAAGGATGAAATAGCTGGCAGAACTGTACCCACCACCTTGGATGGCTTGATTTCCCTTAGCATCCAAATTGATGTCCGCTTCCAGGAGCGAGATCTGGAAAGGACTGTGTCACGTCACCCCCCACTGGGTCACCTTGCTCCTGTTGTCCAGAACATTCCAGAACAACCCATCTCTCCCGCAGTATTGGCTTCTGAAGAACCCATGCAATTAGGCCGGACACGCCTCGCTCCACAAGAGAGGTCCCATCGCCTGAGACTCGGCCTGTGTCTTTACTGCGGAGCTGGTGGTCACATGATAAAATCCTGCCCCGTCCGTCCGGGAAACTCTCGGGTCTAGGTCGCTCAGAGGGAAGCGATCTAGACCAGAATCTGAACTCAGCCACCCTAAATTCTTATCAAGTTTCTGCATATGTAGACTCTGGAGCAGCCGGGAATTTCATTGAGCAGTCTTTGGCCACTGAACTTGGCATTCCTCTAGTTCCCCTGGCTATGCCTCTAGCTGTTTCGGCAGTGGATGGCTCTACCTTGGCCTTCGGACCCCTACGCTTCAGAACAGCCTCCATCACCATGCATGTCGGTGTTCTTCATCGGGAGGAAGTCTCCTTCCTGATACTTCCCAAGTCTTCTAGTCCCATTATTCTTGGACTTCCATGGTTGAAGAAACACTCACCTTATTTGGATTGGAACTCTGGCCAAGTGTTATCTTGGGGGTCGCAATGCCATCAGACCTGTCTCCCTAAGGTGTCTCCACCTCTCCGTGTACCTGTGGCTGAGGTCTCTACCTCTCCAATCCTTCCTCGGCAGTATCTGGCCTTCCGAGATGTCTTTTGCAAGAAAGCTGCTGACAGTTTGCCTCCTCATTGTCCCTACGACTGTGCGATTGACCTCCAACCCGAGGTTTCACCACCCCGAGGTAGAGTCTACCCTCTCTCCATCCCGGAAACCCAAGCCATGTCCAAGTACATCCAGGAAAATCTGCAGAAAGGATTTATACGTAAATCCAATTCTCCTGCTGGGGCTGGGTTCTTCTTTGTGGAGAAAAAGGATGGTACACTCCGGCCCTGCATTGATTATAGAGGTCTCAACGCCATCACCATTAAAAATCGGTACCCGCTACCCTTGATTTCCGAACTTTTTGACAGGCTACGAGATGCTCATATTTTCAACAAGTTGGACCTCCGTGGAGCATACAATTTGATTAGGATTCGAGACGGGGATGAATGGAAAACCGCTTTTAACACCAGAGATGGGCACTATGAATATCTCGTAATGCCTTTTGGCTTGTGTAACACCCCAGCTGTCTTCCAGAACTTTGTTAATGAAATTTTTTCTGATCTCCTATATGTTTGTGTCATCGTGTATCTGGATGACATACTCATCTTTTCTCCAGATTTGAATACTCATCGCCAGCATGTTTGTATTGTTCTTCAACGTCTTCGGGACCACCGCTTATATGTGAAGTTGGAGAAGTGCCTCTTCGAGCAAACCCAAGTTCCTTTCCTAGGCTACATAGTCACAGATAAAGGGCTGCTTATGGATCCTGCCAAACTTCAGGCCATCTCCAACTGGCCTCAGCCTTCTGGTCTAAAAGCAACGGTTCTTGGGATTCACCAATTTCTATCGCCAGTTCATCCCTGATTACTCCTCTCTGGTGGCACCCATTACCTCCTTGACCCAGAAGGGTGCCAATGCCAGAACCTGGCCTCCTGAAGCTGTCAAGGCTTTCCACAAGCTCAAATCGGCCTTCCTATCGGCATCTATTCTCAAACGTCCTGACATTCTTCAGCCTTTCTTCTTGGAAGTAGATGCCTCGTCCTTGGGAGTGGGGGCCGTCCTTCTCCAAAGACATGACAGTAAGCTCCGCCCCTGTGCCTTTTTCTCGAAGAAGTTTTCTGATGCAGAGAAAAACTACACCATCGGGGATCGGGAGCTTCTGGCTATCAAGCTGGCACTGCAAGAATGGCGACATCTACTGGAGGGGTCTCCTCATCGTATTCTGATCTATACCGATCATAAGAACCTCCAGTATCTGCAGTCCGCCCGACGTTTAAATCCCAGGCTCTCTTTTTTGCCAGGTTTAATTTTGACATCACCTTCCGGCCTGGCTCCAAGAATGCTCGTGCGGATGCCTTGTCCAGATCATTTGACGTTGCTGACTCAGAGTGTCAAATTGAACCTGAACATATTATTCCTGCCAATTGTTTCCTGGCCTCCACTCACCTTCAGTCTCCACGTATCCCTCCCGGAAAGACTTTTGTGAGGCCCTCCCTTCGCCCCAAGCTTCTCAAATGGGCACATGATTCCAAACTCTCTGGACATCCTGGTGTGCAACGCACCTGTGCCTTCCTGCTGCGTTACTACTGGTGGCCCTCACTCCGGAAGGATGTTGAGGAATATGTCCAGGCTTGCTCCATTTGCGTGCAGTCTAAGTCTTCTACTTCAGCTCCAGCAGGTCTCCTGTTACCTCTACCTGTTCCAGATGTACCATGGCGCTGCATTTCTATGGACTTTATATCTGAACTACCCCCATCAGCGGGCTCCACCGTTATCTGGGTGGTGGTGGACAGGTTTTCTAAAATGTGTCACTTAACTCCACTTCCAGGCCTACCCTCTGCTGTCACTTTGGCTTCCATCTTCATTAGGGAAATCTTTCGTCTCCATGGTATGCCCTCACACATTGTCTCAGATAGAGGAGTTCAGTTTACGGCCCGCTTCTGGAGAGCCCTGGCCACGTCATTTGGAATCAAGTTGTATTTCTCCTCAGCTTTTCATCCGCAGTCAAATGGTCAAACGGAAAGGGTTAACCAGAATGTGGAACGGTATCTTTGTGCCTTCATTTCTGCCCATCAGGATGATTGGGTAGACCATTTACCCTGGGCAGAATTTGCCCTCAATAACCATGCTAATGCCAGCACTGGTGAGTCTCCCTTCTTCACGGTATTTGGCCGCCATCCTTCAGTACCATTTCCTGTTCCGGTCTCTGCTGAAGTGCCGGCGGCTGCAGAGGTGCAACGGTCTCTCAATTCTATCTGGGCAGATGTTTCCAAGAATTTACATCTGGCGGCTTCCAGGTACAAGGTAGCTGCAGATCGTCATCGCCGTGCGAGCCCCAAAATTCTCCCTGGTGATAAGGTTTGGCTCTCTACCAAGAATATCCGTCTCAGGGTACCCTCTATGAAGTTTGCTCCCCGTTTCATTGGTCCCTTTACAATCCTCTGCCAGGTTAACCCTGTCGCTTTTAAGCTCCGTCTCCGTCACATCTAAAAATCCCCAATGTTTTCCATGTTTCTCTCCTGAGACCATACATCATCAATAGGTTTTCTCGTCCTATTCATCGTCCTTCTCCAATAGCCAGTACTTTGGATCAGTACGAAATCAAGCAAATCTTGGATTCCAAATTCTCCAGAGGGAGGCTCTTGTATCTAGTGGACTGGAAAGGATATGGTCCTGAGGAGAGATGTTGGATCCCTTCCACTGATGTTTCTGCACCTCGTTTGGTGAAACTTTTTCATCAGAAGTTTCCTCTCAAGGCTGGGCCCAAACGAGTGGGGAGGCCCCGTAAGAGGGGGGGTACTGTCACAAGTTAGCCTATAGTTTTGTCTGTATATTCTTACCTCCTTGCAGCAATGCTTCTGTCTTGGCTCCCTTCACATGTGGTGTTTGGGCTTCTATGGGCGTCGCCTGCTCCACTGTGGGTTATATCCTGTTTCTGTCAATTACTTCCTGGGTCACCTCCCTGTTTGCTTCCCTATATATACACAGGCTCAGTGCACTGTTCCTTGCTTGAGCAACAACCCTGTTCTCTGAGCTCCCATCCGTGTATCCCTTGGCTATTGTATCTGATCTCCTGTGTACCGACCCGGCTTTGTTTCTCCGTCTACGTTTGTCTGCTGCCTGTCCTGACCTCGGCTTGTCTCTTGGATCTCCTTATAGTCTCCTGTTTACCCTGCACACGCCAGCGGTCTCCACATTCTCAGCTGGGCCTACCTGGGGGCCGCGACCTGGTTCCAGTCTGCTGCAAGTCCATCCCCACCATCAGGGGCAAGGGTGAAGAAGCAGGCTGGGGCTTAGACTCCACGCCCTGGGATATCCTGAGCTGGGGATCTATAAGGGCTCTCTACCACAGACCCCTGACAGAAATATCTTACAAATGGACAACTTTGTGTAAAAATTATATTAGATGTGTAATTTATGTCCCTAGAACACCTGACTGTTCTCCCTGGATCTTGTGGCCAGGCTGTGGAAAAGTCTTACACATGTAGTATTGCAATACTTAGGAAGAGTATTAGAGTGTATTTTGGGATGTACTTTTTTGTATGTACTTATAAACGGACACCTTCGTGTAAAGAAAAGTTTTAATTTTCTTTCCACATTTTCCAAAAACTTGTGGAAAGAAATTACATGTTCAAAAGACTCATTATGTCTCATAAAAAAATACATTGGGCGTGTTTGCTTTCCAAAATAGGGTCATTTTGAGGGTGTTTCCACTGTCCTGATGATCTAGGGCCTTTAAAAATGTGATGCCATTGTGAATTGAAGCATGTAGTGGTTGTCAGGAAATTAGATGTGTAATATATGTCTGTAGAATGCCTAAAGGTGTTACTTGGATGCTGGGCCTCTCTATGTGGCCAGGCTGTGGAAAAGTTTCACACATGTGGTATTGCCACACTCAGGAGGAGTAGAAGAATGTGTTTTGCAGTGTAGTTGCTTCAAAAAACTCAACATGCCTCTTGCTGAATACTTTCGAATGTCTACTTTATTTGTAATGTCCTGGCAGGTTAGGGCCTCAAGAAATGAGATCAGTACATTAGGTGTGATCAATTTTCAATGATTCGTACCATAGCTTGTAGACTCTATTATTTGGATTGTCTGAAAGTTATCTACACTGTTTGGGTTATTTTTACCAAAGAATTGTAGCTGCATATATTTTAGTGATCAATTTTCAATGATTTGTACCATAGCTTGTAGACTCTATTATTTGGATTGTCTGAAAGTTATCTACACTGTTTGGGTTATTTTTACCAAAGAATTGTAGCTGTAAATATTTTAGTCAAAATTTATGAAGAAAAATTACTTATTTTCAAAATGTTATAATAGAAGCTAAAAATGTTTTTTTTTTTTTTTACATTTTCTGTCTTTTTTATTTATAGCACAAAAAATAAAAAGCCTAATGGCGATTAAATACCACCAAAAGAAAGCTCTATTTGTGTGAAACATAAGATGAAAATGTCATACAATGCATGACTGAGCAATTGTCATTCAAAGTGTGAGAGGTCTGCAAGCTGAAAAATAGTCTAGGCAGGAAGTGGGTATAAGTGCCCAGTTGGCAAGCCTGCCAAATAATAATAAGCCATTTTGAATTTAAATTTGTGGATTTCACTGCCTATAATATGTTTTAACGTATACCATATTTTACAGTCAAAATCTTTTAAAGCTATCTTTTGTCGTGTACATATGGTAAACTTTTGAATATTTTAAAATTGCCAACCCTTTCCAGTAATCTGTAGCAAATCCATGGTACACTTCTTGGTATTAAAAAAAATTTGAGGATAGAAAAGACAGTCCCAGGACTCTAGGCTTATTGAAAAAAAAGACCCAGTCATTTCAGTTAGTATGATTCTCTTTTAAAATCATTTGAAGTTGAACTGAAGTACAAAAAGCCTCTAGATTGCTGCAGGGCAGATTATTAGAAAGCATTAACTGAAACATTAGTTTAGCCACTTCTGTCATGTTTAATGTCTCTATAGATAGAGAGCCATTAAACAAAAGCGCAGGCCTTATGTGATCCAATAGCTACAAAGAGTTTGTCTAGTCCTGAGTATGAATTTGTGAACCAGCAGTTTAAATTATGACCATTATATCTTACTGTTGATTTTTTTCTTCTTAGTTCACATGTGCATGTATATATAAAATGCTCTTCAATACAATATTTTTAATACTTATTGTGGTCAGTACTTGTCAGAATAGCAAAAAAAAAAAGAAAAGTGAAACATTTGGTAATAACCTGCACATACTAAAGCCTTACATGTCCTTTACACCTAATATTCCTTTTGGATAGTGGGGATTTAGGTTTAGAATGTTTTTATTCCATATAGTTGAGCTCCTACCGTTTAACATATACTATTTATAACCGCATTCTGCTTTCTAGAAATAAACTACAGAGCAAGCAAAGCCAGTAAAACTAAAGGTTACAATAAAAAACATACATCCTTCTGTCACATATCCTGTAATAATGTAAAAAAAAAAATGATTCAGGTGCACCGGGTTACAATATAAAGTAAAGGAAAGGAATCAGCGAGATATTCTGTATAAGGTTTCAATGTTTCTCATAATTACTCAAAATGGACCAGATTTTTCTGAATCAAAAAAGTCTTTATGTTGATGTTCAAGACAAAAATGGATTAATCATTCTTACAAAAGGTTAAACCCTGAGGAATAACAGAGATGTATGCTTTTAATATATTTAAATTAATTTTATTCCACTGTCAAAAAAAAGCCTTAAAGATACTCTGAATATAATGTATAAGTATTGTGGTTTGTAAGAATTACTTATATAGCTGTCTGGGCCAAAAGCCTCATTAATTTACAGTTTCCTAATTGATTAAAGTATTTCCTTTGATCAGTTTATTCAAGTATACTGGCTCTTCAGTATTGAGAATGAGCTCTGTTCCGTCCCTTCTCTCTCCTCATTTGTTCACTGGCTGTGATTGACAGTCAATGGTACCCTTTGCTGTCTCAGGCAATAAGGAAGGAAAGTCCCTGAAGAGTCAAGGCTCGCATGCACATCAATGGATCGCAATGGGGCTTATGTAACAGTTAGGGGGGTTGGGGGGTGTCAAAATCAGAGGATAAGATCACCTGCGACTGTAGCTCAAGATCTAGCAGCAAATGCAACAACTAACTAGGTGTACTCGAGTACGGGTCCTCACAGATGCTTGAGCATGGAGACAGCACACAAATAGAGGTATGCCAGAGTTGCAGGGTCTAAGGAGCCACCTTGTTTTTACCAGCGCCACTGGAGGTGTGGATGTTGTGCTGCATGGCAGCCCCTAGGTTGCGGCTCCCTAGCACACTCGTGTGGGAACAGTGCAGCCAAAAAGCACACTGGAAGGACATGTGGTACACACAGAGACTATACTGAGGGAAACACACACAGAAACAGGAAATTAAGGGATCCATGGACAGAAGCCAAAGGGAATATAACTGCACAGCCAGAGGGAAACACTGAAAACAAAGACAGGATCAAACAGCACACCGAATAAGAGAATACTCAGCAGCAGCAAAAACCAGAGGAACAGGAGAGTCCGGCTTCAGCGTAGACACAAGTTTCTCAAACTCTAAGCCACAGGTGCAAAGGCTTATTAATACCTAGGTTCAGGGCGGATTGGTAGGAACCCGAGCAGGAACAGGGGGTATAACCAATGTACACAGAACCATGACAGAGGGCTGCTGCACACAGAAGGTTTTTTATCTTAATACATAGAATGCATTACCCATAAAAACCTTCTACCTTTAGAAACACTTTAACAAGAATAAAGTTACAATTTCTGTACAAGAATTTTTAATTTGACTAAAAAATTAATTTAGAAATGTAGTGGTTAATTGGAAAAATCTAATTGTTCAGTTCTCTAGCAGATCAGAAAACCCATTGTAAAGCTCAAACTTTGCAAACTTTGATCCAAAGTCTGTGGAGCAAATTTTGAAATTCCATTCTAGCCATTTTCAAGGCTTATACACAAGGAATTATTAAAAAAAAAAAAAAATGGCATGGGGGCTGGGCACTGGTATGAGAGACAAGTATTATTAAAAAAAAAAGCAGCTTTAAGGACAACATGCCAGTCCTATCTATTATATGCTGTATGTGGTGTTACAAAACAGTGTGGCTCTTATGAACAGTGTCAGCCACACAATATTCTGGCATCGCATTATCATTTGTTTACTTTTACATTTAGTTTTGCGTAAATTCAGCAGCACCCCAGCATGATTCTCTATAACCTTTTTGGGCAATTTAGGCTTTTTTAGATGGCTTTGTATGTGACACATGATTTTCTAACCAGCAGTAGAAGTAAAAATCACAACAGATACTAAAGTTTACTCTTAAAAGAATAAAGCTAAAGCCCTTAACTTTGTGTACACTGACCAGTGGCAAACATTTTCATAGTATAGTTTGTGAGCTTCTTATACTTCAGTACCACACTGCATTGTCTTCAAAGTTTAATAAACTGTCAAAACAGATTACAAACAATACTTCAAGACCACAAGCTATATTTCCCCAAATGCAGGGAAAAGGAGAATGGCACATCCAGCATAAAAACTTCAAACTTTATTATAAATCCATAAAAACTAGGACATGACATGCACTAGCAGCTCAAAAAGGATTTCAGCAAACACATTTTACACACCTGTTCTTGGTCTTTGGAATGACTAAGCACAGGTGTGTGAAACGTGTTTGCTGAAATCTTTTTTGACCTGCTAGTGCATGCCATGTCCTAGTTTTTATGGATTTATTATAAAGTTTGAAGTTTGTATGCTGGATGTGCCTCCATTCTCATTTTCCCTGCATCTGTTCCTTAGCTGCGGACCTCGGCAGGCACCTGGCTCTTTATAATAGCAGTGTTTGGTTCTCTTCACAGCAGTAAGGTATCTGCATGGATCACCTGAAGCAGTGCAACTTTCCTGTTGTCTTATATTTCCCCAAACCCCCTCCCATAAGATAAGTTGGCAGCAATAGGCCACCCTTCTCTTTCTTTGTAGAAGCCACTGAAGGGCGCATAGTAGCCCCGCTCTTTCAGAGTGCTGCTATTGTGCTCTTTTCCTTCCTCTCTCCCACAAGGGCACCTAGCAGCTGGTTCTTGGAGGATTGCTAATGCACTTTTTTTCTCCTCCTCCTCTACTAATCCCACTGTTTAAGAAGGTTGAGGGGCTGGTGGTGAGAAGGGATGTGGTGCTAGCCTTGAAGAGGAGGAGTTCAGCAAAAATGAAAAAGGCTGTCCATCCTTCCAACGTGCAGGGGGAAGGACAGGAGGTATGAAGAGGTGGGGAAAATCGCAAAGCCGGGGAAAAGGCAGGCAGCAACATAAACTAAGCATATAATCCTAATGGCTATAGGCTGCCTGACCTTCCTATGTTGGACAAATGGCCAGAGGTGGTCTGGATTGACCTATAAGCTGAATTAAACTTAATTTGGTGTTTTTGGCTGTCATATACTGTACATTTATTTACACATGCTATTTACATATTAACTTGAAAAAAATATTTAAATCTATATTTTGTTTTTACTTGTTTGGTCATTCCAGCCCAGGGGGAAAAAAAGCAGCTTGCTATGGGGGCACCTTAGCCGAGCTGCAGCTCCGTGTGTCCATTCAGACATGGAGCTGCTGTTTGGCCCTGCCCCCTCTTTCTCCTGCTTGGCTCACTGATTTTAATTGACAGCTATGGAAGCCAATGGTGCTGCCGGTGTATCTCAGCCAATAAGGAGGGCTCAGGTAAGTAGTAGGTGGTGTTGGGGAGGCTGCTACACACAGAAGGCTTTTCATCTTAATGTATAGAATGCATTCAGATAAAAAAACCTTCCTGACTTTACAACTCCTTTAATGACACATTTTGCATATATGTACTATTTTCATTATTAGCACGCTTATTTTGCACACGTGATGGTTTGCCTATATGAATTTGCACATATTTTATTTTCAAGGATGGCATGTTTAGCACCATTATAGTGTATTGGTATTATTACTATATATGCATATTTTGCACATGCTGTATGATGATGTTTTATGCATGAATTTGCATATGATTTTTTTAAGGATAGATCATTTATATCACTACATTACAGTGGATTTAATTTTTTAATTATTCAGATTAGCGTGGCACATTAATTGGTTTTATAAATCACAAATTAAAAGAAAAATGTCAGCGTCTAATCCACAAAAAATAGCAGCTTGCAAAACAGTGTGAACATACAAACACCAGTGAAATAAATAAATAAAAGGTTGCAGCGCTAAACAATAATATGAAAAGTGTCTGAAAAAAGTGTCTGAAAAATCAAGTTCATCTATGGAACATAAGTCCAAACAACTCATAAATCCAAGTGGAAGACGATATTCTGTGTCAATGTGAATTCAATACCGACATCAGCTAGTGTTTCTCCACCTAAGTAAAAAGTAAACACTCACCAGACCCATATGCTGTCTTTTCAGGACAGCTGAAAGCGTGTGAGATGAAGCCAGAGAAATCAAGCGGGGAATGATCTTCTGATCACTTCACCGGACATGCTTTCCTCAGATGTTAAATCCAGAGTGGCAAAATTAACAGGCAGGAGAGAGAAGAGATCTCCTCATGGTGTAGTATTTATTAAAACTTCCACAATGATTAAAAACAATGTACAAAACACAAATGGCGATCCATACAGTGCAACAACATATATGGCACTTACATATAAAGCCACCAGACTAAACCGACTGGTGGCTTATGGACCTCTGGCATATAACCCTGCTCTACGGCCGTTTAGCGCCACGCGCTTCTTCAGGAGAATTAAAGCCACCAGTCGGTTGTCCATAAACCACCAGTCGGTTTAGTCTAGTGGCTTTATATGTAAGTGCCATATATGTTGTTGCACTGTATGGATCGCCATTTGTGTTTTGTACATTGTTTTTAATCATTGTGGAAGTTTTAATAAATACTACACCATGAGGAGATCTCTTTTCTCTCCTGCCAGTTAATTTTGCCAATCTGGATTTAACATCTGAGGAAAGCATGTCCAGAGATAAGAAGATCATTCCCCCCTTGATTTCTCTGGCTTCATCTCACACGCTTTCAGCTGTCCTTATAAGACAGCATATGTGTCTGGTGAGTGTTCACTTTTTACTTAGGTGGAGAAACACTAGCTGATGTCGGTATTGAATTTACATTGACACAGAATATCATCTTCCACTTGGATTTATGAGTTGTTTGGACTTATGTTCAATAGATGGACTTGATTTTTCAGACACTTTTCATATTATTGTTTAGCGCTGCAACCTTTTATTTATTTGTAAATCACAGCCTTCTAAACCCAGAAGCAGGCAGTAATGTATAGGTATGTCACTTTGCCTTCACAGGCAGCCCATCCACAGTATATTGCGGTCAGGTGGTCCACCAGTGGCGTTATTAATTACTTTTTAATAAAGACCTATTCACAGTGTGTGACTTTTTTACTTTTTTTGGAGGGAGAGGAGGAGATGAGTACCAAGGGCTACTAATGTACCCCACACTTGTTTCTCTGGGATGCTTCCAGATCCACTTGGGGATCAGATGTGGGGGAAAAGGCCTTTGTGCCCTCAACGTAAGGGACTTGGTGTCTTGCAAAGGAGAGGTTTTGTGGTACGCTCCTAATGTTGATATCATGCAGTCCAGGAACGGTTTAGAAGGGGAGTGGGGCACACTCACTGTTTTGTCTTTCCTGGCCCCCCAGGCTGTGTGCCTGGATAGGACGGTTTAAGGTGACCAGGTGTTTCTGATTTGAAGAAGCTGTCCCTGACTAAAAGCTGTCCCTAGATACTGGATGTGTCCAAGATATGTAAAAAAAATTAGGCCCAGATCTGGCCTGAATGTTTATAAACATACTGAGTCCTTGTCTGTAAAGTGGAGGGGAGGGATGTGGCATAAGGCATGGGAACAGAGTGACTAGGTGGCGCAACAGTGGCAATCATTTTCAGCCAGTGTACCTGGACGGGAGATAGGCTCTCTCCCCATGAAGGATTGGTATTTCTGTGTTAGATCACAACTGACATATTCCACTGTGTACCTCTGTTCCTATGGCCAGTACATGTAGGGGATCTTGTGACCAGTGAGCCTAAAGGTAAGCTTCTGCAGCCCCCCTTATGCTCCTGCTAATGCTTTGTCTGGTTGTGACAGCACAACACTGCCTCCATTTCATGGGTTGCTGCTTCTCTTCTCAACCCTGTAATAAAGCATTCTCTCTAGCGCTCTGCATGGCTCCAGTACAAGCCCTCTGCAGCAATTACTATATCAGCCTTGCAAAGGCCCTCCTTTACTGTCTCCCCTCTCCTTGCCTGCATTGCCCCCTCTGTTCCCTGCTATGACTTCCTGCCCCTCCCAGCTGTGAACTCTGTCTCTCTTTTGTGACTTCCAGAACAACATACTCATAAAGGCCCTGGGAACTTTTAGACTTGTATGTGTAGTCAGATGACAGAAAAATTCAAATGAGGTCAATAGCTCTGACAAGGAAGCTCCCTCATAGTAAGACTTCCCTTGATGGGCACCCAATGGTAGCTCAAATCATAGAAATACAGAAAGGTGTGCCAGACCAAAACTGTATAGAAGAATGCAAGAACATTTTATTTTTGTTTGTTAAAAAGTTATATAAAAACAGCAAACACATATCAGCGGCAACACCATTCTCTTTTCATCAGGGCTCAGTACCAGATAAAATTTGGATGACATAGATTTCTATTGCAACCCTTATTAACCTCTTCACATGGAATAACAACTTGATAGCAGTTTCTGACCAATCCACCTACCTCCTCATACCTGGCCCATCTAACTAATTCCTTATACCTTAGCCATTTACCTACATTCTCATAACTGACCAATCCACCTATCTCCTCATATTCAACCTGTTCTGTTACCTTCCTTTTCCTGACCTGCCCACCTAACTCCTGATACCTGACCTGTCCAGATACCTCATGCCTGACTCGTATACCTGCTTCCTCCTACCTAATCCATCAACCTGCTTTTCCTACCTCCTTATACTTTACCTGTCCACCTACCACCTCATACCTGACCTGTCCAAGGTGAGCTCCACAGCTCATCATTACAACCCCCATCTTCCATGTATGACTGCATATTGTCATGTTTGCCTGTTTGTTGCTCTTGAATTGTCATGATTTCTAAATTAACTGTCCATGTATTCTAACAAATGCAGCATTTGTGACATATTGAAGAGAGAAAAACATTGATTGGAATGCAACACAATGCCAAAGTCCAGTTAGGGGAATTCAGGAAAGGGGAAGGAATATGTTCTATGAACTATTGTTCATAAAAACCTTGGTAGCAGTGACCATCATGTGATTTTACTTACTGTTAGCTGTAAACAACAAGCACATACTGGAAAGATAAAAACACTTAAAGTGTTACTAAACCCAGGACCCTGCATTCACTATATCTGGTCTCCCACAGTACACAGAACATCTACAGTGCCTTGCGAAAGTATTCAGCCCCCTTGAACTTTTTGACCTTTTGCCACATTTCAGGCTTCAAACATAAAGATATAAAACTGTCATTTTTTGTGAAGAATCAACAACAAGTGGGACACAATCATGAAGTGGAATGAAATTTATTGGATATTTCAAACTTTTTTAACAAATAAAAAACTGAAAAATTGGGCGTGCAAAATTATTCAGCCCCCTTAAGTTAATACTTTGTAGCGCCACCTTTTGCTGCGATTACAGCTGTAAGTCGCTTGGGGTATGTCTCTATCAGTTTTGCACATCGAGAGACTGAAATTTTTGCCCATTCCTCCTTGCAAAACAGCTCGAGCTCAGTGAGGTTGGATGGAGAGCGTTTGTGAACAGCAGTTTTTAGTTCTTTCCACAGATTCTGGATTGGATTCAGGTCTGGACTTTGACTTGGCCATCCAAACACCTGGATATGTTTATTTTTGAACCATTCCATTGTAGATTTTGCTTCATGTTTTGGATCATTGTCTTGTTGGAAGACAAATCTCCGTCCCAGTCTCAGGTCTTTTGCAGACTCCATCAGGTTTTCTTCCAGAATGGTCCTGTATTTGGCTCCATCCATCTTCCCATCAATTGTAACCATCTTGCCTGTCCCTGCTGAAGAAAAGCAGGCCCAAACCATGATGCTGCCACCACCATGTTTGACAGTGGGAATGGTGTGTTTAGGGTGATGAGCTGTGTTGCTTTTACGCCAAACATAACGTTTTGCATTGTTGCCAAAAAGTTTGATTTTGGTTTCATCTGACCAGAGCACCTTCTTCCACAGGTTTGGTGTGTCTCCCAGGTGGCTTGTGGCAAACTTTAAACAACACTTTTTATGGATATCTTTAAGAAATGGCTTTCTTCTTGCCACTCCTCCATAAAGGCCAGATTTGTGCAGTATACGACTGATTGTTGTCCTATGGACAGAGTCTCCTCAGCTGTAGATCTCTGCAGTTCATCCAGAGTGATCATGGGGCTCTTGGCTGCATCTCTGATCAGTCTTCTCCTTGTATGAGCTGAAAGTTTAGAGGGACGGCCAGGTCTTCGTAGATTTGCAGTGGTCTGATACTCCTTCCATTTCAATATTATCGCTTGCACAGTGCTCCTTGGGATGTTTAAAGCTTGGGAAATCTTTTTGTATCCAAATCCAGCTTTAAACTTCTCCACAACAGTATCTCGGACCTGCCTGGTGTGTTCCTTGTTCTTCATGATGCTCTCTGCGCTTTAAACGGACCTCTGAGACTATCACAGTGCAGGTGCATTTATACGGAGACTTGATTACACACAGGTGGATTCTATTTATCATCATTAGTCATTTAGGTCAACATTGGATCATTCAGAGATCCTCACTGAACTTCTGGAGAGAGTTTGCTGCACTGAAAGTAAAGGGGCTGAATAATTTTGCACGCCCAATTTTTCAGTTTTTTATTTGTTAACAAAGTTTGAACTATCCAATAAATTTCATTCCACTTCATGATTGTGTCCCGCTTGTTGTTGATTCTTCACAAAAAATTACAGTTTTATATCTTTATGTTTGAAGCCTGAAATGTGGCAAAAGGTCGCAAAGTTCAAGGGGGCCGAATACTTTCGCAAGGCACTGTAAATGCAATTATTTTAGTAAATATAAACTGCTACCTTTTCTCTTCAGCAGTTTAACAGTCTTGTTACTTCTACTGTATCAGTGTCCAGCCAAGCACTGGTTAAAGCTCATAGGAGGAGTTTTCTGACTGTCCTATGAAGATACAGGACACCTGACCCTCTGTCTTGACAGTGCTAATTGGCCCTGTGCTGATCACATGCACTCTCCCAAGAAAAAAATCTCTACATCAATACACACCAAACTGAGAATGTGCAGCCTGACTCCATAGACTATCTGTTATCAGGAAAGTATCAGGGGACAGCAGAAGGAGGGGAGGATCAGAGAAGCCAGGATCAAACGCCCTTTGTGCAAAACATGGAGGATTACCCCTTAGGTCCTACAGAGAGTATAACAAGCATGCTTTACTGCATAAACAGACTAGTTTTACTGTTGTGGGTTTAGTAACGATTTAACTTTAACCACTTGCCGACCGCCCACAGTATATTTACTGCGGCAGTCAGCACCTCCTGGGCAAAGCGACGCAGTACTATGTCGCTCGCTCAGGAGCCTGCAGGGGGCGAGCGCGCATCGCAGGAGGCTCGCTCCCGCCCCCGCTCATTCATGGCCATCCCCGCGCGTGTGACCAGCGGCTCCGATGTCCGCCGGCCACTCGCAATCTCCCGCTGGAGAGGGAGAAAGGCAGGTGGCTGATGTAAACAAAGCCGTCTGTCATTCTCCCAGGTGTAACTGCAGAGATCATACAATCCTGCTATGTAGGATCGTATGTCTCTGTGGTTACATCACAAGCCACGCCCCTTTAGAGTTAGAATCATGCCCCTAGGGACACACTTAACCCCTTGATCACTAATAAAGTTAACCCCTTCCCTGCCAGTGTCATTTTTACAGTAACAGTGCTGATTACTGTAGTAATGTCACTGGTACCTCCAAAAGTGTCAAAAATGTTAGTCAGGGGTCCGATCTATACGCCGCAATGTCACAGTCCCGCAAAAAAAAAAAGTAAAAAAAAAAAAATTGCAGATCGCCGCCATTACTAGTTAAAAAAAAAACAATAAAAATGACATAAATCTTTCCCTTAGTTAGTAAATTACTTTTGCGCAAACCGATCAAAATTTGCTTATTGCAATTTTTTTTACCAAAAATATGTAGCAGAAAACAAATTGGCCTAAAATGTTAAAAAAATTTAGATTTTTACATTTTTTTGGGGAATTTCATATAAAAAAATGTGAAAAATATTATTTTTTCAAAATTGACACAATTTTTTGTAGCGCAAAAAATAAAAATCACACAGGTGATCAAATACCACCAAAAGAAAGCTCTGTTTGTGGGGAAAAAAAGGACATCAATTTCATTTGGGTACAGCGTCGCACAAACGTGCAATTGACCGTTAAAGTCATGCAGTGCCGAATCGCGAAATAGGCCCTGATCTTTGAACAGGAAAATCCTCCGGGGCTTAGGGGCTTAAGTGGTTAAAAAAGCACATTTTCCAAAGCTGAGGGCTGTTCTCCAAGACAACAAAAAAGAACAAAAATGAGAATTCAAAATGACTGTATGCGAACACACTGCAAAATATATTCCTATGGACAATATGTTTTAAAGGATTAAATATAAAACCTTTGTGGCTCACGGCCAAAGCTATAAATAATAAGAAAAGAGCTTTTAAAAAATATAAACATGAAGGAACACTGTCCTCTTTTAAATGTCACAAACAATATAACAGAATATGTAAAAAGAAAATCAAAGCCGTAAAAATTCAAAACGAATGACAGATTACAAAAAGATATTAATAGTAAAAAGGTCAGGTCTGAACATGTAGCCCCTTTACAAAAAGTATTTGACTGATGACAAAGAGAAGGCAAATGTATTAAATACCTTCTTAAGTGTCCATTCACACTACCACGACTTGTCAGGCGACTTGTCAGCCTGACAAGTCGCAGTCTGTCGCGGTCCATTGTGTGCTACAGGAACCGTTCTAATAGGAGCGACACAAGTCGCTCCGACTTAGAAAAACTTTCCTGTACTACTTCGGGGCGACCTGGAGCGACTTGCATAGACATTCATTATATGAAGTCCGTGCAAGTCGGGCCGAATTCGCGGTGCACGCGACTTCACAGGTCGCCCCCGAAGTCGTACCGCGGTAGTGTGAACCGGCACTAAGCACTTTTTATACAAATGAGCATGTCAGAGCTCATGTAATATTGATGTAGCACCCTCCTAGTTAGGTGCTAGAAGAGAGAATATAGTTTTTGGATTGTTTCTGCTTATCAGAGAGATTGCCAGATAAATTTATATTGCTCTCGGCCTACCAGAGAGCAGGATCTGCTAGTGAGGTCTGCTCATGGTGCTCAGGTCCAGCTCAGTTTGTCTGAAGTGTTTCACACTGGTCCAATAGGGAGGAATATTGGACAGTGGAAGGAAACCTGACAAATGGGTGCACAGGCATTTAGTACAGCCCTGGTGATTGGCAAAGAATGTGCCTCGGTGCATGATGGGATACCGTATAAATGCTAAGCGCACATGTGCTCGGGAACTTTCAGCGGAGAGAGGGGCCCCGGAGGAAGGCGGCAGCTGCCCCTCCTCTATAGAAGCTGCCATGCAGCCTCAGGGGGTCTGAAAGTCAGAGAGGAGCTGAACCCAGATGTCCTGGAAGGGAGACACTGGAGATACTGGAGAGGATCTGATTCTGCCTACAGTGAGTACAGATCTCTGTCATAGGGCCTGTTCTGAGAGGGCCACCCCTTCTTTGGAAGAGTCAGTGGATGGGTATCAGTCAAGGGGATGCTAGAGAGTGTCTTGAAGATAAACTAGTTGCAACAAGTCGGCTGCTAGAAAGAACAAAAAGACTTAATTCTTCCATACAAGTGGCAGTATAGTTAAAGCAGTGTGTCTGCACCCACAAATAACCAGGTGATTCCAACTGAGAGTTGTCCTCATCAACTGTAAAAAGTTGGAGTATCTCACTTTTCCGTTCTCCCAACTGAGTTCTACAATAAATATAAAACCAAAACCCCTGGACTGTTTATTGAGTAACTGTCACATACCTGGTCAGTGAGCCTGACGTGTAGAGGAGGGCCTCTCGTACAACTCCAGCTTGAGGACCACTGATAGTGAGACAGCAGCCACAGGAGCACGTTGACATAGGAGTGCCTGTAATCAGTCCAGTAGTTTGCGTGGCCGCAGTGAACAGGCTGGTAGAAGGCAGCGGGAAGCAAGACTTGCTGGGCTGAAAGTTGTAGCAGGCCGGATGAGAAGGATGCAAGGTCAGACAAGCCGGGTCGGTAATGGTCGGGCAGAATTGACATAGACAGTAGATAGCAGGATGGTTGGGTCACAAGCCAAGTCGGTACCAGGAAAACAGCAAGGCAGAATCAGAAGGCAGAAGCGAAATCCAGTAGACAAACCGGGGTCAGGGTATGAAGCAGACAATCACAGGTTAGGGATAAGCCGGATCAAGATCAGAGGTCACACGGGATCAGGAGTGATACACAGAAGCTGCAGACCAAAAAGCAATGAGTCCATGCAGAAGGTCAGTTTAAATAGCTAGCCTGGCGCCAACATTAGTGACTGGTGTGCGCGTTGATGCGCGAACGCGCATTCGCCAATGTGCGAGTGCACATGCGCGTAGGCCTATGCATGCTCCCTAACTCACGAACAAGAATGTCTGCTTGACCAATTGCTGGTCTGCGCATGCACATATGCACGCACAGAGGAACTCCATCTATCCTATGGACCAGACTTCTCTGACAGTAACAAGCAACTGAGAGTAGGGATGGATGAGTGAACTGTCCTTAAGTGACTGTCTGCAGGTAACCAGAGGAGGCCTAAGAAGTCCTCACACAGCGAGCCCTATGGGGACGGTGCTAAATTTGGGGGTGTCGTCCGGGAGTTACAGCAGTGGTTGCTATCAGCCATGACCGGACATTTACCCAAAGAAACGCCATGTCTTCTCAAGTAAAGTGCTGGAGTGTCGGTGGAGAAAAGATGTGCTGTACTATAGGAGAAAATAGTGTCTGCTTTACAGCAATCAGTGCAAGTGTGCTTTCAAGTAATGGTCAAGAAAGCAGTGACCCGGGATGTGGAGATTGGTGCGTCAGGGGTTGTGTCAGTACATGTGCTATAGAAGAAAAAGTCTGCCATGCAGTTGGTAACAACAGGACAATTTCTAACAGCAGTGAGAGAGTTTGGTTGGCTTGTGAATGGAAAAGGGCAACTGGAGCTCAAGTCAAGACAGAAGAGACAGATGTATGTGTGTCTGTGGCAGGGAACACAATCTGCATTGCAGTACCCTTCATGCAGGCTGAGCAGCGTTAAGGCAGCAGCAAAGGGGTTACTGCAGTGTGCAGGAGAAAACGCACCAAAGAGATCTGCCTTGCAGGAAGAGCCATCGCCAGAGAGTCAGCTAGTCTGGGACCTAGGGGGAGTCGCCCTCTGCGGCCATGAATCTGAATGAAGGAAGAGAGTTGAGACGTCACTTCCACCGTAGGGTATAGCTGAGGAGCAGACACGTGTGTGGAGGAGGAAGATGGCAGATGCTGGAGTGAGCCAGAGCACAAGGGCTATCCCATGTGTTGACAGAGAACCTGCAGAGCAGACTAAATTTCAAAATCCGACCCTGTTGGACACAGGGGTCTGATTGATGCCCAAGGGAAGTCTGGCATTGTGAGCACCTTGAACTTGTATGTGGCAGATGCCTGAATGTGCCCATGCAGGTGTGAGTGTGGGGCCAGTGTGAGCACTGTGACATGTTACTGTCATTTGAGCAGAGTGATTGCCAGCCCGGAAGACTATATGTGAAGTTGGAGGTAGGAAACACATCTGAACTGCTGACACCTAAAGTGGCTATTCTCTTTGAGAGAGGAGATGGAGTGCCGAGAGTACCGCTGTGGTGGCCAGGACCAGTAGTACAGATCCGCACAACCATATGCTGAAACAGGGAGACCCACATTTCAAAGGTGCAATGCACAAAGTCGTGAGGGCCGAGCAGCGGTCACAAGGTGCATTGGTTGCGGTCGCAGCAACGAACAATCCAGCTCTTAAAGAGGCAGAGGGGTGTCAATGAGCCCAAGGGTTAAACTCCCCCAGTTCGTCCAGTGAAGGGGAGGCAGGGGCCATTGATGTGGGGTCACCCAGTTTTGAATATTGTTATGGATCCCTGGAAGAGGGAATCGAAGAGAAGGCTGAGTGGGACTGGGTAACTGAAGAAGTCCTGCAAGTTCCAGTTTACTTAGTGAACAGACAGAGGCAGCAGTGGTTCAGATGAAGTGTGCATGGAATCTGGGGTTTTGTGAGGCCTATGCCACTAGGGTCCCAGACCTATTCCCACCCGCACCTATGCCCGGGCTTGGACACAAAACGATGCCTACTTCAAGTTGATGGCAAAAGTAGAGACCCCTTACACCCTACCTGGGAAAGGAGACAGGCAGAAACTTCCCAGGTTCTTTTGTTTTCAATGACTTGTCCTAAAGAAGGTGGCCATGGAGTACTGATACGATTATCCATATGCTCCCCAGAAGGTAATAGAAGAAATTGAGAGCAAGAAGGGGGGCTTGGTGTGAAGAGGCTGTCTGGGACTTCCTATATGTCCCCAAGCCACAGAAGAACCAATCCAGGCCTCAGTTGTGGGACACCTTCCTGTCTATTAATGTAAACTGGAATCAGGGGCGGTCCATATACATTGACCGAGCGGAGGTCAACCAACCAGATGGAAAAGGCCAAGCCTGGACCATCAGTATCCTGAGTCCTGAAGGCAAGATTGTCCACATACCCCATCCTGACCACTACTGCCGAGGTGTGCCGAGTTCCTGATTCAGCTAAGAGAATGTGAGTTACAAAGGGGCTAGTGAGCCCGAAGAATTCTGTTGTTGCTGCTGAGATAGTTTGAATTACAAAAGGACTAGGGCGCCTGAAGAGTTATTTTGTTACAATGTTGCTGTTAGGGCTAGGAGCCCTTTTTCCAGATCCCCTTTCCCTTCTATCCGTGCAAAAGAAGATGGGGATCATCAAAACTGCCATAGTTTCATCACCTGGGAGAAAGAACTTCTGCCACAGAGGACTTTTCCTGTTAAAGCCAGGGACTGCTACCTGGAGGGGGTAAACCCCTAGTTCACGAGACACCTTGCTAATGGACACTTTGTGAAGATCTTTTGGGCCATGGGCCATTACTGTTGCTAAAAGAAGTACTGAGGAGGGCACTTTGCAAACATACTTTATTTAAAGGACACTTTGCGAAGATTCCTTTGGGCAAGTGGGCCAGGGTAATGTTGGAAGAAACGTTGTGCGAGTTGCTACCTTGTGAGAGAAGGGTAGTGGCTCATTGTCTCTTCAGAGAGAGGGATTCCAGAGTAAAGGATCCCTTGAAGAGTTCCAACAGACGCTAACAAGTAGGCAAGCTTTGCTAAGGCTCCAGCAATAGCATGCCACCAGGAGAAGATGTGTCGCCTCGGTGGTATAGAGAGAAGGACACTGTGAACACCAGTCAGGTGGACTCCGCACTTCTTTATCTGAACTTGTGGGTCTGACTAGAATAGGAAAGAGTCAGTGCCCCGGTGATTAAGAGGGACTGTGCCTATTGCTAGTCATATAGTTACCAGATGGAACAAGTACATAAATGTTTATTTAGTTAGATTGGCAGGTTGTTCTGTTTGTCTATTACAGGAACACAACAGGACCACAAGTCAAGCGTGCCCTTACGGGGCCGGATGCATCAGAAGTCTCTACAGGAACATTAGTGTTAAAGATTCTGCAGGTGAGAAGGTCGTCTCTGTGGAAAGGGCAGTCTCACAATGAGTATATAGGATGTAGAGTTACTACATGCTCACCATTTTCCTTTACAGGCTTGTAGGGGATCTTCATGTCTTTGAGAGGTTTAATATTGTCTATTTTATGTATATAAGTACAAATGTTATTTGTAGCATAATTAGTCAGGATGTCTAACCTCTTCCTGCCACACAGATTTTGTTTGGCAGGGGGAAGCATTAATATAATGCACTTGGGGAAACTGTGTAAATTTGTACATTTTGTACAGCAGATGTCTATATTTTTTCACATAACTTATCGTATCTACTGGCCACATATGGGGTATGCCCCTTGGCCCTGTACATTATGTTATTTCCCTTTTACCCTTTTCCAAGTTTGTGGGATACTCCATGTCAGTTTTTTATGCAGGTATTTTTGTAGGGGCGGATACCTAGAGCCAGTGAGGATATGGCTCATTTTGGCAGGGGGTGGATGTAGCACCCTCCTAGGTAGGTGCTAGAAGCGAGAATACAGCTTTTGGATATTTTCTGCTTATCAGAGAGATTGCCAGGTAAGTTTATATTGCTCTCTGCCTACCAGAGAGCAGGATCTGCTAGTGAGGTCTGCTCATTGTAAACCTGACCAATGAGTGCACAGGCATTTAGTACAGCCCTGGTGATTGGCAGAGAAAAGTGCCTTGGCGCATGCTGAGATACTGTATAAATGCCAAGGGCACATGTGCTCGGAGTCTTTCAGCTGGAGAATGGGATTCCGGAGGGAGGGGGCAGCTGCCCCTCCTCTGTAGAAGCTGCCATGTGGCCTCAGGTGATTGACCCGAGGGATTTAGAGAGGAGCTGAACCCAGATGTCCTGCAGAGCTGACTGGATGGGGGACACTGGAGAGGATCTGATTCTCCCTACAGTGAGTACAGGTTTGTGTCGTGGGGCCTGTTCTGGGAGGGCCACTCCTTCTGTGGAAGAGTCAGTGATCAAGTGTCAGTCAAGGGGCTGCTAGAGAGTATCCTGAAGATAAACTAGTTGCAACATGTCGGCTGCTAGAGAGAGCAAGAAGACATAATTCTTCCATACAGGTGGCAGTATGGTTAAAGCATTGTGTCTACTTCCACAAATAACCTGGTGAGGCCAAGTGAGAGTTGTCCCTAATCAACTGTAAATAGTTCAAGTTGGAGTATCTCACTTTTCCCTTCTCCTATCCAAGTTCCACAATAAATATAAAACCAAAACCCCTGGACTGTTTATTGGGTAACCAGCAACTGGGAGTAAGGATTAGTGAACTGTCCCTAAGTGACTGTCTGCAGGTAATCGAAGGAGGCCCAAGAAGTCATCACACAGCAAGCCCTTCATTGACATGGCTTCATTGACATGGCTCCAAATGAACCAGAAAAGGCTCAAAAAAATTTATATGGTCCAGAAACATTTAGATAAAAAATGTTGAATAAATCACCAAGACCAGATGGCATACAACCACATGTCCTAAAAAAAAATGGACTTTGTCATTTCAAAGCCATTATTTCTCATTTTTAGGGGTTCTTTAATGACTGGCAAAGTACCACTGAATTGGCATAAGGCCAATGTGGTGCCTATATTTAAAAAAATGTAAAGTCTTTACTGAGTAACTACAGACCTGTTAGTTTACCTTCTATAGCTGGGAAGACACTGGAGAGTTTTATTCAAAAGCCACATAGATGAGTTTTTGTTTATATAAATAAAAAATAAATAAAATAACAGTGGGTGATCAAATACCACCAAAAGAAAGCTCTATTTATGTGAAAAAAATTATATTATTTGCATTTGGGTACAGCATTGCATGACCGCACAATTACCAGTTTTTGGAGAGACCCATCCATCCTAGGACTAAACACATGCCCTTTCTGCCTCTACCTGTGAGGCAGAGGTTTTGGCCAGCTTAATACCTACCTCTGGTTACAAACAAACAAAGAGCTGGGGGGGGCACACCCTGAACATGCATTTCTAAAGCTGGTGCAGCTATGAACCAAGCGACGTGCATATTTACAGAGAATAGCGCACACATGCAAAAGAAATGACTATCAAATATAAAGGCAAAAAATGGGGATTTGGTCCCACCATATGGCCATATCGTGCTCAAGCCCACCACTACGTCAAAGTACCCCATTGTCAGTGGGTCCTACACTATCCATAAAAAGAAGGATGAATCCAACCTCTCACCATTGGAGATACTTACTCCTTACTGGGAGAGATGTGCAACTGCACTATAAGGGACTCCTCCCTATATCTGCTTGCTAGTGGACACTGATAGAGTACAGGTGTGGGAGGGTGGGGTGCTACCTCTGGTTGTTGAGTGCTTTATCCCTTCAATCTGTGGATCCAGGGCTTGGTTGTCACCGCTTACTTTCATTCCTTTGTTTGATTAAAGACATATTGCAGTTTAATATTGATTGACTGATTATGGAAACCAGATTTATTTTTCTGAGTTTTATTGTATTTATTTAACTTATTGTATTTATTTCACATGTGAATTTATGAATTATAATTTTTTATGAATGTTTATTCTCTATAAATATTTTATTGAACATATTTTACCACATTATTGTAGTTGATTTACTTTGTTGGTGCTGCATTTTTTTTTAAGTCTTTTATATGAAATAAAAGTTAACAATGATCTACAATGTAAATTCGCCCATCTCAAATACTTGGTAGCCTGAGATCTCTGATTTTGTGGCTGAAGGATAAACCAATTGTGGACCAGACATGTGGATGAACCCCCTATCCCTTTAATGCGGGAAAAAGGTAAATTACAAAGGAAACATTTTAGTTGCCCTGCCTTTAAAATGTAACCTCCCAATGTTAAAGGCATGTGGACTAGTATGGTTCATCAGCATGAGTTTTGATGGGTGAACTATCCAAATATGGCCAGTATTTAGCTGTTCTTCAAACTGGTTTAGATCAAAAGTAAAGTCCTTCCCTGGTCAAGAACAAGATAATGCTGCTGATCCCAAAGTAGGGAAAAAGACCCTAGCACAGAGTCTAAAGACAATAAACGCAGACATCACAGGAATGCTATGAATGTTTGTGGCTATCCCGACTTGACTTTTGTTCATCCACAAGATCAAGCAACACATAGGACCATTGAACACAAGGGAGAGGCAGAAGACACTGACATATATATATTCAACCCTTAAGTAGCTGAAGTGTCAGAAAAACTGAGCTCCCCCAATTTTTTGCTTGTTTATTATGTATTCGGTCTGACCAGACTTCTGTGGTTGAGCATCCCACCCCCCACACACACCTGTACTCTATCTGAGTCCACCATCAAGTAGATACAGGAGGAGTCCTTTGTAGTGCATTAGCACATCCATCCCAGTAAGGAGTGTTGTCTCCAAGGGTTGGAGAGGCTGGATTCACCCCTTTTCTATGGATAGTGTAGGACCCACTGATAATGGGGTACTTTGACGCAGTGGTGGGCTTGAGCACGATATGGCCATATGGTGGGACTAAACCCCCATTTTTATTTATGGATTGTATCCATATTTAATAGTCATTTCTTTTGCATGGTTGCGCTATTCTTTTTTAATATACAACTTGCTTGGTCCATAGCTGCACCGGCTTTAGATATACATGTTCAGGGTTTGCTCCCCCAATTTTTTGCTTGTTTATTATGTATTCGGTCTGACCAGACTTCTGTGGTTGAGCATCCCACCCCCCACACACACCTGTACTCTATCAGAGTCCACCATCAAGTAGATACAGGAGGAGTCCTTTGTAGTGCATTAGCACATCCATCCCAGTAAGGAGTGTTGTCTCCAAGGGTTGGAGAGGCTGGATTCACCCCTTTTCTATGGATAGTGTAGGACCCACTGATAATGGGGTACTTTGACGCAGTGGTGGGCTTGAGCACGATATGGCCATATGGTGGGACTAAACCCCCATTTTTATTTATGGATTGTATCCATATTTAATAGTCATTTCTTTTGCATGGTTGCGCTATTCTTTTTTAATATACAATTTGCTTGGTCCATAGCTGCACCGGCTTTAGATATACATGTTCAGGGTTTGCTCCCCCAATTTTTTGCTTGTTTATTATATATTTGGGATAAGTTTGTTTCCTGGCTCTGCCCCATGCCATCATAACCTCGGGTCAATCCTGCCCCTTGACCCCATGTAGGATATCCCTTACTAGTACATATAATAGACAGCCAGTACCGTTCTTTTTCTGTCCTTGCTCTGGATGTCCCTGTTGCTGTCCTACTGTTGGTCCCCATGGTATAAGAACCCTTGTTGGGGGTAAATCTCCCTGATAGTGGGCACTCCTGGTGCCGGAGATGGCGCAGGCATAAATGCTGTAAAACGTGATGATGGCAGCCATCCTGGGTTTTCTGCTTGCCGCGTGACCAAAGTGGCAGGCTAAGCCAGATTATAAAAAAGAAGAGGAATAGCTGCGCTTGGTCACTAGGAGGCAGCCAGTACATAGGTAAATCAGACCAAATACTAAAATAACAAAATTGTGTACAGCGCCAAAACAATATTTAGACATGTAAATGGAAACTTAAAAGAAAACAAAGTCCATAGAGTCCATAGATGAGTGCATGAAATCCAGTTATTAGTGGAAAAAAGGAAGGAAATCCAGCACCAAAGAACTTCCTAACTGATAATTCTTGCAGAAACCACGTGCTCTAGTGGACGTAACACCGTAGTGACGAAACGCGTCAGTTACGTCGGCCCGCACGCAGACACACCCATAGCCGCAGCCATCTTGTTATCAATGTTTGGGTCATCTACCAACATGTGAGTTTTTTATCATGTATTGTTGATTTTAATAAATTGAACATACTACACCATCCGAGTTCCATTTGTTTTTTGGAGGTATATCCTCAACTATCCTTGCGGAGGAACTCAGACAGAGTGGAATTATTTGGATACATCATTATCTTGGGACCGAGTGCGTCTGACCTGGTGCCAGTTACTATTGGAGATATCGTTCTAACCTGAGCTTCCAGTTTGGTCTATGCCTGTTTGACCTCTCTTAATTGGGGGTCAAGAGTTCCGGTAAGGAGAAACCTCCACTAGAGCACGTGGTTTCTGCAAGAATTATCAGTTAGGAAGTTCTTTCGTGCTGGATTTCCTTCCTTTTTACCACTAATAACTGGCTTTCATGCACTCATCTATGGACTTTATGGACTTTGTTTTCTATTAAGTTTCCACTTACATGTCTAAATATTGTTTTGGCTCTGTACACAATTTTGTTATTTAAGCCAATATATATTAGAGATCTTCCGCACCAACGTAAGCAATATGGCCACCCCCTCCCAGAACCACACGCGTACAGCAGACTCAGTCACCACCTACAGGCTCCGTTCTTTCTCACCCTGAACCCCCTAGAGGGGATTACACCTCTTGCTCTCAGCAACACCCTAGCCTCAGTGATCTTCATACCATAGCTGCTGACATCAAAGACACTAGACACTCTGACGGCAGCTATCACAGATCACCGTCAGGACATTCAAGGCCTTACAGGGTAAAGGATGTGGAGAAGACTGCTGCTTCTCAGGGCTCAGCCATATGCTGCATAAACCATACAGTGGACGGACACACACACACACAAACACACACACACTGCAGCTTCGAGAGCTCCAAACACACATAGAAGACCTTGACAACCGTGGCAGGAGACATAATTTGCGGGTTTGTAGTCTACCTGAATCTATTGATTCAGATCGCCTAATGCCATCGGTGGTCGCTATCTTCAACAACCTCCTTGACAGGCCTCCTTTTACACTCATACCCATGGAATGTATCCACATGGCTCTCAGGTCTAAAGGGAAGGATCCAGATCCCCCAAGAGACATTGTATGTTGCTTAGTCGACTACAGATTAAGGAAGAAATATTAAGAAAAGCGAGAAACAGAATTATTTTTCCTTGTACGGGACTGACGTTCAGATTTATCAAGATCTTTCAAAGGTTACCTTGCAGCACCACAAAGATCTGCGCCCCCTACTGAAGGTTCTAAGGTCCAGAGGGATCCATTACAAATGGAAATTTCTGTTCAAACTTTCAGCTACTTCTCAAGGCCGGACCGCCTCCCTGCGAGTCCCGGAGGATATCAAAAGCTTTTGTGAAATCCTGGGCATACCACAAGTCAAAGTTCCCAATTGTATGCTGGATTTTGCCACAATGTTGCAAGACGAGATCATCCCCGGGAGGAACCAATGGATACCCTGAAACAATGGCAATGTAGGCAAAGATCACCGTCGGGCTCCTGAATTCAACCTATCATCCCAGAGGCAAGCCAAAAATCTAGCCTTGCAAAGCCTCCCCAGCAACGCAAAGCGCGTTGAGACAACTAAAAGACCCCATGCTTCTTCACTTATTCCGGGCTGAATACTTAAGCCACTTTGTTTCAATATACACAGGTTCATGGGTAACAGTTATTTTGCAGTTATTTGACCCGAACATGGATAAATGCCACACCAGACTTTCCCACGCCCAACAGCCTATGGATCACAAATCCTTATCCGCACAAAATCAAACTCTGATACTTTGACTTATACTCCCAATCAAAATCGTTGCCCATGTGTATATTAACCCCCCCCCCCCCTTTGCTGCCAGCTTTGAAATCTGCTCTATAACTTTTTTTTATTATTATCAACTCTCAGCCAATTATCCGCTTTTTATCCCCCGGCCTTACAACCCCTCCACCGATACAGCTTTCATTCTCAGCAATCTCGATTAAAACCTGAACATAAGCCTTTACACAGGTCTCTGGTTTATACATGCTAACCCCATAGGGGAGAAGACATTATTGCACTATGTTCTTCTCATATAAATTGTATATGTGCCAATCTTTCCTTTAGGTTAATCTCCACTCTAGGAGGTGATTGACAAGGGGGCGAGAAATAGTCACCGGGCCCCTTTTCATGATTTGGAGGAGCATCTATTATAAAAATTAACATTCTACCTAGAGTCTCATATCTCCTTCAGACGATCTCGATCAGAATACCAACAGCCTTTTTCTCCTCTTTTAAGAGCATGTGCACCCAGTTTATATAGCAATCTAAATACAAAAGGCCGGCTATGACAAACTCACCACCTCCAAATCGAGAGGCGGCATAGGCCTCCTTGACATACATAGATACTACTGGGCATGTATCCTTACTAGGATAGTGGACTGGTATGTCCACTTACAATATAAAGCTTGGGTAAAATTGGAATGCTCCTTCTCTAATGTACCACTAAAACACCTCCCCCGGATCAAGCCCCATCACTACTCACCAGAGATTAAAACCCACCCCTTAATAGACCCTACACTTACTGCTTTCCATGTGACTTGTAGGAAGTTTGATCTCTCCTCCTCTCCTGGCCCTCTCACCCCGATCATACATAACCCTTATCCCCCCCCCCTCCCCCCAGCCTTGCAGACTATATACCTGCAATTAAGACACTTTCTAACCAGTACCAAACCTCTCTCAGTTTGGCACAGAGAACATACCGCAAAGTCTTTACTCCTACACCTTATTAATGCTGTGAAAATGTGCATTCCCAAACATTGGAAAGACAAAAACCCTCCAACCATCTCAGAATGTATTCAACGTATTAAAAAAGCAGCAGAAATGGAGGACCTTATTCACCAGGCTAGAGACACCCCTTCTAAATTTTACAAAATATGGGCGTACTGGCTGAACTTTGTGGATTCCTTGAGTTCTTCCAAGACATCCAATACTCAACACCCCCAATCCCTAATAGTCCCCTCCTTTGGGGGAGAAGGATAAATATTACCCCTTCATCTTACTTACTTTTTCCCTCATTCATTGCTCTCACCCATCTTTCTTTCCTCCATACTCTTTGCTTTCTACCCCTCCTTTTCCTGCTGGCCCCTACACCCCTTATATGCCTCTTCAACTCATACTTACTCTTTTATCTAGATAGATCCTATTTCTAGCCTTTATCCTTTCAAGCTCCCTATCCCAAACCTCATTTTCCCTTGTACCTCCATCTCCTACATCCTGTTTTCATAGCCCACATTACTACCAGTCGTGAACGACCCCTTGATTATTCAAATACATTCCATCGATCCCCATGAAACCTTATTAACTCCTCCCCATACTCATGGCCCAGTTACGAATAATGTTGGCTGGCAGATAAATATCATACAAAGGATTTACCTTCAGTAGCTTGACTGCCTATACTTACTGTTCCATGAATATTTAGTCCTCCTTTGAGTTAATGGTTGTTTAGCTCTATGCCCATGTCTTGGACACTACACAAACACCACTTGGATACTGTACAACATGTTGTAATGACACCAAGTCATTCTATATTTTGTTGTACTCTTTGACTCAACTGGTTTGCCTGTTTCTTGTATCATTAAAACAAATACATTTTCTGGGAAAAAAAATATTAAGAAGGCAGTAGAGGAGGGAGTAAGAGCTCTCTTGCCTGGGCCTTCTGGTAGAAGAGGTTCCGCTCTTTTGAAGAAGCGCAATTAAATTTCACCGGAGCCTGGAGCTGTTAGTTCAGGCTCAGAGGTAGAGTCTGATTATGGTCAAGAGGAATTGGAAGCTTATTCTGTTGATTTTTCCTTAGTGTCCACTTTCATATCTGCATATAAACAAGCCATTGATTGGGAAAAGGAAGTTCCAAGTACTCAGGAGCCAAGAAAGTATTATCCCAATCTTAAGAGAGACCTTCCAAAATTCCCTTTCATGTCAGAAAGTAAGGAATTAATGGAGGACGAAGGGTCCAAGCCAGTACAGAACAAGGTGAACAAACTGTAACCGTTTCGCCAATCGGACATGGAGCCTTGGGATGTTCCTCCGAAGGTTGATGCATCTTTATAGCACCTCACGAGACATATCACCTTGCTGCTGGAGGAGACAGTGACCTTTCAGGAATGCTATGAAGAGAAAGGCTGACTCGGAGCTTTAAAAAGCCCTAACCGCAGCTGGAGCAGCATGCCGGCCAGCAGTGGCCCTAACCTCTATTTCCAAAGCAATTAAAGTTTATAATGCGGAAGCAGCAGTGGATCTAGTTAGATTCACTTCACGCTTTATGACTCACTCAGTCACAGCTAGAAGGTCCCTGTGGCTTAAGCATTGGTCCGCAGATCTAGCCTCAAAGCAGATTATATGTTCCATTCCTTTTTCAGGCAATACTCTCTTTGGCAAGACTCTGGAGGAAGCAATTCTCCAGGAGACGAGAGAGAAACAGGCCTTCTTTCCCAGGATCGTAAGCATTGTCCCCAGTCCTATCGTCCCAGCAGGAGGTTTCAAGACCAGTCCAAGGATATCCGGTCCTATTGGTTGGGAAGGTAAATTTCCAGCTTCACATGACGGCCTCGTCAATCCTATGCAGATCAGTCCAAAGCCAAAGGCTCCTAAGCTTCCAAATCTACAGCCAAATACTTCTGAAGGTCAGCCCACCCAAGATTCGCCAGTAGGAGCAAGACTGGCTCTTTTTGGCGATGTCTGGGTGGAAAAGATAAAGAATTCCTGGGTCTTGCAGGTGGTCTGCTACTGTCTTCGCCTCCAAATTCAGAGTTCCCCACCAAGAAACGTCTTCATTGCAACCAAAGTTCCCGCTTCAGCAGAGAAGCGAGCATCGCTAAGTTCATACATTTTGGAATTGCTCGAGCTTCAAGCCATTGTGCGGATGCAAATGTTGGAACAAGGCCAGGGGATGTACTCCCCCCCCCCCCCCTTTCTCATTCGGAAAGTGTCTGGCAAGTGGCGTCCGGTCTTGGACCTAAAAAACCAAAACACCTATCTAAAGCCTTAGCCCTTTTGGATAGAATCCCTCAAGACCATCACATTGGTGATCCCACTAAACAATTGGATGATTTCCATTGACCTCAAGAATGCCTATTTTCATGTGCCGGTAAATGAGGCTCATCAATGTATTCTGAGATTTTTCTTTGCAGGCAACCAATACCAGTTCAAGTGTCTTCCCTTTGGCCTCAGTTCGGCTCCGATAACCTTCTTGAAGGTACTAGTCACAGTTGTTGTGTACCTGTGAGAAAAGGGCATACGGATATTTCACTATTTGGACGATGTTCTGGTTTTCGTTCAGTCCAGGGATCTTTTGTTGCAGCACAAAGGGCAAGTCCTGCATACCATGGCGAAGTTTGGATGGATGGAGAAAACCAGCTAGATCCATGTCAATCCCTTATGTATTTGGGCATGCGTTTCGACATGCTTCAATACAGACTATTTCTTCCCGAGGGCAAAGTAGATCCTATTTCGGCAGAAGCTGCAGAGATAATGGCCTCGCCATTTATCACAGTTCACAGGGGAATGAGTTTCCTAGGAAGCCTGACTGGCTGTATCCCGGCAATTCCTTGGACTTAATGGCACACAAGACGATTTCAGTTTTCCCTTCTGAGCCAGTAGCATTGTGGTTCCCTCTATCAGAAGATCCACTTGCCGTTGTTAATTTGCAATGACCTTTGATGGTGGGGGAAAGCAAGTGTCATAGACATGCAATAATGTCTGGTAGCTTACCTGTTCCTCATGTCTGCATTAAGGGACAGACTCTTCCTTCTGGCTGCTTTTATCATCTCTCTTCCCTGTTTGGCTCCACCCCAGGCCATTCCAGGAAGTCTATATTAACCAGCGCACTGCAGGTCTGCTTTGCTATTCAACAGTGTTTGTTAGTTGCTTCCTGTCTGCCGTGTGCTTGATCTACTTTTCTGTGTACCGACTTTGGCTTGTCTCTTACTACTCCTGTTTGCCTGTGACCCTGACCTTTGGCCTGTCCCTTGGTTTCCCTTGTCTGCCTGTTGTCCCGACCTCGGCTTACCCATCACTATCCCTTGTGTCCTGAGTGGCTGCTTCCCCTCTCTCTCTACGGAGCGTGACCCGGGGGACCCCAGGGGCCGCGACCTGGGCCCAGCTGCAGCCAAGTCCATCCTCACCACTAGAGGCTCTGGTGAACACCTGCTGGGTCTTAGAATCCACGCCCTGGGGGATCTTGGGCTCATGTTCCTGTCCATCCGCAGCAGTCAGCTATTGGGTTCACTACCTTGCGCTGCACCCCTGCCTCCAACAGGGTGCAGTTGTCACCTGGCTACAGGTGACCTGACAGCAAACAACCTGTCTATAGGCAAGCCCATCAAAAGTGATGAGCCAAACACCCCCCTTTTTGGTTCGCACCAGAACATTTTGAACAGGGGGAATGTTCTAGCAAACATGCGAACTACAATAAAGTCTATGGGACACGAACATGAAAAATTAAAAAAGTCTGGTGCGCTAAATGTGAAGTGTTGTAAACAAGTAAAATGTTGTGTAAACACAAAATAAACATCAATCAAATATTAATCAAATAATGATAACATGTGTTCCTTAAACAATTATTTACACCATGGTGAATCCATATACTGAAATGGATGTGAAAGTGATACAAATCCCCGAAACTGGGTGTGAAGCAATTAGTCCCAAAATGATCAACTCAAAGTCCAGATATCCTAGATTATAGTTGACGTGAAGAACGGTGAAATAAACTGGTGCTAGAAAAAACAAACGGTGCTCCAACGTAGGATGTGACAGTTTCCCACCACCTCACAGGTTTGCTTCTTACCAGCAAATGCAGTATAAAGGGCGTAAAAAAGGCAGACACCTTTAGAGAGAGGGCCTCTTGTGACAGGACAGATGGAGTAATCAATTCCCACACCTTACGACAGGCAAATGGGGCCTCTTACCAGATAATAAAATTCTTGAGAGTAAGAGTATACTCCTTCCGTCTCTCCTGACTTCCTTTGGGATGGATAGGATGAAAGTTCCCTAGATCACACACTCGGTTAGATGTCCAGATACTTTTGTAAATCACTTCCCCATACTTTGGGCGATAAGATGACTCAGGGGGGGCCAGGTTGGTCCCAGAATGGATTTACAGCAATGCCCGGCTGTGACCTCTCCCGAGCGCCGTTTTCCCTTTGAACAATCAGAACACTAACGGTCCTAGTGATCGGGGGGTGTTTGAGTGGAGGGGAGGGGTACGCAATATGGGATCAAACGCTCAGGTCTATGGGGAGGGAAGAGTTGGGTAGATGATGCTTTGGATTTCCTCCTACTCTTTTGAGTAGGAGGAAATCCAAAGCATCATCTACCCAACTCTTCCCTCCCTATAGACCTGAGTGTCTGATCCCAGATTGCGCACCCCCCACCCCCCGCCCTCCTCCACTCAGACACCCCCGATCACTAGGACCGTTCACATTCTGATTGTTCAAAGGGAAAATGGTGCTTGGGAGAGGTCACAGCCGGGCATTGCTGTCAGTCCATTCTGGGACCAACCTGGCCCCCCCGAGTCACTTTATCGCCCAAAGTATGGGGAAGTGATTTACAAAAGTATCTGGACATCGAACCGAGTGTGTGATCTAGGGGACTTTCATCCTATCCATACCAAAGGGAGTCAGGAGAGAAGGAAGGAGTATACTCTTACGCTCAAGAATTGTATTATCTGGTAAGAGGCCCCATTTGCCTGTCGTAAGGTGTGGGAATTGATTACACCATCTGTCCTGTCACAAGAGGTCCTCTCTCTAAAGGTGTCTTTTTTACGCCCTTTTTTACGCCCTTTTTTACGCCCTTTATACTGCATTTGCTGGTAAGAAGCAAACCAGTGAGGTGGTGGGAAACTGTCACATCCTACATTGGAGCACCGTTTGTTTTTTCAAGCACCAGTTTATTTCACTGTTCTTCACTAGGGATGATCGAACGGTTCGGGTCCACCATCGGTTCGGCCCGAACATTGGGTGTTCGAGGTTCGGCCGAATTTAGAACTTTTTGCCCAAAAAGTTCGGAATTCGGCAACCAGAACCGCCCAAAATGCAATGCTTCAGGAAATGGGCTTTAAAAGCCCGTGATTGGACCAGAACCATTAGCAAAAGCCAATTGAGGGGGCAGGAGAATGCTAGGAATGTGATTGGAGTGACTAGGGGGTCCCTAGACCAATCATTAGTGAATACGCCCCCCAGTATATAAGATCGCCCCCGCCATATTCCCAGCATTGTTATACTGGACATGGAAGAGAGTGGAAGCAGTTCTGTTAATTTTACTTTAAAAGTGTCATTTAGCTATTTTTAGTGTGAGGAAAGGGATATCTAGTGTAGTTAGAGTGCTCCTTTACACTTAAGTTAGCTTCAAAAATTTAGTTTCTGTAGGGAAAGTGTTAAGTGTCAGGGGACCGTAGTGTAGTGTAGGGTTAACTGACAGTGACTGCTATGGCAGGGTGACAAAACCCTTCCATAGCAGGGTGACCGCTATAGAGAAATGATCATTTCTCTGCTTCGGGACAGGTATGTGGCTTCTCACCAGCAAGCATTTTTTAATGCTGCAGGGGCTGCCACTGCCAGTGCTTTTTTGAGGACATGTTTGATGTCAGACATGACATCTGAATATGTGTATAGGGGGGATATATAGACATATATGTCTGAATATATACCCCTAGACATATATAGGTGTGATAGTAGCAGAAATAAATGCTTGCGCTAATGAAATCATTTACAGGAATATATTTCTGCTACTATCACACCTATATATGTCTAGGGGTATATATTCAGACATATATGCCTATATATACCCCCTATACACATGTTCAGATGTTTTGCCTGCCTCAAAAGAACCCCAAAAAATGCCAAAAAAACGCTAGTGTCAAAAAAAAAAAAATGCCCAGGTGTGTTTTTGCTGGCATTTTTTGGGGGGTTTTGGAGGCAGGCAAAACATCAGAACTTGTGCACAGTACCACTATACACAAGTTCAGATGTTTTGCCTGCCTCAAAAGAACCCCAAAAAATGCCAAAAAAAACGCTAGCGTCAAAAAAAAAATGCCCAGGTGTGTTTTTGCTGGCATTTTTTGGGGGGTTTTGGAGGCAGGCAAAACATCAGAACTTGTGCACAGTACTACTATACACAAGTTCAGATGTTTTTCCTGACTGCAAAGAACCCAAAAAAATGCCTGCTATTAAACCGGCAAGGTGTTACAGCAGAGAAGCCATATTCCTGTGCTTAAAGTTTTCTAATACAAACAATCTTTTTTTTTTCTGGTTCTGGACATGCTACAGACCTGAAACTTCACATGTACACTTTTTAGACCCCCCAGATACTAAATCCAAAGTAAAAATCAAAAAATCTCTTTTTTTTTTTTTTTTTTAATTTTTCAATAATTGGCTTTTTTAATCAAAAATGACAATTTTTAAGAACTTTTTTTTGTGTGATTTTGTGTCTGGGGGGTCTAAAAGGTGTACCTGTGAAGTTTCAGCTCTGTAGCATGTCCAGAACCAGAAAAAAAGATCATATAGGTGTTAAAGTTAAAGGAGGCTCCCGAACCACATCCCTGTTCTACTGAAAAATTATCTTTTTTTTTTTCATGGTTCTGGACATGCTACAGAGCTGAAACTTCACATGCACACCTTTTAGACCCCCCAGATACTAAATCCAAAGTAAAAATCAAAAAAATCTCTTTTTTTTTTTTTTTTAATTTTTCAATAATTGGCTTTTTTATCAAAAATGACAATTTTTAAGAACTTTTTTTTGTGTGATTAATAGTTAATGGGGCATGACCCAGAACCCTAGGCACTTTTTAGGGGCATTTATTGGGTTTTAGGGCTTAAAAATGGTGTTTTTTGATTACAGAAGTTCGGGTCCCATTGATTTCAATGGGGTTCTGAAATCCGGGCCGAACTTTCGTGAAGTTCGGGTGTTCTGGTCGAACCGAACTTTTCAAAAGTTCGATCATCCCTATTCTTCACGTCAACTATAATCTAGGATATCTGGACTTTGAGTTGATCATTTTGGGACTAATTGCTTCAACCCAGTTTCGGGGATTTGTATCACTTTCACATCCATTTCAGTATATGGATTCACAATGGTGTAAATAATTGTTTAAGGAACACATGTTATCATTATTTGATTAATATTTGATTGAAGTTTATTTTGTGTTTACACAACATTTTACTTATTTACAACACTTCACATTTAGCGCACCAGACTTTTTCATTTATCTATATTCCAGCATTATTGAATCTTTGGTTGCAGCCCACTCACACATATCAGCGCACTTTCTCACATTTTTCATGAAGTCCTCATTTTAAAGCCTTAAATGCAAGTTTTTGGCCCCAAAAAAGTGTATGGGGAGCTGAGTACAGCCCTGGGGGTCACGAATCAATGCAAATTTAAAAAAAAAAAAAAAATAATAGTTTTTACAGGAGAAGTGGTTTTAATAATGCATAAAGTGAAACAATAAAAATGAAAAATTCCTTTAAATACTGTGCCGGGGGGGGGGGGGGGGGACTTAATGTGCCTGTAAAGTGGCACGTTTGTGTGATGTATGTAGCCTGCTGCAGCAATACTGACATTTCTAAAGGAAAAAATGCCATTTAAACTGGCTCGCGGCTGTAATGTATTGTCGGCTTCCGGCAATACAGATAAAAAAAATGAAAAAAAGGTGTGAGCCCCCCCCCATGCCAAAATTAAAAAAAAAATGGTGTGGGGTTCCCCCTCTTAATCCATACCAGACCCTTAGCCGAGCACACTGGCTGGCCAGGATGGGGGTGGGGACGAGCGATTGCCCCCCCCTCCTGAACCATACCAGGCCACATGCCCTCCACCACACCCCAAAGCACCTTGCCCCCATGTTGATGGAGACAAGGGTCTCTTCCCAACAACCGTGGGCTGTGGTTGTGGGGGTCTGGGGGAGAGGCTTATCGAAATCTGGAAGCCCTCTTTAACAAGGGCACCCCCAGATCCTGGCACCCCCCATGTGAATGGATATCGGGTACATCGTACCCCTACCCATTCACCAAAATAGTGAAAAAAAAAAAAAAAAAGACAAAAGCCAGTTTCTGACAAGTCCTTTATTACAGAATAAAAATAAAAAAATAGTGTCCCCCAATGTAAATCCATCGTCAATCATGTCGCCTGCCGCAAACCCGAAAAATAGGAAAAAAAAAAAATAAAAAAGACGTTCCCGTCGCTTCACACCCCTTCCTGTCGAATGAGCGGCTAGAGCTGTGACAGCTCTTTTATAAGAATGGTGCTGGTGCAGGGAATAAATTAACTGATGTCACAACAGAAGTAGGAGGTGTCCCCGGGTGTCCCCATCCCTTTCTTATAAAAGAGCTGTCATAGCTTTA
Source organism: Pelophylax lessonae (assembly GCF_965119305.1). Taxonomy (NCBI): domain Eukaryota; kingdom Metazoa; phylum Chordata; class Amphibia; order Anura; family Ranidae; genus Pelophylax; species Pelophylax lessonae. The sequence goes on from NC_138770.1 coordinate 341,444,941, forward strand.
GCTGCTCATTTTGCTGGACGCGTATAAAGCTGCGGGAGGGTTTTTTTTTTTTTGGGTACGGCGGGCGAACCTCCCGCAGAGCACCCTATTTGTTCGTGTGTTCAGCGAACACACGAACAGCTGATGTTCGTGTCGAACTTATGTTCGACTCGAACATTAAGCCCATCCTTACCCAATAATCCAAGAGGCTGGGTAACAATCACATCAGATGCAAGTTTACAGGGTTTGGGGGCCCATTGCCAGGGAATAAATGTGCAAGGAGTCTGGCACCCTCAAGTTCTGTGTTATTCCAACCTTCTAGAGCTCAGAGCAGCCAGGTAAGCTCTGCAGACGTTCCTTCCAGTCATCCAGGGCAAGAGAGTAAAATTTCTGGTGGACACAACAGAACGGCAGTCTCTTATGTGATGAGACAGGAATGTACGGGGAGTCTGCGCCTTCTCCAGGTCGCATCGGAGATCCTCTAGTTGGCCGAGCTTCACCTATTAGATCCATCAGCAGCATGTGTTCCGGGCTCTCAAAATTCTCTGGCAGACCAGTTAAGATGCAAATTCTCCAATCACACGGAGTGGATGTTGAACCTGAAATATCTGGAAGAGATTTTCTCACAATGGATGCTACCAAAGGTGGACCTTATAGCGTCTTCAAGCGATTGCCAGGTTCCTTGGTTCTTCTCCCATTTCTTCTGCCTGCAAGCCCTGGACCAGGATGCCCTCTCCCAGAAGTGGAACTTCCATCAAGTTTACATATTTCCTCCAACTCCTTTAATACTCAGATCATTCATGAATATCATGGAGGAGAAGGTCCTGGCGATAATGATTGCTCCATTCTGGTCGAGGAGGCCGTGGTTTCTTCTCCTTTGTCACCTGGTGACTTGCCCACCAATCAGGCTACCTCAGGCCCAAGATTTTCTTCTCCAGAATAGTCAGTTCCACCCCAATCCAGCCTGCCTAGCCTTGATTGCATGGGTTTTGAAAGGGACAAGCTAAGAGATCTCAACATCTCAGAGTCGGTTATGTTAACCCCATTGTCGGCAAGGAAAACTTCAACCAAATCTACCTATCACCTGGTGTGGCAAAGATTTGAAGCCTTTTCTACTCAGAATATATACACAAAGAATCCCCATCGGTATGGGACTGTGAATGCCACTAGACACTGTATATTATAGTAAAATATTAAATTTTTATTTGAATCAAAACAAACAGAAATTCCAAACAAGACAAAATATTACAAACACAACAGGGCATATACTACTCAGAAAGGGTTTTCTTCCAAGCCCCTTCAGTGGCCAATGCTCTGGGTTTTCTTCAGTCCGGGCTGGATGCAGGCCTAAGTTACAATACTCTTAAAGTTCAGATCTTGGCCCTGACGGCGCTAACAGATATTTCATGGGCTAAAGAACCACTAGTGTTCAGGTTTCTTAAAGCAGCAATTAAGATTCCTCCTCCAATTCATCCGATTTTTCTGAAATGGGACTGAGGGGACTATAAAGATCGCCCTTTTTTCTGGATACGGCAAGTCCATTATATCATCTTACCCTGAAGATTGTTTTCCTTAGAGCAGTGGTCTCAGCTAGATGGGCCTCAGACATTACAGCATTCTGTTGTTAGGAGCCATATTGCACTTTTTTTTTTCAGATGGAGTGGTGTTACGCCCTTCTTTGAGTTTCCTACCTAAGGTATCCTCAGAGTTCCACTTTCACTGGCATTCAGTCCTCCCAACCTTTCCACCTTCAGAGCCGGGTGTCGGAGTCAGAATTATGCAAATTGGATCTGAAGTTGATTCTGCAAATGTACTTAGAGACAACAGAGCCATTTCGCAAATCTGAAGCTCTTTTTGTGTATCCAATAGGTCCTAGGATGGGTATGCCGGCCCCCACAGGGTCATCTCAACATGGGTTGTGAAGGCAATCCAGGCGGTCTACTCGCTAGTAGGCTTTCCCCCCAAGAGGTCTCTGTACACTCTACCAGGGCAGTTTCTTCTTCCTGGGCAGCCTGGTCTAAAGTAACGGCAGTTGTAGTCTGTAGAGCGGCAAGTTGTAGCTATCCAAATACTTTCATTAGGCATTACAAGCTTGACATGATATCTTCTCAATCCAAAGAGATGGGATCTTCTATACTGTTATCTTATTTGTCTACTTGTTAATATACTTACTTTAGCAGCACCAAGTGTTTGAGTTGTTTCCCCCCTGATACTGGTCTAGTTAACCACTTTAGCCCTGGAAGGTTTTACCCCCTTAATGACAGGCCATTTTTTGCGATTCGGCACTGCGTTGCTATAACTGACAATTGTGTGGTCGTGCAACACTGTACCCAAAAACAATTGATGTCCTTTTTCCCCCACAAATAGAGCTTTCTTTTGGTTGTTTTTAATCCCTTCTGCGGTTTTTAGATTTTGCGCTATAAACAAAAAAAGGCCGACAATTTTGAAAAAAAAAAAAAAAAAAAAAAACAATATTTTTTACTTTCTGCTAGATAACATTCCCAATAAAAAAATTTAAAAAATCAAATTTTTTTTATCAGTTTAGGCCAATTTGTATTCTGCTACATATTTTTGGTAAAAAAAATCCCAAAAAGTGTATATTAATTGGTTTGCACAAAAGTTATAGCGTTTACAAACTATGAAATAGATTTTTGGACTTTTTATTTTTTTTTGTTGTTTTTATTTGGTAATGGCGGCAATCAGCGATTTTTAGTGGGACTGCGACATTGCGACAGACAAATCTGACACTAAGTGACACTTTTTGGGGACCAGTGACACCAATACAGTGATCAGTGCTAAATAATATGCACTAATACTGTATAAATTACACTGGCAGGGAACGAGTTAATACTGGGGGTGATCAAGGGGTTAAGTGTGAGCCTAAATTGTGCTTACTAACTGTGTGGGGGCTCTGTGACAGGCACACAGAGATCGGTGTTTCAGCTTAGCTGAGACACACAATCTCATTGTGCCTGTCTGACAGGAGAGCCTCCTGCCTTGTGTACATAGGCAGGTGGCTCTCCTGTCAGTTTCTCTGAAGATCATGGGAGGCCGGCGTTGATCGCGCCCTATCCTCCTGCGGTCTGGCTCCCGATGTGTCTAATCACACTGGAAGTGCGGCTCCAGCGTCGAGACCGTGTGCACAAAAATCACGTAGATCTACGTGATCAACCGAGCCACCCTGCCGCAGTAAATCTGCACGGGGCAGTCTGCAAGTGGTTAATTCCTGAGAACATAATGGCATGGGACTGTGCCAGGAAAATGGAAAATTGTTACCATTACTTACTGTAATTTTCCTTTCCTGGCTCTGCCCCATGCCAGCACATACCCTCCCTGGGCCATCACCGACTAGTTATAGAATGGGTACTCCAGGTACTGTCTGTCTTTTATATGTACTAGTAAGAGATGTCCTACATGGGGTCAAGGGGCAGGATTGACCTGAAGTCCTGATGGCGTGGGGCAGAGCCAGGAAAGGAAGATTACGGTAAGTATCGGTAACAATTTTTCGTTTTATATCAAGTGTTGGGACTAAGGGGTTGATTTACTAAAGGCAAATCCACTGTGCCCTACAAGTGCACTGCCAGTGCAGTCACTGTAGATCTGAGGGGAAGATTTGAAATGTTGGGAAGCTCTGCTGATTTCTATCATCCAATAATGTGCAAGCAAAAATGCTATTTTATTATTTTCATTGCATGTCCCCCTCAGATCTACAGCGACTGCACTTCCAAGCACAGTGGATTTGCCTTTAGTAAATAAACCGCAATACCTGCTACCTCCACATTATTATGTGGCATCCTCCACATTATTATCCTGGCTGGGTTCTTTGAAGGTTTATTAAAACCCCACCACTACAGGTATTCAGAATCAATGTTTGCCGTATGTAACAAAAACAGAATGTTTCATTCACCTCAACATATGACAGGTGTTATATTGCTCTGCACTGCGTGCTTCCTAATAGCAGACAATTGTGTGATCTCCCATACCCTTTAAATAGGTTTCCCAAGAAAGACCCACTAAATTGGCAATTAATTTTAAAAGCAATTATATAATATCATGCTGTCAAACATAATTATGGTAAAAAAAATAAAAATAAAAAAAAACTATACTCTGTTAATGACAAGGATAATAATAAAAGATATGATATAATCAAATGCAGCAAAAAAGATGGTGTGCTATATTCAGTGCCAAAAAAAAAAACTAATAGCAAGAATAAATAAAACAAAAGATTGACTAATATGACTTAAAGCTATCTTAACCTTAATTAATATAAAAAATAAAATTAGAAAATGTTATTTCAATTATATAGACAGGATATGGAATAACAAGCAGAAATAAAAACCCTAACACAACTATTTATGTTGAACAATAATAAGTGCGCATGCTGCTATATATTATTGGAACCCCAAACCAACAGGCAGATGAAAAACTCCATCTTATAATAGTAACCCCTACATTTTTAAATAATTTCAAATATAAACAATGCAAAATAATTTTGTTTAATGAGATGGGAGATCTGAATGTAAAATATAACAGGAAATTACTTAAAGTGGAACTCCAGGATCGAATTAACTAAGCCTAAAACTACTCCCACCCCCTTCTAACTCCTGTTCTAACTACCCTGTAGAAGATGCTTATACTTACCCATTCTCACGATGCTCCGGTCCAGTTCTGTGATTTTCTCAGTGGCCGGCTTCAGGGAAGAGGAGAGGGTGCCAACAACAGATAGAAAGCCTGGGTGTTGATGTCACCCATAGGCTTACTATGACGCATCTCTTGTTGGCTGTCCCTCCTCTCCCCTGAAGACACCGCCTGAAGCTGATCACCTGACTGGACCCAAGCTCACCAAGAACAGGTAAGCATAAGCATCTTCCTGATACAGGGTAATAAGAATAGGAGTTAGAAGTGGGATGGGAGCCATTTAAGCTTATTTGGTTTAAGCCTGAAATTTTACTTTAAAGTAACACTGTGTGTTTCTTTAATTTAATATAATGGCTTCATAAATAGCATGCAGTCATCAATAGGTATCTATATGATCTTAAACAGTTTCACAAGCATCCAATCAGGGGCAGGATCTGGCATAGGAGTTCTGTTCTGGCTGCTGCTGACTACAGAGACAAGGGGGGTGCTGCAGCTGCAGGAGAGGTGCGAGGGCCACATGACATAGCCTGGGGGGCCGCATTCGGCCCGCGGGCCTTGTGTTTGACACCTGTGTATTAGAGTATAGACAGAGGCGCTTACAATATGAAGTAACACACAGTATTTCCTGCACAGGGCATTCTTTCCCACATTAAATACATGAATAATCTACTGTACATGCCAAACAATGCTAATCTATTTGGGCTCTAACGTATTAAATGGCAGGGTACATAATGTAACATCCTAATCTTTATTTGTCTCACATAGAAGTAGAGAATAAACAATTTAAAGTTTTAGCATTCTTGTTCTCACCCCATAAAGTGACCCTGTATTGCTATAGGAATGAGCAGGGTAATACAGATGCCTATTTTGTCTTAAACCAATATTTTCCTACAACTTTTCCCCACATAAGTTAAAAACTGACAATGTTTTTATATGTAAGGAATATACTAGTGTATATGCCCCACGCCACGTGTTTAATTTATAAATATGTGAATTAATAGTGTTGAATTTAATAAATAAAAATTGTTTTGTGAATAAAAAATTAATATTGTGAATAAAATATTTTGAAATGTTGTGTATTTGTAGCAGCTGCTATAGAAATAAAAAGGTGTTTACAGGTAAGTGGTCTGATATTATTATATTTATCACTAATATCAAATTTATTATATTCACTTTAATATATATTGTAATTATTTTAAAGCAAGCGCTATAGGTAGTCTTTCAGACCACTTACCTGTAAACAATGTTTTTATATGTATACCCTACCTACATTGCCCTGCTGTCTAGTTAATTCTCTGAACACAGTAGTTAATGGCCTAACTATACAGTAGGTGATGTGAGTAATATTAGGATCTGTCTTGATATTTGATAACTGCTTTCAGGAATTCAATGTCCTTGATAACTAATAAGGGGAGATTATTGTTGCCATATGTGGCTGGTATTTCTCCCATATATACAGTAGAGTCCTAAGAATGTGTACTACATTCAGTATTTTATTTTCTCATTATTTTTTTTTTTTAGCAATATGTGTTTATTACATTTTGAAAAACATACAGATTATTCTGCTGATCGTGGACGCATTTAAAGGGGTGTTCCTGACATATTGAACAAGTAAACAAGAACATAAAAAATGAGGAAAGAATACACAACAGTTGGTGCACTAGCAGTTTGATCATCACATATAGCTTAAACAGGGCTATGTTGTAAAACAAGCAAGGTAAGGCAAAAACATATTTAAGAGGGTAATGTCATTTGTTGGTCCAGATTGACTAGGGTTTGACCAGTGCAATCACCTCTGAAGAATTGAGGGCTTCTTGGGCTTTCCATTGTTTAGCTATCATGAGCCTGACGGTAACAAGGAGGCGCATTACAATGTGGCAAAAAGAAAAGGGCAAGCTTTCGATTCCAAGGTTCAGGATAGCGAAAGCTGGGTTAGGGGAAGTCACTGCACCTATCATCTCTGAAATGAATATAAAGATTGTATTCCAAAAGCTTGTAAAGTTTCTACAGGACCAGAAGGTGTGGAGAAGATTGCCAAGTTGTCCACATTCTCTCCAATATAGTGGGAAGTGGGAGGGATAGATCTGAGCTAGATGATAGGGAGTAAGGCACAAGCAGAGAGAGATTTTGTGTCAGCTCCCAATGCTGGACACAATGCAAGGCTTTATAGACCAGCATAAAAGCCTTGCTCAACTGGGAGGTAGTGAATGAGGATTGTATATCCTCATCCCATAACAGGAACGTTTAGATTTGAAGAATGTTAGCTTTTCCTGTAAGATATTATATATTAGGGAGATGCCCTTACTCCTTATAGGTGTTGACAAGTAGAAGTACAATAATTGTTTAGGGAGATGCACCACAGTTGGAAGGGACACCAGTAGAAGGTGCTGTATTCTAGGATATTTGAAGTGGTCTACGTCTGTCGGCCCAAACCTCTCCTTCAGGTTTTTTTTCATGCTTACATAGTTACAGGTGAGGTTGAATAAAGACAATAGTCCATCCAGTTCAACCTGTGTAGGTGTGTGTGGCTGTAATCATCTCACATAGCCCTGAATATTCTGATCCTTGAGATGTACATCTAAGAGTCTTTTGAAAGCCACCATACTTCCCACAGAAACCACCTCTTGTGGTAGAGAATTCCACACTCTTGTAGCCCTAACAGTAAAGAACCCCCCACGTTGCCTGAGGTTAAAACGCTTCTCCTCCAATCGCATTGTATGCCCTCTAGTCCTCATGCAATCCCTTTGACTGAACAGCTTTTTTTCTATGCTGAGATCCCCATTGAGATATTTATAAATTGCTATCATGTCCCCCCTCAGGCGTCTCTTCTCCAGGGAGACTAAATCAAGCGATTGCAGACGTAATTAAGGTCCTCCAATCCCCTAATCAGTTTAGTTGCCCTTCTCTGGACTCTCTCCAGCTCCAGCACATCCCTCCTGAGGACTGGCGACCAGAACTGGACAGAATACTCCAGATGCGGTCGGACCAGAGTTTTATAAAGTGGAAGGATTATAGTCTTATCTCTGGAATACATCCCTTTCTTTATGCATGCTAATATTCTGCTGGTTTTGGCAGCTGCCGCTTGACATTGCATGCTATTGCCTAATCTATCATCAATCAAGACTCCCAGATCCTTCTCCATTTTTGATTCCCCAAGGGTTCCCCTCCTAACGTGTATTGTGCTTTTATGTTTTTAGTCCCCAAGTGCAAAACCTTACACTTCTCCACATTAAACCTCATTTGCCATGTCGTTGCCCACTCCGTTATTTTGTCCAAGTCATTCTGTAGGATATCTGCTTCATGCTGTGCAGTTATTGCCCTGGCCAATTTTGTGTCATCTGCAAAAACTGATAACGAACTACTGATCCCGACCTCATGCTGTTTATGAATAAATTGAACAAGGTCGGTCCCAGGACTGAGCCCTGGGGGACCCCGCTTACTACCTCAGACCAGTCTGAGTATGCGCTGTTTATTACCACCCTTTGGACACGCCCTTTTAGCCAGTTCCGTATCCAAGAGCAAACCCTGTCGATATTTGCAGACCTTATTTTATAAATTAAGCACTTGTGGGGAACTGTATCAAACGCCTTAGCGAAATCCAAGTACACCACATCCACTGGTCTGCCCCTATCTAGCTCACAGCTCACCTCCTCGTAGAATGTTAAGAGATTGGTTTGACAAGAACGCCCACTTGTAAACCCATGCTGATTACTGCTGATGATGTTGTTATCTTTAGCAAACTCTACGATATAGTCCCTTATTATCCCCTCCAGAAGTTTACATACTATTGATGTCAAACTGACAGGCCTATAATTTCCCAGGATATGCCTCTGTCCCTTTTTGAATATCGGAATCCCGTTAGCTTTCTTCCAATCCCCTGGTACATCTCCTGTCCTAATACTGTCAGCAAAGATCAGGAACAGTGGTCTAGATATAACCTTACTGAGTTCTTTGAGTACTCTCGGATGTACGCCATCCGGGCCTGGTTATTTGTTTGTGTTAAGTTTATCCAGCCTTTCCCTGATTTCACCCTCTGTTAGCCTCTGTGGCAAGTCCTTTGTATTACTACTAACCATACAGTCATGGTCATTGTACCCCTCCGTTTCCTGTGTAAAGACTGACGAGAAAAAAGCGCTCAGCACGGTTGCTTTTTCAGTGTCCTCTGTAACCATCCTCCCATCATTGTTAATTATGTGTGCAATATGCTCTGCCCTAGTTTTTTTGCTGTTGATATATTTAAAGAATTTCTTTGGGTTTTTTTTACTATCATCCGCTATTTGTCTCTCAAAGTTGATTTTAGCCATTTTGATTTTGTGTTTACTTTTCTTATTTGCCTCCTTGTATTGCTCGAAAACCGATACTGTGCCCTCTAATTTATATTTCTTGAAGGCCAATTTTTTTCCCCTAATAAGTTTTGTAATGCTACGGTTTAGCCAGCCAGGTTTGGCTTTGTCTCTTCTAAATTTATTTCCCATAGGAATGCACTGCAAGATGCATTTGCTTAATATGTTCCTAAAGCATTGCCATTTTTCCTCTGTGGTCAGTGATCCCAGGGCTTGGCCCCAGTTTATCCTTTCCATCAATGAGTACATTTTTGGAAAGTTTGCCCTTCTGAAGTTTAGGTTTCTTATGTTCCCCACTTGCCTTGTTATATTGTTATTTACACTAAATGTGCTCATCATGTGATCGCTAGAGCCCAGGTAGTCCTGGACTCCTACCTCCGAGATTAGGTCTGGGTCATTAGTGATCAATAGATCCAGGACTGCATTTTCTCTAGTCGGAGAGTCCACCAACTGTGACATGTAATTATCCTGTAAGGTTTCCGTGAATAGATGGGCCTTCTGTGAGTGTGTAGTCCCCTCTTCCCAGTCAATGTCGGGATAATTGAAGTCCCGCAATATGATGACTGATCCCAGTTTTGCCACTTTACCCAGTAGTGCTAAAAATTCCAGCTCTACCTCCTCCCCTTGTTTAGGTGGCCTATAGCAAACCCCCTCAATTACTTTTCCCTTTTCTCCTTCCCTATGGAGTTCTACCCACACAGATTCTAAATCCATGCTCATCCCTTCTGTAATGTCACTCCTCTCAATCACCTTTACATTGTTCTTGACATAGAGACATACCCCTCCCCCTCTTTTTCCTACCCTGTCCTTCAGGTACACCGAATACCCTAGGATATTGGCCAGCCAGTCATGTTTTAAGTGTCTAACCAAGTCTCCGTTATTCCCACAAGGTCTATGTCATCCTCATGTACTAACATTTCCAACTCATCCATTTTATTAGCTAGGCTCCTGGCATTAGCATATACCCCTCTTAGTTTTACGGAAGTTAAACGTGATTGGTGGTTATGTTTATTCCTGTTTGGTCTTCTTTTTATTATGCTGTCAGGGATTGTGATGCCTTTCGATATCCAAGGCTGGAGATTTATGTGTGGTATAAGTGCGGAGACAGTCAAGATAGGGATGTGGATTGGGTTATCAAAGAGTTGGGACCAGGAGTATCTATGCCATTCCTTCCAAACTAGGAGTAAAGCTCTGATTTGGGGGCGAGAAGTCTTTAATCCCAGGGGGTTGCCATAGGTCTGTGAGTAGAAGAGTGCAAAGGTCTGGGGTAGGAGACAGGGAATGCTCAATTAGTACCAAGGGTAAGGGGTTCAATGGTGAAAATCAGTGTTTGAGCTGATCCAAGCAGGCCACCCAATAATAATCCCTGATGTCTATAAAACCCACCCTCCTACTCTTCTGTGCTTGATAAGCAGAGTGTGAGGGAATATTTCCCTCTTACCCTGCCATATGAATTGCTTAAGCAAAGCATTTAGGGCTTGAAGGTATTTGGAGGGCAAGGGAATAGTTAGCTTCCTAAAAAGATAGAGAATTTGGGGGAGGATTAACATTTTGAAGGATGCCAGGTGACCCAACCAGGTGAACTCAAATTTGACTAAAAGGGTGAGTTCCTGGCCTACCTTCTTGGATAAGGACTCTGTGTTAACTGTAGCCAGTTGAGTCGTACTAGGTGTAAGGGTGATGCCCAGGTATGAGACACCCTGGGGATTCCAAGTTTACAGAAGTGAGTTTTGTAGCGATTTCTTAATTGGATCAGGAGTACCCAAATCCAATATTAACAACTTAGAGAAATCACCTTGTGTTAGGATATGTCACTGATTTAGGACAAAAGTGGATGTGCTTGAGGCAGTGAAGTGGAAGGGTTAGTGAGTAGTAGGATGACATTGTATGCAAATTGATTAATAGTATGGACAGTATGACCGATACTAAATCCCGTAATCTTGGGGTGGGAGCGTATGGCCTCAGCAAGCAGTTCACTTAGTAGATTAAATATTAAGGGGGATATGGGGGATCCCTGGCACGTGCCGTTAATAATTTCAAAAGGTCTAGATAAAAAGTTACACCTGAGCAGATGGGCATGAATAGTGGGCTAAGATGGCCAACAGAATAGGCCCCTGGAATCCAAACTTAGACAACACACCACTCATATAACCCCAATGGACCCGTTATAATGCCTTCTCCACATCCAAGGAGATGAGTAAAGAAGGTGCTTGGCTGGTCTCAAAATGGTGTACGAGATTTGTTAGTTGCCTAGCAGCATCTGAAGCCTGTTTGCCTTTGGTGAAGCCAGTCTGATCCAGTTTGATCAGTTCAGGGAGAATGTGAACCAAGTGACCTGCCAGTACTTTGGCATCAATTTTAAGCAGCATACAGAAGTTTATACTTAAACAATCATCAAAAAGTTGTCAGGACAAGGATGCACTTTCCAATATGATCAGAAATCCTGAACAGTTAAACGTAGAAACACTATATCAAAAAGATTTAGGCTCAACAATCCAGCTCTACCCATTGTAGTTTGGCATACATTTTAACGTCAGTGTTAAGTAAAGAGATTGGTCTAAAGTTGACAGGAGAGATGGGTTCCTTGCCAGGTTTAGAAATGGTCACAACATAGGCTCTCAGCATCTCCGGTGGAAAAGAAGCTCCTGAAGCAGCACCGTGAAAACTTGAGCATTAGCAACGGGCCAACTGGTCTTTAAAAAGTTTGTAATAGTTGTTTATAAAGTCATAGTGACCTGGGGCTTTCCCATTAGGCAGAGAGTCAATGGTTTTGGTATTCTCAGCTATGGTAAACAAAGCATTCAGAGTTGCAAGATGTTCTGCAGAGAGAGTGGGGAGCTGTATCTGAACCAAGAAATCAGTGATGGCCTGGGTGGATGGTAGGGGGGTAAGAGGGTCATCTTTAAGATTATACATAACTGTATGGTGCACTGTTTCTATTAGATCATAAGTGATCTAGTGCAATTGTGAATATAAAACTACTGTATATCAAAGGGTAAACCATCATACTGAATATGAACCATTATCAATTCACAAAAATAGTGATAATCCATGCTCTATATAAAGTGCTAAGTGCAATAATGTATTGTATGTTGTGCTATAATTGGATTAAACATATATTCCAGAATTCATATTCTTAAAAATGTGCTCCAACAAATGCAATTAATTAAACATGTGTTCCAGAGTTCATATAAAAAAGTGCTCCAAAGGTTCATATAATCTCCTTGTATAGAGTTAATATGTGGTTCCAGATTCACCACATGTGAGAAGAAGAAAAAAATGTCCTTGTGCAAAAATTAATCAAAAGTGCTTGGGCATCAGCACCATGCTCCAAAACAAAAGGTTGGCTGCTTACCAGACAAATCAATCCCACTGAAGGGATCATACAACCATAAACAGGATCACATCTAAGGATTGGTTGTTAGCCATTCTCAGAAGGTCAGGATAGATCCAAGTTCACATCTCTCACTGCATGCTATAATGAAAGCAATGGAGAGGGCTCATAGTGCATTAATGTATAAAACCTAATTTAATAAAAACAAAAAATGCACTTACAACATACATGTTTGTATGAGGTAGATAAACATCAGTAGTGCACGGCCACCTGCAGAACGGTCCGTGCGTGTTGACGTCTTGCTACTGGCTCCTATCTGACGCATTTCCTCTCGGAACGCATCGATTGGGAATGGAGTCTTGTGGTGGGTTATATTGTAATTACCAAGCACCTTAGTGACCATTGCTAGGTTTTTATGCCTAAGAAGTGTATGTTGTGATAAGTCAGGAAGCAGCTGCAGCCTAGAGAACCTCTCTGGAAGGCGGTCCATGCAGGGGAAAGTGGACATAATCTTCTTCTTGGCCTGATAAAAAGGGATCCTCAGCAATACATTACATGAAATATTGGGGCAGGTGCACATGTTTAGGGATTCTGTAGATCATATCAATGGTGAGGTCCCCTTGAGACAAGCAAGGAGCCACAGATTTGAACGGGTCATGTGCAGAGGCAACCAGCTGGGCCTGTTTGACTGATACAGGGATCCCTCGAATTTTAATGTTGTTTCTGCGGGATCTGTCCTCCAGGTCAGCTACCTTTGCTATGAGCCACTGGATGTCCCTGCTATGAGCGCTGTAGGCATCAACAAGTGAGTTAAAGGAGGAGGTGTAGTCACCCAATTTGTCTTAAATTTGTACTACCCTCTCTCCCACCTCCCGGAGTTCCCCTTTAAAGTTGTGGTTTCATAAAAGCAAGTAGGGCTGCAGGGATGCTCTCATCAACAGGAGCATATCTTTTAAGATATTGTCAGACACCGGCTGGCCTGAGGTGGGGAAGGATGCAATGTTTTTCGGGCGGTTTGGCTGGGGGGGTGAGAGTCTGTTGATACTGTGTCTACCTCAATTCCTTGCAGAAAGATCTGATCATCCTCTGCCTCTGTGAGAGGCCTAGACTTGGCTGGGCTGTGGGTGGAGGGTGTTAAGGCTCCTGAGCTAGAGGATACAGGTGGATGCTGGTGTCCTGCTGATTCAGTGTCCAGATGGCTGCCCCTGGAGAGCTCTGGGCTCCATCTGGCCTGCCGCAGGAAGTGGCCACCACCACCTTCTTGTTGTAGCCTCGTCGGTAAAGGAGGGAAGAAACCCTCTAGTTTTCGTGGCATTGGGAGTTCTTTGCACCACCTAAGCATGCAGTCAGGTCCCAAGAATGTCAGGAAGCCAGCTGCTGCTCAAAGAATCGGCTGTGAGTCCTTTAGAGGAGCAGTTTATCCAGCTGTGGAGCAGAGCTGTCCTCCACAGCTTCCATCAGCTAGCATGATTGCCATGTCCCCAACTACATCCAGTATTATATGCCCACCACTTAAACATGAAGTGCATATTGCAAGTATTGATTAGGCGCCTGTGGCACAGTAGTAAGAACTGTCTAATAAGGATATATCTGGCATGGAACCTATAAAACATAATTTATGTTATGTAACCATGAATCTCATCTCATTCTATCACTGCAAACGTATTAACAGTCAAGTTCCCACAGTAGCAAAAGGTATGTCTTGAAAGAGTTCACTCTGAGCATATACATGAATAGGGTAGTCAAAAATGGATGGTAACCCGCAGTAGAAGGCAGTGTGCTCGGAGAGTTCGCCCATGCAGGCTACAGCTGACCTGGCACAGAGAAACACAGAGACAAGAATATTGGAAGGCGCATAATACAGGATTTGGCAGGAGTCTAGTGCAGCACCGGGGTGCTGGTCTTACAGGCAGGCAGCAATACTAGTACAAAACACTTACTGCACTGGGGTGTAACGTTCACCGGGGGACAGGAGTATGTTAGCAGCAGTGGGATGACAAGCTCACAGGAACATAAAGGTAATAATGTGTATGAGATCCATGGAAATGCACAGGGGTCCCAGGGAATGCAGGTATGCAGGAACACAGATGAGGACATCTAGGATGGAAAGGATACTCAGTGCTACTGTCTGGGGAGAACCCTGTCTGCCCATACATACAACAAAAGTGAAGGCCCTTGGGGGGTCAAGGCGCTGAGTATAAGGAACCACATAGTCTTCTCGAGAGCTTCTGAAGGTGGAGATGGATGGTGCTGTAAACGATTCCCAGGTTGTGGTTCTCTTACCTGAGTAGGCAGCTATTGGAAAAACAGGGCTGATAAGCAGAAAGGAATCCCTTGCAGCACCGAACAGCAGGGAATCACAGGAGAGTAGAAAGTGAAGCCCAAACTGGCAGGTGTGCATTGAAACACACAGACACTGGGCAGAAGTGCACATGGACACACATGGCAACTAGAAGTGAATAACAATGCAAAGAGACAAACGGGAGTTTCTAGGAGCAGGTAGAGATAAGCTGGAAACACACTAAACATTTACAGGGAGCCATGGAAGCAGACTGCAGAGCAGACACAGGTGATGTTAACAAATAGCACACAGTAATTCACAGGAGATCACAAAGGTGCAGGAAGGCTGAAAGCTGACAAAGGTACACAAGGAAAACAGAGGCACACGGACACTGGAATGCTCAAAGGACACAGTGGGTGCAAAGATAAAGGTTGTAAGTAGTAACACTTTGAGGGTCACTAGGAAAAGGCTAAAGGACACTAGGAACAAGGGTGGTCCAGTGATAGGATCACTAGGAATATCTGTTTCACTAGTAGTCTCTCAGAACAAAGAAACGTAGGAGTATAGGGGTCATTTGGAATCTTCTCAAGAAGCCAGGGACACTTTAAAACTTTTCCACTAGGAAATAGAGGGGATACTAGGTATCGTCTTTGCTAAGAAACACAGGGGATAGTGGAAGTCTTCTCTGCTATGAAACACAGGGGACAGTAGAAAACGTCTTGAAAACACTGGGAGCCCTGGTGCTAGGAATCTTTGCTGTGTCTGAGAGAATGAGCCAACCTAATTAAATCAATGGCAAGGAGTTAGCCAGTCTTGATCACAAGTATTGTGGGATAAAGGTAACAGCAGAACCCAAGCAAAAGGGTGTACAAGCATCTTTGGGAATAGAGGAGACCAATCTGGAGCAAAGCTGTAAATATGTGAGAGTATATCCATGAGCAGCCCAGGTCTGTATTCACCTCACTAGCCATTCCACTATTCATAATACAACTGTACTAAGGAACTAAAAACAACATAAACGAGGAACCTTTGGGTGGCTTTAGTATGGAAACTCATCAAACCTGATCATATAACATTGCCACATCCTAAAATATTCAATGCAAAAGGAAAAGGGTTGAACTGTGGTTCATGGACTTTATGGGCACAAACCAGACAAAGTAAAATAATATACAAACCTTTATTGATGCACAAAAAGAAGTTTAGAACCATGTGGATTAAAACATGGTAGCATTCTACACCCTCAGTCATATAGGGTGGTGGTCCCATACTAAATAAACAACCTGTTAAATTACAGACTAGAAATCTGAATAGTGTACATGGTAGAGGGCTCCCTTACATGTGGTTGACCAAAAAAGTTGAGTGCACGTGCTCAGCGTCATATCCAGAGGTTGTCTTTGGGAAATAGACGTATGAGTGCTGCCAGCATTGCTGCAGAGGTTGAAGGAGTGGGGGGTCAGCCTGTCATTGTTCTGACAACACGCCGCACACTGCATCAAATTGGTCTGCATTGCTGTCGTCACAGAAGAAAGTCTCTTCCAAAGATGATGCTCAAGAAAGCCCACAAACAGTTTGCTGAAGACAAGCAGACTAAGGACATGGATTACTGGAACCATGATAAACGTATTTGGTTCAGATGGTGTCAAGCGTGTGTTGTGGCAACCAGGTGAGGAGTACAAAGACAAGTGTGTTAAGGCAGTGCGGAGGTGAGGAGTACAATGACAAGGGTTAAGGCAGTGCTGGAAAATAATTGGTGGCCACACAAAATATTGATACTTTGGGCCCAATTTGGACATGTTAACTTAGGGTTGTACTCACATTTGTTGCCAGTAGTTTAGACAATAATGGCTGTGTGTTGAGTTATTTTGAGGGGACAGCAAATTTACACTGTTATACAAACTGTACACTTACTACTTTACATTGTAGCAAAGTGTTATTTCTTCAGTGTTGTCACATGAAAAGATATAATAAAATATTTGCAAAAATGTTAGGGGTGTACTCACTTTTGTGAGATACTTTATATGTAAATTGCTGCATAAACTGACAGTTTTATTTAAGTGACTGTAATCAATAAATATTACTGAAATGATGAGAACTTTCATATACTGAACGTGCTAAAGTTTATGTTTCTATCTCATGTTCCCTAATACATCTAAGTTGGTTAAAGGAAGCTTGTAATTTAGGTTTTTTTGTTAAGGTCCTGTGGGGCCAGAGAGTTTAAAGTATAAATTCAGCATGCTTTTTTTTCTCATGAGGATTTTATCTTTATCTTCATAACATTGGCAGTTGAAAATTATAGATCCAACTGAATTTTAGTCCTTCCACTGAGGATACATAAAGTTGTTTGAAATGATCCCCCTAAGGGACTTTTATTCTTTTTCCCTAAAATACTGAAAAGATGTTGTTTTTTTTTTTTTTTTTTTTTGGACTCACATTTCCCTCTGGTATTTCCAATACATATTCTTTTACATGTACATTTGATACAATACACCCTATAGGACACTCCATTTGTAAGGTTATAGACGTTTGTACTTTAAGGAGAGAATTTATAGTAGACCACAATGTCATTAAGATTGGTTGCTTATTTTCCAATGGACAGGAGCTCATTAGTTCTGCTATCCTTCTGTCCAGCATCAAAATGTGCCAAAATGTGGACAGCAGGAAGCACAGTTTGTCCCACTGGGCACTAAGTCTAGATACTATAACCGGTCTAAAATCCTTCCCTGTCTTTTTCACAGAATGTAAGGGTTGATTTTCTAAAAGCATATAGGCTATTCACTTTGCAAGGGAATTTTCTCTTGGTGAATGAAGTGAAGCTTTGCAGATTTCCAACATCAATTTATGTAATATATATATATATAGGTAAAGTCCATGTGGGTGAAGTCCATAGCCAGCATGATTAAGTAGGAGAAGTTTGAAACTTGGGTAATTTCCGAAGCTGGTGCTCCATAGAAGAACTCCTATTCTCAGTGTGTCCTGTACACTCCTGACCTTTTGTTTGCTGACCCGATGCCCCTGAGACCTGAGCCTCTGCCTTTTATATATCACAAGACAGCAGGAGGCTGTACCCCAAAAGTCCCAAAAATGTAAGCAGCACAACATAACAGAGTTAACCCTTTCTTCCCCCAACCTGGGCAGTCACACTACTCTGGCTAGCATTAACACTGTAAAAGAACATTCAGAACTGCATCTCTGTTTAATGTATCTGTGGCTGCCTGTACCCACACAGGGCACAGGCAGAAGTAAAAGTTTTGTTTTACCATCATGGATGAACAAGCAGCATTGCTCATCCATAATAGTAACAAATCCCTCAGAGGGGAGCAGGGCTCTATTCTGGCTGTACCTCCCCCCCAAAGGAAGGTCCTTAACTTGGGCTTCCAATGGGTGGAGCTACAGTCAGCATTATGAAGGGTGTTTAGGGGACAATTCAGCCACCAACAGAACAGTAATAATTGCTATATGTGCTTGGTCCCCTGGAAAGTGAAAAAAATGTAAAAAATAAAGTAAAAAAAAAGAATGATATTTATTTAATGTCAATCTTTGTCAGGGAGTGAAAAAGAGACACCTTTCACTGCAAATATATGCTCTAGTGAATAGATAGTGACTAGACAAAAACAATAAATGAGCATTATGTGGTAACAGTACATGAGCCTCCAGACTCCTTCCTCCTGTTGCGTTTACCGCATTTGTCTTGCAAGTATTTGTAATCATTTGTATTAAATCAGCTTTTACTAAATACTACACTATGAGAGTCCTTTATATTTCCTTTTGATCGGGATGGATTCCTTGTGAGTCACTATATGGAGAGCTGCTTCTCAGAGGTCTGATGATCCCCTTGTCTTGTCATGTGGAATACGCACAAAGCCAGTTTGACTATCCGATATAGTTGGTTAAGCATTCTGGTAAGGTGTATCTATTTACTAGAGCATGTGTTTGGGGTGGAGGTGTTTCATTTTCACTTCCTTACCTTAAAATTAACTTATTTTGGAAGATTTACTACTAATTTGCTGGTAATTTCTTAATAGGACTTTCTATTTGTGTGGATTTACAACATATTTGAGCTATACGTATATACTTTTTTTCACACTGTTTTTAACTCTGCTTGTTTTTTCCATTTGGTTGGATGGACACTTTTTCTTTTACTTTTGATCTTATTTGAATGAAGTTTGTACAATTTGTTTACACTTGTCTTTTGAGTGCTACGCTTTTTTATGAAGATTTATTTATGATTTTGTGTTTGTGTTGGCAGCTCATTTTTTCACTTTTTATACTTTTGAGCGCAGAGTTTCCTTTTTAAACAATCTCTTTCAGGACCTGAATCACCTGCTAGTAGCACTGTAGTTCCCAGAGCTGAAGGACAAAGCTCCAGCGGTCACCGATGGGTGTCTCCCAGCAGCCAGCAGATCAAAGTAATTAGGCTCCACCTCCATGCTAGCTGCTGGTAGCATATATAACCCTTTCTATCTTTGCTTCAGTGTTTTGCCTGTTAGCCAGATACCTATTTGTTTTTTCCTGATCCTGATTCCTGCCGTAATCCTGTACCCTGCTTCCTCTCATCTGCTCTCCTTGTTCCTGATTCCAATCCTAGTTTCCCCTTCCTGACTGTTTCTTTCAGCTCTGGGTTTACTCTGTTATTCTATGTTTCCCTTTTGCTTGTATATATTGTAGTGCAGTTAGTGTGCTAGTCAGGTTTTCTGTTACTTTGTTCACATATACTGTTCATATATATTTTCATGTTTGCCTTTTATGCTGTTTGCTGTTGTTGGATGGGGTTTTGGTGCACTATTATTAATTTTACTTCAACCATACTTGGTCTGATTCCTGCTTCCTTGAGTGTGCTTCACCAATCTGGTAATCCCTGCTGCCGTTGGATACTTGCATTCAATATCCCTTACAATCTTATGTATAAAGATGCCAAATCCACCACCACCAGAAGGCACTCGTCACATATATATAAGTCTTGTTGTTTGTTGGGAATATCTCCTGTGTCTAATGAAAAGGCAGGCAGACTGGTTACCAAATGTTGAAATTTTCTTTTCAATAAATTTGCCAATGTTTTCCACTAAGCTGCACATTCCATAGTCAATTTGTATTCCAGGGGGCTTTGACCTGTGTTTGTACTATAGGTATCATGTAAAATATTCTTATGGCCAAGTTTATTAAGACTGAGTGTAGCCAAATGTGCCTAGATCAGTCACCATTAAGCCACTACCTATCATTCCTTTATGTCACCCTACTTAAGAAAGGCAATACGGGCACCAAAATCTTGCAAAGCTATTTAGTCCATAAAGTTTTTACTGCCAGTAAATATCAAGAAAGTGGTTATAAGCTACTCACTAGGTGGCATTAACCTCTTATAAACCTCATCAGATTTAGCCACCCTAATGCCAGCACTGCAGGGAAGTAATAGGTTCACTCCTACACATTTTATGAAATTAGCTCCTTCTGCTAACTACCCTTTCCCAGACTGAACTCTGATGTACAGGTGATTGCATAAGGCTGATAGCAGGCCAACTTTGGGCATTTAAACAGCACTTAAAAAAATACATATTATGATATATTGATGAACACAGGTAAGTTCAGTTTTAGACACTGGACATCTCTCCTGCAAATGCTTATTACACCAATCCACTTTATCACATTTAAATCACCTGTCACTATGGTGCATTTTCAGTGAGCACACACTTTGATTCATAATACATTTTTTAACCATAAAGTCATTTTTTAGTGGCTTTCACAGTTTTACATGCTTCCATATATTTTTAATAATTTATTGTATAAAGCAATGTGTAAATTAGCCACTAGAGGTAGCAAATGTGCCTCCCCTCTGTTGAGATAAAATATAAGCCACACTGGGAGTGCATTGTTTTAAATTAGTGAAATTACTCAAAGGGGTTTGTTTACTAAAGACAAATAGGCTGTTCATTTTGCAACATAATTTTCCCTTAGCTTTGTGAATAAAGTGAAGCTCTGCTGACTATCATCAAATCATGTGCAAACAAAAATACTGTTTTTTTTTTTATTTTTCCAAGCATGTGTTTATTCTTTACAAAGCACATTTTTACCACAATCACTAAGGTAATTGAAAAATCTCTTGCACAGTGAACAACCTATTTGCCTTTAGTAAAACAACCCTAAAGACTTGCATTGCCAGAGGAAGCAGATCCATTGTGGGCTGGAAGCACAGCCTGTATATGTAATGAGCAATCATGGTTTACTTGTCAGGGTCAAAAACTACAAGGGGAAGGGGGGAGGGCTTGCATCTTTTTCCCCCGAGCGCCACATTGAGAGGGGCCCCGCAGCTTCTTTCTTCTACTCCTTTTTTCCCTAGGTCAGGGATTCCCAAACTATGGCCCTCCAGTTGTTCAGGAACTACATTTCCCATCATGCCTAGTTATGTATGTGAATGTCAGAGTTTTACAATGCCTCATGGGATGTGTAGTTCCGCAACAGCTGCAGGGCCGTAGTTTGGGAATCCCTGCCCTAGGTCATGCGAGATCTCTTCAGCTCCACTATTCTCTCGGTGAAGCCGCTGTCAGTTTCTGTCGTTGAGGACAGTGAGAGTGTCCTGCTCCATGCTGAGCTTAGTCAACAGAAGCTCACTGGAATACACTATCAAAAAAGTGAAAGAAACTATTTTTATGGCGTTCTATAGTGGATCATAAAATAAATTGATTAAATATCCACCTGCAGCTGTGAGGAACATATGGGTAAAAAATTAGATCCCAATACCCAGAAAGAAACAACAAAAGAACCTCTATATAAAGCACTGGGGGGTGTAAGTCTATACAGCACAATGGTAATCCATGTGCTTGCACTTTCCAGCTGTTACTTGTAGTTCCACTGTAGTGGATATAATCACAAAGAATAGTAATAATAAAAAGGTTTAATAATAGGTAAAAAAAAAAAACTTCCAAAGGACTGTGAATGGCTGTAGGCAATATGTAGCAAAGGAAAGGTTCATGATCCGTCATGTTAACAATAATTACTGTAGGACTGCACATACCAGAAACCCAATCGCTGAATGGAAGACAGGAAGTGATCTACCCATCTCCACAGTGTGGTCAGCTGTGTCTCCGTGATGTACCGCAGTGTGAAGACCCTCTGTGATGTCTCAAAGGATGGTGGTGGATACCGGGAGGGGAAATGCAGCTGTACTCCACTGGCTACCTGTCCCCAGAGCGCTGCCCTAGACACTGCAACGGCAGACCCACAATGCCCACCAGGGCAGAACAGCAAGTAGGGAAGTGGGCGGTCACGCTGTCAGTAGAATCCCAGAAAAGGAAAATGAGTCCAACCGGACAGCTGAAGCAACGCTCGCCAGTGTAGATGAAAGGTAGATCAGAGGTGATGGATCCAATGCTTAGCCATCCATTACAGAGCTGTTCATTACAGAGCTGTCACCATGATGACGCATTTCAGGCGTAGCCCTTCATCTGGTCATCATTCAGGGGAAAAAGATTTACACTGGATGGGGAGATGTCAGCAGGGCCGCTGATAGGGCAGTACAACCGGCCCTGTTGTACCGGGCCCGCCCCCATCAGCTACACAGAGGGGGCCCGGCCACATTACAGTTCGTTACTGCATTTTTAAAAGAAAATTGCTTTCTAAACTCCTCTCCTACTTCTACTTGCCTATGGAGTGGTGTTATATAATTTTCCTGGGCCCCATCAGGTCTACAGAGGGGCCCAGGAGGTGAGCACAGTGGAGGGACTATTTCTTTATTTTCGGGACGCAAGTACATCATGCCGCCCCACTATTCAAATAGTCCCGGCCGGCGGAGTGATACTACTATTCTCCATTCAGCTCCCGGCTGGTGTCCTGAGTAGTGTTGAGCGAACACGGACTGTATTATTCGTGTTCGTACCGAATAATTGGATTTTTTGTACCCGAACACGGACACGGACACTTTACTGTATGTTCGGGTAAAAATCCGTGTTCGGTCGTTTTATTTCCGGGTTTTGCATGCTTTGGCGCTCTTTTCATGGCGGGCTTTCAACAGCCAATCAACAATCGTTTAACTGGTGTGCCTTAA
This sequence comes from Pelophylax lessonae, assembly GCF_965119305.1. Taxonomy (NCBI): domain Eukaryota; kingdom Metazoa; phylum Chordata; class Amphibia; order Anura; family Ranidae; genus Pelophylax; species Pelophylax lessonae. Next base: position 341,467,548 of record NC_138770.1, read on the forward strand.
GCCATCCCAGCCATGCCTGCAAATGTCTCAGTAGCTGTGATTGGCCGTCTGAAGCATGTGACCAAGTCTTTATAAGTTCCAGGCAGCCACAGCGTCTTCATTCTGCTGCTTAGATCAGGGACAGAGCACACATCAACGTGCTGGCTGCTGATTAGGGAAAGACAGGCAGGAAAAAAACATTTGTGTCCGGATAGAATTGAGGGACAGGTCGGAGTGTTTAGGCAGGGCGAGTTGTAGGCATTTTAGGGATAGAGTCTGCTGAATTATAGGGTCAGTGTCTTCTACAAACTACAATCGATATTGCTGTGTGGGGGGTGGGGTCTGCACTCAATCCTGATCTACGATCTCTTCTCAATCCTGTTAGGGAGAGGCTGCTGCTGAATTTTAGGGTCAGAGTGTTCTACAAACTACAATCGATATTGCTGTGTGGGGTCTGCACTTAGTCCCGATCTACGATCTCTTCTCAATCCTGTTAGGGAGAGGCTGCTGCTGAATTTTAGGGAAACTGTGTTCTACAAACTACAATCGATATTGCTGTGTGGTGTGGGATAGGAGATAGGCAGGTGTCAGTGATCCACATCCATTTTTCTGTGTGTGAGCTGCAGTGAACACAATCTTTTTGGGCTGCAGTGAACACAATCTTTTTGGGGTGCAGTGAACAACGTCCTTTTTGGGGTGCAGTGAACAAAATCTTTTTGGGGTGCAGTGAACAAAATCCTTTTTGGGGTGCAGTGAACAACATCCTTTTTGGGGTGCAGTGAACACAATCTTTTTGGGGTGCAGTGAACAAAATCCTTTGTGGGGTGCAGTGAACACAATCTTTGTGGGGTGCAGTGAACACAATCTTTTTGGGGTGCAGTGAACAACATCCTTTTTGGGGTGCAGTGAACACAATCTTTGTGGGGTGCAGTGAACACAATCTTTTTGGGGTGCAGTGAACAAAATCCTTTTTGGGGTGCAGTGAACACAATCTTTGTGGGGTGCAGTGAACACAATCTTTTTGGGGTGGAGTGAACAAAATCCTTTTTGGGGTGCAGTGAACAACATCCTTTTTGGGGTGCAGTGAACAAAATCTTTTTGGGGTGCAGTGAACAAAATCCTTTGTGGGGTGCAGTGAACACAATCTTTGTGGGGTGCAGTGAACACAATCTTTTTGGGGTGCAGTGAACAAAATCCTTTTTGGGGTGCAGTGAACAACATCCTTTTTGGGGTGCAGTGAACAAAATCCTTTTTGGGGTGCAGTGAACACAATCTTTTTGGGGTGCAGTGAACAAAATCCTTTGTGGGGTGCAGTGAACACAATCTTTGTGGGGTACAGTGAACAGAATCTTTGTGGGGTGCAGTGAACACAATCTTTGGGGGGTACAGTGAACACAATCTTTTTGGGGTGCAGTGAACAAAATCCTTTTTGGGGTGCAGTGAACACAATCTTTGTGGGGTGCAGTGAACACAATCTTTTTGGGGTGGAGTGAACAAAATCCTTTTTGGGGTGCAGTGAACAGCATCCTTTTTGGGGTGCAGTGAACAAAATCCTTTTTGGGGTGCAGTGAACACAATCTTTTTGGGGTGCAGTGAACAAAATCCTTTGTGGGGTGCAGTGAACACAATCTTTGTGGGGTGCAGTGAACACAATCTTTTTGGGGTGCAGTGAACAACATGCTTTTTGGGGTGCAGTGAACAAAATCCTTTTTGGGGTGCAGTGAACACAATCTTTTTGGGGTGCAGTGAACAAAATCCTTTGTGGGGTGCAGTGAACACAATCTTTGTGGGGTACAGTGAACAGAATCTTTGTGGGGTAAAGTGAACACAATCTTTGGGGGGTACAGTGAACACAATCTTTTTGGGGTGCAGTGAACAAAATCCTTTGTAAGGTGCAGTGAACACAATCTTTGGGGGGTACAGTGAACACAATCTTTTTGGGGTGCAGTGAACAAAATCCTTTGTGGGGTGCAGTGAACACAATCTTTGTGGGGTGCAGTGAACACAATCTTTTTGGGGTGCAGTGAACAAAATCCTTTTTGGGGTGCAGTGAACAACATCCTTTTTGGGGTGCAGTGAACACAATCGTTTTGGGGTGCAGTGAACAAAATCCTTTGTGGGGTGCAGTGAACACAATCTTTGTGGGGTACAGTGAACAGAATCTTTGTGGGGTGCAGTGAACACAATCTTTGGGGGGTACAGTGAACACAATCTTTTTGGTGTGCAGTGAACAAAATCCTTTGTGGGGTGCAGTGAACACAATCTTTGGGGGGTACAGTGAACACAATCTTTTTGGGGTGCAGTGAACAAAATCCTTTGTGGGGTGCAGTGAACACAATCTTTGTGGGGTGCAGTGAACACAATCTTTTTGGGGTGCAGTGAACAAAATCCTTTTTGGGGTGCAGTGAACAACATCCTTTTTGGAGTGCAGTGAACACAATCTTTTTGGGGTGCAGTGAACAAAATCCTTTGTGGGGTGCAGTGAACACAATCTTTGTGGGGTACAGGGAACAGAATCTTTGTGGGGTGCAGTGAACACAATCTTTGGGGGGTACAGTGAACACAATCTTTTTGGGGTACAGTGAACAAAATCCTTTTAGGGTGCAGTGAACACAATCTTTGTGGGGTGCAGTGAACAAAATCCTTTTTGAGGTGCAGTGAACACAATCTTTGTGGGGTGCAGTGAACACAATCTTTGTGGGGTACAGTGAACACAATCTCATACTTCTGAAGATTTGAGGGTGCTGCCTGTTCCATACTCCTCCTCCTACTGCTCAACCATCCTTTTAGGGGTACAAACAATAGTAATTGGGGCCTAGTGTGGTGGTGTACGTGTGAGATACATACACTTTCTTTTTGATCATATTTTCTATTCCGCTATTCAATTAAAACCTTTGGGGATCAATTAAATTGCGTGATAGTCTGTGTCGGTACGTGTGAGATCCACCTTTCCAAGTTTTTGGGGTTCATCTCATACTTCTGAAGATTTGAGGGTGCTGCCTGTTCCATACTCCTCCTCCTACTGCTCAACCATCCTTTTAGGGGTACAAACAATAGTAATTGGGGCCTAGTGTGGTGGTGTACGTGTGAGATACATACACTTTCTTTTTGATCATATTTTCTATTCCGCTATTCAATTAAAACCTTTGGGGATCAATTAAATTGCGTGATAGTCTGTGTCGGTACGTGTGAGATCCACCTTTCCAAGTTTTTGGGGTTCATCTCATACTTCTGAAGATTTGAGGGTGCTGCCTGTTCCATACTCCTCCTCCTACTGCTCAACCATCCTTTTAGGGGTACAAACAATAGTAATTGGGGCCTAGTGTGGTGGTGTACGTGTGAGATACATACACTTTCTTTTTGATCATATTTTCTATTCCGCTATTCAATTAAATCCTTTGGGGATCAATTAAATTGCGTGATAGTCTGTGTCGGTACGTGTGAGATCCACCTTTCCAAGTTTTTGGGGTTCATCGCATACTTCTGAAGATTTGAGGGTGCTGCCTGTTCCATACTCCTCCTCCTACTTACTTAACCATCCTTTTAGGGGTACAAACAATAGTAATTGGGGCCTAGTGTGGTGGTGTACGTGTGAGATACATACACTTTCTTTTTGATCATATTTTCTATTCAGCTATTCAATTAAAACCTTTGGGGATCAATTAAATTGCGTGATAGTCTGTGTCGGTACGTGTGAGATCCACCTTTCCAAGTTTTTGGGGTTCATCTCATACTTCTGAAGATTTGAGGGTGCTGCCTGTTCCATACTCCTCCTCCTACTGCTCAACCATCCTTTTAGGGGTACAAACAATAGTAATTGGGGCCTAGTGTGGTGGTGTACGTGCGAGATACATACACTTTTTTTGATCATATTTCCTATTCCGCTATTCAATAAAAACCTTTGAGGATCAATTGAATTGCGGGATAGTCTGTGTCGGTACGTGTGAGATCCACCTTTCCAAGTTTTTGAGGTTCATCTCATATTTCTGAAGATTTGAGGGTGCTGTCTGTTCCATACTCCTCCTACTCCTCATCCATCCTTTTAGGGGTAGAAACAATAGTAATTGGGGCCTAGTGTGGTTTTGTACGTGCGAGATACATACACTTTTTTGGATCATATTTCCTATTCCGCTATTCAATAAAAACCTTTCTAGGGCAAGATCTTAAATTACAGAAATATGAGGAGACCGTCAAATAAGGGCCGTGGCCTGGGTCGTGGTGCTGCTGGTAGAGCTCCTGTTGCAAGGAGAGGACGTGGTCGATCTGTGCCAGCTACACGCACAAGTGAAACACCTTCCTCAAGTGTGAGTAGGCAACAGAACCTGCATCAGTATTTGGTAGGGCATCATACGCCCCTAGAAGTGATGAGGCCAGAACAAGTGGAGGCGATAGTAGATTGGTTTGCTGCTGACAGTGCCTCCAGTTCCTTCACATTGTCTCCCACCCAGTCTACTGCAGAAAGGTCACAGTTGGCACCTGCAGCCGATGTCCAACCGTCTTTCACCTCACCCCCTTGCAAATCAGGCAAGCAGTCTGAGCCCCAAGCCATACAGCAGTCTCTTCTTCTTTTTGATGACTCTGTCAGCAGGGTTTCCCAGGGCCATCCACCTAGCCCTGCCCCAGAATTCGAAGAGATTGAGTGCAGCGATGCCCAACCACTTATTTCTCAAGATGAGTACATGCAAGGATCATCACAGCACGTCTCCGATGATGACGAAACGCAGGTGCCAACTGCTGTGGCGTTCAGCATTGTGGAGACCGACAAGGAGGGCAGGGGTGAAGACTGGGTGGAAGATGATGTGGAGGACGATGAGGTCCTCGACCCCACATGGAATGAACGTCATGCAGGTGACCTGAGTAGTTTGGAGGAAGAGGCGGTGGTCGCACAGAGCCACCAGCACAGCAGAAGAGGGAGCAGGGTGCAGAAGCGGAGCGGCCGTGCCCACTCTTTTGGGGTGTACCCTCATTTAAAATTTGTGAAAAGAAGCAGTGTTGGCTACCTCGTCCTCCTCCTCAGGGCCAGATTAACGTAGGGGCTATTGGAGCTACAGCTCCAGGCCCCTACCTTTTATATAGGCCCCGGGTTGGCCATATTCACTGTTACCGCTCTTCTGTCACTTGTAAACACAGAAGTCTGGCTTCTATGCTCGCTTCCCCAGGCAGCACCCTCAGAACCTCCCCACACAGCGCGAAGGCCGGACAAGGAGGGACAGTTGCCGATGCATGGATGTGTTTATGGGCTTCAGAGACAGCATCCCATGTTGAATTAGGCATGCATGGCTGCACCCTTCCTCCTCTGGGTGCATGGCAAGGCACGGCCCTTAAGGCCCTTCAAAATCCTCAGCACCAAGCCCATGATGCTCTTAATCCGGCCCTGGTCCTCCTCCACCGCCGCTTCCACCTACACCACCCAAAGGTGTGCGCAGCCTATTGCATTAAGGTGTGCACCCCAAAGTTGAAATACACATGCATGTGTTTGCCAGCAGGGAGAGTAATGTATCGGGGCCATGTACCTGTAGGCAAAGAGAAATAGAGCAGAGCAGGTCCGAGGGAGATCTTTCCCATCTCCTCACTGGCAATGCTATGTGCCCTAGGTGATTAGGGTGTGCCCAGGCACACCCGGCACACCCTGTGCGCATGCCTATGTCACCGCCACATCCACCACCACCTCAACCTCCCTCCTACTCCATATGGGCCTCGTCCTTCAGAGATGAAGAAGAACATTGTTTTATTTTTCTGTTTTTTTTGTTGTTTTAAGTTATTTCCCTATCCACATTTGTTTGCAGAGCACTTGCCATGCTCTTAACTACGTTTTGCTGCCATTTGCAGCACTCTAGCCCTTTCCATTGGTGTTTTAGAGCCATTTTAGTGCCTTAAAGTTCGGGTCCCCATTGACTTCAATGGGGTTCGGTGTCCGGGAAAAGTTCGGTAAAAGTCCGGGACACGGACCCGGACTTTTTTTTAAAGTTTAACCGAACCCGTCGAACACGGACATCTAGGTGTCCGCTCAACCCTAGTCCTGAGGAGATGTGAAGCAGTTGAGCGGCTGTCAGGCAACAGCAGGAGGAGAGTGCGTCTGCAATGGACACAGTGAGTGGAGAATAGAGGAAAGAATCATCACTGTGTCGTATTACCGTATATCACAGCACAACAGGTTATCATTAGCAGCACGAAAAGCAGGGGCTCTATCAAGTCTCTATGTCACATGGCTCTGTTGGGTGCTGACTTTGTCAACTTATGGCTTTTGGCTGTACTGAGTTTTACAGACTGTAAAACAGCATAGCCATAACAAATTCAGCACCCAACAGCCATGTGACACAGAGCCATGATAGAGCCCCTGCTTATTGTCCTGCCTGTGTGATGATCATAGGACACAGTGAGATGCTACTTTACACTTCTGTTGGGGGAGCAGTAAACATGTGCAGCAGAGCTGCATTTTTACTGCCCCCCAAACCAATCCCCTACATACCAGTATGTCACTGGGTTGGAAGGGTGATATCTTGGTCATTACTACAGCAATGATCAAGATATAATTTTTTTTTTTTTAGCCTCAGTGATTCTGCACACAGTAAAAGTAATCCTAGTGGCTAAGAAGCCATTGGATTACTTTTACAGGCAGTGGAATTCCTGCCTTTACCACCTTTAGGATGCAAACAGTAGCATCCAGTTCCTGAGACACAGCGAGAGGGGCGGATGTCGTTCCTCTCACTGTGTGGCATGAAGCGACAAGGATTTTATCACTTCCCGTTTCAGTCTCATGTAGCCTTTACCAGTTTGAACAAGCATCTGATCAAACTGATCTTGGTTTGATCAGATGCTTTGGACAGATATGGGGTCTAAAAGACCCCAGATCTCTCCATAAAGAGTACCTGTAATGGCTCATGCTATCACAAGCGATGTTGTTCATCCCTTGTGATAGCAAAAAAGAAAAAAAAATGTAAAGATACAGTGTATGATTTTTTTCTTTGTAATAAAATTTGTAATAAAATTAATAAAAATACAATTTAAAATAAATTTAAACTGCCCCCACTACTTTATGCTTATGCGCAATTGGGAACGTACACGTTGGCATTTATATAAACGGCAACAAACATGCATTTTGTTTCGAGTCAGGATCAGGGGGCGGGGCCATGGGCGGCGTCAAGGGTTTGGTTGAAGGGGGCCCCATCAGGTGGGCTGTATGGGGCTCCATCATTTCTAACAGCGGCCCTGGATGTCAGTCCTGTCAAGGATGGATATTTGGAGCTTCCCGCTTCCCCACCCTGGGAAAAGTGGTTGAGTGGGGAGCATGGTTGAGGGGGGTTTGGGAAGCAAATTGCACTTTTACCTGTGTAGAAAAAAAATCCTTGCACCAGTGCTGCAGTCCACTTTTAAGGTAGGCTAAATTCCTATTTTTACAATGACATTGTTTTATTAATCAAAGCATATGTTATGGGTACAAGAATACATTTGTTGTATTTCACCATGCCCCCTTAAGCCCCTACCCCTGCTGACACTTTTCTCCTTGGGGGACCCGAAGGCATCCCAGGTCTTTTACAATCCTATAGTGTTCCTATAGTTTCAAGCCGCACCTCTGCAATAGATTAGGAAGGGCATCGCTAGGAAGGAAGAAGAGCCCGTGCACAGCAGGGCCTGCACCGCTGTGAGGCACTGGCTAGTATCAGAGCCAGATACAACCCCCATATTATTTAGTGAATAAACCCCCACATCACCATTTAGTGAATAATCCTCAACAGCGTAGCCAAGCACTGTGAGATGAAAAATGTAATCCTCATCTTCAGTCAATTGGCTTATGCTTAAAAACCCATGCTTCAGGACGCAGGCAGTCAATTCGATTCCCTCAGAAAAATAAGCATCTGGTGAAAGGAGTCTATTGGACAGCAGATTTTTTTTTTTTATTTCTGCATTCTGTAACAGCCCTGTAAATGCTGAGATTTCACTGGTCAAGAACAGGGCAGTTACAGAATGCAGGAATAAAAAATAAAAATTACACTGTGCTCTATATAGAGAACTAATGAAAGTGCCATATATATTCTATATAATAAAATAATATAACCTGAACCATTCTCTGATCATATCGATTATTTATGGCACCTTTATTAGTTTACTAATTTACTTGTTTTAGCATATGTAAGCGGCGTTCAAACCACACATGTGAGGTATTGCCACGAACGATAATTCTAGCACTAGACTTCCTCTGTAACTTCAAAAATGTAACCTTGTTAACATTTTTAATGCGTCGCCTATATATTAATAAGTGAAGTTTGGCGCCATTCCACAAGTGTGTGCAATTTTAAAGCATGACATGTTAGGTATCTATTTACTCTGCGTAACGTCATCTATACAAAAAAAATCGGGCTAAGTTTAGTGGGTTTTTTTATATTCATGAAAAAATAATTTAAAAAAAAGCTTTAAAAAATTGCTGCGCAAATACCAAGTGACATAAAAAGTTGCAATGACCACCATTTTGTTCCCTAGGGTGTCTGCTAAAAAAAATATATAATATTTGGGGGATCTGAGTAATTTTCTAGCAAAAAAAATGATGATTTGTACAAGTAGGAGAGAAGTGTCAGAATTGGCCTGGGTGGCAAGTGGTTAATTACCATAAGCAAGTAATATACAAATAATTATTATATATTGTTTTTAAGGTAATTTACTATTTTTTCAAAAACTGTACTCAAGCAGGTGGCTTAAAGAACTGAAGTTATAACTTAAAACCAGTAATTTCACAGTAAATAGATAAATAATAAATGATTATGTTATAGCATATAGCTGCATGACACCTGCCCCTCTATCTGGACAATGCTGAGTTGGCCCTGTGCTAATCACATGCACCCTCCCAAGAAAATACACAGCATTACACACCAAACTGAGCATGTGCAGAGTGACTCCAAAGGCTCTGTCATTTTAGCATATGGATTGGGGACTGTGTTATAAGGGGAGGATCAAACAGGCTTTTTAAACAATGTGGAGGATCAACCCCTTAGGTTCCACAGTGAGTATAACAAGCATGCTTTACTGCATATACAGACTGAGTTTAATGTTGTGGGTTTAGTAACACTTTAAGTCAATTTGAAGCTTTGCTTTTCCTCATTTATTTCTCCTCATTCTGTTGCCATCAGTCTTTGCTTCAAAATAAATCCAACTCCTATGCAATAAATTTTTAGGGTCTATTAAGATGTATACAGTCCCATACAGGTTGTTAGGCACACATGTAAACATGCCTTGTGTCCGTGTTAAATACAATGTGTTAAGACAGCCCATTTTTTGCTAATGCAGTGCACCCCAGAACTCAGTAGTGTATTACTGGGTGTTGCAGGACTTAGTAATATTTCATTCACAGGGACATCACTGTGGTCTTCACTCACTGTGGGTCATAGCCTGAGAGAAACACATTATGTTTTGTTGTTCACAATCAGCCCTAAAGCCCCGTACACACGCATCGAAAATCGGCAGGGAATTTTCGCCCGACGACCGATCTGCCGATTTTCGGCTTGTTAGTATGATGCTTCCGACAACCAACGCCGACTTTTCGGACGAAAAAAATCTGGTGTGCAGGCTATAAAATTTTTGTATAACACGGCCGATTTTCGTGCAGTCAGTACAGATTTCGACAGGGAAAAATCTATTGTGCAAGTCTGGGCATGCTCAGAGAAGAAAGAACACAAAGAAAGCAAACCAACACATGACATCACTTCTGAAGTAGATTTTTGTTGGGCAAGAAAATTTGTGTGTAGTCTATGCACATTCCAACCAACAAAACACCACTCTGGACAAAAGACGGACGATCGGTTGGCCGATAATCGTTGCGTGTGTACGGGGCTTTAATCACACGGCACACTTGCACTTCTTATCCTCTATACACTGCCTTATTTAGGTGTTGGTTTCTCACTTGTTAACACACACCTGCTTCTTTCTGTGGATGTGGGTTTTTCATATATGCTCCACTAGCCACAGTCATTCTATTTCTTAATTTCTCTAACTGCCAGCTCAGATCTGTACTACTTCTATTGATTGTGGGGTCCCCCCTCCCCCTCTTTGTTTATTGATTTATTTTTTCCTTTCCCTTTCCCTGTTTCCTTATATGTCTACTCTTGTAGGCAAATCAGAATGATTCCTTTCCCCTGGGCACAACAATTCTGCTCGTGGGCTGTAGCCCGGTCCAGTGCTCACCTCTTTGGGAAATCCCGGTTATGTGCCAGAATTTTTTCTGACCATCGCCGCATCATTGTTGTGCTATGCCCTGCACCATGGACTGCTGTCACTCTCAACAGATGTCATCTTACATATAAAATGAAATGGTAAGCAGTAGACTTTTAGGAACATGCTGTACTATCTTGTAGGGGGTCATTGCCATCATGCTTGACATGTGTGTATATGCAGACTTGTATAAAGTACTCGAAATTTCTACTTGAGTAAAAGTACAAGTGCTCGATCAAAAAATTACTTGAGTAGAAGTGGAAGTGCTCGCAGAAAAAGTTACTTAAGTAGAAGTACTAAAGTATTCAACATTTTTTTTACTTAAGTATTGCAAGTAGTTTTTTCAAAAAATTTGCTACTTAAGTACTAAAAGTAAAAAGTACCAGTAGTTTTGAAAAAAAATTTCTACTCAAGTACTGAAAGTAGAAGTACAAGTACTGTGTTATGTAGTTATTAAAGAAATAAGTCAAAAGTTTGAACATCATATTGTTTTTATTATTTCAAATGATTTATTCAAATGATTAATCTGTGTTTGTTAGTAGTTTCTTGATGCACTTTAAGCGCTGTAGCACCATTTATTTGTTTGTTTCATATTTTCTTTTTATTGGAAAGATTTGGTATAGCAGCTTTTATTATACACAGCCTTTATTTTCCTATGCGCTGATTTACAAATGACATTATACACATTTTTTTGAGCTTTATGCAACCTGCCATCTACTGTTCTGGCACTGGTAATTTTTTTAAAAGTAACGAGTAACTATGCAGCACAAAAAAAAAATACTTGAGTAGAAGTATCAAAATCATCGAAAAAATGTAGTGAAGTAAAAGTAGAAGTAGGAGAAAAAAATTCTACTCTAGGAAAGTACAGATACCGCATTTCGGTACTTAAGTACAGTACTTAAGTAGTTCTACTTCGTTACTATACATCTCTGTGTATATGACTCCATTGTACCTCTACGTTCTGTTAATAAATCTATGTCATATCTTATCTAGAATCAGTAAAGGGATTACACCTTTCTGGTCCCTGAAGAAGCCACTTTATGAGGATCTATGCCTCGGCAAAACATGTAGGACCTATGTGATCCATACTGTTGTTCACGATTCATTTACCTTGTTTGGAGATGCTTATGTCTGCTCCTTAATGTTTTTAATATTTGTACCTGTATTTTGAATAAAAATTAAATCTTTTATAATGGTCCTTTGTTCAAGAATTCCTATCACAATTCATCAATCAATCATTGCCTATAAAGTCCCATGCTTTTGGTGGGGTGCAGCCCTGACATCCCTTCAGCCTCGGCTTGATCGCATGTCGGACCGGCCCCCAACCAAGTCTATGTGTTTTCACAACCAGCCCTTGTTTTGAGAGGTGGACCTTTACCCAGGAAAGCAACCTTTTCACCCCTGGCTTAGTCCTTCTACTTCTCCTACAGAGATAGATAAAAGGTGTTTCTGACTAATTTTTTTGCTGCAGAGCAGTACTTTCTGTATTATAACCTAGGCATGCATGAGGTTGCACTCCCTGTAGCCTATTACAGTGCATGTGACCTGCTGGATTCAACATGTGCACAGATTTTTCATACAGCTCCAGGACCTGGCAAGGATCTGCATGTGAAGGTGCATTCATAGATACACCACACGTCTTTGCTGGGTCCCTAAGGCAGAGGGACTAAAGTAAGAGGGACTAAAGGTCCTCTTTAAATTAATGAATACAACAGCTGTGGCCCCACAGCTCACTGAGCATAATGTACTGCTGTCACTAGAGACTGGTGACATCACTGAGAATGCAGCCTATCCATTCACTGGAGGTGACTGGTTATGCATAATCACAATGCATAACCAATCGGACCCTGTGGAACTGCAGGCATTTAGGAAGATCTGATACTGTTAATGAATGTCAAATATCTGCTGGTTGAATGCAGCTTCAAATTGCTTGATTGGCTACAGGTTGCGTTCACACATTACAATCAGTGAATTGCGGAACCATGGCTGCTTCATTAACTTCAGCTGTCATTTCACAGGCTAATAGACAGTAGACAGGAAGCTGTGGCCCACCAAAAGGGGCATGGGTCAAGTGGTTGAGAAGCATTGTTCTGATTATTGGAATTTAGTAGTCACAACTAATATCAATGATCCATGGATGAATATAGAAGTTACCTTGAAATTACTATAAAAGATTCAAATACATAATGCAGAAAACAAAAATCTATGGAATTTAGAGGCATGCACCTAAGAAATGGTTAAAAATAAGACTGTACCCCTTTTCTTCATTTACATTGCTATTATATGCTTACACTTTTCAGGAAATGTGTGCCTCATTTAGCTGAGAATGCTTCTTACCCTTATGTTCACACGTCAAAATTGTCATTTGTGTCCTCATTATTGATAAAGTTAAACCATTTATTTTTATTCAGTTATAGGGGGTGTGTCTAAAAAGTTTAGTGAATGGTCTGATATCTCAACGGCAACATGGGCCAGGTGCACGTGCATGCAGATGGCTATCCAGAGACACGTTGAGAAGTGCCACCTAGCATTAAGTACACGTAACCATCAGGGTAAACCCACTGCAGACAATCAAACATATTCAATGTGAAAGGTAGGTTCACAGTGCAATGGAGCAATGAGTGAACATCAAGTTTGGCTACAAATTGGGGAAAACGATGACAGAGATGCATGAAATGTTTGTGTAAGTGTACGTGATGGAAGCCATGAGCAGAAAATGTGTTTACGACTGGTTCAAAGGCTTTCACGATGGTAAGGAAACAACTGATCATGAGCCACGTTCGGGGTGGCTGTCAACAAGCAGAACCCCAGACATGATCAAGATAGTGCGACAATTGCTGGCACAAGATTGGTGACTGACTCTATGATTGATGGCAGAGCAATTGGGCATTAACAAGGACATGGTGAACACCATTGTCCACGAAGATATGGTTAAGCGAAAGATCTGTTCCTGGTTTGTGTCGCATAAACTGACAGACGAACAGAAAGCAAAATGGTTGGAAACCTGTGAAGATTTCATTACCTTGTTTCACCAGGATCCATGCTTTCTCCAAACCATCGTCACAGGGGATAAGACCTGGTGCTACCAGTTCGATTCGGAATTCAAGCAGCAATCGACGGAATGGGGTTCACCATCTTCCCTGTGACCCAAAAAGAGTCACCTGCAAAAGTCCAAGGTCAAAACTGAAGGGCATCATGAAAGACGCAGGTTTTACGGACGTGGTGGCAATCCAAGAATGTGTGACAGTGGTTCTGTGAATGATTCCTAAAGAGGCCTTTGCTGAGAGTTTCCAGAAGCTTTATAAATGTTGCCAAAAGTGTGTTGTTAAGGATGGCGATTATTTTGAAGGTCAATAAAGGTCATTTGTTTGTATCTTCTGTTTTGTTTATTTTCTGATACCATTCACCGAACCTTTTAGACACACCAAGCATATTTTTTTGATTTCATACATTTTTAAACCAAAGTGTTTTTCCATTTGTGTTTGCCATTGATATTGTGGTGGTTCAGCAAAGTCAAATTCAGGTACTTACACTTCTTGCATTTAAAATACATTTGATTAAATATTCTTGAATACAGAACCGCATTAATTTGTGTCTTTTACATTTGCCTAGAGTTCAGCTTTAGTTTCTTTAAAACATCGCTGTAAAAAAAGATGTCATTTTAGAGAGGATGTTTTGCTTATGTCTCCAGAGCAACATTGCTAAACAGTCCTCCTTTTATGTTCTATGTACTCCAGTGAATGTTTTAAGTCACTTAAAAGTAACAAGATTTTAATAAATTAAAGGGAGTGGTTGGCACGGCTCACAGTTGGAAGTGTATTATATAATGATGAGTTGTTGACCAACAGGATGGGGGCATGATGTGAGACAGATTTTATCTCTGGCTGCTAGAGATTAAACGATTCATTTTGTCAGAAACAAAATTCCCTGTTGTCAACATTTTGCTGAAGTAGAAAATCTCAATTTTGCTCATTTAGCTGCTTAGGTGAAATCTATTCCTTACCCCCCCCCCCCTTTATTAAAAAATTAGTTTTTATTTGGGAGGTGTTTATGGGTAGTGTACTCATTTGGATACCACAATAAAGCAGTAAGTGTGACATTTAACACATATTTACTGCAGGTGAATCGTCCTGTTGTATGTATTTTGAAGTTCAGGGAATAATTAATTATCCGTGAATATATGGTGAATGTCACAATCAGTGATGAGCTCAGGTGTGTCCAGACCCAAGTCTGAACCCATCCAAGTAATGCCATTATGAAGCTATCATTACGGACAGCGAATCTCAAGTGTGGGAGGCACTCTCCACCCGGCAGCCATGTCCCTTGTATATGTGTGGCTGCTGGAAAGGGAATACTTCCCTGCTAATGATTCTGCTGCCAGCTTCCTGGCAGGATACCCCAGGAGGATTTGGACTCATGTCCAAACAAGTCTGAGTTCATCCTTAGTCACAATGACTAGTTTATAAATATGCTGCAGTGTTCTTTGTGCTTGTGTTTTTTTTTCCTTTTTGTGTATGTTGATAGATATTTGTGTACTTTTATTTTTTTTTATATTACTTTTTGGCTATCTGTTCTTTTCTTTGAAAAAACTAAAGTTTACAAAGGGGGTAGTTGAAATCAGTTTCTGTAGCCCTTGGAATCTATCTAAAGCTCATTACCACCTTAAAAACTACACTAATACTCACTAAATAATAATAATAATAATTTGCATTTCTCGTTGATTGTTGCATTTTCCCCAAAAAAGGAATGTTCGTCAAAATGTTCCAATTTTCATCACAATGTGTGGGAAAATGAATGAAAACTTTCAGTTTCCCTTATCACCACTGATTACAGGTCCATAACTTTTATTGAAAATATTTTTTTCTCTTTCAAAAACAGACATACAGTATAGCAGTAAATAGTGTTTTGCTTCTCATATTCATTACTCAATATTTTATTTTATAACATGATTCCACAGGGGCAAAAAATTAGCATGCAGAGCTAGCAAGCTTGCCTTTTATGGTCTTGGACTTATAAACTATTACAATGAATATGTACTCTTTTACATTTCTTTTTTCCACAGCCAAAAGTTCTAGAACTAGAGATTTTCTGACAATGATACAATATTTATAACAGTACTTGCAGTTGTCTCAATATGAATCATCAGGACCATAGTTACTGTACAGCAATTGTGGTCTACAGTGAGGGACGACAAGGTAAAGGATGCCTGAAAAATTTATTTTAGTTTAAGGTTTGTCTTTCTAATATTGGTCTTTACCTTTCTATCCTTAGATATATAGTCAACTGAACACACACCATAATATAAAACAATTACTTTGCAGAAACTGCTAAAGGCATTTGATCTTAATATAGGAAAACAGAGAAAGTTGATGGAAATTTTCAGTTAACTGAAGCATATCAGATTTAATCCATGGTTTACAGCAGATATATCAGTAGGATTTCTATAATAGTTGTTTTTCTACTCTGTAATGTTCAGTGTTTGTTGCACTATAATTACCATTCATTACATGCAAATAAATGTTATTTCCTGCAACACCTGCAAGTAAACATAGCAACTATACTTAATAAGACAAAAGGGGGGAATGTATAAAGGTATGAGTTGTTTCATATGCAGGATGTTTTAAACAACATATATTCAACATCACACTGTGTAACAGCAATCACACCAGTCTATATATTTTTAGAGTACCCTTTCCACACATTGCTGTTGAAAGGTTAAAGCGGTTGTAAACCGCTGGACAATTTTTTTTGGACCTGCAAGGTAAAGGAATATTGAGCTAGTATGCATTGCACACTAGCACATTATGTTAAACTTACCTGAAAACAAAGCTCTTCTAGTGCTGAGAAGTCAGATGGGGCTCCCATCTTCACCTGTCTTGCTCCTGGGTTCGCAGACTCAGGCTCTGTGACTGGCCAGAGCAACGATGACCTCACTCCCCTGGGAGCCTCCATTCACGGCACGGGGCTCTGAAGAAACAGCCTTTCCTTCAGAGTACATGCGCCCGTGATTTTCAGTGGCTTAAAGTTAACTAAATATCTCCACAACGGTGCACATTTAGGAGATATTTACACTTCCTTTAGGCAGGGCTTTTTTTTCTCAGAGAATAGGTGCAGGAACTCCTCCCTTCTGAGTCACCCCTTGACTCTGTCCCCTACCCATCTCCAAGCACCATTCCTTGGTTTCACCTCCTACCCACCTCCCAGTACCACCTCTTTTAGAGAATTAACGATAACAAGAAAGGCAATATAATAGATCTAGAAACAATGGACAGCGACAATAGATCCACCCCTGCAACAATGGACTTCCAACATCCAGCATCAATAGACTCTCCAGCAGCTAGCAGCATTAGGCCCCTCCCTCAACAGTAGATCCCTCCAAGCAATGATTGATTCCCTGCAACATGATACCCCACCAGCAACAACAAACTTCCCCAGCGACAATAGACCCTCTGCACAAATAGATCACCTCCAGCAGCAAATAGATCCCCTCCAGCAACAGATAGATCCCCTCCAGCAACAGATAGATCCCCTCCAGCAACACTAGATTCCCCAGTAGCCAGCATCAATAGACCCTCCAGCAGCCAGCAAAAAAGACCCCTCCCTCAACAATAAATCCCTCCCAGCAACAACTGACCCACCAGCAGCAAAAGACCCACCCCAGCAACAATAAATCCCTATGAGCAACAGAAGACCTCCCCAGCAACAATAGACCCCCATCCTCTGCAGCAATAGATTCCCTATTAGCTAGCATCAATAGACCCTCCAGCAAACCCCAGCACCCCTTGCCATTACATACATTCAGTTCTGGAGGTGCCGGAACTGCGTTCCCCCACGTTCCCGCTGAAAAAAAGCCATGCCTTTAGGTAAGCCTTATTAAAAGCTTACCTATAGGTAAAAGTTAATCGCTTCCCGACCACCTGCCACGGATTTATTGTGGCATGGTGGCTCTCCTGTGTGAACAAACGTAGGTCTACGTCGATCACGTGCAGGAAGCTAGTGGGCTCCGATTGCCGCCTGACACCCACGATCGCTCCCCGCTGAGAGAGAAGGACGGTCAGCTGTTGTAAACACAACCGACCGTCCTTCTCCCTGCAATGACCAAAGAGCCCATGTGATCCTTCTATATAGGATCACGTCTCTATGGTCATTTCACAAGCCACGCCCCCCCACAGTTAGAATCACTCCCCTAGGCTTACATTTAACCCCTTGATCACCCACAGGGTTTACCCCTTCCCTGCCAGTGTCATTATTACAGTAAGAGTGCATATTTTTAGCACTGATTACTGCAGTGATGTCACTGGTACCCCCAACAGTGTCAAAAATGTCAGTTAGGGGTCCAATCTGTCCGCTGCAATGTCGCTGTCCCAAAAAAAATCGCAGATCGTCGCTATTACTAGTAAAAAAAAAAAAAAAACAATAAAAATGACATAAACCTTTCCCTTAGTTAGTAGACACAATAACTTTTGCTCAAACCAATCAAAATACGCCTATTGCAATTTTTTTTTACCAAAAATATATAGCAGAAAACAAATTGGCCTAAAATGTTAAAAAGTTTAGATTTTTAAATATTTTCTTTTGAGAATGTCAAATTGCAGAATGTGAAAAATATTGTTTTTTTTTTTCAAAATTGTTGCTCTTTTTTTGTTTATAGTGCAAAAAAATAAAAATTGCACAGGTAGTTAAATACCACTAAAAGAAAGCTCTATTTGTGGGAGAAAAAGGACACCAATTTTATTTGGGTACAGTGTTGCACGACCGCGCAATTGTCCGTTAAACTAACTCAGTGCCGAATCGCAAAATAGGGCCTGGTCATTAAGAGGGCAAATCATTAATGTGGTTAAAGATGGAAGTTTACTTCCTTTTTAAACATATTATATTGAACTCTAGCTTGTAGTCACCATTGTAGAATATATAACTCACAAGCTTTCAAGTGAAGCCACAGTAAGAGGTGTAAAGACTAGGGATGATCGAACGGTTCGGGTCGACCATCGGTTCGACCCGAACATTGACTGTTCTAAATTCGGCCGAATTCCGAATTTTTTGCAGAATAAGTTCGGAATTCGGCAACCAGAACCGACTAAAATGCAATGAGACAGGAACTGGGCTTTAAAAGCCGTGATTGGACCAGAAACATCAGTAAAAGCCAATTGAGGGGGCAGGAGGATGCTAGGAATGTGATTGGAGTGAGGCCAATCAGTAGTGAATACGCCCCCCAGTATATAACATAGCCCCGCCAAATCGCTAGCACTGTAATACAGGGGCTGTGGAAGAGAATGGAAGCAGTTCTGTTACTCCTGCTGCAAAAGTGTCATTTAGCAATTATTAGTGTGAGGAAAGGGATATCTAGTGTAGTTAGGGTTCTATATACCACTATAGTTAGATTCAAAAATCTAGTTTCTGTAGGGAAAGTGTTAAGTGTCAGGATGACCGTAATGTAGTTTAGGGTGAACTGACTCTGACTGCTATGCCAGGGTGACAGAACTCATCCATGTCAGGGTGACAGCCATAAGAAAAAGATCATTTGTCTTAGAATTGCAGTAGAGCAGGGTAGTGGCTCCGCTCCTGTTACACCTGGGCGTTTTTGTTTCAGGCGTTTATTGGGCTTTTTTGTGAATGTCTTTGGAGGCAGGCATGACATCTGAACTTCTATGTAGGGGGCATATATACACACACACATATATGTATATATACACATACACACATATAGGTGTGAAAGGAGCGAAATCCTATCCATGCGCTTATTAAATAATTTGCATGGATAGGGTTCCGCTCCTTTCACACCTATATGTGTGTATGTGTATGTATATATATATATATATATATATATATATATATATATATATGTGTGTGTGTATATATACCCCTATACAGAAGTTCATATTCATGCCTGCCTCCAAAGACGCCCACAAAATGCCCAATAAATGCCTGAAAAAACACACCTGGGCGTTTTTGTTGCAGACGTTTATTGGGCATTTTTTGGGCGTCTTTGGAGGCAGGCATGACATCTGAACTTCTGTGTAGGGGTATATATACACACACACACATATATGTATATATACACATACACACATATAGGTGTGAAAGTAGCGGAACCCCATCCATGCGCTAATTAAATTATTTGCAGGGATGTGGCTCCACTCCTATCACACCTATATGTGTTTATGTGTATATATACATATATGTGTGTGTGTATATATACCCCTATACAGAAGTTCAGATGTCATGCCTGCCTCCAAAGACGCCCAAAAAATGCCCAATAAACGCCTGAAACAAAAACGCCCAAGTGTGAAAATAGCGGAGCCACATCCCTGCTCTACTAAAAATTCTAAGAAAAATTATCATTTTTTTCTGGTTCTGGACATGCTACAGAGCTGAAACTTCACAGGTACACTTTTTAGACCCCCCAGACAATAAATCCAAAGAAATCTCTTTTTTTTTTTTCAATAACTTTTTCAATAATTGTCTCTCTATCAAAAACGACAATTTTTAAGAACTTTTTTTTGTGTGATTAATAGTCCCTAGGGCATGACCCAGAACTCTAGGCACTTTTTAGGGGCATTTATTGGGTTTTAGGGCTTCAAAATGGTGTTTTTTGATTACCGAAGTTCGGGTCCCATTGATTTCAATGGGGTTCTGGAATCCGGACCCGAACTTTCGGGAAGTTCGGGTGTTCTGGTGGAACCGAACTTTTCAAAAGTTCGATCATCCCTAGTAAAGACTAAGAATGGACAAAAATAAGTATCATTTACTGTAGAAAGACACAAAATCTAATACAACAATGTTGGCTGCCAAACACCTTAGTTTTACTGTAATGTTTATTAAAATCCAAGCCTCTTTTGTTTGCCATATACCTTGTGAAAAGGGATGGGCTCAGGCGTGTTTGGATCCTAGTCGCAACCCACCTGAGCAAGCCAGGAAGATGACACTGCACACCGCCAATCATGAGATGTTTAGTCATGGCGTGTGTATGTGCAGTTGTGGGCCGGAAAAATTCTTCACTGCCTATTATTGGCGGTGTGCAGTGAGGGCTTCTTGGCAGGATTGCTCAGGGGTTTGGGAGCAGGATCTGAACATGCCTGAGCTCATCCCTACTTGTGAATACTATACCTAACATACTGCCTATTCATATGTTGCATCTTCTCACAGCTTCAAGTGCTCCTGTGTTGTCTTTCAAGCTGAAAATCTAGCTGCTGATCTGTCATGCAAGCCCTTTCTAGAAGATGCACACATAATTAAGCAATATTCAAAGCATATTTTTGTTACCATAAAAGCCAGAACACTTATTTATGTTGTGTCCAACCAGATCAAATAATCCCACTGTGATGCTCTCCTCCAGCTCTCTTGTCCCTCTCTATTAGGCAAGGTACACACTTTTAGGTTTTTTTTTTTTTCATTCAAACAGTGGGTTGATTGGAAAAAAATGTACAGATTATTGCATCCACAAAAGCGATATAAGTAGATCTGTGCAATTCTATTTTGATAGCGGGGTCAAGAGGAATAGACAATGCTAATCTGCACCTTCTAAAGCTGCTAAGATTCTTGTACTAAAAGTGACTTAGAGAGATACATAAGTTTGTTTGTTAGGAAATATTTCCCATTATACTCTTATAGGAGTGAATTGAACATTTTTATAAGTGATCCTGCCTTCTTCTGAATCAACCTAAGAGTTAATGGTTCTGAAAAAATCAAGGTTGTTTTTATGTCACCTATTTATTTCATAGGTTGAAACTTGATAATAGACTTGTGTCCTTTTTCATCCCAGCTAACTTTTTATGTTTCCTTTTAGCTAGGTTAATAAATACGAGTGCACCAAGTTCAACCTAGCTGAACACAGTTGTTCTAATAACATTTTGGCCTGAAACTTGAAAAGTTATTTTGAACTCTACTGAATGCTCTGGCTTTTTTGATGTGCTTAACCACTTGCCGACCAGTCGCTGTAATTTTGGCTCTGTTCCGTGAAATGACGTACCTGTACATCACTTCAGGTAACAGATTGTGGGGGCACGCAAATGTGCACAGCCAGGGGCACGCACGCGCACCGATTGGCAAGAGGGTGAGCCAATCAACGGGTACCGCGATCGCTCCCAATGGAGACAGAACAGCGGTCTACCGATGTAAACAATGCAGACCGCTGTTCTGTCAGTGATGAACACAGGTATCCTGTGTTCCTCCTATTTAGGAACACAGGTCTCTGTGTTCATCCAGTCAGTACAACCCCCATACAGTTAGAAAGCATCCTCTAGGAACACACCTAACTCTTTGATCGCCCCTGGTGTTAACCCCTTCCCTGCCAATGTCATTAGTACAGTAACAGTGCATATTTTTAGCACTGATTACTGTAGTAATGTCACTGGTCCCCTCAAAACTGTCAAAAAAGTCAGTTACGTGTCTGATCTGCCGGCCGCAATGTCGCAGTCCCGCTAAAAATCACTCATCACCGCCATTACTAGTAAAAAATAAATACATAAAAAGAAAGGACATAAATCTATTCCCTAGTTTGTAGATGCAATAACTTTTGTGCAAACCAATCAATATACACTTATTGTTTTGTTTTTTACCAAAAATATGTGTCAGAATACATATTGACATAAATTGATGAAAAAAAAATAGATTTTTTCATTTATTTATTTTTTTTTGGGGGGGGGGATGTTTTATAACAGAAAGTAAAAAATATTGTTTTTTGGTTTTTTTTTTCAGAATTGTCACTCTTTTTGTTTATAGCACAAAAAATAAAAACGGCAGAGGTGATCAAATACCACCAAAATATAGCTCTATTTGTGGGAAAAAAGGGACATCAATTTTTTTTGGGTACAGTGTCGCTCAAAACTCAATTGTCAGTTAAAGTAACGCAGTGCCGTGTTGCAAAAAATGGCCTGGTCATTAAGGGGGTAAAACCGGTTCTTCAGTGGTTAAATATATACCTGAACAGCTATAAATTGCTGCAAACATTTTCTACAACAAAAAGTGATGTAATTTCAATCCTTTAAAGCTGCATATGGGAACACTGAATGTCATTACTGACACATACAGATTCCTTACATTTTCCTGTACTATAAATCTGGTGTCAATTTCAGTGAAAATTATTGGCTGTTAAGCTCAATCACATTAGCAGAGTACATTCACTTTAACTGCACTATGCATTCATTTGCAGTGCTTGTCACAATCAAAGACAAAATATGATTAGCTTGTCAAGAAATACTCAAGGCAGTCTGCTTCCTGAGACACTATACTAGATGAATATTCATGGCATATCACTTGTCAAGGTCTGGTCATGAGCTACCTATGCATAACATATGAATCTGCCATACAAAGTGATGAAATGATAAGCCCTATGAAGGTGTCATCATGTATTTTAGTTTTAAATTGTCTTGCTTTGATAGATCTAAATACTAAAACCTACTGTACATATAGCAACTTACTCGACTGCTAGTTTTGTGAAATATTTTATGGAAAACCACATCTTTGGATGCTTTAGAATAATAAGTAAACTGTCACATTAACACCTGGGCCCCAACCTTGAAAGAGATTAGCAACTTTGTTTGTAAGGGGTTTCAGGGTTTTGTATTAGTATTGATAGTTATAATATATTTAACAGAGAGGATCTCTTTATTCAGAGATTACAGGCATTTCCTAAAAAGGTTGGTCTAAGTCAATGATCTTGGGTAGTGTTGGGTGAGCAGTTCGGGCCCAGCAAAAGTTTGGCCTGAACATCGCCTGTTCACCTGTTCAGTGAACACCTGAATTTGTGGGGCGCTTGGCTAGATGTTTGCCTACCAAGCGCCCCACAATGCACTGCGTGCTGCACAAGGCATTCTAAGTCCTGATTGGGCAAAGCTTTGCCCAATCAGGGCACAGTAAATAGCTGGTTGTTAAGAAGCAGGCTGGAAAGCCAGCCATGGAGTTCTTAACAAAGGATGAGTCATCAGCTGTCAATGGGGAGACCCCACACCATTTTTTTCAGCATTTTTGTAATGTCATTTGTTTTCTTTATAAATATTCATTTTTCCCTATGTTGATGGGGACAAGGGCCCTTTCCTCACAAGCCTGGCCAATTGTTGTGGGAGTCTGTAGGCAGGGGGCTTATTGGAATCTTGAAGCCCCCATTAACAAGGTCACCAAGTGGCCCTTACCTATTTAAGGACTGTTAAACAGCAGAGCAGGCATTCTGTGGTTAGCCTTCATCGCAGGTGGAGAATTTTGTTTTCTGTTTTCGGGTCCGGCGATGGTGGCAAGCGTTGTGATTGACGATGGATCTACATCAGGGGACATCGTTTTTTTTTTAATTTTAATAAAGGAATTGTTAAAAACTGCCACCAGGCTTTATTTATTTTTGACACTTGTTTTTGGTGAATGGGTAGGGGTACAATGTATCCCATACTCATTCACATAGAGAGGGGGCTGGGATCTGGGTGCCTCCTTGTTAAAGGGGACTTCCAGATTCTGATAAACCCCCTACCCGCAGACCCCCACAACCATGGGAGACAAAGTATATGAGTGAATATTCCAAGTCCTAAATGCTCAGTGTACTGGAATGGAGTTTCTAGTTGACGCCTGCCAGAGGGGGAAACGCGTCAGCTAAAGTAGCCAGCATTTGTCACTTTACACGGTCCGCACTGCAGGTGGCCGTGCCATCTTCACTTTCCATTACGTTTTAATATTTCATCTGATGTATGTGCACTTCATTTTAATAAACCTATTATTTTAAATGATAATGCAGCATGAGTCTCTCTGCTTTTGCACGCCAACTATTTGATTGAGCCTGTCAGCTGACGAGCTGATGATCCCAGCTGTAAGTGGTGTGTAAAGGAGGATCGAGTTTGCGCAAAAGGAAGCCGGCTGGCTTCTGTTTGAGTCAGCTGTTATAACTAACAAAACCATGGTCATAGAACAGTAGCGGAGAGGCATCGGACTCCATTCACTGAGAGATCCTGGATTATCATGCCGCTTGCCCGTGGCTAGCTGGTAAGCGAGCACTACCTTTATCACTTACTGTACTGGAACTTCATCTGTCAATTTTTATTTACTCTTGGGAGCCATTTGTGATCTTCACTGCAAATGTATCCTTTATATTTGGAAGGACTTTTTTCAGTTATTGTACACTGAGCATTTAGGACTTGGAATATTCACTCATATACTTTGTCTCCCAGGGTTAATATATTTAATTTAGTGGATTATTGCCTCTTTACATGTCAGTATTCATTCACATTACCATTGGGCTTTTGTATATTTTTTATACAGTGATTTTTTTCATACATTTTATAGGACAGCGCACTTAATTTTATTTCAATTTTTCGTTTTTTTCCAATATTCAGGAATTCTAATGCAGCATATCCCCATATTCAAACCAGCGCATCTTCACCCATAATATAATACATACCAGTTTAGAATTTATATATATATATATATAAACATACATATATATATATATATATATATATATATATATATATATATATATATATATATATATATATATATATTCACAATTATTAAACAGAAATTTGTCTTCAGGCTGCTATACAAGATATTAGTGTGCTAGGCACAGGACCAAGTTTGATTAATAAATAATACATCACACCAGGTAAAGTCCAGTGAAGTTATTGTTCAAACACAGATGAGGTGATGAGGTATAAAATGGACAGACAAAAGTACAGAAGGATTTTTGGAGGTCACAGATTACTTGTTAGGACCGAGTTCTCCTGTTGGTGGCACTGTGGTGCTCGGGGTGGAAAGCTGCATTTTTAGTGTCAACCACCGCGTGTCTTCCAGCAGCCAGCAGGTCCCAGCGATCAGCTCCACCTGGCCATACCTGCTAAGAGGGTACTTAACCACTTTAGCCCCGGAGATTTTTCCTGCTTAATGACCAGGCCACTTTTTTCAACTTGGCACTGCATGAATTTAACTGACAATTGCACGGTCATGCAATGCTGTACCCAAACTAAATTTACGTCCTTTTTTTCCCACAAACAGAGCTTTATTTTGGTGGTATTTGATCACCTCTGCACTTTTTATTTTTTGCGATATTAATAAAAAAAGAGCGAACATTTTGCAAAAAATCGACATTTTCTATTTAGACAGTTGAAAAATACCCAATATATTAAATTTTTATCATATATTTAGGCCAAAATGTATTTAGCTACATGTCTTTGACAAAAAATTCTCAATGAGCGTATTTTTATCCACTTTAAGACCAGAAGATTTTACCCCCTTCCGGACCAGGTCATATTTTGCGATTCGGCACTGCGTTATTTTAACGGACAATTGCGCAGTCGTGTGACGCTGTACCCAAATTAAATTTATGTCTTTTTTTTCCCCACAAATAGAGCTTTCTTTTGGTGATATTTGATCACCTGTGCAATTTTTAGTTTTTGAAAAAAAGAGCGACAATTTTGAAAAAAAAAAACACAATTTTTCACATTCTGATATATAACATTCCCCCCCAAAAAATTTACAATTTGTTTTCTGCTACATATTTTTGGTAAAAAAAAAATCACAATAAGCATATTTTGATTGTTTTGCGTAAAGGTTACTAACTACGGAAAAGATTTCTCATTTTTATTGTTTTTTTTTTTTACTAGTAATGGCGGCGATCTGCAATTTTTTGCGGGAAACTGTGACATTGCGGTGGACAGATCGGACCCCTAACTGACATTTTTGACACTTTTGGGGGGACCAGTGACATTACTACAGTAATCAGTGCTAAAAATATGCACTGTTACTGTAATAATGACACTGGCAGGGAAGGGGTTAACACTGTTGGTGATCAAGGGGTTAAATGTGTGCCTCATCCTTACTGACGTGTGTGGGGGGAGGGGGTTGTGTGAGACAGACACAGATCACAGATTCAGCTATGCTGAATCCTGTGATCTGTCCCTGTCTGTCACAGGGAAGATCCGCCCACTTTGTTTACACAAAAGTGAGTACACCCCTCACATTTTTGTAAATATTTTATTATATCTTTTCATGTGAAAACACTGAACAAATTGCACTTTGCTACAATGTAAATTAGTGAGTGTACAGCTTGTATAACAGTGTAAATTTGCTGTCCCCTCAAAATAACTCAACACACAGCCATTAATGTCTAAACTGCTGGCAACAAAAGTGAGTACACGCCTAAGTGAAAATGTCCACATTGGGCCCAGTTAGCCATTTTTCTTCCCCGGTGTCATGTGACTCATTAGTGTTACACGTCTCAGGTGTGAATAAGGAGCAGGTGTGTTAAATTTGGTGTTATCACTCTCACTCTCTCATACTGGTCACTGGAAGTTCAACATGGCACCTCATGACAAAGAACTCTCTGAGGATCTGAAAAAAAGAATTGTTCCTCTATATAAAGATGGCCTAGGCTATAAGAAGATTGCCAAGACCCTGAAACTGATCTGCAGCACGGTGGCCAACGGTACCAGGACAGGTTTCAGAACAGGCCTCGCCATACTCAACCAAAGAAGTCGATTGCACATGCTCAGCATCATATCCAGAGGCTGTCTTTGGGAAATAGACGTATGAGTGCTGCCAGCATTGCTGCAGAGGTTAAAGGGGTGGGGGGGGGGGTCAGCCTGTCAGTGCCCAGACCATAGCACACTGCATCAAATTGGTCTGCAAGACTGTCACCCCAGAAGGAAGCCTCTTCTAAAGATGATGCACAAGAAAGCCCGCAAACAGTTTGCTGAAGACAAGGAGACTAAGGGCATGGATTATTGGAACCATGTCCTGTGGTCTGATGAGACCAAGATAAACTGATTTTGTTCAGATGGTGTCAAGCATGTGTGGCCGATGAGGAGTATAAAGACAAGTGTGACTTGCCTACAGTTAAGCATGGTGGTGGTGGGAGTGTCGTGGTCTGGGGCTGCATGAGTGCTACCGGCACTTGGGAGCTACAGTTCATTGAGGGAACCATGAATGCCAACATGTACTGTGATATACTGAAGCGGAGCATGATCCCCTCCCTTTGGAGACTGGGCTGCAGAGCCATATTCCAACATGATAACGACCCCAAACACACCTCCAAGATGACCACTGCCTTGCTAAAGAAGCTGAGGTTAAAGATGATGGACTGGCCAAGCATGTCTCCAGACCTAAACCTTATTGAGCATCTGTGGGGCATCCTCAAATGAAAGGTGGAGGAGCGCACGGTCTCTAACATTCACCAGCTCCATAATGTCTTCATGGAGGAGTGGAAGAGGACTCCAGTGGCAATCTGTAAAGCTCTGATGAACTCCAGGCCCAAGAGGGTTAAGGCAGTGCTGGGAAATAATGGTGGCCACACCAAATATTGACACTTTGGGCCGATTCGGGCATTTCCACAATTAGACATTAATGGCTGTGTGTTGCGTTATTTTGAGGGGACAGCAAATTCACACTGTTAGTGCCGGTTCACACTAGGGCGACCTGTGAGGCGACCTGGTCGCCTCACAGGTCGCCGCAGGTCACCTCCCATAGGGAAGCTGCGGACCCGTTCTAATAGGAGCGACACAAGTCGCTCCGACCTAGAAAAAGGGTCCGGAGCTTCTTTGGGGCGACCCGGAGGCGACCGCCATAGACTTCAATGTTATGAAGTCCGTGGCGGCCGCTCCGAGGCAGCGGCGCGCTGCTCGCACCGTGACCTCGGAGGTCGCGGTGCGAAGTAGCGTCGCTGCAGTGTGAACCGGCGCTTATACAAGCTGTACACTCACTACTTTACATTGTAGCAAAGTGTCATTTCTTCACTGTTGTCACATGAAAAGATATAATAAAATATTTACAAAAATGTGAGGGATGTACTCACTTTTGAGATCTACTGTAGTCTGGTTCCAGTTTGCTTGTGTAGCTACATTTATCTGTTTCTCCCTGTGCTGATTCCTGACATAAGTAAATGGCTACAGAGCCAGGCAGCAGCCACGACAAGCAGGGTATAAAGCAAGGGCAGCCAAAACACTGAGGCGGGGAGCAGTAGCAAAGATGGAACTTAAGTACCCTCCCAGCAGGTGGAGCTGATATCTGGAACCTGCTGGGAGACACTTGCTCGTGGACACTAAAACTGCAGCTTTCTGCCCAGAGCACCACAGTGCCACCAGCAGGCGAACTTGGTTTTAACATTACCATAATTATAATTATAATTATTGACGTTAAAAAGACGTGTGTCTATCACATTTAAAGTGATAGTAAAGTCTTGTTTTTTTTTTTTTTTTTTTTTGTTAAATAACAAACATGTTACCTGCTCTGTGCAGTGGTTTTGCACAGAGTGGCCCTGATCGACCTCTTCTCGAGTCCCTCTTCGGCTCTCCTGGCCCCTTCCTCCTGTTAAAGCGGAGTTCCTGCCTCAAATACCTTTTTTAACTAAAAATACCCCTATAATACTAATCCATCGCCCTTTACAGAACTGCTATTCTCATACTTACTCTTACATCTTACTTTTAAAAACGCTGTCTGGGCGCGGCCATCTTGGATGTGGGCATCTGAAGCCGCAGTGTAATCTGCTGTGTCCTTCTTTCCGATTCCAGGGAGTTTTCTGGGAGTTTTTCCTGATTCCAGACTCCTGGGAGTGATGACAAACACCTCCCAGGATGCAATGCAAAGGCGGAAGTGATGTCGGTGGCCGCGGCCACAGAGGGGGGGGAGAAGGAGGAAGTACAATCAAAAATGCCCTGAAAATAAGGTAAGGGACCCCCGAAAAAAATTGAAAATGCCCAATTGTTGATCAGCATAGCGAGCACTCCAGGAATCACTAAAGTTGCAAAATAGGCCGGAACTCCGCTTTAAGTGCCCGAGCTGAGTCATAGCTCCCTGTCTCCATTCAGACACAAAGCCATTACCCAGGCCTGCCCCCTCTCTCTTCCGATTGGCTGACTGACTTTCATTGACAGCAGCGGGAGCCAATCGCACCTCACTGCTGTCTTAGCCATAGCCAATAAGGAGGGGAGTCCTGGGCAGCTGAGACACTCCTGTAACATCACTGGATAAAGATGGGCTCAAGTAAGTATTAGGGGGCTAAAGGAGGCTGCTGCACACAGAAGGTTTTTTTTTTTATCTTAATGAATAGAATGCATTAAGATAAAAAAAAACCTCCTGCCTTTAACTTCTGAAAATTGTGTCTAGAAGAAGGAAAATAAGTTCCCTAGAGAACTCTTCACACAAGAGGGAAAAAAACTTCTTGACTCATAAATAGAAATTAATTAATTGCTTGAGTCAAAATACTACCATTTTTCTCTTAGTAATTATAATCCTCTTTATGTTTCATTGTAAGAGATTAGTCCATTTTTAAATTCCCTTGTTGATGTTGTCATTACCACCCTATATAGTGAGGTATTCAACATCTTAACTACTCTTACTATGAAGAACTGATGGCAAAACCTTTTGCTTCCTTACACAACCTGCATCCACTTGTCCTTTTTAAAGTCATTTTAAAGGCATACAAAGTTCATTTGCCAGACTTTTATACTGCCCTTGAATATATTTCAAATGTTAATTAAGTTGCCTATAAGAAGTCTGTTTGCAGCTGCAGATTGGGCTGTATTCATAAATCACTTCCAGCTGTGAATCAGCCCTATCTAGGGTGAATGTTGAACTTAGCATATCAATTTGCTCATCTCCAGTCATTAAATTAGAACATAGAACTTTTTAAGACAATTGTTGTTTAAAGAATATCTAATGCGAAAAAAAAAGCATTAAGCTGCATTTACTCACAAATTGTGCTTTTTTTTTTTTTTGAACATCGGTATAAAAAGTGCAAATTACAAGGATAATAGCTATTACGGAAAAACACTTAGCATAATTTGAGCTGGTGTAAGGCTGGAAATAAACTACATCATGTGTAATGTTAATAGTAATTGGGAAATAAATGTACAAATGATTTCTCATTGCCCAGAGCACAGCATTAGCTGTTAAGTATTCAGAGGCATTAATAATTCCTTTATCAATCCGGAGGAAAACCTTAATCAGTGGTGCTTGCTTCTCTACTTAGCCTTGCTTCCTAGCGAGTGAAGGCTACAAGACAGAAGAGTTTATAACGGGAAGCAGCCAGAAGGCCAAGACACAGAATGAGATCGCACTGTAATGGGGTTTTTGTTTTACCCATCACCAATATTTGGATTGCTTAGAGCAAGTTCTACAAATTAAAGTATATACAGACTTTTCTACTGCAGACTCTTATTACAAGGCGTCTGACATTCTCCTTGGAGAACAATTGTACTACACTTCTTCTATTACCAGTACTGTATGAGCTGTGACCTCTGTTCACATATCTGTGCAAATGAAAAATACTTCTCCATTGCCTTACTGCTGCAAAAAAAGCAGATAAACAAGCAATGCCCACACCCATCAAATCAACTAATATAGACTATGTGTTGTTTTACTTATATTTTAAGTGGCGTATTATGATCAAAACTAAGATGTACAATTAAAAAAGGTCTTTATTTACTTTTAATCACATAAATATGAAATATTACTTATTATTATTCAATAGTTACCGAATTCAGCCAGCAGATGGCAAGCAGTGGAAACGAGAGTAGCTTATTTATCAATCTGATAACTTCTCTAATGCAAATAGCCTTTGCTGTGAATAGACATGAGAATTCAAAATACAGACAATTCTACCCCTCTAGTGGAGATGGTATTGTCTAGAGAAGCAGTAAACAGGATTTAAAAAAAAAAAAAAAAACCTTGCTGTGCGCCCAACCCACACACACTAAAAGGGTTAAATGTGTTTTAGGTCTAGAGCAGGCCCAGAACCGCAGGCAATGCGGCCCACTACCCCCTGACAATTTGTTTTTTATTTTTTGCTGGGGAGGAAGGAAGTCGGGTCGGGGGCACGGCCACAGCGACTTCCAACTAACTGTAGGCAGAGGCTGCCTCGGAAGGGATCATCCTCTAGTTGTGTTAAATTAGTGCTGGGGGGGGGGGGGGGGGCGTCAGCGCGGGAAAAGCACGGCAGTGTTTTATTACTTATATACCTTAACTATAGTATATATTTTATATGCGGCCAGAGAAAAGTTTTCTACACACAATGTGGCCCAGAGAAGCCAAAAGGTTGGACACGGTCTAGAGGAAGAGAAATAAAGTATCAAATTCTAAACTTCGGGAATTTTTTTGCACTCACCTCTTCTCTCTGATGCTCCAGGTTGTGGGCAGACTTTCACCCTCCTCATGTACAATGCATGACTATTGCTCCTACAACCACAGGCCAAAGAACCTTAAAGAAGAGGCTTCATGGGGCCACGGACTAAACTTCCACTGATGTGTACTAAGCCGCTGTGCTATACCTACAATAGATATGTAATAAATGTTAAATAATTAGTGCACAGAGCTGTACCTATCAATATATAAAACCCTGTGCAACCAAAGATACTAAACAGATTAATGTATAATTATTGATTTAACCCTTGTTCTTCCAAAGAATATGTAGCACTGCCCCCGTAGGGGTCGCTGACTATAGATCTATCTTTGGTCTCCCTCTGATTATCCTGTTGCCAGATACCAGATATTTTCACACACAGCCAGGTGCACACACACACTCTTCTGCTCGTTGTCTCCAATGACAAGTCTAAGGGATTTGCTTTTGGTAGTTTTTTTTTGAAGAACTTGGATAGGAGAAGGTGGGATACTCCAAATTCAACTTTGCACAGGTGAAGACAACTCTCACTTGGCCTCACTTTGCAAAACTGAATAGCAGATCTTCTTCTGAACCATACAACACTTGCATGGGAAGAATAAGCCATTTGTTTGTGCTAGCAGCAGACTCAGAGGACTCCGTATCTTAAGGACACTATCAAGTTTCCCTTTTAGCTTACACCCAGCACACTGACTTTATAGCACCAAGAGGGGAATTTTAACAGCAACAGTCTCTAGGATCCCTTGAGCGGAGTCAGTACTCACAAGGCCCTGGCCGCAGGTCACCTTCCTCCATGACAACAGACAAGATCCATGGACATCCACCCTCAGTCAGCTCTCGAAAGAATCCCTGGGTTTCAGCATTTCTGTTTCTGGCCCTCAGGTCGACCACCTGAGGCAGCATGGTAGCCTTTGCTGGGGATAGGCAGCAGCCCCTCCCCACCTGGGCCCTGCTCTCCAACCGAAGACCAGGAGCCCCATGTGCCCCTCAGATATAAGTACAGTCACCCAGCATTCACTGGGGCACCTCCCATGCCTATTGGCCAGGGTTGTACAGATTTCCCCTGCTCTCATCTGCATGGTTTCCTCCCACTGTCCAATACACTCTGTCGCTATTGGATCAGTGTGAAACATCAAGCCAGGATGAGCAGTATCAGAGCACACTGCGCAGGTTCCATCCTTCAATCACAGCTATTTGTTAAGCAGACAGCTCCTAGATTTACCTGGCTGTCTCCCTGTTAAGAAGAGAAACCAAAAACTATATTCACCTACACTAGCACCTATCTAGGAGGGTGCTACAGAAATCCCTTCAGCATATAGAGTATTGTACACATATGTGTACAGTGCAACAAGTGCAATCAAAACACATGTAAACTTTAAATGTGGTATGCAATAGCAGCTGCTATTACATACCACAAGTTCAGAAAGTGCAGTCCAAGTGAATGCAATCAAAAACGCACAAAGTCATTGCAATCACTCACTGCATGCATTTTGCAAAGTGTTACGTTGCATTGCATCGTATTTTTGCATGCATTGAGATGCATTTTTTTCATGTGTTTTTTTTTTTTTTTTATGTAAAGGGAACTTACAGTTAAACAAATATTTCCCACAAGGTCACTTTCTTCAACTACAGTCCTCTCATAGTGTACTGTTTGGGATCCATGTGAAGAATTCCCTTGGTCGTCGACAATTTCTGCACTAACAGGAATCATTTTTGTACTTGCCATTGCAAAGCTTAGATGAAATGTTCATCATAGATGTCATTACTGTGTACATCTACTGATGACAGAAAGGGAGTGGTAATTTTGGACCCTTTACCACAATTTGTGGTCTCATCCTGGCAGGTTTTTCAACAACATGTGTATGTCATTATTAAATACCAAATGTGATAACTTTAATCGGAACTTCAACCTGAAAGGAAAGTTCCATTTTAACACCTCCTTTCCATCCTACTCTCCCACTTTTGGAAGTGTTGTTATTATTCGGAAGGAGTTAGCAGGTACCTGCTACCACTTGCACTGTGACACTCTAGGCCAGTGATGGCGAACCTTGGATCCCCAGATGTTTTGGAACTACATTTCCCATGATCCTCATTCACTCGGCAATGCAGTTGAGCATCATGGGAAATGTAGTTCCAAAACATCTGAGGTGCCAAGGTTCGCCATCACTGCTCTAGGCAATAAGCGCAGACGTTCTGAACACACACCCCAACCCACAACCTTCTGAGTCACGTCACAGGTTTGACATATAAATACACATGTGAAAAAAAACCTGTTCTCATGCGTGATATGAAATACATACATGTAACGTATTTAACAGTAATATTTGAATAAGTTTACATGAGAAACTATCAAAGGAGGGAAAAATGATCAGCAAAAAAAAAATAAAATCTGTCCATAGGTTGTTAATAACCTCCACAGTTTAGAATCTAGGGAAGCACAGGGGGCACAAGGACCTCCTCAATAGAATGTACAATAAGGAATAGAAGGGGGCTGTGTGGAGGAGACAGTCAGTTGATGATGCCTTGGCTGTGGGTAAGGGGGGTCACCTTGCTGGTAGTATTGATGGGGAGTTAGTGGTGATGATGGCACAGGGAGATAGTGGTGGATGGGCCTAGGAGGGGTATCAAAATGGTAGGATACCAAAAGCTGTAACATGTCAAAGCTCAATGCCACCATCCTGTCTTGGGACACTTTATTCAGCAGAGTAATAAATGGCACAGCCAAATGATAGCTAGGGCCTCCTTCCTCCCTCCTCTACTCCCCAAAAAAGTAGCACATTTGTGATCTCACAACCCTGTTTGTTTCTATACCTCGTAGAACAGGGGCAGGTGGTGGTGAGCCTTTGACTAATGGTGAGTATTTTCCCTGCATGGGGGCAGAAGGTGATGCACCTTCCTCTTCATGGGTGACCAGGCTGCTGTCCTGCAACAAAAAATGAGTGCCCTCATCCTGTCAATCCTGTAAAATATTTGGTCAAAATAGGCATCAAAACATTCCTTGCAAGATCAACTTACTTATGCAGCTCTAATACTGGCCTTAAAAAATCTACCATGTGGAAGTGAATATAGGCGTGCTGCCTCTTTAACCACTCCTCTGTCTGAATAGTAATATTCAATTACAATAACTATATTTTTATTCACAGGTTTCTGGCCACAAATGTGATAAAGGTGACCTGTGCTCTCCATATACTGTATACATAAGGGAGAGGGATGGTGTCAGGGAAATGTGCGTAGGAGAACTGGCAATGTTGCCAGTAATACTAATGGGTGCATCCAATGCATCTCTGTACGCCACAGCGCAGGAACGGCGAACAAGCGAATGCAGCAACGCAAATTGGTGAACGTGCGTACGCAATGCATGGCAGATGTGGCCACTCACTGGCCTATAAAAGACTGTAGTAGTATCCATTTATTTGCTGGATTGTTGTCAGCTTCCATGTGTTCCTGTGCTCCTGTATTCTTTCTTGGATTTCCTGTTGTGACCCAGCTTTTTCCTGACTCTGTTTGATCTCCTCTTGGTATTGACTCACTGGCTTGCTTCACCTATCTGGCTTCTGTTTGATAACCCATGTATGACCCCGGCTTGCCTAAAGGACTCCTCTGCACAATCTATTAGTCTTCCCGTGCATGACCCCAGCTTCCATTACGGACTTTGCTATTGCCTCCTGCCTTATCTTCAGACTGACCACCCTTGGTTGACCCCCAGTCTGGATTTACCTCAGCCTCCAGTCATGCACAAGGTTGCCAAGTTCCTCTGCAGTTTTCAAGATATGTATGCCTTGCTGTGTGTCCTGTCTCCTCCAGCACACTCCAGGCGTCCAGTACCCTGCTGGTAACCTGTGCTACTTTGGGCGCTACACCTCCTGTACCACCTTCAGGGGTGCGCCGCATTTAGCAGCAAGGGGAGCCCTCTCAGCATATCAGCCTCAGACCACACTACACCATAGTCTTTAACAGGCTCAGTGGAGCAATGGCAAGGGAAACATGAGTGCCGCTTCTCTGCGTTTTGGCTAAGATCAAGTGTAGTGTCTGTTCTTATCAGTGATTTAGTGGTTGCAATGAGTGGCTATGATTGTGATGATGGGGTGATGGGGGCTTGGAAGGTTAGTACCGTCTGGGATCGAAATGGGGGCACCCACAGGCAGAAGCATTGTTATTAATTGAGCACCATAAGATCACTTATTGATTATGTCACTGTGGGCCATGTGATCACACAATCATGATCCAATTGCTTTATTAACAAAGCCACATGATCTCCAGGTGAGGACCTAACCACTAGTTTTTAAATATAGTTTATTTCTTTTTAATCAAGTATTTTATACTAATCATGCACTGCAGAGACATGAGGATTAGGCTCCATTCACACCAATGCTTTTTTCATGCCTTTTGCAGAAATGCAGGACATTTTAACATGGAACACGTTCACATCAACGCTTTTTGTGCCTCTGCATTTTTGGAAGGGGTCAGGGACTTTTGTAAACGCAAAATGGTGCTTTTTTTGCTGCAGAAAAGCATGTAGTGCGTTTTTACCATGTTTTTACTGTGATTTTGCCACAATTTTTTTTTGCTATTTTAATCTGCCCAAACAAAAATTTGCCCCACAAAAAACATAAAAAATGCAAATTGCAGCCAAAAAGCAACACAATTGCGGTAAAAAGCACTGCAGAAACATTTAAAAGCAAAATTCATAGATGTGAATGGAGCCTTACATAGCTTTGAAATACAAAATAAACTGTTAAAGTGGAATTCCGGGCTTAACCCCAACTACTCTTAAAACTGTCCCCTTTCAGCTCCTAACACCTATCCTTACTAACCTGTGTAAGAAAGATCTGTAAACGTACCTATTTTCAGTCTTCTCTGGTTCAGTCATGTGATCCCATTCCCCTGTGTCAACCAGCATAGCTGTAAAAGAATAGAGAGAGCGGATGACCCACGGGTGGCCTTACCACTTGAGGCATTACTAGTAGGGTTGAGCGAACACCTAGATGTCCGTGTTCGACGGGTTCGGCCGAACTTTAAAAAAAAGTCCGGGTCCGTGTCCCGGACTTTTACCGAACTTTTCCCGGACACCGAACCC
The DNA here is from genome assembly GCF_965119305.1 of Pelophylax lessonae. Classification (NCBI taxonomy): domain Eukaryota; kingdom Metazoa; phylum Chordata; class Amphibia; order Anura; family Ranidae; genus Pelophylax; species Pelophylax lessonae. The sequence goes on from NC_138770.1 coordinate 341,503,889, forward strand.
CATTGAAGTCAATGGGGACCCGAACTTTAAGGCACTAAAATGGCTCTAAAACACCAAAGGAAAGGGCTAGAGTGCTGCAAATGGCAGCAAAACGTAATTAAGAGCATGGCAAGTGCTCTGCAAACAAATGTGGATAGGGAAATAACTTAAAACAACAAAAAAAAAAACAGAAAAATAAAACAATGTTCTTCTTCATCTCTGAAGGACGAGGCCCATATGGAGTAGGAGGGAGGTTGAGGTGGTGGTGGATGTGGCGGTGACATAGGCGTGCGCACAGGGTGTGCTGGGTGTGCCTGGGCACACCCTAATCACCTAGGGCACATAGCATTGCCAGTGAGGAGATGGGAAAGATCTCCCTGGGACCTGCTCTGCTCTATTTCTCCTTGCCTACAGGTACATGGCCCCGATACATTACTCTCCCTGCTGGCAAACACATGCATGTGTATTTCAACTTTGGGGTGCACACCTTAATGCAATAGGCTGCGCACACCTATGGGCGGTGTAGGTGGAAGCGGCGGTGGAGGAGGACCAGGGCCGGATTAACAGCATCATGGGCTTGGTGCTGAGGATTTTGAAGGGCCTTAAGGGCCGTGCCTTGCCATGCACCCAGAGGAGGAAGGGTGCAGCCATGCATGCCTAATTCAACATGGGATGCTGTCTCTGAAGCCCATAAACACATCCATGCATCGCCAACTGTCCCTCCTTGTCCGGCCTTCACGCTGTGTGGGGAGGTTCTGAGGGTGCTGCCTGGGGAAGCGAGCATAGAAGCCAGACTTCTGTGTTTACAAGTGACAGAAGAGCGGTAACAGTGAATATGGCCAACCCGGGGCCTATATAAAAGGTAGGGGCCTGGAGCTGCAGCTCCAATAGCCCCTACATTAATCTGGCCCTGAGGAGGAGGACGAGGTAGCCAACACTGCTTCTTTTCAAAAATTTTAAATGAGGGTACACCCCAAAAGAGTGAGAAAGAGCAAAAATGGAACAATGGGTGGGTAAGGTCGGTATCCATTGCTATTCTGCATAAGGTACGGAAAAGTCCCGTGGGATCCATGCCTGGTTCATTTTAATGAACGTGAGCTTGTCCACATTGTCTCTGGACAGGCGGCTGCGCTTGTCTGTTATAACGCCCCCAGCCGTGCTAAATACCCGTTCAGATAATACACTGGCTGCAGGGCACGCCAGCACCTCCAAGGCGTAAAGGGCAAGCTCAAGCCATGTGCCCAATTTGGAGACCCAGAAGTTGAAGGGGGCAGACCCGTCATTCACTACATGTAGGCGTGTGCACACATACTGCTCCACCATGTTGGTAAAATGCTGCCTCCTGCTAAGACGTTCCATCTGAGCTGCTGGTGCTGCTGTTTGTTGTGGCGTGCTGACAAAGCTTTTCCACATTTCGGCCATGCTAACCCTGCCTTCTGAGGTGCTGGCGGTGCCCTGGTTGCGTTGGCGACCTCCTCCTCCTCCTCCTCTGCCTTGTGCTTCCACTGTGGCCCCGCTGTCAGATGGGAATGCCAGCAGCATGGCGTCTACCAGCGTGCGCTTGTACTCGGGCATCTTGCGATCGCGCTCCAGTGAGTGAATTAAGGACGGTACGTTGTCCTTGTAACGGGGATCCAGCAGCGTGGCCACCCAGTAATCAGCACAAGTTAGAATGTGGGCAACTCGGCGGTCGTTGTGGAGACACTGCAGCATGTAATCGCTCATGTGTGCCAGGCTGCCCAGAGGCAACGAAAGGCTGTCCTCTGTGGGAGGTGTATCGTCCGTGTCCTCTGTATCCCCCCAGCCACGCACCAGTGATGGCCATGAGCTGGCCTGGGTGCCACCCTGCTGTGAACATGGTTCCATCTCCTCCTCCAGCTCCTCCTCCTCCTCATCCTCCTCATCCTCCAGAACTGTGCCCCTGCTGGACAATTGCGTCCCTGGCGTTTGCGTGTGCAGGAACCCACCCTCGGAGCCCCTTGCGAATGACTGCCCTGAAAGCCTTGGAAATGTTACCTCTTCATCCTCCTCCTCCTCCTCATCCTGTGCCACATCCTCTTCCATCATCGCCCGAATTGTTTTTTCAAGGAGGCATAGAAGTGGGATAGTTAAGCTGAGAACGGCGTCATTGCCACTGGCCATGTTGGTGGAGTACTCAAAACAGCGCAACAAGGCACACAGGTCTCGCATGGAGGCCCAGTTAAATTAAATAGCGGAATAGAAAATATGATCCAAAAAAAGTGTATGTATATCACACGTACACAACCACACTGGGCCCCAATTACTATTGTTTGTACCCCTAAAAGGCTAGATGAGGAGTAGGGGGAGTATGGAACAGGCAGCACCCTCAAACCTTCAGAAGTATGAGATGAACCCCAACAACTTGGAAAGGTGGATCTCTCTCACACGTACCGACACAGACTATCCCGCAATTCAATTGATCCTCAAAGGTTTTTATTGAATAGCGGAATAGGAAATATGATCAAAAAAAGTGTATGTATCTCGCACGTACACAACCACACTAGGCCCCAATTACTATTGTTTGTACCCCTAAAAGGCTAGATGAGGAGTAGGGGGGGTATGGAACAGGCAGCACCCTCAAACCTTCAGAAGTATGAGATGAACCCCAACAACTTGGAAAGGTGGATCTCTCTCACACGTACCAACACAGACTATCCCCCAATTTAACTGATCCCCAAAGGTTTTTGATTAAATAGCGGAATAGAAAATATGATCCCAAAAAAGTGTATGTATATCACACGTACACAACCACACTAGGCCCCAATTACTATTGTTTGTACCCCTAAAAGGCTAGGAGTAGGGGGGAGTATGGAACAGGCAGCACCCTCAAACCTTCAGAAGTATGAGATGAACCCCAACAATTTGGAAAGGTGGATCTCTCTCACACGTACCGACACAGACTATCCCGCAATTCAATTGATCCTCAAAGGTTTTTATTGAATAGCGGAATAGGAAATATGATCAAAAAAAGTGTATGTATCTCGCACGTACACAACCACACTAGGCCCCAATTACTATTGTTTGTACCCCTAAAAGGCTAGATGAGGAGTAGGGGGGGTATGGAACAGGCAGCACCCTCAAACCTTCAGAAGTATGAGATGAACCCCAACAACTTGGAAAGGTGGATCTCTCTCACACGTACCGACACAGACTATCCCCCAATTTAACTGATCCCCAAAGGTTTTTGATTAAATAGCGGAATAGAAAATATGATCCAAAAAAAGTGTATGTATATCACACGTACACAACCACACTAGGCCCCAATTACTATTGTTTGTACCCCTAAAAGGCTAGGAGTAGGGGGAGTATGGAACAGGCAGCACCCTCAAACCTTCAGAAGTATGAGATGAACCCCAACAACTTGGAAAGGTGGATCTCTCTCACACGTACCAACACAGACTATCCCCCAATTTAACTGATCCCCAAAGGTTTTTGATTAAATAGCGGAATAGAAAATATGATCCCAAAAAAGTGTATGTATATCACACGTACACAACCACACTAGGCCCCAATTACTATTGTTTGTACCCCTAAAAGGCTAGGAGTAGGGGGAGTATGGAACAGGCAGCACCCTCAAACCTTCAGAAGTATGAGATGAACCCCAACAACTTGGAAAGGTGGATCTCTCTCACACGTACCAACACAGACTATCCCCCAATTTAACTGATCCCCAAAGGTTTTTGATTAAATAGCGGAATAGAAAATATGATCCCAAAAAAGTGTATGTATATCACACGTACACAACCACACTAGGCCCCAATTACTATTGTTTGTACCCCTAAAAGGCTAGGAGTAGGGGGAGTATGGAACAGGCAGCACCCTCAAACCTTCAGAAGTATGAGATGAACCCCAACAACTTGGAAAGGTGGATCTCTCTCACACGTACCAACACAGACTATCCCCCAATTTAACTGATCCCCAAAGGTTTTTGATTAAATAGCGGAATAGAAAATATGATCCCAAAAAAGTGTATGTATATCACACGTACACAACCACACTAGGCCCCAATTACTATTGTTTGTACCCCTAAAAGGCTAGGAGTAGGGGGGAGTATGGAACAGGCAGCACCCTCAAACCTTCAGAAGTATGAGATGAACCCCAACAACTTGGAAAGGTGGATCTCTCTCACACGTACCGACACAGACTATCCCGCAATTCAATTGATCCTCAAAGGTTTTTATTGAATAGCGGAATAGGAAATATGATCAAAAAAAGTGTATGTATCTCGCACGTACACAACCACACTAGGCCCCAATTACTATTGTTTGTACCCCTAAAAGGCTAGATGAGGAGTAGGGGGGGTATGGAACAGGCAGCACCCTCAAACCTTCAGAAGTATGAGATGAACCCCAACAACTTGGAAAGGTGGATCTCTCTCACACGTACCGACACAGACTATCCCCCAATTTAACTGATCCCCAAAGGTTTTTGATTAAATAGCGGAATAGAAAATATGATCCAAAAAAAGTGTATGTATATCACACGTACACAACCACACTAGGCCCCAATTACTATTGTTTGTACCCCTAAAAGGCTAGGAGTAGGGGGAGTATGGAACAGGCAGCACCCTCAAACCTTCAGAAGTATGAGATGAACCCCAACAACTTGGAAAGGTGGATCTCTCTCACACGTACCAACACAGACTATCCCCCAATTTAACTGATCCCCAAAGGTTTTTGATTAAATAGCGGAATAGAAAATATGATCCCAAAAAAGTGTATGTATATCACACGTACACAACCACACTAGGCCCCAATTACTATTGTTTGTACCCCTAAAAGGCTAGGAGTAGGGGGAGTATGGAACAGGCAGCACCCTCAAACCTTCAGAAGTATGAGATGAACCCCAACAACTTGGAAAGGTGGATCTCTCTCACACGTACCAACACAGACTATCCCCCAATTTAACTGATCCCCAAAGGTTTTTGATTAAATAGCGGAATAGAAAATATGATCCCAAAAAAGTGTATGTATATCACACGTACACAACCACACTAGGCCCCAATTACTATTGTTTGTACCCCTAAAAGGCTAGGAGTAGGGGGAGTATGGAACAGGCAGCACCCTCAAACCTTCAGAAGTATGAGATGAACCCCAACAACTTGGAAAGGTGGATCTCTCTCACACGTACCAACACAGACTATCCCCCAATTTAACTGATCCCCAAAGGTTTTTGATTAAATAGCGGAATAGAAAATATGATCCCAAAAAAGTGTATGTATATCACACGTACACAACCACACTAGGCCCCAATTACTATTGTTTGTACCCCTAAAAGGCTAGGAGTAGGGGGAGTATGGAACAGGCAGCACCCTCAAACCTTCAGAAGTATGAGATGAACCCCAACAACTTGGAAAGGTGGATCTCTCTCACACGTACCAACACAGACTATCCCCCAATTTAACTGATCCCCAAAGGTTTTTGATTAAATAGCGGAATAGAAAATATGATCCCAAAAAAGTGTATGTATATCACACGTACACAACCACACTAGGCCCCAATTACTATTGTTTGTACCCCTAAAAGGCTAGGAGTAGGGGGGAGTATGGAACAGGCAGCACCCTCAAACCTTCAGAAGTATGAGATGAACCCCAACAACTTGGAAAGGTGGATCTCTCTCACACGTACCAACACAGACTATCCCCCAATTTAACTGATCCCCAAAGGTTTTTGATTAAATAGCGGAATAGAAAATATGATCCCAAAAAAGTGTATGTATATCACACGTACACAACCACACTAGGCCCCAATTACTATTGTTTGTACCCCTAAAAGGCTAGGAGTAGGGGGAGTATGGAACAGGCAGCACCCTCAAACCTTCAGAAGTATGAGATGAACCCCAACAACTTGGAAAGGTGGATCTCTCTCACACGTACCAACACAGACTATCCCCCAATTTAACTGATCCCCAAAGGTTTTTGATTAAATAGCGGAATAGAAAATATGATCCCAAAAAAGTGTATGTATATCACACGTACACAACCACACTAGGCCCCAATTACTATTGTTTGTACCCCTAAAAGGCTAGGAGTAGGGGGAGTATGGAACAGGCAGCACCCTCAAACCTTCAGAAGTATGAGATGAACCCCAACAACTTGGAAAGGTGGATCTCTCTCACACGTACCAACACAGACTATCCCCCAATTTAACTGATCCCCAAAGGTTTTTGATTAAATAGCGGAATAGAAAATATGATCCCAAAAAAGTGTATGTATATCACACGTACACAACCACACTAGGCCCCAATTACTATTGTTTGTACCCCTAAAAGGCTAGATGAGGAGTAGGGGGAGTATGGAACAGGCAGCACCCTCAAACCTTCAGAAGTATGAGATTGTGTTCACTGTACCCCACAAAGATTGAGTTCACTGCACCCCACAATGATTGTGTTCACTGCACCCCACAAAGATTGTGTTCACTGCACCTCACAAAGATTGTGTTCACTGTACCCCCCAAAGATTGTGTTCACTGCACCCCACAAAGATTCTGTTCACTGTACCCCACAAAGATTGTGTTCACTGCACCCCAAAAAGATTGTGTTCACTGCACCCCAAAAAGGATGTTGTTCACTGCACCCCAAAAAGGATGTTGTTCACTCCACCCCAAAAAGATTGTGTTCACTGCACCCCACAAAGATTGTGTTCACTGCACCCCAAAAAGATTGTGTTCACTGCACCCCAAAAATGATTTTGTTCACTGCACCCCAAAAAGGATTTTGTTCACTGCACCCCAAAAAGGATGTTGTTCACTCCACCCCAAAAAGATTGTGTTCACTGCACCCCACAAAGGATTTTGTTCACTGCACCCCAAAAAGATTGTGTTCACTGCACCCCAAAAAGGATGTTGTTCACTGCACCCCAAAAAGGATTTTGTTCACTGCACCCCAAAAAGATTGTGTTCACTGCACCCCACAAAGGATTTTGTTCACTGCACCCCACAAAGATTGTGTTCACTGCACACCAAAAAGGATTGTGTTCACTGCACCCCAAAAAGATTTTGTTCACTGCACCCCAAAAAGATTGTGTTCACTGCAGCCCAAAAAGATTGTGTTCACTGCAGCCCAAAAAGATTGTGTTCACTGCAGCCCAAAAAGATTGTGTTCACTGCAGCCCAAAAAGATTGTGTTCACTGCAGCTCACACACAGAAAAATGGATGTGGATCACTGACACCTGCCTATCTCCAATCCCACACCACACAGCAATATCGATTGTAGTTTGTAGAACACAGTTTCCCTAAAATTCAGCAGACTCTGTCCCTAACAGGATTGAGAAGAGATCGTAGATCAGGATTGAGAGCAGATTCACCCCACCCCCCACACAGCAATATCGATTGTAGTTTGTAGAAGACACTGACCCTATAATTCAGCAGACTCTATCCCTAAAATGCCTACAACTCGCCCTGCCTAAACACTCCGACCTGTCCCTCAATTCTATCCGGACACAAATGGTTTTTTCCTGCCTATCTTTCCCTAATCAGCAGCCAGCACGTTGATGTGTGCTCTGTCCCTGAATCTAAGCAGCATAATGACGCCGCTGCGGCTGCCTCGAACTTATAAAGACTTGGTCACATGCTTCAGACGGCCAATCACAGCTACTGAGACATTTGCAGGCATGGCTGGGATGGCTTAAGGCACACCAGTTAAACGATTGTTGATTGGCTGTTGAAAGCCCGCCATGAAAAGAGCGCCAAAGCATGCAAAACCCGGAAATAAAACGACCGAACACGGATTTTTACCCGAACATACAGTAAAGTGTCCGTGTCCGTGTTCGGGTACAAAAAATCCAATTATTCGGTACGAACACGAATAATACAGTCCGTGTTCGCTCAACACTAATTACTAGCCTTTGTCTGTCTCCTCTCCCCTGCAGCAGAGAGGAGAGACCATGTGACAGACTGAAGACCGCTAAAAATTAGTATACAGATCTTTCTTAAACAGGTAGGTAAGTATTGGTGTAAGGAAGGTGTAAGGGACAGTTTTAAGAGTAGTTAGGGTCGAGCCTAGAATTCCACTTTAAAGCATATACATATATAGATATATATTTATATATATATATATATATATATATATATATATATATATATATATATATATATATATAAAAGCAGTATGAAAAGAGCCTGCCAAAGGTGTATTATATTATTATTATAGGTAGGTAGCATGGTTTTCAGGCAACTCAGTGTAGCACCCTCCTAGGTAGGTGGTAGAAGAGAGAATATCGTTTTTTGTATCTTTTCTGCCTATCAGAGAGATTGCCAGGTAAATTTATTTTGCTCTCTGCCTACCAGCGGAGCAGGATCTGCTAGTGAGGTCTGCTCATGGTGCTCAGGTGCAGCTCAGTTTGACTGAAATGTTTCATACAGGTCCAATAGGGAGGCATATTGGACAGTGGGAGGGAAACCTGACAAATAAGTGCACAGGCATTTAGTACAGTCCTGGTGATTGGCAGAGGAATATGCCACGGTGCATGAAGGGATACTGTATAAATGCCAAGGGCAAATGTGCTCAGGGTCTTTCAGCTGGAAAGCAGGGTCCTGGAATGAGGGGGGCAGCCATGCAGCCTCAGGTGGTCGACCTGAGAGCCTGAGAGGAGCTGAACCCGGAGGTCCTGCAGAGCTGACTGGAAGGGAGACACTGGAAAGAACCTGATTCTGTCTACAGTGAGTACAGATCTGTGTCATGGGGCTTGTCCTGAGAGGGCCATCCCTTCAGCTAGAAGAGTCAGTGGATGGGTGTCAATCAAGGGGATGCTAGAGAGTGCCCTGAAGATAATGCAGAGGAGACCCAATAAGTCATCACACAACAAGCCCTACGGGGACAGTGCTACAACAGTTTACTTCCTGGTGTTGTTTAAGCATATATACACCTACCATGATGGAAAAATGTATGTTTCAGCTACAGTCACCTGCAGCAAGCTGAGGCTTTTAGGTGTTGTACTGTCATTGCATAGTTGTTAGGGGAAAATCAGTGTTTCGGAAACTTATACTTAAATCTCTGACACAGAGAGCAGTTAGAGCCGTTGCTACTGCTGTATTGCAAATGATTATTAAACATGGCAGCACCTAGGGTGAACTCCGTATTACTTTGCTTCATTAATCTGGACACTGGCAGACTTGGTAGAAAAGAGTGACTTTAATTAGGGTACAGCTGTAGATCTAAACACTATTTGGCTGATAGCAGGTTCATTTTAATTACCATTTCCTGCTGCCTAATCCCCCCCCCCACACACACAAACTTTTCCATATGTGTGTGTATATACTGTATATATATATCTATATATATATATATATATATATATATATATATATATATATATATATACACAGTATCTCACAAAAGTAAGTACACCTCTCACATTTTTGTAAATATTTTATTCTATTTTTTCATGTGACAACACTGAAGAAATGACACTTTGCTACAATGTAAAGTAGTGAGTGTACAGCTTGTATAACAGTGTAAATTTGCTGTCCCCTCAAAATAACTCGACACACAGCCATTAATGTCTTAACGGCTGGCAACAGAAGTGAGTACACCCTTAAGTGAAAATGTCCACATAGGGCCCGAAGTGTCAATATTTTGTGTGGCCACAATTATTTCCCAGCACTGCCTTAACCCTCTTGGGAACAGAGATCACCAGAGCTTCACAGGTTGCAACTGGAGTCCTCATCCACTCCTTCATAACGACATCAGCTGGTGGATGTTAGAGACCTTGCGCTCCTCCACCTTCCATTTGAGGATGCTCTACAGATGCTCAATAGGGTTTAGGTCTGGAGACATGCTTGGCCAATTCATCACCTTTACCCTCAGCTTCTTTAGCAAGGCAGTGGTCATCTTGGAGGTGTTTTTGGGGTCGTTATCATGTTTGAATAGTGCCCTGCGGCCCAGTCTCTGAAGGGAGGGGATCATGTTCTGCTTCAGTATGTCACAGTACATGTTGGCATTCATGGTTCCCTCAAAGAACTGTAGCTCCCCAGTGTCGGCAGCACTCATGCAGCCCCAGACCAAGCTTGACTGCAGGCAAGACACACTTGTCTTTGTACTCCTCACCTGGTTGCCGCCACACATGCTTGACACCATCTGAACCAAATAAGTTTATCTTGGTCTCATCAGGCAACAGGACATGGTTCCAGTAATCCATGTCCTTAGTCGGCTTGTCTTCAGCAAACTGTTTGCGGGCTTTCTTGTGCATTATCTTTAGAAGAGGCTTCCTTCTGGGACGACAGCCATGCGGACCAATTTGATGCAGTGTGCGGCGTATGGTCTGAGCACTGACAGGCTGACCTCCCCACCCCTTAAACCTCTGCAGCCATTCTGGCAGCACTCATATGTCTATTTCCCAAAGGCAACCTCTGGATATGATGCTGAGCATGTGCACTCAACCTCTTTGGTCGACCATGACGAGGCCCGTTCTGAGTGGAACCTGTCCTGTTAAACTGCTGTATGTGGTCTTGGCCACCATGCTGCAGCTCAGTTTCAAGGTCTTGGCAATCATCTTATAGCCTAGGCCATCTTTATGTAGAGCAACAAATCTTTTTTCAGATCCTCAGAAAGTTCTTTGCCATCAGGTGCCATGTTGAACTTCCAGTGACCAGTATGAGAGAGTGAGAGTGATAACACCGAATTTAACACACCTGCTCCCCATTCACACCTGAGACCTTGTAACACTAACGAGTCACATGACACCGGGGAGGGGAAAATGGCTAATTGGGCCCAATTTGGACATTTTCACTTACGGGTGTACTCACTTTTGTTGCCAGCAGTTTAGACATTAATGGCTGTGTGTTGAGTTATTTTGAATTTACACTGTTATACAAGCTGGACACTCACTACTTTACATTGTAGCAAAGTGCCATTTCTTCAGTGTTGTCACATGAAAAGATAGAATAAAATATTTACAAAAACGTGAGGGGTGTACTCACTTTTGTGAGATACTATATATGTATATATATATATATATATATACTAAATCACCAAGCCACGAAACTAAATACAAATCTAGTGGGGGAATTATTATAGTGTATCTGTGAAAGCCGGGGATTGGAGACAATTAATGCAACAAATAGATGGGTATGTTGGCGCTCCCAAAAACAATGACAATGGGCTCTGATAAGTCACTTGTCTTGAATCAAGTTGGCAAGTTTATTAAAAGGCTAAAATGCTGATGAAATATAATAATATAATAAGATGCCAGCAAATGTCCCGACAGTGAGGCAATACCTTTAAAGGAGGAGGACCCAGGAGTGAGATGGAGACGCCTGTCCGAGTGTGGAGCCTTGATGGTGGAAACACTCAAGGGCTGGAAGAGGAACGGGAGAAGGAGAAGGGGGGGGGAGGAGAAGCCCCGACCCCCGCAAATCAATCCAGCTGCGAGGATCGTTCAGGCTGCACCGCGGCGTCCACTCCTGACCTCGAGCAGCCGAGGTGGCGCTGGAGGATGATGTCACTGGGCGCCCGCCGTGGATAGGTGAGCATCGTAGGGCCATTGCACAAGGTTTACACACCAAAAACGGTAAATTACCCCACAGTGTTCCCCGTCATTTTGCCACCCATCACAAGGGTGATGTTAAAGACTCGAAGGTCTGGCCAATTGAGTTTGTACCCAAGGGCACTTTGACCACCAATGAACGTCTCTCCTTGCTTTGCAAGAGAGAGACGTTCTGGATATATAAGTTGAACACTTTGTCCCCCCATGGGTTAAATGAAGAACTTGATATATATTCTGTGGTTTAAGGTAGCCGGACTCACCCTTTTTTCCTTTCCATTACCATTTTTTTTTTTTTCATACATACACATTAGTCATATCTTTGTGTCATATTTGTGCATTTTTGTTTTGTTTTTATGTTGCATTTGCATTTGTGCCTGTATTTGTTCATCACCAGTGGTTTGTTTTGGGGTGGAGCCAGGGAGTGGGTGGCGACGCCTCTTCCTTTCATTCCCTTTTAAATTTCCCTTTTTGTAGAGCCACAGGAGATCTGATGAAGGGCTATGTCCGAAACATGTCATCCTCCCCGTTTTGTGGCCACTAATGTCCTCCCAACTGGCTGACAGCTCACAATGCGGTGTGCTGTGCCCGGCTCAGTGAGGCTGCCTTCGAGGCACGAGGCAAGCAGGGTCCGTTGAGCACGTCTCCGTGACTCTGCTGCGGGCGCCCAGTGACGTCATCCTCCAGCGCCACCTCAGCTGCTCGAGGTCAGGAGTGGACGCCGCGGTGCAGCCTGAACGATCTTCGCGGCTGGATTGATTTGCGGGGGTCGGGGCTTCTCCTTCCCTCCCCCTTCTCCCTCTCCCGTTCCTCTTCCAGCCCTTCAGTGTTTCCACCATCAAGGCTCCACACTCGGACAGGCGTCTCCATCTCACTCCTGGGTCCTCCTCCTTTAAAGGTATTGCCTCATTGTCGGACATTTGCTGGCATCTTATTATATTATTATATTTCATCAGCATTTTAGCCTTTTAATAAACTTGCCTACTTGATTCAAGACAAGTGACTTATCAGAGCCCATTGTCATTGTTTTTGGGAGCGCCAACATACCCATCTATTTGTTGCATTATTTGTTTCTCAGTCAGGATCTGGGTTTTGGGTAGGCTGCAACCATGACATGACTTTTGGCTGATGGTGCTCTTTGGTTACAATTCGTCCACCCTACTTTATCTTTGACTCTGGATATCTGCCCTACAGCGCCAGGATTTTTAATATGTATTTGAGGGATTGGAGACAGTATACCAAAAGCAAAGCTCCCAAATGTCCCTGATTTGGAGGGACTCTCCCTGATGTAGTACAAAGCCCCTCTTTCCTCCTCATATGGCCCTCATTTTGATCTGATCTATATATTTTTTATATAAAATGCACTATTTATCTTTCAAAAAGTGTTTCCCAGCGCTAAACCTTTCATCCAATTAATATATTGCTGCATTTGTACATTTCAAAAGTCAATGTAAAGGAATAGCAGTGGTAATGAATTTAAAGGGGTGGTAAAGGCAGAAGTATTTTTTTATCTTAATGTATTTTTTTGTGTGCAGCAGCCCCCCTCAGACCCCCTAAAACTTACCTAAGCCCATCTTTATCCAGCAATGTTGCAGGAGTGTCTCAGCGGCCCGGGACTCCCCTCCTCATTAGCTAAGACAATAGTGAAGCGTGATTGGCTCCCGCTGCTGTCAATCAGAGTCAGTCAGCCAATCAGGAGAGAGAGGAGGCCGGGCCGGGTCATGGCTCTGTGTCTGAATGGACACAGGGATCTGTGACTCAGCTTGGGTGCCCCAATAGCAAGCTGCTTGCTGTGGGGGCACTCAACAGGAGGAAAGGGCCAGGAGTGCAGAAGAGGGACCCAAGCAGAGAGGGATCTAGGCTGCTCTATGCAAAACCAACTGCACAGAGCAGGTAAGTACAACATGTTTGTTATTTTTTTCTTTTTTTAAAAACGAAGCTTTACAATCACTTTAACTAATCATTTTTTTGTATACAGTAATTCCCCTTTAAGGTGGCATGGCAGGGAAGTGTGCCCTATGCCTACATACATTTACTAATAGGTGTCCCTCGTTCCCATTTCAAAAAGTTGGGATGTATGCAAAAGACTGCCAAATTTTTAGGCCTGCATAACAAACTTAAATTGGCAAGGCTATGAAAGAACTCACAATTGCATTTTTGGCCAGGAGCACTGTTGCCATATCACAAAAAAAAACACTGCCTTATTTTCCTATTTATGTAGACCAAAGTAAGAACTGTACCCCGTAACACCTCTGTTCACTTGTTTATTTTTGATGCAGTTAACCACTTGACCTCTGAAAGGTTTCACCCCCTTCATGATTAGGGCCTTTTTTTTCTATTCAGCACTGTGCTACTTTAACTGGTAATTGTGTCGTCATGCAACACTGTACCCAAATTACATTTATAATTTTTTCTTCACACAAATAAATGTTTAACCACTTCTTACCCGCCAGCCGTCAAATGACAGCAGGGCGGTGTATGCATTGTTCTGGGACTATCGCAGAGCGGCGATAGTGGCCATGCCGTGTTGCTAGGACACGGCGCGACCCCGATCTCGGTGAAGAGTCAATGAAATGACTCTTTATCCATGTGATTGGCTGTGTCCAATCACAGCTGGTCACATGTAAATAAGGAAGTGCTGTTATTCGGCTCTCCTCGCCCCACACTCTGACAGTGTGAGGTGAGGAGAGCCGATCAGCGGCTCCTCCACGCAGGGGAGACAAGGACATGTAATCAGGGCACTAATCATCAGTGCCCTGATTACAGAAAATCAAAATAAAGTGCCAATCAGTGCCCATCATCAGTGCCCACAGTGCCCACCATCATTGCCCACAATCAGTGCCCATAGTGCTGCCAGTTAGTGCCCATCAGTGCCAGCTCATCTAGGCACTGATGAGCACTGACTGACAGCACTATGGACACTGATTGTGGGCACTGACGGTGCTGTCCATCAGTGCTCATCAGTGCTGCCCGTCAATGCTGCCTCACAGTGCCCATCAGTGCCACCTATCAGTGCCCATCAGTGCTGCCTATCAGTGCTTATCAGTGCCACCTATCAGTGCCCATCAGTGCGGTATATTAGTACGTCCTCATCAGTGCTACCTCATCAGTGCCCATAAGTGCAACCTCATCAGTGCCCATAAGTGCCACCTCATCAGTGCCCATCAGTGCAGCCTATCAGTGCCGCCTCATCAGCGCACATCAGTGAAGGAGAACATTTTTTTTTATTTCAAAATTTACTCGGAAAATAAGAAAACATTTTTTTTTTTTCAAAATTTTCTGTCTTTTTTCTTTTTTTTTTGTAAGAAATAAAAAAAAAACAGCGGTGGGTAAATATACCAACAAAAGAAAGCTCTATTTGTGTGAAAAAAATTATACAAATTTCATATGGGTACAGTGTAGCATGATCACTCAATTATCATTCAAAGTGTGAGAGCTCTGAAAGCTGAAAATCGGCCTGGGCAGGAAGGGGTGAAAGTGCACTGTAGGCAAGTAGTTTATCACCACTGCTTTTTTTTTTTTTCTTTTTTGCTATATATAAAAAAGATCAAAAAAGGTTAAAAAAACACAACATTTTCTACCTTCTGTTATAAAACATATCCAATAAAATCACATTTCTTCATAAATTTACACCAAAATGTATTCTGCTACATATCTTTGGTAAAAAAAAAAAAAACAATATTAATTGATTTGTGTGAAGGTTACAGTGTTTACAAATCATGGTATCTACATCATAATCATGGTGTCTAAAAACCACTGCTCAAAAAAATTAAAGGAACACTTTGAAAACACGTCAGGGCTCAATAGGGAAAAATCTCATGCTGGATTTCTATACCGATATGGAATGGGTAATGTGTTAGGAACTAAAGGATGCCACATAGTTTAATGGAAAGGAAAACTCTCTACCTACAGAGAGCTGAATTCAAAGACACCCCGAAAATCAAAGTGAAAAAATGATGCAGCAGGCTAGTCCATTTTGCTAAAATTTCACTGCAGCAACTCAAAATGGTACTCAGTAGTTTGTATGCCCCCCCCCCCCCCCCACATGCTTGTATGCAGGACTGACAACGTTGGGGCATGCTCCTAATGAGATGACGGATAGTGTCCTGGGATATTTCCTCCCAGATCTGGACGAGGGCATCACTGAGCTCCTGAACAGACTGAGGTGCAACCTGGTGGCGTTAGATTGACCGAAACATAAAGTCCCAGAGGTGTTCTATTGGATTTAGGTCAGTCGAGCGTAGAGGCCATTCAATGGTATTAATTCCTTCATCCTCCAGGAACTGGCTGCATACTCTTGCCACATGAGGTCAGACATTGTCGTGTGCCAGGAGGATCCCAGTACCCACTGCACCAGCGTAGGGTCTAACAATGGGTCCAAGGATTTCATCCTGATACCTAATGGCAGTCAGGGAACCATTGTCTAACCTGTAGAGGTCTGTGTGTCCCTCTATGGATTTGCCTCCCCAGACCATCACTGACCTACCACTAAACTGGTCACGCTGAACAATGTTACAGGCAGCAGAAGGTTCTCCATGGCTTCTCCAGACCCTTTCACGTCTGTCACATGTGCTCTGGGTGAACCTGCATTCATCTGTGAAATGCACAGGGCGCCAGTGGTGGACCTGCCAATTCTGGTGTTAAATGGCAAATACAAATCAAGCTCCACGGTGCCAGGCAGTGAGCACAGGGCCCACTAGAGGAAGTTGGGCCGTCAGACCACCCTTGTGAAGTCTGTCTCTGATTGTTTGGTCAGAGACATTCACACCAGTGGCCTGCTGGAAGTCATTTTGTAAGGCTCTGGCAGTGCTCATCCTGTTCCTCCTTGCACAAAGGAGCAGATACCGGTCCCGCTGATAGGTTAAGAACTTTCTATGACCCTGTCCAGCTCTCCTAGAGTAACTGTTTGTCTCCTGGAATCTCCTCCAATCCTTTGAGACTGTGCTGGTAGACACAGCAAACCTTCTGGCAATTACACGTATTGATGTGCCATCCTGGAGGAGTTGTACTGCCTGTGCAACCTCTATAGGGTCAAATCATACTACCAGTAGTGGCACTGACCCTAGCCAAAACTACCCTAGCTAAAACTAGTGAAAAACAGTCAGAAAAGATGAGTAGAGAAAAAAACATGTCAGTGACCTCCACCTGTAAAACCATTCCTGTTTTGGAGGTTGTCTTATTGTTGCCCATCTAGTGCACCTGTTGTTAATTTCATTAACACCAAAGCAGCTGAAACTGATTAACAACCCCCTCTACTACTTAACTGACCAGATCAACTTGAGGTTATACTCTGATTAAAAAGTGTTCCTTTAATTTTTTTGAGCAGTGTATATTTGAAAAATGACCTAATGTACTGATGACTTATCTTATTTCCTAAGGCCCTAAAATGCCAGGACATGTATTTTTTTGTCACAATTTTTTAAAAAATTAGTAAAATGAATACACAACGTTTCACATGCAAATCTGTGCAGTGCGAGTTCAGGACAATGTATTTTGAATGGACTGAAATCGCACCACACCAAAAGTAGTGCATGCACTTCTTTTGGAAATGCATTGCATCTGTCCCAGCCCTTCAGTGTGTTTGCCCGCATTGATTGCATGGTACAAAAGTTGAACTTGCAACCTGCTTTGGGAGTGTTGTTAACATACTATTGACAGATTGCAAATACACTGCGTTTTGAATTGGGTGTAAATCACACAGTAACACACAGCTCCTTCCTGTGTGATTCCTATGGGGCATGGTGTGAACTGGCCCTAAAAAATACACAAGTATAGACAACCTAACCTAACAACCTAACCATATAACTTATTATATGCTGTGTTCAATCAGAATTGCTGTCAAAAAAGTAACTTATTATAAGATAACAAAAAAAAATTTTTTCGCTACAATAGATGGCTGTCTATTCACAGTGCTTCCTTTCTTGCACAAAATATTCTCAGTTTTTTTTTTAGGTTGAATCTAAAGAGGAGCTCTTGTCTCTGTCATTCTGCTTTGCCCTCCAATCAACACTCTCCTTCTCAGCTTGTGATCTGATTGGCTCTTCATGCTTCTTCTTCCTTCACCAGTTTGAGCTTTGCTATACAGAGAAAGCAAGAAACAGATACCAAGTCAAATCCAGGTACTTACCATCAGGGCTGGGACAGGTATGGGGAGGAGGAGAGGCAACCACCATGGGCATGGTGCTACCACATAAGCAAAGGGGGGCTCTCATTCTAGATCAGTGGCTGGTAACCAGTGGGGCTTAGCTTGAATTCTATTACTGTCAATCCATGTGTCATGTACCTGGGTGTCCTTGAACTGGGAGGTTCCAAGTTTTGCAGCCTGCAGCCTTACCTGTTGTGCCACAGGGAAGCTTTGGAGTCCTTGCAGTGATTTTCCAGCCTGATGCTTTGCCTTGGACTCACTAGTCCCACCTGCTGTCAGCTGCGAACAATGTACAATTTAACCAGCTCATAAATAGCAGCACTTCCTGTTACTCAGTGCCCGTTTGTTTGGATTATCTCCCTGGGTGTGCTGTATGCTCTTTGGCTGATTATCGTGTATGAACTTTTGCCTGAATTCTTGACTCCTCTTCAGCCTGCCGATTCCGTACTTCACCACCAGCTTGTGTATGACCTCTGCCTGACCATTCTTTGGATTTCGTTTGTATACCACTTTGTCCGATCTGTTGCCACCCCAATCTCTCTGACTATGTTTTTGCCTGAATCCTCAGCACTCAAGCTCCACTTCAGACTTTACTTGTCATGTACCTAACACCATACTCCAACACTCCCACTCTCCTCCCCGGCTGCACACAGCCAACATGAAAACCCTAAGTGCATGCGCAACCAACTCCCAGCTATGAAAAAGCAAGCAATTGGCCATGCATGCACAGTGCAAACTCAATGCCAATTATGGGAAGCTCAAACAAGAGGATGAAGAACAGGGGAAGGATGGTATGCCAATTCTACATCATGTGATAGCAGTGTGGGAAGGGGCACAATTCAGAATCCTTTCCCTGGGCATTGGACTGTTCTGTCCTGGTGTTGCTTACACTGCTTGCATTACTACAATAATTATGTACTATATTAATGAATACAGAGCTGCATTAATTTTTTATGTCTTTTATATCTGCTTAGAGTACAGCTTCACAGTTTCTCCCTGAATTATTGACATTTTTACTAATCTTGCAAATGTTATAAATGTTTGGATAGCTGAATTTACCTTTAATAAACATTCACCATTCCCACTGTCTGCTTTTTCTTGTAAAATCATTTTAAATTTACTACATATATTTATGGGCTTTTTATAACTAACGTAGACAGTACAAGACCAGTACTAAGTATTAGTACCTAGTACTAGTACATAGACCAGTAGTAAAGACTAGTACTAAGACCAGTTATTATTTTTGTAGTGTATGTGTACACAAACAGACTCCACACTATCATGGCCTTCAAAGAAATCTTCACTAAGAGCTGTTCTTTAAAAAGATTAAAAAATATTTAATCCTTTATGTAGTTTCTATCCATTCTAAACAAACTATGGGCTTCGAAGTTAATATTCCAGGTCATGAATTTCTTAAAACCAATAATTCTGAAAAAAAAAAAATCATCATTTTTTGTCTGTCAACAGCAATTACAGTTTCTTCTTAGTTTTGTTTGCAAGACTTCTCAACAATATTGAAATACATTTAAAGGAAAAAGGTAGATAGAATTAGAACAATATCAAGATGCTAGACCTATGTATAAAAAAACACCAATATAGGAAGAAACACAATCAAACAAAAGTCCAACAACAACACAAATATTTTGCATCCCATCAATATATTGCTACCTCAAATATGTAAAGAAGCCCTTGGATAGCTCAACCATATATCCCATCGCTTTAAGAACGTATCGATGAAGTGTTAAGGATATGCTATCATCCTGTCATAATAACATTGATTATTAATCCTGCATACAACCTCTGAGAGGTTAGGGGAAACAAAACTATTCTATGCTTAAGCTATAAAGAACCTGCAGCAATTAAAATATTGGCAATCACGATCCTATAATTGTTATGGTATTGTTCCATTCCAACATTTAAAGGGGCCATCTGAGGTGTTAGAATACCTCTCACATCCAATATGAGGGTGGAAACCAATCTCCCAAAAAAGACTTTACAACTCCAAAAAATTTTCAAAAAAAGTTCCCTTACACTGACACTCTCTCCAACACAATAAGAAATGAATAGGAACATTTTTGGACAACCTATAGGGAGTCATGTTCCAACAGCACAATATATTTTGAAAATGTTTCCAGAGGTCCACATAAAGAGAGGATTTGCAGTTTATCGAGAGGGCTAATCTCCACTGTTGTAATGAAAAAAATCTGCTGAAAATCTACCTCCCATTTAAACATTGCTAGAGTTTTATAAAGGGTATGTATCTCTTGATATACAGTACATTATAAAAAAAGGATATAAGTTTAGTGTGCGATCTGGAGGAAGTGAGAGACTGCCAAACCAAGAAGGGAACAATGATGGACCAATCAAAATATGTCTGATGGAAATGTCCTAATACAAAGGAGTTTCTAATTCTCCTCACAGTTACGTAGCTCAGTAGATCCTCCAGTGTATTAAAGATTTGCAATTTGAATGCTGCTATCTTCCCTATCCATGTTAATTCAAATCTGCTTATATCCAATAAGACATGGGAGATATGGCTGAATATAGGTGGAAAATTCACAGCATACTGTATATCTTATTCAACGGAAAGGTAAGTTGCATGCCCAGATAAGTTATGGAAGAGCTGTCCCAGGTATACAAAAAGCTTTGCTTCAATAGCTTTATAATGGGAGACCTAATGCCCATATTCAAATCAAAAGATTTATTTATATCAACTTTATAGTAGGATACCCTGCCAAACTAGTCAATAAGAGATTGTATCGCTGGCAATGATACAAGTGGATTTGTCAAGAAAAGAAGAATGGAAAACAGTCCTATTCGGTGATCATATGTGTTTATCATTATTCCAGTAATTTTAGGATTGGATCTAATAGCTGTTGTGAATGGTTCTGTCATTAACCACTTTACCACTAGAGCATTTTGCTGTCTTACGTCTGTGCCCCTTTTTGCGATTCGGCACTGTGCGACTTTAACTGACAATTGCGCGGTCGTGCGATGCCGTACCCAAACAAAATTTACGTCCTTTTTTTCCCACAAACAGAGCTTTCTTTTGGTGGTATTTGATCACCTGTGTAATTTTTACTTTTTGCGCTATAAACAAAAAAAGAGCGTTTATTTAGAAAAAATAACAATATTTTTAACATTTTTTTATATGAAATTCCCCCCCAAAAAAATGTAAAAACCAATTTTTTTTTAATTTTTAGCCAATTTGTATTCTGCTACCTATGTTTGGTAAAAAAAATCACAATAAGCATATTTTGATAGGTTTGCGCAAAAGTTATTGCGTTTACTAACAAAGGGAAAGATTTCTGTCATTTTTGGTAGGTTTTTTTTAACGCGTAATGGCGGCGATCTGCGATTTTTTTGCGGGACTGTAACATTGCGGCGGACAGATCGGACCCTTGACTGACATTTTTGACACTTTTGGGGGTACCAGTGACATTACTGCAGTAATCAGTGCTATATATATATGCACTGTTACTGTAAAAATGACACTGGCAGGGAAGGGGTTAATTTTATTGGAGAGGGAGGGGTTAATGTATGCCTGGTGCTTACTAACGTGTGTGGGGGGGGGGAGGTGACTGAGTGACACAAGGACAGATCGAGGGTTCAGCTATGCTGAACCCTGAAATATGATCCTGCCTGTCACTTAGGAGATCCGCCCGCTCTGTTTACACAGGCGGGCAGATCTCCAAACTAGATTCCCCGACGATCGGGGAAGAGCACCGGTGATCGCCGCCACTCCTCCCCTGGCCCGACTCCCGCTGTGACTGAAAACAGCGGGAGCAAGCCTCCGGCGGCACGTGCGCTCCGCCGAGAGAGGGGAATGTCTGGTGACGTAGACCTACGTGGCCAGACGATAACGAGCCACTGTGCTGCAGTAGCAGCACAGTGAGCAGTGGTAAAGCGGTTAATAAAAAAAAAAATGAGAGGGGACAAAGGACTTCCTTGGCAGGTGCTGTCAGTGATGTCAAAGTTTTTAGATAGCATGTTCAAGGTATACACCCGAGCAGTTGGTTTTGTGCATAATGCCATAATGCTAGAGGATATACAGTATAGCCATTGAAGCCAATTTTTTGAAAACTTTGAGACATGCAATCCCAGCGGAATCAATGGAATGCCTTCTCTGCATCCAAATTGAGGAGAAGAGAAGGCATTTTAGGGGACCCTGCAAATGTAATCAAATTTAGCATCCTGGAAGTTCCATCAGGGGCCTTCCTTCCCTTGACAGAACCAACTTGGTTCAGATCTCTAAGAGAGGGTGTTACCTCCAAAAGCTGAGTTGATATAATCTTGGAATAGATTTTCAGTGTAAGAACTGAGTAAGGCTATTGGCCCAGTTTTGGTAGTGTAACTATAATTACTTTTAACATTTTAGCAGGGAATGTGCCAGTGGATTCAATCCTATTGAACACTGGGAGCATATAAGTTGCTAGAACATCCGAGAAGGATTTATAAAATTTGGCTGAAAAGCCATCATCCCCAGGAGATTTGTTGAGCGGAAGAGAACTTTTTCAAGCTTGAAAGCTGTAAACTTCCTGTTTTATTGCGCAAGGGTATGTTCATCTATAGAGGGTAGTTGTAAACTATTAGGAAATTCACTAATACACAACAGAGTATGTTTAGGAGTACCTTGGTTGCTTTAAAGGTTTTATTGGGATTTATAATAATCACCAAAAGCGTTGCGATATCTTGGGGGTTATTAGTGGAAGCATGAGATCAAATATAGAATGGAATGCAATATTTTTGTTTTGGCTTGCCAACATCATAATGGAGATGCTAATAGCTTACCTGCTTTATTTCTTTGGAAATAATTGGAAAGTTTCAACCATTTTAGACATTTTTTTTGTTTAAACAATAGTACACCCTTTAACTCCCTGCAAGAGAGCAATTGATCAGCTAAAAAGAGCTAGGATATTTATCAGTGAATCAATATGCTGCATCCTTTTCTGCCTTTCCCTAGTGCCAATTTGAATAAGCACTTCTCTTATATATGCCTTACAGGCACACCATAATGTAAAACTATTATCACTTGAGGGAGAATTGAGATGGAAGAACTCCTGTATCCATGATAAAATCTCCTTATGTACGTTAGGTTTGGATAGGATGTAAGAATTATTAATCCACAAAAATGTAGACAACTCCAAGTGGGCCTTGATGGTCATGATAATGGGGACACGGTCAGTCCCTTTTATATTATAAACCTTTTTTTTTTAACTCAATTGATTTATATTAAAATTTCATTGACAGAGCAAAAGGTACAAAAACAGAAAAATAAGAAAAAACAGAAAAGAGAGAGAATACAAAAATCCTTCAGTATCCATATTTCATCTTCCTTACACATAACCATGTATAAAGTCTAGTCATATGTATTTCTATACATGCCTATATATCTTTCCTCCCCGTCTTATATAAATACTAAAATCATGTTTTTTTTCCCTAAAAAAACTCACTTAAAACAAAAAAGGATAGGGACAATAAAAAAGGCATATCCGAATAGGGGGCTTATTTCACTTTACCACCTTCATTAATATATATATATATATATATATATATATATATATATATATATATACAGTTAGGTCCATAAATATTGGGACATCGACATAATTCTAATCTTTTTGGCTCTATAAACCACAACAATTGATTTGAAATGAAACAAACAAGATGTGCTTTAACTGCAGACTTTCAGCTTTAGTTTGAGGGTATTTACATCCAAATCAGGTGAACAGTGTAGGAATTACAGGTGACTGACTTGGCCATTGCATAACATTCCACTTCTTTCCCTTAAAAAACTCTTTGGTTGCTTTCACCGTATGCTTCGGGTCATTGTCCATATGCACTGTGAAGCGCCGTCCAATGAGTTCTGAAGCATTTGGCTGAATATGAGCAGATAATATTGCCCAAAACACTTCAGAATTCATACTGCTGCTTTTGTCAGCAGTCACATCATCAATAAATACAAGAGAACCAGTTCCATTGGCAGCCATACATGCCCACGCCATGACACTACCACCACCATGCTCCACTGATGAGGTGGTATGCTTTGGTTAATGAGCAGTTCCTTTCCTTCTCCATACTCTTCTCTTCCCATCACTCTGGTACAAGTTGATCTTGGTCTCATCTGTCCATAGGATGTTGTTCCAGAACTGTGAAGGCTTTTTTAGATGTTGTTTGGCAAACTCTAATCTGGCCTTCCTGTTTTTGAGGCTCACCAATGGTTTACATCTTGTGGTGAACCCTCTGTATTCACTCTAGTGAAGTCTTCTCTTGATTGTTGACTTTGACACACATACACCTACCTCCTGGAGAGTGTTCTTGATCTGGCCAACTGTTGTGAAGGATGTTTTCTTCACCAGGGAAAGAATTCTTTGGTCATCCACCACAGTTGTTTTCCGTGGTCTTCCTGGTCTTTTGGTGTTGCTGTGCTCCCGGTGCGTTCTTTCTTTTTAAGGATGTTCCAAACAGTTGATTTGGCCACACCTAATGTTTTTGCTATCTCTCTGATGGGTTTGTTTTGTTTTTTCAGCCTAATGATGGCTTGCTTCACTGATAGTGACAGCTCTTTGGATCTCATATTGAGAGTTGACAGCAACAGATTCCAAATGCAAATAGCACACTTGAAATTAACTCTGGACCTTTTATCTGTTCCTTGTAATGGGATAATGAGGGAATAACACACACCTTGCCATGGAAGAGCTGAGCATCCAATTGTCCCATTACTTTTGGTCCCTTAAAAAGTGGGAGGCACATATACAATCTATTGTAATTCCTACACCTTTCACCTGAATTGGATGTAAATACCCTCAAATTAAAGCTGAAAGTCTGCAGTTAAAGTACTTCTTGTTTATTTAATTTCAAATACATTGTGGTGGTGTATAGAGCCAAAAAGATTAGAATTGTGTTGATGTCCCAATATTTATGGACCTGACTGTATATATTCCAGGGGGTCCACATTAGACGAAAGACCTTGTGTATATCATGTTGTTGTGCAACTTTTTCCTCCATCCTCATCAAACAGCATATCAGCATATCATCCATTCCCCAATTACTGGAAATTTGGTAGACTGCCAGTATCTCGGTATCAGAGCTCTGGCTACATAAAGAAAGAACTTGAGTAATGACTTCTTAAAGCGGAGTTCCGGGCACAGAAATGATTTTTTACTGAACATACCCCCTGGCCAGTCAGGGCTAGCACATTCCACAATGGCTAGCCTCTGATCTGTCCCGGTTCGCACTTACCTTTTAGAAGAAATACTTACTTATACAATTTCTTCCACAGCGTTTCCATCTCTGTTGTGGGCAGCTGAAGCCGGCGCGGTCCTCTTCTCTGTCTTCTTCCGCGTCTTCTTGTCCCAGAATGCACTGCACCGGCCCCTCTCGTCACTTCCGGTGCGGCGCCGCATTCCTAAACAGCTTCTGGGCATGCCGTCGCATTGATTCCTGGGAGCTATGACGTTTAGCTCCCAGGAATCATTGCGAGGCAGGAAGTGATGGGGGGGGGCCGCGGCTCCGAGGGAGGAAGCAGTCAGAGGTGAGTATTTACGATCTTCAAAAAAAAGGTGAGTAAACAAAAAAAATAAAAATAACTATCCAATTCCTTTTCAGGTGAGCTCTACCTAGCGGAGGGGCACAAAAAAAAATCGTTTTTGTGCCCGGAACTCCGCTTTAATTGAGGAAATTGTACCAGAGATTACTGAAAGTAATACCATATAGGGTGTCCACTCAAAATCCATTGAAACTACCCTATTATATACTTGTGCTACTTTGTCCCAACACTGCTTAATTAGAGGGCAGCTTCACCAGATGTGTGAGAGTGTACCAACCCCTGAGAGGCAGATATTTGTTGCAACTTATAAGGAGACCTACTTTATACCATCGGGTTAGCAACTTATAGTTTCTTTCTTGCATCTCACTAGCCACACTCAATTTATGATGTTGTAAATCTTTGTATGAGCCATTTTCTGTAGCAACCATTTATCAGTCAGGAAAAGATCAATGCTTGAGTAAGATTGGTAGGTGGTAGAGAAGAAGGTGAAATGTTTCCCCATTGCATGAAAACACCTCCAAGGATCAAACACATCAGCTTGAATCATTCATTTTTTAAGGCGTTGCCACTTAGAGGATGAGGACTTTGAAGTGTCCAATGTGTGGTCAGGAACAGTGTCAGGAACAGTCCCTACAGAGTTTTATTAGGAATTTAGGGTGTAAGTTAAGTGCATATAAATTTACCAGCGTGTATGACACATTACCTATGTCACATAGACGGATGACATATCTCCTTTGATATATCCAAAGTATTTCTCATGAACAGTTAAGCCTAGAGTGTCCCTTAAAGCAGCGGTCCTCCACCCTGGCCTACAGGGCCCACTAACAGGCCAGATTTGCAAGATAACTGAAATACATCCCAGGTGATACCATTTGCTGCTCAGTAATTGCAGTACTCTAGTCTGCATCTCCCCAAGGTAATACTTAAAATCTGGCCTGTTAGTGTGCCCTGAGGACCAGAGTTGAGGACCACTGCCTTAAAGCATCCATGATACCTCTTTTTTTTAGGAGCACTGGCAAAGAAAATGTTAGGGAATCTCTTGTGAGTGCATTTAGATTATTTGGAGCAGAGATGTATAGTAACGAAGTAGAACTACTTAAGTACTGTACTTAAGTACCGAAATGCGGTATCTGTACTTTCCTAGAGTAGAATTTTTTTCTCCTACTTCTACTTTTACTTCACTACATTTTTTCGATGATTTCGATACTTCTACTCAAGTATTTTTTTTTTGTGCTGCATAGTTACTCGTTACTTTTAAAAGTAAGGCGGAAATTGCGGCAACATCGCTCAGCGTTTGGGGGTCTATTGCAAATCAACGGGCAACGCACAGGCGTCCCGCGATTTGCAATAATCACCAGATCGCGGGCGGAACCGCGGCGGTTCTGCCCGTGATCCATACGCTATAATGTGAACTGAGCCTTAAAGTGCATCAAGAAACTACTAACAAACACAACTTGGCTGTGCGAATAAAGTGCCTGTGCAATCGATATAATATCATTGTTGCCCCCAGTGCCCTGCCCACACTCCACACAGTATCAAAAATAAAGTGACATGAATGTGCTAAAGCCTAAATGCAGTGAAAATAATTATTCCCACAATGTAACAGTAAATTCAATTCATATAAAATATGACAATAAATCACAATAAAATAAGTTATGAAATAAGTTAGGTCAGGTGCGTGCAACAAGTTGAAGTGTGTAAACCTATCTATAACGAAAAGTCCATAAATGAATTCCAGTGTGCAAATCTAAAGTGTCACTTCACTTGTCAGATGCTTCCACCTCCTTCAGTGCTCGAGTGACCGACCAACACACTTAATGGTGGTGGCACTGGTGGATAGCGTCTGGGTGGCACTGTGGCACTGACTGCACTGGTTCAAAAAGCCATATATATATTTAATTATTTCAATTCTCAATCCCATAGGTCCTCTCCTCATAAGATATTAATAACTTAAGATTAGGTGATGAACTTCTTGGCGGCCCTGGCAGGATGACGGGGACACCCGCCACTTCTGGAGCCGAGCCGCTGTGATTCCCCAACATGTGACAAAGTGACAGCCAGGAGATCTAGTGGCTAGTAGTGCTCAACAATACCGCTTTTATATATAAAAATGAAATAAAATATACTGACTCACAATTTAGTAGTAGTAGTAGGTAGCGTGTAGCAGTAGGCAGCACAAATCAATTTAATCAATCCCACAGCCTCGCTCGCGCCGCGGCCCGCGGAATCACTGTCATGATCATCAAGTTAAGACCGCACTGGAGGAGCCATGCTGCCGTATTCCCGCTCAAGGTCTCCGCCTCTAAACGTGTTGTGTGTCACTCAGACTCCACCCCTTAGGGCCCTTACTGAGAGGAGTTGTGACACGGGCGGCCGGACGCGGGAGCAGGACTCGGAGCATTTTCTTCGTTATCTCATCTTCTTCTCTATGAGGTGAGTGAGGTGGACCGTGGAGAGGGCCTAATCCTTGCCATGGCAAATGTGCCATTTGAGAATCAAATAATCAATATAAAATATTAATATATTATATACACACGGGTCATGGGTGGCTTTTTTGAACCAAGAAGAGTGAGACTGACGGCTATGATGATTATCCGACCATCCATGGTCCATAAGTGTTGTGGTGGTGCCTGTGCTTCCTGCGGCCTGCCTCTGCCTGTGCGGCTGTGCCTGCACTGCAGTGGCCACTGGCAGTGGCACTTGACTTGAGCAAAGCAAATGAGCACTACTGGTGTGAAGGACAGGTGGTGGAAGCATGTTCTGACAAGTTCTTATAATGAAAATAATATAGACAGCTTTTTGAACCAGTGCAGTGCCAGTGCTACTAAGGTGAGAGGCAGAGAGAGAGGCTATCCAGTCCACCACTTTACTTGAGCAGATCACAGAAGAAAGGTGGAAGCATCTAACAGCAAGTGACAAGCACTTCTTAGATTGCACACTGGAATTCAGTTATGGACTTTTCGTTATAAAGTTTAGTTTACACACTTAAACTTGCACCTAACTTATTCACAATCACAACTTATTTTATTGTGGTATTGTCATATATATTTTATATGAATTACATTTACATTGTGGGAATAATTTGCACTGCATTTAGCACAGACATGTCACTTTATTTTTGATACTGTGGGCGATGATTTTGAATACAAGAAGAATATATATAATTGCAGGCACTTTATTAGCATTTTTAGCACAGCCACTTTGTTAGTAGTTTTTGATGCATTTTTCACTTTAAGCATTGTAGGTTTGATGAAGCTGGCCTGGCACATCATCATCAATTGAGCAAATCAAATCAAACCGCGATTAAGAAGACTGCGCATGCTCCTGTTCTGCCTTTTGATCAGCTGAAAAGATGGACGAACCAAAAACACCACCTTCCACCCCTGGCCCTTCAACTTCAAGTGATCTGCCTGGCTGTGAGAGTGAGGAAGCTCAGGAAGGAGACCACCCCTGGCTTTAAAAGGTGGATGCTTTAAAAGGGGAAGGGAGGGACATACTTTATCTGTTTTTTGTTTACAAAAAGTTGCAGCCTAAGGAATTGTGATTGTCCTTTAGGTTAATCATTTGAATAAATCATTTGAAATAATAAAAAACAATATGATGTTCAAACTTTTGACTTCTTTCTTTAATAACTACATAACACAGTACTTGTACTTTTACTTTCAGTACTTGAGTAGAATGTTTTTTTCAAAACTACTGGTACTTTTTACTTTTAGTACTTAAGTAGCAATTTTTTTGAAAAAACTACTTGCAATACTTAAGTAAAAAAAATGTTGAATACTTTAGTACTTCTACTTAAGTAACTTTTTCTGCGAGCACTTCCACTTCTACTCAAGTCACTTTTTGATCGAGCACTTGTACTTTTACTCAAGTAGAAATTTTGAATACTTTATACAAGTCTGATTTGGAGGCAAGAAAATTAGTGTCCTGCACACATACAATATCACTTTGGAGATGGTGAAGTTAAAATAAATTGTATAATTTTATGTTTTCACTAGCCTTTTTCAATTATATAAATAATAACCTCTACTACACACTAGAGGTGTACCGAACTGTTCGCCGGCGGACAGTTCCCGGCGAACTTAGCATGTTCGCGTTCGCCACTGCGGGCGAACATATGCGATGTTCGGTCCGCCCCCTATAATACATCATTGAGGCAAACTTTGACCCTGAACTTCACAGTCAGCAGGCACATTTCCAGCCAATCAGCATACCTCCCTCCCACACCCTCCCACCTCCTATAAATAAGCAAGGGCAGCATCCATCTTAGATCATTCTGAAGCAGTGTGTGTTAGTGAGAGCAGGGAGAGCTGCTGCTGCTGCTGCTGCTGCTGTTAAGCTAGGGACAGTTAGTCAGTGTTCCTGGTCTTGCAGTGTTCTTGGTCCACTACTGCTGTAAGGACAGCATCCTGACAGCACCCCAAAAAGCCCTTCTAAGGGCTGGTATTTGTGTAATTTTTTTTTATATATATATATATATATATCTAGTGTCCCCAAAAGCCCTTTTAAGGGCTGGTAATTGAGGATTTCTTTTTTTATTTATATATATATATATATATATATATATATATATATATCTAGCGTCCCCAAAAGCCCTTTTAAGGGCTGGTAATTGAGTTTTTTCTAGTGTACTGTGTGCACACCACACTCATTTCGGGTGGCACAGGCACAGTACCTTGCATTTTAAAAAATATTTTTTTTTCCCTCTGTCATAATTGCAGTGAGTGCTGTGTCAGGTCCACAGAGTGCACTGTACCCACTGCAGTGCACTGCCCACCACTGATATATATACGGTGGCACAGCATCTTGTTGCAAATTGAAAAAAAAAAATATTTTTTATTATTGCAGTTGCCTGGGCTGCCAGTGACTGTCAGGTCCACAGAGTGTACTGTGCCCACTGCAGTGCCACTGCGTGCCCACCCACCACTGATATATAAGGTGGCACAGCAGCTTGCAAAGTAAAAAAATATATATTTTTTTTATAATTGCAGTTGCCTGGGTGCCAGTGACTGTCAGGTCCACAGAGAGTGTACTGTGCCACTGCCCACCCACCACTGATATATAAGGTGGCACAGCAGCTTGCAAAGTAAAAAAATATATATTTTTTTTAATAATTGCAGTTGCCTGGGTGCCAGTGACTGTCAGGTCCACAGAGAGTGTACTGTGCCACTGCCCACCCACCACTGATATATAAGGTGGCACAGCAGCTTGCAAAGTAAAAAAATATATATTTTGTTAATAATTGCAGTTGCCTGGGTGCCAGTGACTGTCAGGTCCACAGAGAGTGTACTGTGCCACTGCCCACCCACCACTGATATATAAGGTGGCACAGCAGCTTGCAAAGTAAAAAAATATATATTTTGTTTATAATTGCAGTTGCCTGGGTGCCAGTGACCGTCAGGTCCACAGAGAGTGTACTGTGCCACTGCCCACCCACCACTGATATATAAGGTGGCACAGCAGCTTGCAAAGTAAAAAAATATATATTTTGTTAATAATTGCAGTTGCCTGGGTGCCAGTGACTGTCAGGTCCACAGAGAGTGTACTGTGCCACTGCCCACCCACCACTGATATATAAGGTGGCACAGCAGCTTGCAAAGTAAAAAAATATATATTTTGTTTATAATTGCAGTTGCCTGGGTGCCAGTGACTGTCAGGTCCACAGAGAGTGTACTGTGCCACTGCCCACCCACCACTGATATATAAGGTGGCACAGCAGCTTGCAAAGTAAAAAAATATATATTTTTTTTATAATTGCAGTTGCCTGGGTGCCAGTGACTGTCAGGCCCACAGAGTGTACTGTACCCACTGCCCAACACTCCTATAGGGTGGCACAGCACCTTGCACTCATAGTACAACACATTAAAAAAAAAATGACAGGCAGAGGCAGGCCACCCCGCAAGGGCCGTCGTGGTCGTGGTGCTGTGATTTTCTTAGGCCGTAGAATAATGCCCAGTGTTCAGAGGCCACCACAGACCCTGAACTCAAAAAATTCTGAGGACATAGTTGACTGGCTTACACAGGACACCCAATCGTCTACAGCTTCCGCTCGGAACCTTAATGCACCATCCTCCTCCAGCTCAGATTCGGGCACCTCTCAATTTACCACTCGCCAGCCCGCCGGCACCACCACCAACACTAGCACCACAGCCGCTTCACTTGATCCGTCAGAGGAGTTATTTTCACATCAGTTGGAAGAAATAAGTGATGCGCAACTATTAGTGCCAGAGGATGTAGATAACGGGGATATGTCTCAGTCAGGCAGCATTATACACATGGACGTACATTGTGATGATGATGATGATGTTGTACCTGCTGCTGCTGCATTTGCTGATTTGTCAAGTGAAGCGGCCGATGATGACGATGTGTCTGTGGATGTCACCCGGGTGCCTGCTCGAAGAGCAGAAGAAGAGGGGGAAAGTTCAGATGGGGAGACAGAGAGGAGGAGGAGGAGACGAGTTGGAAGCAGGGGGAGGAGGTCATCGCAAGGAGCTAGTGGTGCAGTCAGACAGCATGTAGATTCGGCACCCGGGGTCAGCCAGACAGCACTCCAATCAACGCAAGCTGTTGCCACCACCAGAATGCCGTCCTTGCAAAGCTCAGCAGTGTTGCATTTTTTTTGTGTGTCTGCCTCTGATATCAGCGATGCCATTTGTAACCTGTGCCAAAAGAAACTGAGTCGTGGGAAGTCCAACACCCACCTAGGTACAACTGCTTTGCGAAGGCACATGATCTCACATCACAAACGCCTATGGGATCAACACATGAGTAAAAGCAGCACACAAACTGAAAGCCACCATCCTCCTCCTGGTCCAGCATCTTCAGCCACGTCAACCACTGCTGTCCTCCATGCCCCCTATCAACAACCCGCCCCTCCGCCTCTCACCTTCAGCAGTTCCTGCTCACCTGCCCACAGTCAGGTGTCTGTCAAGGAAATGTTTGAGCGTAAGAAGCCAATCTCACAGAGTCACCCCCTTGCCTGGCGTCTGACAGCTGGCTTGTCGGAACTCTTAGCCCACCAGCTTTTACCATACAAGCTGGTGGAGTCTGAGGCCTTCAAAAAATTTGTCGCTATTGGGACACCGCAGTGGAAAGTACCCGGCCGAAATTATTTTTCACAAAAGGCAATCCCCAACCTGTACTCTATTGTGGAAAAGGAAATCATGTCACGTCTGGCACACAGTGTTGGGGCAAGGGTCCATCTGACCACTGATAGCTGGTCTGCAAAGCACGGTCAGGGCAGGTATATCACTTACACTGTGCATTGGGTAAACCTGCTGGCGGCTGCCAAGCATGGAATGCGTGGCTCTGCTGCAGAGGAGTTGGTGACACCGCCACGACTTGCAGGCAGGCCTGCTGCCACCTCCTCTACTCCTCCTACTCCATCCTCTTTGCTAACCTCCTCGGCTGAGTCCTCTTCTGCTGTTGCATCTTGCTCCACACCAACTGCACCCCCCCAGCTCCCCAGGGGCTATTCCACATGCCGGATACGACAGTGTCACACTGTCTTGGGGTTGACTTGCCTGAAAGCAGAGAGTCACACCGGACCAGCACTACTGTCCGCCCTGAACGCACAGGTGGATCAGTGGCTGACCCCGCACCAACTGGAGATCGGCAAAGTGGTGTGTGACAACGGAAGCAATTTGTTGGCGGCATTGAATTTGGGCAAGTTGACACATGTGCCGTGCATGGCACATGTGTTGAATCTGATTGTGCAACGCTTTGTAGTAGCAGTAGCAGAAGTACCCAGGCTTACAGGACGTCCTCAAGCAGGCCAGGAAGGTGTGTGGCCATTTCAGGCGTTCCTACACGGCCATGGCGCACTTTGCAGATATTCAGCGGTGAAACAACATGCCAGTGAGGCGCTTGATTTGCGACAGCCCGACACGTTGGAATTCAACACTGCTAATGTTCAACCGCCTGCTCCAACAAGAAAAAGCGGTCAACGAGTATTTGTATGACCGGGGTGCTAGGACAGCCTCTGCGGAGCTGGGTATTTTTTTGCCACGTTACTGGACGCTCATGCGCAATGCCTGTAGGCTCATGCGTCCTTTTGAGGAGGTGACAAACCTAGTCAGTCGCACCGAAGGCACCATCAGCGACATCATCCCATATGTTTTTTTCCTGGAGCGTGCCCTGCGAAGAGTGCTGGATCAGGCCGTAGATGAGCGTGAAGAGGAAGAGGAAGAGTTGTGGTCACCATCACCACCACCAGAAACAGCCTTACCATCGCTTGCTGGACCTGCTGCAACACTGGAAGAGGAGTCTGAGGAAGAGGAGTCAGAGGAGGAATGTGACTTTGAGGAGGAGGAACACCAACCACAGCAGGCATCCCAGGGTGCTCGTTGTCACCTATCTGGTACCCGTGGTGTTGTACGTGGCTGGGGGGAAGAACACACCTTCAATGACATCAGTGAGGACGAGGAATTGTACATGAGTAGCTCGGCATCCAACCTTGTGCAAATGGGGTCTTTCATGCTGTCATGCCTGTTGAGGGACCCTCGTATAAAAAGGCTGAAAGAGAACGACCTGTACTGGGTGGCCACGCTACTAGACCCCCGGTATAAGCAGAAAGTCTCTGATATGTTACCTAATTACCGGCAGGCGCAAAGGATGCAGCAGCTACAAAATAAGTTGAAAAGTATGCTTTACACAGCATATAAGGGTGATGTCACCCAGTGAAAGTAATCCTCCTCCTACCACCACAACCACGCCGGCAAGGACAGGACGCTTTACAGACGTCTTGTTGATGGAGGACATGCAGAGCTTTTTTAGTCCTACGCATCGCCACAGCCCTTCGGGGTCCACCCTCAGAGAACGACTCGACCGACAGGTAGCAGACTACCTTGCCTTAACTGCAGATATCGACACTCTGAGGTGCGATGAACCCCTTGACTACTGGGTGTGCAGGCTTGACCTGTGGCCTGAGCTATCCCAATTTGCCATTGAACTTCTGGCCTGCCCCGCTTCAAGTGTGCTGTCAGAAAGGACCTTCAGCGCAGCAGGAGGTATTGTCACTGAGAAGAGAAGTCGCCTAGGTCAAAAAAGTCTTGATTACCTCACGTTTATTAAGATGAATGAGGAATGGATCCCGAAGGGACTGACAGTGGGGGATGCATTTGACTAAAAAAGGCCTGGTGATGACTGAGATGCCTTGGGCTAAAAATGGTCCACACGCTGCTGTATTTAATCATTCTCTGCATGCCGGATGACTTACGTGACGTCTCCGCCACCAACTACGGTTCAAGCCGCAATGTTTTAGTGCACTTTCTGCCTTGAAAACCAGCTAAAGCAGCGGCTGCAACAATACCTACTTTTTCATGCATGTGTACATGCCTAATTTTTCTGGCCTCTGGTGCTACACTGTGGCTGCAAAAAAACAAAAAACAAAAAAAAAGGCACATACATGTGTCAATTCCCCTTTGTGATCGTTACCTTGTCGTGGTGAAGGGGCTTGCGTATCACAATGAAGCGATCACCTCTAGGAGTGTGTTGGCACACCCCAGATGATAAGGTTGTTGCTTCATTGTGAACAGACCAAAAGCGATCCGCGGGATAATTTTTCATAGAAAAAACATTCATTTTCTTTCATTCTTTCTGCGGAGCTGGGTATTTTTTGGCCGCGTTACTGAATGCTCATGAACAATGGCTGTAGGCTCATGCGTCCTTTTGCGGAGGTGACAAACCTGGTGGTCAGTCGAACCCAAGGCAACATCATCGACCTCATCCCATATGCGTTTTTTCTGGAGCGTGCCCTGCGAAGAGTACTGGATCAGGCTGTAGATGAGCATGAAGAGGAAGAGTTGTGGTCCCCATCACCACCAGAAGCAGCCTTGTCGTTGTCAATTGCTGGACCTGTGGCAACGCAGAGAGAGGAGTCTGAAGAAGAGAAGTCAGAGGAGGAAGGTGGCTTTGAGGAGGTGGAATACCAGCCACAGCAGGCGTCCCAGGGGGCTTGTTGTCACCTTTCGGGGACCCTTGGTGTTGTACGTGGCTGGGTGGAGGAAGAGACCTTCAATGATGTCAGTGAGGACAAGGAACGGGACATGGCTAGCTTGGTATCCAACCTTGTGCAAATGGGGAGTTTGCGGTTGTGCAAATGGACTGACTGACTGTTAAACGGGGAGTTTGGTCTGTCAGAGTTTGGTCTGTCACTGTGAAGCAGGCGACGGGCGTAACACTACTTGACCGATAAAACATCATACCTGATCGTATTCACACACTGGATGTTTTAAAGCACGTTATTCCAAACAATTTAGGAATGTTAGGTGATTTATGCCCTTTATGGATCAAAACCCGACTCTGCGTCAACTACGTAATTTTCCATGGGAGTTTTGCCATGGATCCCCCTCCGGCATGCCACAGTCCAGGTGTTAGTCCCCTTGAAACAACTTTTCCATCACTATTGTGGCCAGAAAGAGTCCCTGTGTGTTTTAAAATTCGCCTGCCTATTGAAGTCTATGGCGGTTCGTCCGGTTCGCGAACATTTGCCGATGTTCGCGTTCGCCGTTCGCGAACGGCGAATTTTAGGTTCGCGACATCACTACTACACACCACTGTCAATCGATCATCATCTTATGGACACGTTACCAACATCCTTGTCCCTATAGACTTGTGAGAACAGATTGTTCTTTACTGTTTATAAAGTGGGGAAGATTTAGGATGTCTGTCAGATTTTTTTTCAATTTCTGTCTCTAACACCACTGAGGAAAGTTTCCCTCACATTCTATCCTTGTGATTTCCATATAAAAAAAGGCGACAGCCATTATCACTGGGACAAGAAGGCATGATTCTTGGGTTTATCCCAGTTGCAGAGATTTGCAGAGGGCAATAAAAACACAAGTTTTACCCCTTCCCTGCTTTATCAAAATGGAAATGTTTTGACTGGAGATACGTTTTAATTTTATTACTTTCTATCTTTCTCTAACCTATCTCTCCGCCATGTGTACTATGATCACTGGGCAATCACTTGCTCTACCCAGTGATTTATCTTTCTGATGACATACCATGTTTCCCTGAAAATAAGACCAGGTATTATATTAATTTTGGCACCAAAAGACACAGTAGGGCTTATTTTCGTGGTAGGTCTTAACATGTAATGTGCTGTCTTCTCTCCCCCTCTCCCTCCCTGCCTGTCTGAATCCCCAGTGTGAACCGAGTAAAAGTGTTTGTAAAATCCTAGAATCCACTCTATTATTAATATTATATCATGTCCAATGTGTGTGTTCCTGTATTATAATTGTGCCAAATACCTTCGTTACAGTGGCACTCGGCACTTCCGTGACCTGCTGGAGCTCTCTTCCATGCTCTGAGCACTGCAGAGGGGAGGGGCTGAGATCCCCCACTGACAGCTGGGAGAAGAGGAGGAGACCAGCGGGAGGTCAGTTGAGCGCTGAGCGGCACTGTACCGAAAATATTTGGCACAATTATAATACAGAAACACACACATTGGACATGATATAAAACGATAAGAGTGGATTCTAGGATTTTACAAACACTTTAAACTAGGGCTTATTTTCAGGGTAGGGCTTATATTGCAGCCCTTCCCGGAAATCACAGTAGGTCTTGTTTTCAGGGTATAGAGGGCTCATCTAGGCAGAGCAGGGTGTTAAATGGCCAACATCCCCAATTGCAAACAACAAGAAGGAACCCCCCTAAGGGAACGGGACTTTAAAGGCCAAAAGTACTACCACAAGTATAAATTAAAAATTATAAATTTTAATATAACACATTAAAAGTCAACATGGTAACATATACATGGAAAATATAATAATGAAGTATAAAAACATGTCATGATCACACAAAGATGATGGAGCATTAGTTTCCAGTAGACACCCTACGCGTTACGGGAAATACCCTTCGTCAGGGGTGTGAATATGGGAACTTATATGCATAAATGTTTTTTCTGTAATAGAAGATACACAGATAATAACATATTTAACAGAATAATATATACATTCATAATAAATGCATTGCATTTGAAACAAAGTCACATATAGAAAAAACGTAACAGCCACGTTCAACTGAGCACGTACCATGGATAGAATAGCTGACCATGTCAAGGTGGGACAAGGATCCGGGAGTGGGTAGATGAAACAACAGACCAGGATGGAACGTCAAGAGTAAAGATGGAGAGGTGGTCCAAAAGATGTCTCCGACACAGGTCCCCAAGGAGCCCATATGTGGACAAATTCAAAATAAAATAAATTGAAAAGAGAATGTTGGTTGTAATAATCACTAAGGGAAAAACCTCAAGGTAGAAGGGGGGGAAGGGGGGAGAGTATAATAAATATAAAAAGTAACACTAAAGGTGTATAAAAGGTATATCCCCTTATAGGGAGGCTAGCTGTGTAGACAATCTATAGGTAAGTATCTGAATATGAATCCTTAGGGAGGCAAGCATAAGGAGGCACTAGTAGATCATGACTTAGCACTGAATAGTAGTGGCAATCCAAGCCTGCAAGCCAGGGGTTCTGATAACTATAACAAAATAAACAAACAGAGGTATGAGGAAAAGAGGGGGGTTTCTCAAAGAGGTTCTATGGGGGAGAATATCCCCTAATATAAATAAGTACCAGGGGGAGCTATGTGGCAGACAAAGAAGAGGCTTTCTACCTTGTGAATACCAAAAAATTACCAACTGTCTGGGTCAGGAGCAGCCAGCAAAATATTGAGCCCTGGGGCTCCCTTAAATGGGCGCAAGATGCCGTCACACGCGCTGTGTGGGGAGCTGCACTGGGCATGCCCCGACTCACAAACCAATGGGGCCTGTAGGCCGTAGAGTTCACAGCCCCGCCCCCCGAGACATGAGGGGTGGGGCCCTGCATTCCACGGCCTCCGACACGAGTCCCAGGCACAGAGGGAGGCACTCGGCGAAGAGGACCGCCCCCCTGCGCGCTGGCGGAGACATAGAGGACCACCAAAAGGGGGGAAGAATTGGTATTTTCAGGGTAGGTATTATTTTCAGAGAACTACGGTACCTGAGCACACACTGCTAGTTATTTGTGATCTTGGGAATAGATTTCCCTATTTGTCTGATTTACCGCCAGCACTGTTCATGGATTTATCTACATTCCTATTTCCATGATTACTGCAGTAGTTATTCTGTTAGTCAATAATAATCATAGACCTTTCATTATTTATTGTCAAATGCAAGCAACACTGCCATGTCTTGCAATTGTAGAAATGTATATCTTCAAAGTTCATTAAAATCTAAATTTTAAGTTTCTTTGTTTAACGTTTATTGGCGCAATATAACATATCTAACATCATTTTGGAAGAATTTAACTGAACCATGAAAATGCAACGCTTAATCTTAAAATTACAATATGAGAGTCTTTGTAGTGAGGTAGCCCAAGGCATGTAAAATTGTGCTTATAATATTAAGGAGCATATTTAAAAAAAAGCAGATATTACATGCATAAAAACATTTGCATTGACTGTGTTTTTGCAGGTAAATTATTTGTATGGCAATATATATTTCTCTCTGGTATAAAAACAACACAATTTCCTATTATGTTCAACAATTTCCAATTACACACAGAAAATAAAATATTTATATTTTTTGCTACTAATATGGTCAATTATTGGCAAGTGATTGTATGCTGTCAACTGCCAATCTGCTAAATGATCCATATTGTTCTTAATGAGATGATTGAAGGGTTTTCTTATACTTCTTAACAAGTTCTCTTGGGGAGCTCAAGCTCCATTTGGGAGCACAGGCAGCTCATCCTCCAAATGGGAGGCAACTGGGTGAGCTGGCAATTTTTACTAAGTCAAACAAATGATCTGTTCTGCTGAATTGCAGAATTTTTGCCAACATTCTCCTAGCAATAGTTATATTTTAAAAACTCACAAAAATACGAAATGGGAAAGAACTGATTTACAACCAAAATATCCATGACTGACAAGTTGACTGTTGACAACTTGCTATAAAGTCCCTGACCTCCCTTTGTCCTCACTCGTGTTTCATAATAGTGGCCATAATTAACAAAAATGTGTAGTCATACGGAACACATCACTTTACAAGGGCAGCTCCCATGGAATGACACAAACCATCACAAGGATCATGTAGAAAAATTATTGCTACATTACTTGAACCTCTATTAATTTTTCTCTGAACCCCCCCCCCCCCCAACACACAGACACACACCCACACAAATTACGATTAAATGTAAAGTTCTAAGTATACATGGCAGAAAACATTTAGATAACATGTATATTTCTATTTCTTCTTACCCCTTATAGTGCTGTCCTAGGAATTATGCAGCAAGAATTTATAATAAATCCTAATTTGTAATACATAAGATGCCAAAGTCTGACACCAACAGAGAATGGTACCATAGGCATATAAAAGTACCAGCTATTACATTTTCAATAATTAACATTCTGATAGATGGTAGATGAAACAGTAATTCTAAAAAAAAAAAAAAAAAAAAACAGTGATAAAGAAAAGAAAGGTGACTTAAATGACATCAGTTAAAGTTTACAATTTTAAGTCTAACACAGTAAGGATCAAAAAGTGATGGATGACGGAAAGATGAATGGATGGTTGCTTTCCCAATAGTATGAACATGATAAACTGTGGATGTTGGATGACATTGTAGATTTGGAAATCTCACAAAATCAGACAGATAAGGTGAAATAAAGATGAACAGTTGTAGAGGGAATTATCCTATCCATTCTTTTCTCTGACAACAGTGAATGAAACAGAAAAATGTGAAACACATTGTGGAAATATAGGACAGGGCTCCAGTAGTATAACATCTTCAGAAAGCATTTCTAGTGCACATGCAGGCTGACACTTGAGAATGAACAACTGAAAGATTTGTTTTCCTGTTCACTGAGCATAGCTTAAACACATATACAGGTATGGGATCTATTATACTGAATGCTTGTCTCCTGGTTTTTTCCAGATACAAGACTTTTTCTTTCTTAAACATATCAGAAACTAACAACTGACCCACAAACTCTCCCTAGGGTTGACATCCTCATTATCTTTTTGTATCAATGCACTACAAAGTCTGCCTAGACAATTTCACTTATAGGGCAACAAGCAAAAAATGGTCACAGAACAGGTAAACTGACCTTAGTCTATTCTGTTGCCTTAACCTCTTGCTGATCGCAATACATATACACTATATTGTCAAAAGTTTTGGGACACCTGCCTTTACACGCACATGAACTTTAATAGCATAGCCCATAGGGTTCAATATTGACTTGGCCTACCATTTGCAGCTCTTCTGGGAAGGCCACCCACAAGGTTTAGGAGTGTGTCTATGGGAATGTTTGACCATTCTTCCAGAAGTGTAGGTAAAATATACGAAGTATATTACAGGCGCCACGTGAGGAGACCTGTAGGTGTATAGGGCCTAAAATAAATAAATAAATATAGGGTGATTCGCAGCTGCTATAGTAAAGTGCATGTGCTAATTAGTGAATAAAGTTATCAATGGGTAGGTGATTACCTATAGCGCTTGCTACAAATTAATAAACCATCTAATAAAAATTCATAGATTATAACAATACAAGTAAATCTGAAAAGAATATATATATACGTTGCGACAATAAAAGGTGCTTAATAAATAGGATATATATAATATGTATAAAAAAATTATAAATCACTCTCAGAAAAAATCCTTAAAGTTCAAGTTCATGTGCACAAACAATTATAGGTGAACAGTCCATGAAATATAAGTGCAAAAAGCAATAGTGACTTCTTGATGAAAAATGTCCAAAAAATATGTATTAAAGTGCAGGTGCTTTCACTCTTAGCCTGGTATCCCTTCACCGTGAAAGGTAGATAAATTTCACACTCACCAGAACTCGTGGGTCCTATATGCCTTATGACACTAGGACCAATTGTGCTTAAATTACCCTCTCCAGGTCGGGGTGCGTTCCCTCCTAGCGAAAACTATCCCTCTGCAGTACCACTCTTACTGCTGATAGCCTCCAAGTCGGGTGCCTTCCCTCCAAACAGGCCAGTTCCTCTTGCAGTAGCAATCCTCCTGTTAATCACCTCCAAGCAGAGGGGGTGTATAGAAGAAAAAAATTCAGATAGTGCAGTACCGTTTAAGTGGTTTATTTATTGCACACAACCCTGGTCAATCCAAAAAATACATTCCCAATGGGGTGATAAGAACAGGTGAAAAAACAGGAAAATTCAATAAAATCCAGTAAAATCCAATAAATACGGTGAGAAAACAGTAGGAAACAATGTAAAAAACTGAATTTATTCACATTCTTCCTGGCTTGCAGTCTCCGCTCTAATTCATCCCAAAGTTGTTCTATAGGGTTGAGGTCAGGACTCTGTGCAAGACAGTCAAGTTCCTCCACCCCAAACTCGCTCATGTCTTTATAGACCTTGCTTATAGGCTTATTGTAATCTGGAAGCCCCCTTTAACAAGGGAGCCCCAGATTCTGGCACCTCTATGTGAATAAGTGGGGGGGTACCACCCTCACTCATTCACCCAAAAAAAATTTTGGTCTCCAAGGGTCAGGAGTGCCTTCTTTGGTCGAAATGACCGTTTTTTGTCTCCAAGGGCCGGGAGCGCTGTTTTGGTAAAAATGACTGTTTTTGGTATCCAAGGGCCGGGAGTGCCTTTTATAGTCAAAATGAGCGTTTTTGGTCTCCAAAGGTCGGGAGTGCCTTTTATGGTCAAAATGACCGTTTTTGGTCTCCAAAAGTTGGGAGTGCCTTTTATGGTCAAAATGACCGTTTTTGGTCTCCAAAAGTTGGGAGTGCCTTCTATGGTCAAAATTACCGTTTTTGGTCTCCATGGGCCTGGTTTGCCATTTTTGGTCAAAATTACCGTTTTTGGTCTCCAAGGGCCGGGATTGCCATTTTTGGTCAAAATTTCCCGTTTTTGGTCTGCAAGGGTTGGGAGTACCGTTTTTGGTGAAAATTACTGTTTTTGGTCTCCAAAGGTCAGGAGTGCTGTTTTTGGTCAAAATGACCCGTTTTGGTCTCCAAGAGTCGGGAGTGCCATTTTTGATCAAAATTACCATTTTTGGTCTCCAAGGGTCGGGAGTGCGGTTTGTGGTCAAAATGAGTGTTTTGGTCTCCAAGGGTCAGGAGTGTGGTTTTTGGTCAAATTGAGCGTTTTCGGTCTCCAAGGGTCGGGAGTGTCGTTTTTAGTCAAAATACTGTTTTTGGTCTCCAAGGGTCGGGATAGCAGCTTTTGGTCAAAATGAGCATTTTTGGTCTCAAAGGCTCGGGAGTGCCATTTTTGGTCAAAATTACCATTTTTGGTCTCCAAGGGTCCGGAGTGCCGTTTTTGGTCAAAATGAGCGTTTTTGGTCTCCAAGGGTCGGGAGTGCCGTTTTTGGTCAAAATTACCATTTTTGGTCTCCAAGGGTCAGGAGTGCCGTTTTTGGTCAAAATTACTGTTTTTGGTCTCCAAGGGTCGGGAGTGCCTTTTATGGTCAAGATTACCGTTTTTGGTCTCCAAGGGTAGGGAGTGCCTTTTATGGTAAAGATTAATGTTTTTGGTCTCCAAGGGCCTGGTTTGGTCATTGGAAGTGTCATTTTTGGTCAAAATTAAACATTTTAAAAAGTTACAGTAGGCAGTTTTTGACAACTCCTTTAAATTGAAAAAAAATGTCCCCCGAAGTAAATCCAGTGTCAATCTTGACCCCCTCCACCGCCAACCTGAAAAAAAAAGCAGTCAACCCCCGCCAAAGGCTTCCACCACCTGACAGCTCCACCGTTTGACAGTTCTTAAATAACTAAGGGGCAGGGTCACCCAGCCACCTACTATGTATCCCATACTTATTCACATGCGGGGACAGGATCTGGGGTCCCCCTTGTTAAAGAGTGCTTCCAGAATCGGAGCCACCATCCTGCAACCCTTGCCAGTGGTTTTGGGGAAGAGGCCCTTGTCCCCATCAACATGGGGACAGGGTGCTTTGGGGAGCCCCCTGCCCCATGTTAAAGGTTTGTGGCCTGGTATGGCTCAGGAGGGCGCTTACTCATCCCCTCCTTTTTTTGGCCTGATGGGTTTCGTGCTCAAATAAGGATCTGGTATGGATTTTGGGGGGAACCCAATGCCATTTGTATTAAAATTTAGCATGGGGTCCCCCTCAAAATTCATACCAGACCTGAAGAGCCTTGTATGGACTGGGGGAGACTCCCATGCTGTGTTTTTTTTCTGTGTCGGCAATTTCTTTTACATTCAGCCGTCAGCGGGGAATCTCGCTGACAGCTGATGACTCGTTTGTTAAGGACGTTGCGGCCACCTGCTCCTTAATAACTGGCTATTTACAGTTCGTTATGGATAAAGAAAATATATAAAATGCATAAAAACCGCATACAAAAATGCATAAAAAAAAGGCGGATTCAAAAACACAAAACTCAGAGCAAAAAATGCCGGAAAACTGCATTAACTGCAATTGCACAGATGTCAACCTAGGGTAAACACTTTAGATACTTTTACAATCATCAGCCATTTTTCCTGAAAAAACGCTGCTGACTACTAGGAGAGTTAAATAAACGTCCTGTGCAGAGATGTATAGTAATGAAGTAGAACTACTTCACTACTGTACTTAAAGCGGAGTTCCACCCTGGATTTTTTTTTTTTTTTTTTTAATACCCCCGGGACAGTCAGGGCTAGTGCATTCCACAATGGCTAGCCTCTGATCTGTCCCGGGTTGCACTTACCTGTTAGGACAAATACTTACCTTGCAAACGTCTTGTCCAGCGCTGCCATCTCAGATGTGGGCAGCTTGAAGCCAGCGCGTCCTCTTCGGCGTCTTCTTCCGCCTTCTTTGGTCCCACGATGCTCTGCGCCGGCCCCGACGTCACTTCTGGGTCGCGCGCGTCATCCCTCCACAGCTTCTGGGCATGCCCAGAAGCTGTTTAGAAGGGGATGACGCGCGCGACCCGGAACTGACGTCGGGGCCGGTGCAGGCGCAATGATTCCTGGGAGCTATGACGTCCAGCTCCCAGGAATCATTGCAGAGCCAGGAAGTGACGACGGGCCGCGGCCGAGGAAGGAGGAAGAAGGAAGTCAGGTAAGTATATTTTCTTCGCTACGAGGTAAGTAAAAAAAAAAAAAATATGCGATTATCCATTTCTTTTTCAA
This sequence comes from Pelophylax lessonae, assembly GCF_965119305.1. Classification (NCBI taxonomy): domain Eukaryota; kingdom Metazoa; phylum Chordata; class Amphibia; order Anura; family Ranidae; genus Pelophylax; species Pelophylax lessonae. The sequence continues at coordinate 341,548,145 of NC_138770.1, forward strand.
GTGACCCGGAGCGAGAAGATGGAGGTAAGTATAAAAATAGGGTGGAACTCCACTTTAAGTACTAAAAGTACTAAAAGGCGGTATCTGTACTTTATTAGAGTATAATTTTTTTCTCCACTTCCACTTATACTTCATGACATATTTTCGATGAGTTTAATACTTTTACTCCGATATTTTTTTATGTGCTGCATAGTTACTCGTTACAATTATAAAAATGTTATGAATCATTCCATTCCAAACCCGCACTATAGCTGACTTTTTTTACTTGAGTCTCACTGTCTCTGAGACTCACAAGTCACGACCAATCCCTACCCGATGCAATGGCTCAGGGGCAGAGCCTTGCCGCCTCTGCCCTCCCTCGGCTCGGCCCGAGTCCGCCTCCTGCTCGGCTCTCAAGTGAAGTGGTAGTGGCGAGAGAGGAGAGACACCTGCCTAGGGAGTGATCTCTCTGGGCCCTGGCTATGGGAGGGACTGTGAGTTACTAGAGTCTAGACTACTAGACTGTCTCTGGGCACTGTGCAGTGCGGCCGCGCAGTGCAGGAGAACTGGATGGAGGTAGGAATATATTCTTCTTTCAGCAGGGGGGACTGGACTGGGGACTGTGGAGAGAGAGGCTGGAGGACTCGAGACAGCCTAAGGTAGTAGAAGTAAGAACTGTCTTGAAGTCAGGTCACTCACTAAGGGGATCAGATCTATTCAAAGGGGGGAGGGACCTGCCCTTGCCTGCCCTACTCTAAGGGGGATCTATAATGGGAGGGGGACCCTGGCCTGCTTTAAGGGGGCTCTATAATGGGAGGGGGACACTGGCCTGCTCTAAGGGGAATCTATAATGGGAGGGGGGACACTGGCCTGCTCTAAGGGGAAACTATAATGGGAGGGGGACACTGGCCTGCTCTAAGGGGAAGCTATAATGGGAGGGGGACCCTGGCCTGCTCTAAGGGGAATCTATAATGGGAGGGGGACCCTGGCCTACTCTAAGGGGAATCTGTAATGGGAGGGGAACCCTGGCCTGCTCTAAGGGGATTCTTTAATGGGAGGGGGACCCTGGCCTGCTCTAAGGGGGATCTAAAATGGGAGGGGGGCCCTGGCCTTTTGACTACTTTCTTTAGTAACTACATAACACAATACTTGTACTTTTACTTTCAGTACTTGAGTAGTACATTTTAAAATAAACTACTTGCAATACTTAAGTACAAAAAATGTTGAATACTTTAGTACTTCTACTTAAGTGTGGTGCTTAAAGAGCACTTCAACTTCTACTCAAGTCCCTTTTTTGATAGAGCACTTGTACTTTTACTCAAGTCTGGGTCTCTAGTACTTTATACATCTCTGGTCCTGTGTGAATGAGGCCTAATAATATGACCCACATAAAAATGTAAGGTTATATAACCCATTTTGTGTAGACCAGTGTTTCTCAACTCAGGTCCTAAGGGCACACTAACAGGCCAGATTTTAAGTATTACCTTGGGGAGATGCAGACTAGAGTACTGCAATCACTGAGCAGCAAATTATATCACCTGTGATGTATTTCAGTTCTCTTGTAAACCTGGCCTGTTAGTGTGCCCTGAGGACCGGAGTTGAGAAACACTGTTATAGACCATCAGGTTTCCTAGGTACTTGTGGTGGATTCACCTAGGCCTCCTGTCCACCAGGATGTCTGCTTTTATGTTTGGATTCTCATCCAGGAAAGAGGGGTGTGGGTCCCTTTAAGGCTGCTTAACATTCATGCAACCACGCTGGGTCACTCAGATATTCAGAAGATGAGGAGAACGGGCAGAAGAGATCATTAGAGGGAGTTGTACTAGACATAAATCAATCCCAGCTGACACAGGTCAAAGGACTTCGGTCTCCAACAACATAGCTGCAATAGGTGTCTGGGGAAAAATGGGTGGAACACACAAAGTACCATTAAATACCACTACCAATAAATGACGTAGAACTGATTTTTGCAAGTTATGACTGGGACCTCAGAGGCATGGAGTAAGAAGAGCGATAGGTCTTCCAGGATTCTCTGGACTTTTTTCCAGAAATATTCTAAATTCAGCAAAGTCCAAAATATGTGTAGTAATGTTCCTTTCTCCTTCTGGCATCTCCAGCAGCGAGTTGTGATCACAGGGTTGTATTTAAAGAAAAGAGTAGGTGCACAATACCACCTGGTAAGGGTTTTGAAATTTGTCTCATGCTAATGGAGGATTTTAAAGTGAAATGGGAGATAGTTCTGCATTGTTGGGCTGTGAAGGATCTATGTACATTGATTTCCCATTTCTGGGGAAATGGTGGTTTGTAGTCAGCTGGTGGGGAGGCCAGTAGTAGTACATCTGAGAGAGAGAGTGCTGGAGTGGGCCGATTTCAGAGCATGTGTCTTGGGTGTGGTTAGAGAGCAATCTCACAAAATGGTGGATCTGTAGTCCTCTCAAAAAATCTAGGCTATAAGGTCCCGCCCCGTGAAGACGTCCAATGACAAAACCGGTGGGGCGTGGTGTAGGACGCTGAAGCAATACCGCACATTGCTACTTTGTATCTACGCTCGCAGTTCACTACACGTCGACCTGAGCAGCGGAGGATTTTTACTTATAAAGATTTCTAGTGTCTGGCAGAAACCATCTTATGTGAGTGCTTTTATCTTTTATTCTAAATAAACGAGTGTCATACAATATCACGCTATGGTCGGCATTCCTTCTTATGTTTTCTCACATGGACCATCCTGAGTTTGTATCCATCCTGGGGTGAATAACCATATAATAATGAGAAAAGATCCCAGGCTGATCTCTGTTGTGGCTTACGCTGTTTTGCTGGTTTATAACTTTACCAGCAAAATCTCTGGTGAGTTGGATCTAGGTAAATTAATAAGGCACTGTGGGTGGAAGGATCCTCACGTGTGAACACTTTGCACTTTTTCACTTAGTCACTGGATGATTTAATATGGACTTTGTTTGATGGACTTTTCATAATTCACATAATTAATTTATTGCTGTCACATTTATTTTTGGTATTTATTGTGGTTATTATTAATTGGTATAATGTATGCAAAATGTATTGCATTGCACTAGCACTTTCTTAAGAATAATTTATTGCACTAGCATTCCTCCTATTGGAGGACTAATTTTGTCATAACCTGATTTTCTTCTAAAAATAACTAATTATAAGGGATCATTAAGAGGCATATAATACATATGTTAATAGTGATTAGCAGCAATCTGCCATAAAAGAAACACACTGCACTTACACTTTGGTTAAGCACATTCCTCAATTACTTTTTCTAGCACCAGCACTTTCTAAATCATTATTGATCAGTGTAATCATTTTTCATATTAGCAATGTATTTATTTAATTTATTCACTTCAAATTTAATTAAGGGGTCCAGCACTCTTATTATAATATCAGGTAGAACATTGATAAACCCACAGAAATCGCGCTAATTTTTCTTTCATAAAACTTTAAGGTCCCACCAGTGACATCAATGTGGGTATCGAGGGCCAATGATCCAACACAAGGAAATTAGATACCTGGGAGTGGTGAGACTGCAGGAGTGTACGAAAAGGTCAGTCCCTAAGCCCTGGAGTAAATCGTGTATCTCCCAAAATTGGGTATAAGGGAGAGTGTTTTTAAGGACAGAGTAGTCTTAGAGCATATATGAGTTTATATTTTGAATGTAGGACCAAAAGTCGGTGCGTTTTGAATCATGGGGGTAGGTCTTTAAAATACCAAGGGGTTCTCCTGAGAAGAAAATTTGAATGGGCTTGTTCTGTCTTTGGCCAGAGTTTAAGATCAGCATGTCAACACCAGTCTATAAGTCTTCCAAGATGGGTTGCCTTGTAGTATTTTTTAAGATCAGGTAGGGCTAAGCCACAATGCTGCAAGAGTGACCAGTCTCCTGGGTAGTCTAGGTCTCTTGTCAGCCTATACAACTTTAGTAAAAAAGAGTATTTATCTGTTTAAAAAAGGCAGGTGGAATACAAATTGGCAAAGTTTGGAAGAGGTATTAGACTTTGGGCAAGATGGTCATCTTGATAATGTTACAATGCCCAAACCATGAGAAGGGAACAAGCTGCAATTAATTAAGTAAGGGGCTCTTATCTTACTATGTAGAGGCAAGAAAGTTAAAGGGAAGGTCTGGGACAGTTGATGGGGAATATAAGTGCCCAGGTACGTCAGAGCTGTTGAGGTCTGAGGTCATTAAAATTTGGAGTTATGCCTCAGGTGTTCTATTTGGGAGGATCTATTTGGGAGGTCGGCATGGCTACTCCCATTACCCCTAATTTCAAAAGATTGATTTTCAAGGTGGAGAGGGCACCATAGTGTTCAAATTTCCAGAGTAGGTTAGGGAGTGAAAAAGTAGGATTAGTTAAAAGGAATAATAGGTCATCTGTATACACAGAAACTTTATGCTGGCTATCTCTGAGTGATAGGCCTGTGATATCCATTGTAAGTATGATCTTACAGAGGAAAGGTTCCAGGGTAAAGCCAAAAAGGAGAGCGGAGAGGGGGCAGCCTTGTCTGGCTCTGTTAGATATACAAAAGGGCTAGTAGACGCTTATGGTAATTTTTAATAAGAGAAAGATAATGATAACTGTGCTCATTTATGTGTTGATTTTGAGTTTTTAAATAATATATTCTGCCAGTAGACAAGATGGCTCCTCTGCACGAATTTCTGTGCATCTTCACAGGCTAATCCATGCTCCTTCTCATGGACGTATAAAATCAGGTAAATGCTCATGTGAATGCGCATGCGCACAATGGTGCTCGTATCTGTGTGCATACATGTGGACATCGACATGCTCACACGAACTCATGACAGATCTGGTGCCAAATGGACTATTTAAACTACGACAGTGCTCAGGATCAGTGCTGCTTTGTTTTCAGTCTCCTGTGTATCCTGAGTCTCTGTGTTCTTGAATCCTGACTCAAGTTGCTGACCCAACTTAAGTAGTAGAAAAATTCTCCTGCGCTCAAGTGAAATATGACGGAGGGAAGAGGGATACTTCAGACTCAGGTAGAAAAAAGCCTATGGTCTTGCTGCCCCCTCAGGATCAAGGGTATCCAGAACCAACTGGGAAAAAGACAAAAGAAAAGGGGCGCACCGACCTACTGCATTACCACTAAAACCATTTATTAACATTTTAAAAGTATGTAGTATACTCATAAAGCAGGTGTGAATGTAGGCACATCAACATAATGTACATAAAATCTCCAAGGTAGCCAAGGTCCCATACGAAGCTGAATGGCATGCAGTGTGCCGTATGGGGCTACTGTGGCTGGGCTGACACATTTCAGGGGCGAGCCTCCTTCCTCAGAGCCAAAAAGTTGCTGCTGGACCACACTCTGGACAGGCCAGGGATTAAATGGGAGCTAGACCACACCCCTTCCTGTCCCACCCCAAAGAGGGGGGGAGACAAGGGTAAATGGGCGGGGAGATGGATGAATGACCCACCTAGGCCAGAGACACCCACCTTCTGAGGCCAAGCCAAACTGTGTCATCAGCAGTACAAAAAAGCAGCTTATGAAACACTTCATTTACACTTCATTTAGAACATAGAGGGGGGGAATAAAAAAAACAAATATTACAATTTAAAATAAACATTAAATAATATAGATACATATGGATTAATATGAATATTCCAAAAACTCATTCTTATACATCCTATACAATAGCAAATAAAGTTGTACCAATGTCTTATATACTGACCTTGAATACTTAGAGGTATACATTATCCATGATGATTACACAATATATGATGATGTGATAGTGACCTTTAGGTCAGTCAGAGTAGCTTGTGCATGTATTCTTATGCACATATTGCCTGTTCGTATGGGGTACCTGTCCTTCTACAGAAGGCATTGGTGATGTGGTTGGCAGGCCGAAGGTGATCCATGTCTGCATGGCTCAGGAACACGGGCAAATGCTAATGGATGCATCCCACAAGAGTTACAATAATTACAACAATTATGGTAGTAGTAGTACTGTCAGTGGCCATTGCATTGCCATTAGTCGCAGACCGCCAAACCAGGACAGGCCATAAAAAAAAGAGACCCGCATGACCAAACTAAATGCACATACATATTAGTGCATAATTCATGATAGCTGACCCAACTTATTCTGACTACTCTCTCTCTGAACTCTGCCTGCACAAACCTTGGCTTGTCCTTGACCACTGCTTCTGCTTGCTCCATTTGCTTCTGTTCCACTGATCGGCTCCTGACGCCAGCTTGTACCCTGACCATGCTGTCGCTTATGCCTGATCCTTCCTGCCAGTGTATCAACCAGCCTGCCTGACTCTGTTATTATTCCTGCAGTTACTGGTACCTGCCTACCATTCTGCTGTTCTTGATGATCTACAGACTGCTACCAGTATAAGCCTCATCTGCCTGCTGTTGCTAGTACCAGCCTGCTTCTGTCTGCTACCCTCCAGCTGTCTACCTGCCTATCTGCTTTACTGAAGACTACTGATGATTTCTCCTTCCTGGCATGGGCACCTTCTCTGCTGCTAGCAAGACTAACAGGCACTTGTGCCACTCTGCACTCCTGCGTCTTGTGTTCACACTACCAGGGGCCCCAAGTCAGAGGTGTAACAGAGGTTTTCCTCATCATTTCAGGCTCTGCTACCAGGTACATGATATTATATCTATAGAATGTGCCATCTATAGAAATAGACTCATAAACACCAAGATAAAAGTTGTGTTAATCAACACAGCAGCCAGATCTGATCTGGCAGTTTCCTTGTACAGCGTGAAGCACTTGGTTGCTGTTGACAATGCCCTTTATTCCCATTGCTTCCATTTTTTAAAAAAGTAAATTGAAAGATAGGTAGATAAAAAAAAATCTAAGACTCGTTCAGATAATTAAATGACTAATAAGAATGGGTGAACAAAAGTGATAAGTATGCATGTCTGCTCTGCTAATTATATTCCAGTGGTTAAACAAGCTAATTCGCTCAAATCTGTATGATAATGGCAAATTGAAACATGTGCCTATGTTGTTTTCATCTGTGTTTTAGATCCCCCGCAGCTCTGAGCGTCTGTAATACTTCATCATCCTCCACCCACAGTTGATGCCTTATCAGTGGAACACAGTGTGAGCCCCAGGATCAGATTCACACTAAGTGCCAGCTGATGGCTTTTTTTTACCATATGAGAAAAAAAAAAAACCTCACCACTTACTATTTCCTCTAAGACTGTTATAATAAAAAAAAAGATGCTGCGTTCTATATTGTTCTGACAATATTGTCTACAAAAAAACTTTAACCAAAAACAGTCCTTAACAGAATAGTCATTTATTTAAATTGTTTCTAAAGTTCAAACTTTGTTTTATTGATGGATAGAATAGGGAGGAGTTAGCAACCATAAAAAGTTTTTATCACTGTCTGTGGTTACCCTAGAGATTCTCCCTCTCTGTCTGTTCTGGTGACCAAGGGTCTGTCACCAATGAGGCAAAGTAAAGCAATTGCCTAAGGGAATATTCAGTGGGAGTTGGTAATAAGGCTAATAAGTGCATATACTGGACACTCCATCATCACTGTAGCTCAGTACCATTGTCCTGTAGTGTATACACAAGGGAGTGTTGCTGAACTTGATGTTGGGATACTGGCAGCTAGGCTGCACAGGGTCATTGCTTGTTTTGGTGCAGGTGGTCATCTGCACCATAACAACAACTTATGCTCTAAAGCCCCGTACACACGTACCGATTGTCGGCCGTAAAGATTCGTCCGACGACCAATCGGCCGATTGTAGGCTTGTTAGTATGATGCTTCCGACAGCGCATTTTCGGCCGAACAGAATCTGTCGTGCAAGCATTAACGGCCGATTGTTCGCCAGTCAGTACAGATTTCGGCCGACAGACAGCAGATTTGCAAGACTGGACATGCTCAGAAAAGAAAAAAGACAAGGAAAGTTAACCATCACATGACATCACTTCTGCAGTCGGCTGTTGTTGGCCGACAAAATTCGTGTGCAGTCTTTTGCACTTTTCAACAGACAAGACAGCCCTCGGACACAAGACAGCCGATCATTCGGCCGACGATCGGGACGTGTGTACGGGGCTTTAGGCTCAGCTGCCTGCACCTTAACTACCAATGTGGCTGTGCTGCCGCTACCAGCATCTTAGTAGCTAATGCTTAGCTTCATTGGTTGCTAGGAAGATGTCGGCTGGGCCATAGCATCATTGATTGCTGCGCCAGTGTCTTTGCAACCAACAGAGGGGCAGCAAAAATGGGATAGCATCTAGAGTGTCCACAAGACATAGTATTGCAGGATCACTAGAAATATTCAAAAGCTGTTAAGGTCTCCAGTTGGTGTCCCCATTACTGTTGCTACCCACTCACAAACAACCAAACAAGTTTGGTGGAAGGGTTGGTTACCATGGTAATAAAGATGTCCACCAAAGATTGTACTGAGTTTTTAGTGTTTTGTGGGAAGGGGGATGGCATGGTAAAAACAGCCAGCAATGATCTTAGCACAATGCTGCTGGTAACCATTCTCATACCTAAAAAAAGAGTTTTGGCTTTAGGTATACTTAAAATTGAACTGGCAAAAACCTGGGCATTTTTACAGGAACAGTCAACATTTTATTTGGAAAACTAAGTAAAAGCAAACTGGATTTGTATACTACAACCACCCAATCCAAATAAAAAATTCACTGGAATAGAAATAATTCTTTTTTTGAAAAAATAAAAAATTCATAAAAATTACAAAACACATATTAAAAAAATTCTTGCATGATGAAAAAAAACACACCCAACCACAAGACAAACCAACACATACAGGACACACATGGATAAAATCAATCAAACATCATCATTCCCCCCTCTATTCCTATATCATATAGATCATTTGTCAAAAGGTCAAGGAAATATCAAAATAATGTGTATATATACAGTATATAAGACCATGTAGCAACAAAGGGATAAGAGGCTGGTTTGGAGTGTGCTGTATAACTCTTGATAAATAAAGCACATAGGCTGGTGACAGGTGAAAGATTCGAAATCCCAAAACTGCATTTAATCTCCTGATAGATACTCAAACAAGGATTCAATCCACGTCATTGGGATAAAGCACTTTAAGTGCGCTGGAACAAACAAAACAGCATGTGGCGATCATGCATAGATGCAAAAGAGATAAATGGGGCTGCTGTGTGTATGTGGTCCAGAGGAGGCTCATTCAAAAATCACTTGAAGACAGACTGAGTATATATAAGTCACTAGATCTATGTAGATATACCTCCCTCGCACATCACAGAGAAGAAAGTGGCGGCAAATTTCATAGGAGTAGTCCTCATATCCAAAATAAATTATATGGAATGATTGAAGTTGTATACTCATCCATTGATGGAGATAAGGTAGTTGTCCAGCAATGAGTTTCAGGAGAAAACAAAGCTTGAAATCTTGATTGATCCCAGATAGAGTCCACCGTCCATCCACAGGAAAGTAGAGTGAAGCAACTCAGTAACTTTCAAACAGCCAAAAATCCCATGAAGGAAAGAAGGGGAAGATATGGGCAAGCAAACGTGATGGTGCCTGACCGGTTTCGCCAGACAAGCCAGCTGCTTCAGAGGCAATGCTTTTTTTCTCCTGAATCTCATTGCTGGACAATTACCTGATCTCCATCAATGGATGGTATACAACTTCAATCATTCCATATAATTTATTTTGGATATGAGGACTACTCCTATGAAATTTGCTGCCACTTTCTTCTCTGTGATGTGCGAGGAAGGTATATCTACATAGATCTAGTGACTTATATATACTCCGTCTGTCTTCAAGTGATTTTTGAATGAGCCTCCTCTGGACCACATACACACAGCAGCCCCATTTATCTCTTTTGCATCTATGCATGATCGCCACATGCTGTTTTGTTTGTTCCAGCGCACCTAAAGTGCTTTATCCCAATGATGTGGATTGAATCCTTGTTTGAGTACCCATCAGGAGATTAAATGCAGTTTTGAGATTTCGAATCTTTCACCTGTCACCAGCCTATGTGCTTTATTTATCAAGAGTTATACTGCACACTCCAAACCAGCCTCTTATCCCTTTGTTACCTTATGGTGTTTTTATATATAAATATATATATATATATATATATATATATATATATATATATATATATATATATGTGTGTGTGTATATGTACATTATTTTGATATTTCCTTGACTTTTTGACAAATGATCTATATGATATAGGAATAGAGGGGGAATGATGATGTTTGATTGATTTTATCCATGTGTGTCCTGTATGTGTTGGTTTGTCTTGTGGTTGGGTGTGGTTTTTTCATCATGCCGGAATTTTTTGATATGTGTTTTGTGATTTTTCTTTTCTCAATAAACTAATTATTTTTATTCCAGTGATTATTTTATTTGGATTGGGTGGTTGCAGTATACAAATCCAGTTTACTTGTACTTAGTTTTCCTCATTACTATGTACTGGTTTATTACCCCCCCCTTTTTCCTTTTTTGTCTTACTTTAGACACTTGATATGCCTAACTCTTAATTATTATATAAGAACATCCTTGAGTGCCCATCATTTTTTCAACATTTTATTTGCTTAAAGCCTAAGTTTAATGAAAAAAATCAGCACAAGGGATGTTACTTGCCTACAGTGTAACGTGCCATTTGTGCTGCTGTGTCCTGATTTAGCAGAAATCTTCCTCTTTCAATGCACCCTTCCCATTGTAATGTGCACATGTGGATATGGTTAATAGAATTAACGGAGACATGATAGGCACTCATCAACAGTGCCCAAATATGCCCTATCTACACAGCCCCCCCCCCCCCCCATTCATATAAGCCAGTACTACAGCTTTTATCAATGAAAAATCAATGAATGGAGGACAGACAGATGATTGAAAAATCCACCCTATTCATTCATAGTTCTGCTTCTATGAATGGGGAAGGTGGAAAGGGGGGGCATAGTAGGGCACTCTTGATTATTGTCTCCCACAGATCCTTTACCTCTAGTAACCCTCCACCACAACTGGAAGAAAGATTACTGCAGCAGTGGGTGGGGCGGGGGTTAGGGTCATCAAATAAAAATCCCCCCTAGGACACAGCAGCACAAGGGACACATCACACTGAAGGTAATATCCATTCTGCTGATTTTTGTAAATTAGGCTTTAAAAGTCTTGATCTGCTGATAGTTTTGACATCCAGTTTTCACTGAAGTTAAAGAGACCCTGTCACCAAAATAAAAAATTGCAGGCAAAAGGAAAGAAAAATTGAAAATTATAGGTGGTTACTTGCAGTGTTTTTTTTCTTCCGGTAAATTATTTATTTTTCACTTGCAATGTGCTTTTGAACTTGCTAGAAAATGTGACTACTTCAGAAGAGTCAATTCAGCAGAAAAGCTTATGAAAAAAGTTAGTCTAGCAATTATGAAATTAACCACTTGCCGACTGCCAACAGTTACTGCGGCAGTGCGGCTCCCCTGGGTCCAGCGACGTAGACCTACGTCACTGGACTCCTAGTGATTCCAGAGGCGGGCCGGAGGAGGAGAGGCAGCGATTGCCGCCTCCTTTCCCCGATCATCGGGCGAAACTGTGAGAAGACCTGCCTGCTTATGTAAACAAAGCAGGTGGGTCTTCTTGTGGACAGACAGGAAGAAATCACTAGATTCAGCATAGCTGAACCTGCGATCTCTGTCTCTGTCTCTGTCACAGAACCCCCCTACACACACACATCAGTAAGCATGAGGCATACATTTAACCCATTGATCACCCATAGGTAATGTCACTGTTACCCCCAAAAGTGTCAAAAATGTCAGTGAGGGATCCGATCTGTCTGTCGCAATGTCGCAGTCCCGCAAAAAAATCGCAGATCGCCGACCATTACTAGTAAGAAAAAAAAAAACAATAAAAATGACATAAATCTTTCCCGTAGTTAGTAAACGTGATAACTTTTGTGCAAACCAATCAAAATACGCTTATTGCAATTTTTTTTACTAAAAATATGTAGCAGAAAACAAATTACATTGTGTTTTCGTCTCAGCCAATGGGGTTCTTAGGTTTTCCCAGTATCCCCTTTATATTTCAGGGTTCTATTTAAATGTTGTCTGCCAAACACCTCTTGTACATAAAAAAGAATGTTGAAAATTGTATTTGGTGTTCCTGTCTGTGACATCTTGTTTCCATGGCTCTGTACATTTATGTTCATGTATTGTATTTTTATTTTTTTCAGATATGCTGCAATTCTTCAAATATTTATATGTTCTTGTTGCACAATAATACACCTAAGGTATGGTATCATTGCCATATTAGTTATCCCAGACTTTTTGTGAAGGTTTGAGTAATTCTCTCTCCTCCTCCGGGGCTTTCTCCTGCTGTCCTGCGTGGTTGGATCGTGTCATTGCGTGTCTCCCAGCATGGGGAGAGATTCGGCCTTCGTGACCGTCTCTCTGTCTCCTCTCTGGCGGCTTTGGCCACTAGAGGGAGCATCCCCATGCTGGCGCCGTTCCGGATCCCGGCCGCCCGTTCCCCTCCGATGCGCATGCGCGGGCTTTCCTTCCCGCTCATGCGCACTGGATGGGCCAGGTCGTCTAGGTGACGGCGGACGCCGGCGAGAGGCTTGCACCTCCCCTTCCGGAACGCCGGGGGACTCACCTGGTTCGCCATTGCGGACCACGCTGAACCCGCTTATTGAGGGCACCTGTAGCTCTCTGTGCTATAGGTACTTAAGCCATTCCGGCTTACTCCGGCACCAGGATCCTTCCTCTCCACGCTAGACCATAACGGCTGGATGATATCCGCGGCAGTCATAGGGTAAGTCCGGCGGCCTGAGCTTCACTCGGTATCTTGCTTCTCTCTCTCCCACACTGTACCGATCACCAGGGTGCCTAACTCTCTCCTTCTCCTTGCCCTATCTGGGCTGTTTTACTTTCTAGCTGATCTAGTTTCTGCAGGTTTTTCATTCTCACCTTCACCTTCCTTCACGTGGTCTTTCTTCCCAGGCTACCCCTCCAGGTTTCTTTCACCTCCCTCGGTTCCATCTTCTCAGCCGATATTTGGCTTTGGTTTCATGGGCATCTCTTCCTCTCACCATTTTTCTTTCCCCGTCCCCAGCCTGTACACACCTAACCCAGTCCTTCTATATTCAGCTCACTGCCCGTTACTCTCCCTTGCTGTTCTAAATTAGTAAATCCCAGTTTATAGTAGGGACTTTACCTCAGTAAGGTTTTTTACCTTACAATTCCAGAAAAAGATACAAATATGCAAAATATATATTTCCCAGGTGCCACTTACCCTCTGCGGTGATCAGACTCTGGTGAGTCCTTGTAGGCCTGCATGCCCACTCCACCCCGCATGGAGCAGGAGACTATGCCATTGATAAGTCTGTGGATCCCTTATCCTTCAATCAGCTCCCTGGCTCTCAGCCGCTTATTGCGCTAAATGGTAAAGCTACACACTAAGGTGTTCTAACAGATATATCTCCTGTTTGATATAAACAATGTGCTAATGTTGATATGCTTCTTTTAGATTTCACAATCCCCTTGAAGAAGACCATCTGTAGGTCGAAACGCGTCGGAGTCTGCTTGCCCCCAACCCTTCAGGGGTTTGGGGTACTCTCTGTGTCATGTGTAACAATTTTGCAATGACCATGTTATTTGTGAACATCATTTCGCAATGAGATTATTATGTTATTGTATATAACCAGGAGCTCATAACATACTCCCCCCTTCAGGGGTTGGTTTTAACTTTGTATTTTTTTGTCATACTTATGTCATATCACTTGTCATTTTTTCAAGTTTTGTCTATTAAAGATGATATTTTTTACTACTTTTGACATAATTTTTGTCTTTATACCCTTACTATTTATGCTGCCTAAAAACCCGCTGGGGGTCGATGCTTCGGCATCCCTTCTTGTCTAGAATTATTGGGTGAGCAGCCTCTCCATAGTCAGTGTACTCTATATAGCAGAAAACAAATTGGCCTAAAATGTTAAAAATTTTTGATTTTTAATTTTTTTTTGGGAATGTCATATAGCAGAATGTGAAAAATATTTTTTTTTTTTTTTTTTTTTTCAAAATTGTCACTCTTTTTTTGTTTATAGCACAAAAATTAGAAATTGCACAGGTGATGATCAAATACCACCAAAAGAAAGCTCTATTTGTGAGGAAAAAAAGGACGTGAATTTTGTTTGGGTACAGCGTCGCAGGCCCGTGCAATTGTCCGTTAAAGTAACACAGTGCAGAATCGCAAAATTGGGCCTGGTCAGAAAGGAGGCAAATCCTTCCGGGGCTGAAGTGGTTAAAATGACAGCTCTCATTGCAGTACTTACCTCTTGTCCAGTGATGTCACCTACAGACTCACCATTCCAGCCAGCTTCATTCAACTGACTTTCTGTGAGTGCATCATGGACCCACTTTCCAGGTGGAAGAGTAAAATGACCCTGGGGATCATTTTACCAGATACAAGGCAACTGAACAAAGGGAAGTATAAAAAAACAAAAAAATAAAAATACATGCATGTAGTCACCATAAGAAGCCTGTGTGACAATTCAGGAGAACAGCTGAAAAGCAGGCACAAATATGTACCCGAAGAGGGACCTTTATAGAAGGCTTACCAGGTATTATTTTAATGAAAAGTGCAGATTAATAATGATTGAAATTACAATAACAGCTTAAAGCTTATATGAGATTTTAGCAATCGTTTTTACATATATACGTTAAAATATAATTCCATCTTTAGAAAAATGTTGTGTATATACAACTAGAATAAAACTTTAATTACACTTTGGCTGTTTCTTAGAGAAATCATATTCTGGTTTCTCATATCTCTCAGGAACTCCACTAGGGTGTGATATCCCAGCCATAATTTTTTATTCTGTTCAAGTACATTATTAATTCCCTAAAGGATGGGATCATGTCACCCTCATAGATTCTCTATATAATTAACTAAGTGATATACCTAAGTGATATACCCAATAGCGATCAGGTCACTTCCTAATGACGTCATTTGACAAAACGTATGTAGGTGTAAATTTCCAGGCATGTCACTTCCAGGTTCAATCCTTTCAGTCCCAAGCAGTCAGCAGGTGGAATCACCCCGGCTCCAGGGCATGAGCGTGGTGGGGGGGCGATCCAATATATTGTACACAAAAGGACATTTCTAGTGCCGGACACGGCAATTTATATGTACGAACCTCTCCATTCATTTGATGAACTGTCACTCTAGGTTTGGAGTTCATTACATCTGTATTCATCCCCTTTAAGGACTCTGATATATGCAGTATTTTTTCTTATGCACTGGCACTTTATTGGTCAATATTGCCATATATAAGTTGGATTTTTTTCACTATGGTTTATGTATTTGATAATTTATTTTTCATGTACATAATAGATGTATTCATATATGCATGTGCACTTTACTTAGCACTTTATTGGCTGTTGTTGTTACATGTGAGGGGGAACATTTTTTTTTTTATCATATATATTTTCATCATGGTTTATTTGAGTTTTTCCCATTCTTTATGCACATGAATTGGTGTATTTTTTATGCACAGTCACTCTATTGGATATATTAACACTCATTTTGATTGTGAGCTAACATCACAGGGCTCATAGATACACACATCCTTGCACATATCAGCACTACAATGCAATACAGGCATTGTGTGTTGCTATTTTTATATGAATTTATGTACGTGATCTAGCCTGCCTGTGCCACCCTGCCGCAGTAAATGTACTGTGGCAGGGTGGCAAGCAGATAAAGACTACATGCCAACTTTTACTGGTATATCTTCATGCAAAAGGACCCTGAGCATTCACACAAGATTTAAAAAAATGTACATCACTACACTGCAAAATAACTCAAATGGATTACATTGCATGTATGTGTACCATTTTATATGAGACTTTATCAATTTAAACATATGTGTTTATTTATCTTGATCATGTAGATTTATAAACAAATGATATACTGTAAATATACAGTGTGTGTGTATATATATATATATATATATATATATATTTTTTTTTTTTTTATATATGTATATACTATACAGACCTCAGCCATGTGTTTTAATAATAAACTTAAGCAGAACTAAACCCTCCTATCCATTATAGCCAAGGAAGCTGCCATCTTGGCCTCTTTTTGATCTGCAGTTGCCTTGGTGCTGCACGTGTAATCTGTTATGACCAGGGGCTTATCTACCGCAAGGCAAACAGGTTGTTTGCCTTGGGTGGCATTTTTCAGGGGGACAGAGCTTGTATCGGGATGATGCCTGCAGCTGCACTCTGGTATCATCTTTTAGAGCCGGTGGCCACTTGAATGTTATTACAGGCAGTGCAAGGGGATGCCCCCCTCCTCCCGCCACCTTCTATGGCTCTCTTGGGCTCTCCTGCCCTCCGGGAGACCCGAGCGACCAGTCGGCACATCAGCCAGTTGGCCAATCTGAGCCCGAGCCCGAGGCTATTTCTAACAGTAGGAGAAGAAAAGCAGCGCCACCTCAGTGTAGATTAAAAGGTTATTTATTACATAAAAACAACGTAGTAACTCACACAGAGGAAATCGTTGATCAGCAAATGGTAATAGTTCTTCTGCAACACTGCAGGGATGTTCGGGAAGTACACTGTGGCGGCCGTGGTCCTGGCTGTGCCGGTGGAGTCCGACACTTCCTGTGGTTCTGGCAGCGTTCAGTATCCAGGCTTACATCCAATAGTGGCAGGGGGGTGCTCGCGTTCGGAGCATGCGTGCTCCTTCCTCAGGCAATGCTGATTTGTGTGACAGACTGGGAGTTTTATAGCTGAGGGACTCAGGGGGCGGGAGCTTGTTGCTGTGGAGATGCGATATATACAATGAGTCATCAGGTCAGAACAGGAAGTCATATGACAGAAAGTCTCCGGGGTGGGGGCCTGTTGCTGTGGGGATGCGGTATACACAATGAGTAATCTGGCCAAAAAAGGAAGTCATGTGACAGAGAGTCTCCGGGGGTGGGGGCCTGTTGCTGTGGAGATGTGGTGTATACAATCAGTTGTAAAAAAAAAAAAAAAAAAAAAATCAGTTGTAAAAAAAAAAAAAAAAAAAAAAAAAAAAAAAAAAATATATAATAATAAAAATGAAAATAAAAATAGAGGTAAAGAAAAAAAAAAAAAAAAAAAAAAAAAAATATTATGAAAAAACTGATAATATTTAACCTAGAAAAAATAATAAGAAATAATGCATATATACTACTATGTATAGGCGTGTAAAGATGGGAATGAAATAAGTCCATGACGGAGAGGGGCTTCTCATAGTTAATTGAGATGAGGGTGGTAGTATTTAAAGGTAGAGGGAAAAGCAGAATATGAAGTATTCTGGAGAAATAATGCAGGATGTGAAGTATTGCTATATTTAGGATACTCAGTAGTAGTTTTAAAGTAGTGGGTTCACCTCAATTTCTTCGTTTAAGCCCCCCGGTGTCAGGGAGTCCAGGCGATATATCCAATAGGATTCTCGAGCACACAGGCGTTTAAACCTTTCTGCTGGAGGAAGATTTTTCGGTATGGATTCAATAATCCACACTTTTAGGTCCGCTGAAGATTGGTGGTGGTGCTGCAGGAAGTGTTTGGGGACGCTGCGTTTGTCGTTGCCAGCTTCAACAAACCTTCTGTGTTCCCCAAATCTTTTGCGTAGAGTGCGGATGGTGCGGCCTACGTAAAGTAGGCCGCATGGACATGACATACAGTATATTACGAACTCCGTGGAACAGTTGAAAAAATCTGGAATGGTATATTTTTGTCCTTTTGTAGAAAATTCTTTTAGGCCGTGTGTAACATGCTTGCAGGTGAGACATAATTTTTTGCGGCATTGGAACATGCCTTTGATGTTTAGAAAGGTTAGGGGTGCACTTGGTGTAGTGGGAGATTTTTGGATTTTACTTGGAGCGATATTGTTCTTTAGATTCCGAGCTCTTCTGTATGACACCAAAGGGCGGTCAGGGATACTGGCTTTTAAATGTGGATCGGCTTGGAGAATGGGCCAATGTTTCTTGAGAATGTGTTCCATTTGTTTGTACCGGTTATGAAATTTGGTGGTGAATCTCAGTGGTTGTGTATGTGGATCGAGGAGGTTTCCTTCTTTTGTGTTGTTTCTTGGTTCATTTTTTTGATAGAACGTGAAGGCGTCATCTATGAGTTTTGGTGGATATCCCTTTTCTAAAAATTTTTTTGTCAGGTGATTGCCATGAGTGGTGAAATCCTCGGTTCGTGTGCAGTTGTGTCTGAGTCGGCAAAATTGACTTTTTGGGATGTTGTTTATCCAGCGGGGGTGATGGCAGCTTTTGAAGTGCAAATAGGAATTGCCCGCTGTAGGTTTGGTATAATTTTCAGTGAATATTGTTTGTTGGTCGTGGCAGAGTAGGAGGTCCAGGAAGGCTAAAGAGTCTTGATTTTGTACTGAAGTGAAGGTAAGGCCCATATTGTTTTGATTGCAGTGATCTATGAAGGGTTGGATGGTGGGGGGTGTACCATCCCAGATAATCACTACGTCGTCAATGTAACGGCCATAGAATATAATCTGGGAGGAAAAAGGATTGTTGGACCAGATGTATCTCTTTTCCCACAGGCCCATGGTCAAGTTGGCATAGCTGGGTGCGAAATTCGTACCCATAGCTGTGCCATGGGTCTGTAGGTAGAAGTCGCCGTTAAACTCAAAATAATTATGAGTTAGGCAGTATTCTGTGGCTTCCAGGATAAATTGTGCTTGGCGAGGATTCATGTTTGAGTCTTCTTCTAGAAAATGTTTGACTGCTGATAGGCCTACATCATGCGGTATTGATGTGTATAGGGAGCAGACGTCCAGTGACAGCCACATGTAGGAGGGTTCCCATGTGTAGTTGGCTAGCATGTCGAGAAGATGTAAACTGTCTCTAACATAGGATGGAAGATTTTGTGCCAGTGGTTGTAAAAACTGGTCGATATAAATAGAAAAATAGCTAGTGACACTCTCCATGGCTGCCACGATGGGTCTGCCGGGTGGATTGATTGGGTCTTTGTGAATCTTCGGTAGGTGATAGAAATATGGTCTGCTGTAGAGATCATGTTTCAAGAAGGCTGTTACTGTTTTGTTAATAATTCCTTCTGATGAAGCATTATTGATGAGTTGGTGTGCTTCTGAGGTGAATTCTGGTAAAGGGTCTTTTTCTAATTTGGTATAGGTGTTTGCATCTGACAATAGTCTGGCTGATTCTTGAAGGTAGTTGGATCTATTTTGGACCACGATCCCACCACCTTTGTCGGCAGACTTAATGATGATGTTGTTGTTTTTGGTGAGATTAGCCATGGCTAGACTTTCTTCAGTGGAAAGGTTGGAGTGGGAACCTCGAGTGGTACGGTTTTGTTGGCAAAGTTTTTGGATGTCTTTATAAACTACCTGGTAGAAAGTTTGTATGTAGGACCCTTTGGAGGAGGTGGGGTTGAAGATGGATGGTGGGCGAAGTGACGTGTGCGACACTGGTGGAGAGGTAGGCAGATGTTGGCTAAGAAATTCGACATATAGGTCCTCATTCTCGGTGTATAGTTGCTCCAGATGTAGTAGGGCTGTTAGATCGGAGGGAGTTGAATTTAGGTCCTCGGAGTCGGGGATAGGGTCGAAATCAAGCGTTTCTTCTGTAATCTTGTTGTCATCGTTTTTTTCTTCGATTTTCATATGAAAGAAGCGTTTTACAGTGAGATTTCTGATAAACCGGTTAAGGTCTACGAAAAGTTGGAACGGGTTGGGGCCAGCGGTTGGAGCAAACGTGAGACCCCTGCTGAGCAGAGATACTTCAGGAGGTGTTAGGGTGTGGTTGGATAGATTGAAGATTTTAATGGTCATCTGGTCTTTCGTTTTTTGTCTTTTGCGTCCCCCCCGTTTGCCTCTTCTGTGTTTTTTCTTTTTGGAGACGGACGGGGGGTTTGGACTAAAAAAGACAAATTTTCCAGACAGCTGGGTAGTGTGGGTTGAGCTGAATTTGAGCCTTTTGCGACATTGGTGTCTGGTTCCTTTGAGGTCTGGGTAGAAGTGGGATGATTAGCCTTCGTCCTCTGTTTAGGGTTGTCACAGGAAGATGAGGAGGTTTTTTTGTTGTTGTTGTTTTTGGACTTTGGTGTTGAGCTGTGGCTGGATGCAGGCAATAATTAACTATGAGAAGCCCCTCTCCGTCATGGACTTATTTCATTCCCATCTTTACACGCCTATACATAGTAGTATATATGCATTATTTCTTATTATTTTTTCTAGGTTAAATATTATCAGTTTTTTCATAATATTTTTTTTTTTTTTTTTTTTTTTTTTCTTTACCTCTATTTTTATTTTCATTTTTATTATTATATATTTTTTTTTTTTTTTTTTTTTACAACTGATTTTTTTTTTTTTTTTTTTTTTTTTTTTTTTACAACTGATTGTATACACCACATCTCCACAGCAACAGGCCCCCACCCCCGGAGACTCTCTGTCACATGACTTCCTTTTTTGGCCAGATTACTCATTGTGTATACCGCATCCCCACAGCAACAGGCCCCCACCCCGGAGACTTTCTGTCATATGACTTCCTGTTCTGACCTGATGACTCATTGTATATATCGCATCTCCACAGCAACAAGCTCCCGCCCCCTGAGTCCCTCAGCTATAAAACTCCCAGTCTGTCACACAAATCAGCATTGCCTGAGGAAGGAGCACGCATGCTCCGAACGCGAGCACCCCCCTGCCACTATTGGATGTAAGCCTGGATACTGAACGCTGCCAGAACCACAGGAAGTGTCGGACTCCACCGGCACAGCCAGGACCACGGCCGCCACAGTGTACTTCCCGAACATCCCTGCAGTGTTGCAGAAGAACTATTACCATTTGCTGATCAACGATTTCCTCTGTGTGAGTTACTACGTTGTTTTTATGTAATAAATAACCTTTTAATCTACACTGAGGTGGCGCTGCTTTTCTTCTCCTACCCCTTTTTGTCTGTTGCAGAGTCCCTCTAGCTCTGTATGAAGCCTGCAGCCACCTCCACCATCCATCTCCACTAACCCGAGGGATTGAACTATCCTGCATACTTCCTAAAAAGAATAACTACAGCCACAGTTGAAACTTTTTTCATAAGATCGAATGTACTTGACTCTTTCACTGGCGCAGGTCGAACGTTGTGTATATGTACCTGTCTTGTGATTTCCAAATAGAAGCGACCTTTTGCTGCTGTGAAATCTCTGGTACCTATTCTACTGTAGTCCATTTCCTTGCTGTCTGTCCAACATATGTGAATACCACTGCGATGTCATGTGTGATTTGTATCTGATGCCATGTACCCATTGCTCATGATACAAACTCTCATGTTACTAGTAATTTAAACACTGCTTTAATATTGTTTCATATATTGTTTTACTATACACCTTGTTGCTACCACTGCCCCCACACCTCCCTCCACCCAGTACCTCCCCCCATACCACCCCCAGTTCCCCCCCCCCCCCACACACCTTTTTCCAGATGGATATTATTAATGAGGCAGAAGCATCCAAATTTGGGATATTAGATGAACTATATACATTATTCCCATCAGATTTCTTTATAGCCAGGTATTCAGTACCTCGCCCTTCATACAGGCCATTATGCACACAATTCCGGAAAATTGAAGATACGATTAACATGATTAACTTCCAATGGTGGGACAAATTCTTCCTGCAAAAATACTCACTGCACAAAATCAGCCCAAGAGGTTTAAGGAACACCAAGACATGTTCCTTCCTATCCCCCTCCCTCTCAACGGAATGGTCCAGTGTGGCTGAATTTTGCACACAAAAATGGATAACGATTATCACTCAACAAAGAGAATTAAAATATACAGAACTTCTAAAGAACATTCAAAATCAAGTAGGTTCTCTCATTCAAAATACCCCGCATCTACCCATCTCCTGGCTTAGGAAACTCAAATGGCACACAAAACAGTACGAAGATTCCTTCTTAGGCATCAAACTCAAGAAAATACGTAGAGACTTTGACGATTACAACTTCAACCGCGTCTTCCAATGGAAACGCACAAATAACATCACCACCAAACATCCCATTACTGAGGGAAAACCTACCCTTCCCCCCCCTCAGCCTTTACTGTCCTTATCTTTCCCATCCATTCGCTCTACAGAGCAACCTTCAACACACCCCTCTCAACCTAAATCCAAACCCACCGGACTGCTCCCTAAGAGCACTCGTCCACCCCCCGTCAGCAGTCCGAAAATCCACCCTAAGAAACATTCTACAACTACTAAATTATTGCCTGCATCCAGCCACAGCTCAACACCAAAGTCCAAAAACAACAACAACAAAAAAACCTCCTCATCTTCCTGTGACAACCCTAAACAGAGGACGAAGGCTAATCATCCCACTTCTACCCAGACCTCAAAGGAACCAGACACCAATGTCGCAAAAGGCTCAAATTCAGCTCAACCCACACTACCCAGCTGTCTGGAAAATTTGTCTTTTTTAGTCCAAACCCCCCGTCCGTCTCCAAAAAGAAAAAACACAGAAGAGGCAAACGGGGGGGACGCAAAAGACAAAAAACGAAAGACCAGATGACCATTAAAATCTTCAATCTATCCAACCACACCCTAACACCTCCTGAAGTATCTCTGCTCAGCAGGGGTCTCACGTTTGCTCCAACCGCTGGCCCCAACCCGTTCCAACTTTTCATAGACCTTAACCGGTTTATCAGAAATCTCACTGTAAAACGCTTCTTTCATATGAAAATCGAAGAAAAAAACGATGACAACAAGATTACAGAAGAAACGCTTGATTTCGACCCTATCCCCGACTCCGAGGACCTAAATTCAACTCCCTCCGATCTAACAGCCCTACTACATCTGGAGCAACTATACACCGAGAATGAGGACCTATATGTCGAATTTCTTAGCCAACATCTGCCTACCTCTCCACCAGTGTCGCACACGTCACTTCGCCCACCATCCATCTTCAACCCCACCTCCTCCAAAGGGTCCTACATACAAACTTTCTACCAGGTAGTTTTTTAAAGACATCCAAAAACTTTGCCAACAAAACCGTACCACTCGAGGTTCCCACTCCAACCTTTCCACTGAAGAAAGTCTAGCCATGGCTAATCTCACCAAAAACAACAACATCATCATTAAGTCTGCCGACAAAGGTGGTGGGATCGTGGTCCAAAATAGATCCAACTACCTTCAAGAATCAGCCAGACTATTGTCAGATGCAAACACCTATACCAAATTAGAAAAAGACCCTTTACCAGAATTCACCTCAGAAGCACACCAACTCATCAATAATGCTTCATCAGAAGGAATTATTAACAAAACAGAAACAGCCTTCTTGAAACATGATCTCTACAGCAGACCATATTTCTATCACCTACCGAAGATTCACAAAGACCCAATCAATCCACCCGGCAGACCCATCGTGGCAGCCATGGAGAGTGTCACTAGCTATTTTTCTATTTATATCGACCAGTTTTTACAACCACTGGCACAAAATCTTCCATCCTATGTTAGAGACAGTTTACATCTTCTCGACATGCTAGCCAACTACACATGGGAACCCTCCTACATGTGGCTGTCACTGGACGTCTGCTCCCTATACACATCAATACCGCATGATGTAGGCCTATCAGCAGTCAAACATTTTCTAGAAGAAGACTCAAACATGAATCCTCGCCAAGCACAATTTATCCTGGAAGCCACAGAATACTGCCTAACTCATAATTATTTTGAGTTTAACGGCGACTTCTACCTACAGACCCATGGCACAGCTATGGGTACGAATTTCGCACCCAGCTATGCCAACTTGACCATGGGCCTGTGGGAAAAGAGATACATCTGGTCCAACAATCCTTTTTCCTCCCAGATTATATTCTATGGCCGTTACATTGACGACGTAGTGATTATCTGGGATGGTACACCCCCCACCATCCAACCCTTCATAGATCACTGCAATCAAAACAATATGGGCCTTACCTTCACTTCAGTACAAAATCAAGACTCTTTAGCCTTCCTGGACCTCCTACTCTGCCACGACCAACAAACAATATTCACTGAAAATTATACCAAACCTACAGCGGGCAATTCCTATTTGCACTTCAAAAGCTGCCATCACCCCCGCTGGATAAACAACATCCCAAAAAGTCAATTTTGCCGACTCAGACACAACTGCACACGAACCGAGGATTTCACCACTCATGGCAATCACCTGACAAAAAAATTTTTAGAAAAGGGATATCCACCAAAACTCATAGATGACGCCTTCACGTTCTATCAAAAAAATGAACCAAGAAACAACACAAAAGAAGGAAACCTCCTCGATCCACATACACAACCACTGAGATTCACCACCAAATTTCATAACCGGTACAAACAAATGGAACACATTCTCAAGAAACATTGGCCCATTCTCCAAGCCGATCCACATTTAAAAGCCAGTATCCCTGACCGCCCTTTGGTGTCATACAGAAGAGCTCGGAATCTAAAGAACAATATCGCTCCAAGTAAAATCCAAAAATCTCCCACTACACCAAGTGCACCCCTAACCTTTCTAAACATCAAAGGCATGTTCCAATGCCGCAAAAAATTATGTCTCACCTGCAAGCATGTTACACACGGCCTAAAAGAATTTTCTACAAAAGGACAAAAATATACCATTCCAGATTTTTTCAACTGTTCCACGGAGTTCGTAATATACTGTATGTCATGTCCATGCGGCCTACTTTACGTAGGCCGCACCATCCGCACTCTACGCAAAAGATTTGGGGAACACAGAAGGTTTGTTGAAGCTGGCAACGACAAACGCAGCATCCCCAAACACTTCCTGCAGCACCACCACCAATCTTCAGCGGACCTAAAAGTGTGGATTATTGAATCCATACCGAAAAATCTTCCTCCAGCAGAAAGGTTTAAACGCCTGTGTGCTCGAGAATCCTATTGGATATATCGCCTGGACTCCCTGACACCGGGGGGCTTAAACGAAGAAATTGAGGTGAACCCACTACTTTAAAACTACTACTGAGTATCCTAAATATAGCAATACTTCACATCCTGCATTATTTCTCCAGAATACTTCATATTCTGCTTTTCCCTCTACCTTTAAATACTACCACCCTCATCTCAATTAACTATGAGAAGCCCCTCTCCGTCATGGACTTATTTCATTCCCATCTTTACACGCCTATACATAGTAGTATATATGCATTATTTCTTATTATTTTTTCTAGGTTAAATATTATCAGTTTTTTCATAATATTTTTTTTTTTTTTTTTTTTTTTTTTTTTCTTTACCTCTATTTTTATTTTCATTTTTATTATTATATATTTTTTTTTTTTTTTTTTTTTTTTACAACTGATTTTTTTTTTTTTTTTTTTTTTTTTACAACTGATTGTATACACCACATCTCCACAGCAACAGGCCCCCACCCCCGGAGACTCTCTGTCACATGACTTCCTTTTTTGGCCAGATTACTCATTGTGTATACCGCATCCCCACAGCAACAGGCCCCCACCCCGGAGACTTTCTGTCATATGACTTCCTGTTCTGACCTGATGACTCATTGTATATATCGCATCTCCACAGCAACAAGCTCCCGCCCCCTGAGTCCCTCAGCTATAAAACTCCCAGTCTGTCACACAAATCAGCATTGCCTGAGGAAGGAGCACGCATGCTCCGAACGCGAGCACCCCCCTGCCACTATTGGATGTAAGCCTGGATACTGAACGCTGCCAGAACCACAGGAAGTGTCGGACTCCACCGGCACAGCCAGGACCACGGCCGCCACAGTGTACTTCCCGAACATCCCTGCAGTGTTGCAGAAGAACTATTACCATTTGCTGATCAACGATTTCCTCTGTGTGAGTTACTACGTTGTTTTTATGTAATAAATAACCTTTTAATCTACACTGAGGTGGCGCTGCTTTTCTTCTCCTACCCCTTTTTGTCTGTTGCAGAGTCCCTCTAGCTCTGTATGAAGCCTGCAGCCACCTCCACCATCCATCTCCACTAACCCGAGGGATTGAACTATCCTGCATACTTCCTAAAAAGACTAACTACAGCCACAGTTGAAACTTTTTTCATAAGATCGAATGTACTTGACTCTTTCACTGGCGCAGGTCGAACGTTGTGTATATTTCTAACAGTAAACTGGAAGCGATGACATGATATCAATTCTGGTTTACTCAAAAACAATCAGTGCCATTTTAAAATTTGAAAACATTCAAAAACACTGATCTTGGTGATTTGAATGCTTTTAAGTGAAGAAGAGGGGTTTGGGGTCTTATACTGTATATATATATACAGTAAAACCTTGGTTTGAGAGTAACTTGGTTTAAGAGCGCTTTGCAAGACAAGCAAAATTTTCAAATAAATTTTGACTTGATATACAAGCGATGTCTTGATATACAAGTAGCCTCAAGTCACAGCCGAGTATAAAAGAGAAGAGAGGTGCCTCTAAGTGTAGCAATATGGTTACATTTAATGAAGGTACAACATTTAGCAACTCACATGGTTGATGATTAAAACTGGCACATCTAAGTATGCAGGCATCAGGGGTAAAGCTGTCCACATAGACCATCCTCCGCACCGCCATCTACGTCATCCTTTCCATGCTGCCCCTCGCTTTCAGATCGCTTTACTGCAGGGTGGTCTTCCCGGTCAGGATTACAGACTAGCAGCCGTGGATGCAGAAGATGGACAGCTTTACCCCGGATGCCTGCATACTTAGATGTGCCTCTTTTATACATCAACCATGTGAGTTTCTAAATGTTGTACCTTCATTAAATGGAACCATATTGCTACACTTAGAGGTGCCTCTCTTCTCTTTGATACTCTGTAGCTCCTGCTGGATTTTGCTTCTAATCCCCTTGTGAAAGCGGCAATTTGTGGATGGACATTTTATGGTTACACAACCTATCGCAATGCTATAATCTTTTATTATGGACTATAAATTTAAGGATTTATGAATAAATGGTTGTGGAACGAATCATCTGAGTTTGCATTATTTCCTATGGGGAAATTCGCTTTGATATAAGAGTGCTTTGGATTACAAGCATGCTTTCGGAACGAATTATGCTCGCAGTCCAAGGTTTTACTGTATATATATTTGTATGTGTGTACACACACATGCACATGGTGAATGTTGACATGTATGCACGCACGCACATAAATGCAAGTATAAATGCATAAGAAACACATGAGATAAACGACATGGTAGTAACAATCCCCCCCACCCCGCCCTTCCCTGTGGGCCAAACAAGGACCCCTCCAACAATCTGAGTGGGTTACCTACCCTGGAGACCAATGACTGGTCGGAGGGCCGGGGAAGCATGGCAGAAACATGCCTCCCCTCCCCCCTCTGGCTGTTGATATATTTATATATATATATATATATATATATATATACATATATACAGTCAGGTCCATAAATATTGGGGCATCTACACAATTGTAATCTTTTTGGCTCTATACACCACCACAATGAATTGGAAATTAAACAAGCAAGATGTGCTTTAACTGCAGACTTTCAGCTTTAATTTGAGGGTATTTACATCCAAATCAGGTGAAAGGTTTAGGAATTACAACAGTTTGTATATGTGCCTCCCAATTTTTAAGGGACCAAAAGTAATGGGACAATTGGCTGCTCAGCTGTTCAATGGCCAGGTGTGTGTTATTCCCTCATTATCCCATTTACAAGGAGCAGATAAAAGGTCCAGAGTTCATTTCAAGTGTGCTATTTGCATTTGGAATCTATTGCTGTCAACTCTCAATATGAGATCCAAAGAGCTGTCACTATATCGCAGTCACAGTGAAGCAAGCCATCATTAGGCTGAAAAAAAAAACAAAACACCCAGAGAGATAGCAAAAACATTAGGTGTGGCCAAATCAACTGTATGGAACATCCTTAAAAAGAAAGAACGTACCGGTGAGCTCAGCAACACCAAAAGACCCGAAAGACCATGGAAAACAACTGTGGTGGATGACCGAAGAATTCTTTCCCTGGTGAAGAAAACACCCTTCACAACAGTTGGCCAGATCAAGAACACTCTCCAGGAGGTAGGTGTATGTGTGTTAAAGTCAACAATCAAGAGAAGACTTCACCAGAGTGAATACAGGGGGTTCACCACAAGATGTAAACCATTGGTGAGCCTCAAAAACAGGAAGGCCAGATTAGAGTTTGCCAAACAACATCTAAAAAAGCCTTCCCAGTTCTGTCACAACATCCTATGGACAGATGAGACCAAGATCAACTTGTACCAGAGTGATGGGAAGAGAAGAGTATGGAGAAGGAAAGGAACTGCTCATGATTCAAAGCATACCACCTCATCAGTGAAGCATGGTGGTGGTAGTGTCATGGCGTGGGCATTTATGGCTGCCAATGGAACTGGTTTTCTTGTATTTATTGATGATGTGACTGCTGACAAAAGCAGCAGGATGAATTCTGAAGTGTTGCAGGCAATATTATCTGCTCATATTCAGCCAAATGCTTCAGAACTCATTGGACGGCACTTCACAGTGCAGATGGACAATGACCCAAAGCATACTGCGAAAGCAACCAAAGAGTTTTTTTAAGGGAAAGAAGTGGAATGTTATGCAATGGCCAAGTCAATCACCTGACCTGAATCCGACTGAGCATGCATTTCACTTGCTGAAGACAAAACTGAAGGGAAAATGCCCCAAGAACAAGCAGGAACTGAAGACAGTTGTAGTAGAGGCTTGGCAGAGCATCACCAGGGATGAAACCCAGCGTCTGGTGATGTCTATGCGTTTCAGACTTCAGGCTATAATTGACTGCAAAGGATTTGCAACCAAGTATTAAAAAGTGAAAGTTTGATTTATGATTGTTAATCTGTCCCATTACTTTTGGTCCCTTAAAAAGTGGGAGGCACATATACAAACTGTTGTAATTCCTACACCGTTCACCTGATTTGGATGCAAATACCCTCTGGGTGGAGGCAGTGCTGGGTGTATTCGGAGCTCGGAGAGACCGGGAGGTAGGCGGGGGAGACCGGGGGTGGATGCGGTGAGGGCCCCTGGAGCCATGGCGAAAGGTAAGGCAGGCAGTACAAAACCCCCCCCCCCCAGCAGCGGGGGTATCTGCGTGGTGCCGACCGTCTGCGTGGTGCTTACAGTTTCCGGGAGAGGAGAGTTCCTGCGAACAGCTGATCGTGCCGACAACAGCTGAATGGGAGACGGACAAAGGGCCTGAGCAAGGTGGGCGTGGTTCAGTACCCTGCAACGTCAGCCCTGAGGGGAAGGCGGCCTGACCTTAAATAGGCTGGCTCCTCCCCTCCAACTGCAGGCTCCGTCTGCCCATTTATCATTCACAGCATGTCTTGATTGTAACTGTTTTAGGAAACCAGTAAATCAATAATTTTTTAAGGAAGAAGTGTAAATATGCTGGTGCTTTTTTTAAATCCACCTCCTATTCTTTTTTTCTATATATATTACTGTTTTTAGGGGTTATACATCGTCTGCCTGGACAACTTTGCTCACATTTTTGGGGCCACAAATTACCAGCTCATTCTTTATACAACTACAAGTCTAGTACTTTTGATTTTTAAATAAATATGTTTGTCCATATAGACTAATGCACATAGAACAAGGAGGTTCACTTTAAGAAACAAGAGCTTCAGGTAAAAATACCAGCTCACAAGAACGCAAACAGTATTTCTTGCCCAATAACAGCAATTGTTTACTACTTTCATTTTGCAAGCACACAAATGCACATTTGTGATGGCAAATTTGAGAGCCTTACGGCTGTCAACAAATTAAAAGTATTAAAGAAACATTGCGTGTTCAGCCAATGTGATATAGTTAATGCACTTTATTTATTTTGAGGGCTGAATATATAATCATGATAAAGCAAAGAAAAGATAGAAAACATGAAAGACATATGTTGTAAAGAGAATCGATATGAAAAAGTAAAATCTTCCTGCTACCTACGTTCCACGATAAACAGAGATAATGATGTTTCCAAGGAAATAAAATCGGAGTAGCTGTTGGGCAGAATTATTATTCATTAAAGGCAGTTAGGAGACTGAAGACCTTGTCAGGGAAACTGGAAATTCAAATTGATAGAACTGTAGGCAGGCCTTTTGCTATGTATGCAGTGGAGTCTGCGTACCAAAAAAGCAAATATGGATGGATTTAGCAAGTGGGAAAGAAGCATTTTATAGGAGATCGTGAAACTCCTGTAGTGGCAGTAAATATATAAAGCCAATGTGGTTAATTTACCAAAGGCAAATAGTCTGTTTACTTTGCGAGGGAAGTTAAACTTTGCAAGGAAATTTGCCCCAGAGCTTAGTGAATGTGATGAAGTTTAACTTTGCAAAGAATATTCAACCAAGTGCAAGGAAAATTTTAAAAAAAAATGCATTTTTGCTTGCACATGACAGTGGATGGAAATCAGCAGAGCTTCCCTTCATTTACTAAGTTCTGGGAGAAATTCCCGTGCAAACTTTACTAGCAAAGTGAACAACATATTTGTCTTTAGTAAATCAACCACAACGTTTTAGTTTGTTTGGATATGTGATAATGATGGATAAAAGAAACCCTAACATTTTTTTAAGGTGGCTCCTGGAAATATTGGTGGCTTGGGCTTGCTATTTCCTATTTTCATCACGTCCCTATAGGCCAGCTAGATTACCCACTATACTTTGTAGTTAGTAGGAATCTGAGGTGAGCAGGGATGTTGCCATTGTTCACTTGATTAAAAGAGTGCATTGGATTCCCAGTGCGCTAGGGTATTATATAAATACGTTCTTGTAGGCAGTTGGAGATGCCTGCATTATCATCCCAGTTGGTTTAAGATTTTCATCCAGCCCACAAGTTTATATAAATACTATAGATACTGTATATACACACCAAGATATATACAAAAGATTTATATCCTATTTTTCAAACCAATGACAATGTTTCAAGGCTGCACAAGGTCAAGGTCTATCACCTTAAAAAAAAGGGTTTTATGTGGCCCTAAAAAGCCTTTGTGGGTTTTTATGCTGTGCTAGTAAACACATATTGCTTGTTATAATACAAAAAAATGTGTAGGGTTGCCCACTATTTGCTTATTAATTGTGAAGAGCAGTGGAAACCTCCTATACAAAGTGTGAGTAGTGGTGGAAACCTCCTATACAGAGAACAAAGGGATAATCATTCCTCATAACAATATTACTTAGTAAAATCAACCACAATTGTAAACCAGCTGTTGATGTGAAAACTCACATTGTATCTTGTGACATACAGTATATCTTATAAATTAAAAATAACCTATACATGCACAAAATGAAAGAAAGTAAAAAGTATTATGGTGAATGAGTCAACCTCTTCTGTTGGAAAAAATTGCAAGAAAGTTGGGACCGGCGCTACCACTTTAAATCAAAAAGTTGTGTGTTTGTGCAGTCTCAAAACTGCATGAATCATACGTATTGTGAAAGTGCATTTAGTGCATACAGTGCGTTTAAAATTGCCAAAAAGTGCGCACTTGTAAAGTAGATCACTCAGTCCTCCTCAGTCACTGAAACAAAAGATAAGCCTCCATTGCGTAGTATATGTTGGTAGTATTAAAGTAGCATAGCATCCACTCACATTTAGGGAGTTCACTTTCAGCTTAGGTGTTCGCCGAGCCGCTTCCGCGTTCCACCGGCTCAAACCACCATTCCCGGAAGTGACGTGCTGACGTACTGCAACCACGCCCTACGCGTTTCGTCATTCGTCGTCATCTGGAGATGAAGTGCGCACTTTTTGGCAATTTTAAACGCACTGTATGCACTAAATGCACTTTCACAATACGTATGATTCATGCAGTTTTGAGACTGCACAAACACACAACTTTTTGATTTAAAGTGGTAGCGCCGGTCCCAACTTTCTTGCAATTTTTTCCAACATACTACCTCAGAGGTAGGTTGGGGGCAGCTTACACCACTGTAACCACTATCCTGGTTCAATTAAGGTACTGAGACTCCATAGCGCTGGTATTTCAGCCTTTTATAACCTCTTCTGTTGTCCCTATGTTCTTTCCATATACAAGGATGTACCAAAACAATAGGCAATAGGAAAAGAAGAAAAATGTTTCAGTCTACAGTAACCTATAAAGAATATCATATCAAGGACTGCATTACATGTAACATGGAATTGGTAGTGTAATGCATCAAGTGCCCTTGTGGATTTCAATATATAGTTAGGACAAAAAGCAGCAAAAATAATTCAGGAATATGTATACTATATTGTGACTGGTTTCAAGAAACACCATCCGTCCAAACACTTTAGATTAGTCCATCAGTCAAAGAGAATCATGGTGGGTGTGTGAAATGGAGTCAATGACACCTAAAAGGTTAAAGATTTTTATTTAAAATGTTGTATATCGGATTTTTAAAGGTGATGGACTGGCCAAGCATGTCCCCAGACCTAAACCCTATCTGTGGGGCATTCTCAAATGGAAGGTGGAGGAACGCAAGGTCTCTGACATCCACCAGCTCCATGAACTCATCATGGAGGAGTGGAAGAGGACTCCAGTGGCAACCTGTGATCCTCTGGGGAACTCCATGCCCAAATGGGTTAGGGAGTGCTGGAAAATAATGGTGACCACACAAAATATTGACACTTTGGGCTCAATTTGGACATCTACACTTAGGGGTGTACTTACTTTTGTTGCCAGCGGTTTAGACATTAATGGCTTCTTGGCTTTTT
Source organism: Pelophylax lessonae (assembly GCF_965119305.1). Classification (NCBI taxonomy): domain Eukaryota; kingdom Metazoa; phylum Chordata; class Amphibia; order Anura; family Ranidae; genus Pelophylax; species Pelophylax lessonae. The sequence goes on from NC_138770.1 coordinate 341,580,759, forward strand.
GCAACAGGCATCATCACCACATTCGCAACAGTATTTTTTATGTGCTCCTAAATTGTGATTTTTTCTTATTTATTCGTGTTTCCATTTTGTTACAAAAATGTTTTGGATGATTTTTTGGCCGGGTTTGGATATATTAGACCTGTGTGATTTACAGACTTTTTTTAGCCCTTTAAATTCTTGGTGTCTTGGTATTTACAGATTTGGCTATTTATAAAACCCTTTAATATGTATTTCTTTTAAATTATTTTAAATTTGATTGCTCCTGCTTATATGCCGGCCCCTTGATGTTTTGCAAAATGGCGGTGGTTGCCTAGAAATCCATTTGAAACAATTATCTAGTTTATAAGGAAGTAAGATGTCGACTTGACTCCATCTCCTTGAGGAAGCTACATGGCAAGTGACGAAACACATTGGTCACAGAGTCAATGACGTCCTCACGCTGGACCAGAAGTGAGGTTGTTATACATGCTTAGAAGGTGATGCCAGTTTTCTGATGCTTTTTAAGGGGGCAGCACACTGTATGCCTACAAGTCATACTGTATATCCATGTGCATGGTTTGAAATGTGCACTTGTCCATGTGAGAGTATATTTTGGGTTTTAATAAAAATCTAGTCTTTCATTATAGTAAAGCATGATGATGGACTATCTTTGATTCTATTTGAGCTGTGAATGTCTAAGGATCCATTTCACTGGAAAAGGAGCTGGTGAATCTGAGGATATCCCATACAAGAGCATTTAACCCCCGGTCAGGGAAGTTGTGTAGTGATCTAACTTTAGGTCTAATGTGGAGGTGAGTGCATAATCTGCTGGTGGTGGATATCACGTGGAGCTGTTGCTTTGAAATACGGATTGTCCATGCAAGCGGCATACTACTAAGCAAACTGTCTGACATGGACTTCTTTTTATATGTATTTCATGCACGGGACCTTATTAATTTAAGGAGGCTTCCAGCACTATTCACTGCATGCACTAATTATTTAAAATATAACATTTTAGTTTTAGTTCAATATAATACTTTTTACTTTTGTGCATGTATAGATTATATTTTTCATTTATAAGGTATATGTCACAAGATACAATGTGAGTTTTCATTGCAACACCTGGTTTACAATTGCGGTTGCTAATTAACCACTTAACCACTTTACCACCGCCCACAGTAATGTTACTGCGGCAGAGTGGCTCGTTATCGTCTGACGACGTAGTACTACGTCGTCAGACACTCCCCCTTCTGGGCGTCGCTTGCGCGCCGCCGGAGGCTCGCTCCCGCTGTTTTCGGTCACAGCGGGAGTCGGGCCAGGGGAGGAGCAGCGGCGATCGCCGCAGCTCTTCCCCGATCATCGGGGATCTAGTGTGGAGATCCGCCCGCCTGTGTAAACACAAGCGGGCGGATCTCCCAAGTGACAGGGAGTGACAGATCGGAGTGTTCAGCATAGCTGGACATCCGATCTATCCCTGTCTCACACAGTCACCTCCCCCCCCCCCACACGTCAGTAAGCACCAGGCATACATTAACCCCTCCCTCTCCAATAAAATTAACCCCTTCCCTGCCAGTGTCATTTTTACAGTAACAGTGCATATTTATAGCACTGATTACTGCAGTAATGTCACTGGTACCCCCAAAAGTGTAAAAAAATGTCAGTCAAGGGTCCGATCTGTCTGCCGCAATGTCGCAGTACCGCAAAAAAAATCGATAAAAATACGCTTATTGTGATTTTTTTTACCAAACATGGGTAGCAGAAAACAAATTGGCCAAAAATTTTAAAAAAAATTGGTTTTTACATCTTTTTTGGGGGGAATTTCATATAAAAAAATGTTAAAAATATTGTTATTTTTTCAAAATAAACGCTCTTTTTTTGTTTATAGCGCAAAAAGTAAAAATTGCACAGGTGATCAAATACCACCAAAAGAAAGCTCTGTTCGTGGGAAAAAAAGGACGTAAATTTAGTTTGGGTATGGCGTCGCACGACCGCGCAATTGTCAGTTAAAGTCGCACAGCGCCGAATCGCAAAAAGTGGACTGGACGTAAGACAGCAAAATCCTCCGGTGGTAAAGTGGTTAAGGACTGTAAGGTTTTACCTCCTTAATGACCAGGCCATTTTTTTGCGATACAGCACTGTGTTACTTTAACTGACAATTGTGCGGTCGTGCGATGCTGTACTCAAACTTAATGTCATTTTTTTCCCCAAAAATAGAGCTTTTTTTGGTGGTATTTGATCACCTCTGCGGTTTTTATTTTTTGCGCTATAAACAAAAAAGAGAGACGATTCTGAAAAAAAACAATATTTGTTACTTTCTGCTATAAAACATTCCCAATAAAAAAATTTAAAGAATTAAATTTTTTCATCAATTTAGGCCAATATGTATTCTGCTAAATATTTTTGGTAACAAAAATTCCAATAAGTGTATATTGATTGGTTAGCGCAAAAATTATCGTATCTACAAACTACGGGAAAGATTTATGTCATTTTTATTTATTTATTTATTTTTTTACTAGTAATGGTGGCGATCAGCGATTTTTAACGGGACTGCGACATTGCGGTGGACAGATCGGACACCTAACTGACACTTTTGGGGGGACCAGTAACATTACTACAGTAATCAGTGTTAAAAATATGCACTGTTACTGTACTAATGACACTGGCAGGAAAGGGGTTAACACCAAGGGTGATCAAAGGGTTAAATGTGTGCCTAGGGGATGCTTTCTAACTGTGTGGAGGATTTACTTACTGGATGGACACAGAGACCTGTGTTCCTAAATAGGAGGAACACAGGATCCCTGTGTTCATCACTGACAAAACAGCCGTCTGCTGTGTTTACATCGGCAGACTGCCGTTCTGTCTCCACAGGGAGCAATTGCGGGTGCCCAGAGACATTGCGTCCCCCGTCCCCGCTGATTGGCTTCCCCTCTGGCCAATCATCGCATGCGCACCCCACTATCTGCTACGCAAAACGACGTACAGGTACGTTGCTTCCCGTAACAGAGCCGACCTGCCACAGTATAACTACGGAGGCTGGTGGGCAAGTGGTTAATATTGTTATGGGGAAAAATTATCACTTTGTTCTCTGTATAGAAGGTTTCCACCGCTACTCACACTTTGTATAGGAGATTTTTTGTATTATAGTTTGTTTGGTGTGGAAACATATATCAGTATCTAGCAGCAGGCCGGCTATCATTTTGTAATTTTATTTATCACTTATTTTGGGTTATATTGAATTGCATTAGTCACTATTTATTTACAAATGTTTTTATTGGAAGAAAGTTTTACAAACAAGATTAGAACAATGTATACATTGACAATGAGCAAGAAACAAGTATCAGAGTATATTATAGAAAATAAAGCATCAAAATGGGAATAACCTTTAGCAAAGTATAGGAGTCACAATTAGAAACCATGAGGGAAATAAAGACATACAGCTACATCACAGAGGGGTTCCAGTACTCCCATTTCCTATGATAGAGCTGCATAGTATCATACAAAGTATGGTGGATACGTTCTACAAGTTTGATCATCTCCATTCTGGTTATTACTTGTGACCAAGGAACAACGGAGGAATGCAGTTTAGCGCTATCACCCATTGGATAGCTACAAATAAAGTGTGAATTAATTTCATATGAGGAACAGGAACACCGGGGACAGAAGTAAAAAGAAGACACATGGGTAATGTTAGTGAAATGGGGTGACCTGCAATGGACGATGAAATCGTGGTAGCTTTCTGCCAGACAGGTTGAAGGTGTTGACAGCTCCAAAAAGTATGAGTAAAGGACCCTATCTCTTGACAACCACAAAAACACATGGGAGAAATCGTAGGATAAATGGTGTGGAGTTTAGCAGGTGTCATATACCATCTAGTATGCAAGAAAGAAAATGGGACTTTATATGAGAGACATGGCAGTGACCAGGCTTGCACAGTTGAAAAATCATGTTTAATGGTGTAGCATGAAATACAAACATGATAAACATAATAAAACATGATACATAATAGCAAATAGCTGAATAGGCAAAAAGGAAGAAATTAATTCCTAAAGCAGCTTCGAAACAAGCCAGCATGGCATAATACACAATCTAAATGAGTAATTGGTTTATTCGTAGTAAGTTTGATCATAGCATCCATTGACTGACGCGTTTCGTGGACTTAAAATGCCACTTCTTCAGAGTCGATGCATGATTCATGTCTACAATAAAAAATGTGTATAAGAACATTGCATGAGCTGGTGGTTAATGGAAGCTGATAAAGGAAGGAAAAGGGAGGATTAGCCCCACAGTTCCAAAAACTTACATGTTAGTCCTGGCACAAGCTGGCAGTGGAGGTAGGGGCATGAGCCCAGGTGCCTCACCCGGGAGCTGAGGACGCATGGGGTCAGCGGCATCGGCAAGAAGCACCACACACAGAAAAGCAATTGAGTAGAGGAATGGTCTGAATGTTGATGGTAATGTATCTATATCAAATAAGTAATAGTAGCTTTTACAAATTATATGTAAATGTATATGACAAGAGTAAATACAATGACAATAGATAGTAGATATGTAGATATATATACCATTATATGACTAGTGTGCTATGAGGGGAAGGAGAAAATTGGATATAAGAAATAGTATTAGATGCAAAAGTATCTGTATCAGGAACAAAAATGTATGTAATAATAAAGAGGTGTCGATTAGCTTGCATATTATGAATGGGTATGAGTGGGTATGTGTGTGAAAAGGACTGTGAGATGATGAAAAAGAAATAATAGAGAAGAAAAAGGTGCAAGTGAAGTGAGGGAAAAAGGCACTGAAACCGAATTGTGGAAAATATGTGAATAGGTGAAGTGAAACCACAGATTACCAGTGAGAGTAAAGTTGCCATGTGAAACCAATGGAGAAAAGGAGGGAGTGAGATGTTGTACTCCCATAGGGGACTGGGTCCAAGAAAGAGAGAGAGTGGCTAAGATGGAAAGGGACTAAATAATAGCCCGGGAGAGTAATGACGGTAGGAAGAAATAGGGAGAAGTGCCAGCTGAAGTAACATATAAAGTGTGCAGTGTGTCTGCCAAGTACCGTCGGTCCTGTAGCGTCCAGCATCACGTACAGTGCAAGCAGGGGGAGCCGTGGGGACGGCCGGAGAGGCCAACCCGTCCAACCGGCTCCCTTATGAGCACTGAAGATGGAAATCAGCTGTCGGCGTGTGGGCGTAACCCGACAACGCACGACGGCGCGAGGCGTGACGCCGATGTGCGGTGGCTCCGCCCACCCGATCCCCCGCTCAGGAGAGAGGGAGAAAGGGCTAGGGCATACAGCGCACATCGCAGCTCCCGGGGGGACAAAGGGGGACATCCCGAACAACCAGTCAGCAAAGCCGGGATGTCCATGTAGGATGATCACCGTATGATTGCTAATAAGCACAATATAATATACAAACAGGCAAACAATGTATCAAACATGTATTGGTTGTAATGCAGATATTATATATCAACCTGTGCAAGTAACTAACTGAGTATACACAGAGCCTCCAACTGATCCGGAGGGAGTCTGTTATTGACACAGTGTATGAGGCTAGGGAGAATGAGCCCTTGCTACTGGTCAATGTAAAAGAGTAATAGCGTAAAAAGACCTGGCACGGCAATCATGTCTCTCCATCCCTAATTCGGTTCGGAAGAGGGGGGGAGGGCGGGACTTTAAATGAGGCGCACGGAGGGATTGGCCGTGCGTCTCCATCCCTAACTTCATTTGCAAGAAAGAAAAACAGGGTTGGGACTTTATATGAGAGACATGGCAGTGACCAGGCTTGCACAGTTGAAAAATCATGTTTAATGGTGTAGCATGAAATACAAACATGGTAAACATAATAAAACATGATACATAATAGCAAATAGCTGAATAGGCAAAAAGGAAGAAATTAATTCCTAAAGCAGCTTCGAAACAAGCCAGCATGGCATAATACACAATCTAAATGAGTAATTGGTTTATTCGTAGTAAGTTTGATCATAGCATCCATTGACTGACGCGTTTCGTGGACTTAAAATGCCACTTCTTCAGAGTCGATGCATGATTCATGTCTACAATAAAAAATGCGTATAAGAACATTGCATGAGCTGGTGGTTAATGGAAGCTGATTAAGGAAGGAAAAGGGAGGATTAGCCCCACAGTTCCAAAAACTTACATGTTAGTCCTGGCACAAGCTGGCAGTGGAGGTAGGGGCATGAGCCCAGGTGCCTCACCCGGGAGCTGAGGACGCATGGGGTCAGCGGCATCGGCAAGAAGCACCACACACAGAAAAGCAATTGAGTAGAGGAATGGTCTGAATGTTGATGGTAATGTATCTATATCAAATAAGTAATAGTAGCTTTTACAAATTATATGTAAATGTATATGACAAGAGTAAATACAATGACAATAGATAGTAGATATGTAGATATATATACCATTATATGACTAGTGTGCTATGAGGGGAAGGAGAAAATTGGATATAAGAAATAGTATTAGATGCAAAAGTATCTGTATCAGGAACAAAAATGTATGTAATAATAAAGAGGTGTCGATTAGCTTGCATATTATGAATGGGTATGAGTGGGTATGTGTGTGAAAAGGACTGTGAGATGATAAAAAAGAAATAATAGAGAAGAAAAAGGTGCAAGTGAAGTGAGGGAAAAAGGCACTGAAACCGAATTGTGGAAAATATGTGAATAGGTGAAGTGAAACCACAGATTACCAGTGAGAGTAAAGTTGCCATGTGAAACCAATGGAGAAAAGGAGGGAGTGAGATGTTGTACTCCCATAGGGGACTGGGTCCAAGAAAGAGAGAGAGTGGCTAAGATGGAAAGGGACTAAATAATAGCCCGGAAGAGTAATGACGGTAGGAAGAAATAGGGAGAAGTGCCAGCTGAAGTAACATATAAAGTGTGCAGTGTGTCTGCCAAGTACCGTCGGTCCTGTAGCGTCCAGCATCACGTACAGTGCAAGCAGGGGGAGCCGTGGGGACGGCCGGAGAGGCCAACCCGTCCAACCGGCTCCCTTATGAGCACTGAAGATGGAAATCAGCTGTCGGCGTGTGGGCGTAACCCGACAACGCACGACGGCGCGAGGCGTGACGCCGATGTGCGGTGGCTCCGCCCACCCGATCCCCCGCTCAGGAGAGAGGGAGAAAGGGCTAGGGCATACAGCGCACATCGCAGCTCCCGGGGGGACAAAGGGGGACATCCCGAACAACCAGTCAGCAAAGCCGGGATGTCCATGTAGGATGATCACCGTATGATTGCTAATAAGCACAATATAATATACAAACAGGCAAACAATGTATCAAACATGTATTGGTTGTAATGCAGATATTATATATCAACCTGTGCAAGTAACTAACTGAGTATACACAGAGCCTCCAACTGATCCGGAGGGAGTCTGTTATTGACACAGTGTATGAGGCTAGGGAGAATGAGCCCTTGCTACTGGTCAATGTAAAAGAGTAATAGCGTAAAAAGGCCTGGCACGGCAATCATGTCTCTCCATCCCTAATTCGGTTCGGAAGAGGGGGGGAGGAGGGGGAGGGCGGGACTTTAAATGAGGCGCACGGAGGGATTGGCCGTGCGTCTCCATCCCTAACTTAATTTGCAAGAAAGAAAAACAGGGTTGGGACTTTATATGAGAGACATGGCAGTGACCAGGCTTGCACAGTTGAAAAATCATGTTTAATGGTGTAGCATGAAATACAAACATGATAAACATAATAAAACATGATACATAATAGCAAATAGCTGAATAGGCAAAAAGGAAGAAATTAATTTCTAAAGCAGCTTCGAAACAAGCCAGCATGGCATAATACACAATCTAAATGAGTAATTGGTTTATTCGTAGTAAGTTTGATCATAGCATCCATTGACTGACGCGTTTCGTGGACTTAAAATGCCACTTCTTCAGAGTCGATGCATGATTCATGTCTACAATAAAAAATGCGTATAAGAACATTGCATGAGCTGGTGGTTAATGGAAGCTGATAAAGGAAGGAAAAGGGAGGATTAGCCCCACAGTTCCAAAAACTTACATGTTAGTCCTGGCACAAGCTGGCAGTGGAGGTAGGGGCATGAGCCCAGGTGCCTCACCCGGGAGCTGAGGACGCATGGGGTCAGCGGCATCGGCAAGAAGCACCACACACAGAAAAGCAATTGAGTAGAGGAATGGTCTGAATGTTGATGGTAATGTATCTATATCAAATAAGTAATAGTAGCTTTTACAAATTATATGTAAATGTATATGACAAGAATAAATACAATGACAATAGATAGTAGGTATGTAGATATATATACCATTATATGACTAGTGTGCTATGAGGGGAAGGAGAAAATTGGATATAAGAAATAGTATTAGATGCAAAAGTATCTGTATCAGGAACAAAAATGTATGTAATAATAAAGGGGTGTCGATTAGCTTGCATATTATGAATGGGTATGAGTGGGTATGTGTGTGAAAAGGACTGTGAGATGATGATAAAGAAATAATAGAGAAGAAAAAGGTGCAAGTGAAGTGAGGGGAAAAAGGCACTGAAACCGAATTGTGGAAAATATGTGAATAGGTGAAGTGAAACCACAGATTACCAGTGAGAGTAAAGTTGCCATGTGAAACCAATGGAGAAAAGGAGGGAGTGAGATGTTGTACTCCCATAGGGGACTGGGTCCAAGAAAGAGAGAGAGTGGCTAAGATGGAAAGGGACTAAATAATAGCCCGGAAGAGTAATGACGGTAGGAAGAAATAGGGAGAAGTGCCAGCTGAAGTAACATATAAAGTGTGCAGTGTGTCTGCCAAGTACCGTCGGTCCTGTAGCGTCCAGCATCACGTACAGTGCAAGCAGGGGGAGCCGTGGGGACGGCCGGAGAGGCCAACCCGTCCAACCGGCTCCCTTATGAGCACTGAAGATGGAAATCAGCTGTCGGCGTGTGGGCGTAACCCGACAACGCAGGAAAAGGGAGGATTAGCCCCACAGTTCCAAAAACTTACATGTTAGTCCTGGCACAAGCTGGCAGTGGAGGTAGGGGCATGAGCCCAGGTGCCTCATCCGGGAGCTGAGGACGCATGGGGTCAGCGGCATCGGCAAGAAGCACCACACACAGAAAAGCAATTGAGTAGAGGAATGGTCTGAATGTTGATGGTAATGTATCTATATCAAATAAGTAATAGTAGCTTTTACAAATTATATGTAAATGTATATGACAAGAGTAAATACAATGACAATAGATAGTAGATATGTAGATATATATACTTTGCTGACTGGTTGTTCGGGATGTCCCCCTTTGTCCCCCCGGGAGCTGCGATGTGCGCTGTATGCCCTAGCCCTTTCTCCCTCTCTCCTAAGCGGGGGATCGGGTGGGCGGAGCCACCGCACATCGGCGTCACGCCTCGCGCCGTCGTGCGTTGTCGGGTTACGCCCACACGCCGACAGCTGATTTCCATCTTCAGTGCTCATAAGGGAGCCGGTTGGACGGGTTGGCCTCTCCGGCCGTCCCCACGGCTCCCCCTGCTTGCACTGTACGTGATGCTGGACGCTACAGGACCGACGGTACTTGGCAGACACACTGCACACTTTATATGTTACTTCAGCTGGCACTTCTCCCTATTTCTTCCTACCGTCATTACTCTTCCGGGCTATTATTTAGTCCCTTTCCATCTTAGCCACTCTCTCTCTTTCTTGGACCCAGTCCCCTATGGGAGTACAACATCTCACTCCCTCCTTTTCTCCATTGGTTTCACATGGCAACTTTACTCTCACTGGTAATCTGTGGTTTCACTTCACCTATTCACATATTTTCCACAATTCGGTTTCAGTGCCTTTTTCCCTCACTTCACTTGCACCTTTTTCTTCTCTATTATTTCTTTTTCATCATCTCACAGTCCTTTTCACACACATACCCACTCATACCCATTCATAATATGCAAGCTAATCGACACCTCTTTATTATTACATACATTTTTGTTCCTGATACAGATACTTTTGCATCTAATACTATTTCTTATATCCAATTTTCTCCTTCCCCTCATAGCACACTAGTCATAAAATGGTATATATATCTACATATCTACTATCTATTGTCATTGTATTTACTCTTGTCATATACATTTACATATAATTTGTAAAAGCTACTATTACTTATTTGATATAGATACATTACCATCAACATTCAGACCATTCCTCTACTCAATTGCTTTTCTGTGTGTGGTGCTTCTTGCCGATGCCGCTGACCCCATGCGTCCTCAGCTCCCGGGTGAGGCACCTGGGCTCATGCCCCTACCTCCACTGCCAGCTTGTGCCAGGACTAACATGTAAGTTTTTGGAACTGTGGGGCTAATCCTCCCTTTTCCTTCCTTTATCAGCTTCCATTAACCACCAGCTCATGCAATGTTCTTATACCCTTTTTTTATTGTAGACATGAATCATGCATCGACTCTGAAGAAGTGGCATTTTAAGTCCACGAAACGCGTCAGTCAATGGATGCTATGATCAAACTTACTACGAATAAACCAATTACTCATTTAGATTGTGTATTATGCCATGCTGGCTTGTTTCGAAGCTGCTTTAGGAATTAATTTCTTCCTTTTTGCCTATTCAGCTATTTGCTATTATGTATCATGTTTTATTATGTTTATCATGTTTGTATTTCATGCTACACCATTAAACATGATTTTTCAACCGTGCAAGCCTGGTCACTGCCATGTCTCTCATATAAAGTCCCAACCCTGTTTTTCTTTCTTTCAAATGAAGTTAGGGATGGAGACGCACGGCCAATCCCTCCGTGCGCCTCATTTAAAGTCCCGCCCTCCCCCCCTCTTCCTATACCATCTAGTATGTAGTTTGATTGCAGTTTGCGAACATTGATTATTCTGGTAGCTATCTAGCAACTCCCCCCATTTAAAGGGTGTGAAAGTGAGGTTAAGTTCATTTTCCCATTGTAACATAAGTTTAGATTTTTCTGAGAGATGCTTTTCATTAAGGAATTTATAAATACGTGAGATAATACCCCTATCTCTAGACTGGGACTATACTATATATACTATATACTTACTATTGATCGAGGCTTTATCAAAGATAGAGAAGGTAACAAGACTCCAGATGAAGCATCCCTACGTAGTAGCCAAACCCATATTGACATGTTCAAAAGATATCTGCTCTCTGCAAACAACTAAGAAATCATTTGTCAATAACATACATCTTGAAATAGCAGGTAAATAAGATATTCCATAAATGTGAATTACAACACGGAATAACCAAATAAAAAAAACAAAGTTATGCCCAGAAAACAACTATAAGCATAGGGGTCAGAAGGAAACATTCCTGCCGACCACAAAACAAAATACTTTGGACAAATCCATCCGATACCCACAACAGGGGCCCAGGAGAGAAGCAGCAGCGAATAAAGCAACAGCACAAACCATGTTGCTCTGAACACCACCATGTGCTGGTCCCTAAAGTAAGTAGGGGGATGTCTACAGACACAGGGAGACTATTTGTGAAGTTCCAACTCGGTGTAGGAAAGTTGCCGATCCATATATAGTTGTTTCAGGTACACAGATAGTCTACAGAGAAGGGGATAGATAGATAGGGGATAGGAACAAAGTCCTGTTCAGTCATGTGGGTTAAGGAGTTAAAGCATTAGAGAAAAAAGGCACAACAAAAGAAAAATAAAAAGAATCGTCAGGCAGGTGGGTCCCTAAAGGACAGGCGCCATCTTCTCGGGCTGGAGATGGCATAGCCCATTGCGATTGAGGCCTAGGAGTTAAAAGGTGGCATAGAAGGGCATCCGAGTTCAATAGGCCTAGTTTGATCAGGAGCTCCTTGCCTTCAGCCACATTATAACCGTATAGGTGGTAACATTATGAGAGACAGTGAGCCTAAATAGAAAAATCCAACGATACAGATGTGACTTCTTTCATCTTGCACCTGCGATCCAATGTCGCCTGAGATATATCGGGGTAAATTTTAATTTTTACACCATCCAATTCAATGTTAGCGGTGTTTATTGAGACCCGTAGACTATCCTCCTTAACCAGGTAATCCTTCAGACACAAAATCACATCATGGGGGGGTTGTCTATCGGCGGTTTAGAACACAAGGCCTGATGTATTCTATCACATGCAAAGGCTGTGGTGGAAGTGTCTGGTAGGAGGGTATGGAATCATTTAGTTGAGGCACAGGAGGTCAGTGACCGACTCAGGAATACTCCGCAATCTGAGGTTATTCCTGCTGTTTCTGTTGTCCAGGTCTTCAACATGGGACTGCAGGAAAAGTAAAATTTTCAGCCAAGACCTCATGATCTTTCTGGAGGTCAGCATTAGCCAGGGCTAATTCATCATGCATGGTCTCTATTAAGTCGGTACGACTGCCCAAAGATGTGATTTCCTGTGTCAATGTGCTGTTTGGTTTTTTGCAGCTCTGTCTGAAACTTCTACGCCACCTTCTCATACATTGTGGATAGACTGTCTTCCAAGTCAGCTGTGTAGGGTACTCACAATTCGTTGGGGGTTGCAATGAGGCCGGGGGAGAGGTGTCCCAGACCGCAGGGCCATATGGGGACTGGGCGCCATCTTTGGTCATGCCTGTCTGTTCCTTGCAACGCAGGAGATAGGTGGTGAGCAACCGTTGAGACTGGCAACTCCTAGATTTCTTGCCAGACAGCATACACCTCGATGTCCCACAGGGGTGCGAGAAGAAAGGGGCGAGAAAGTGGTCCTAGAAAACCCTGTGGGAGTGCTTTAGGTTTCCGTGTCCACCGAAGCTCTTACAGGAAGCGCCCATCTCACATCGCGCCACACATGCGCCCCCACATTAGTTACTATTTTAGTTGAAAAAGCACGGTGGTGTTTGCAATACACATTGCTTGTTGGCCTTTGTTATGCTGGCATCTTCTTAATTACATTTCAAACATGCCATAATACAAACAGTATGTTAAAGAAACTGCATATCATAAATATCATAAAGAATCTTGGAATAATAATGCGATCAATTTGCTTAAAACATTAGGAGGCATTTCCTCACACTCTCCTACATCCCGTCATCACTCACTGATAATGGACATTGTAATTGTCTGCCAAGCCGAGGTAAGAAACAAGAAAGAGCTGATTTATGTAGGATAACATGGATATACAACTGAGAACACAAAGGCTTCTTTAAGTACACTGGGATATGCAAAACATGTGTCATTTAGGAATACTAGTTTATTCCCAAAATTTTATGCTGGCCCTAGATGGTGTCTGAATAAAGATCATGCTGGCCTTCTGTAGAGAAAGGGGTACAAAGGTATTGTTGGTATAAATTCTGTGGTCTGTTTTAGATAATAAATACATGCACGTATTACACATTACTCAACAAGTTTAGATCTGTTTCTATTTTGAGGAACATTTCAATATTTTTTCATTTCTCTCTTTGAATCTACGTGTTCATTTGGTATGTGTTTAATGAATAAAAAAATTAAAAGAAGTGCCCTTTTGACACATAGAAAAACTCCAGCTTTGGTGACTGGATTTCAGTAAGCAAGGCCATTTCATTTCTAACAGCTGGTCGTGCCTTCTTCGGTTTTATTTTTATAAGCTACAAATGGCATCACTTAAGACACTGTTCATGGTCAGGCCTGTCAAATTCTCCAGAGAATATTATTAGAGATTATTCATGCTTTTTATGTTGGTCAGACCACTTAGTTCCTTCTCTTTTTTTACTGTAATCAAACATGACATATCTGGCAATAGTTCATGCTATCTGTTCATTTCAAGAGCTATTGCATATGAAATTAATAAAATACGTCTCTGTAACTTAATTTGTACTTGAAGATCAAGAACAGAAAAAATATATCAAAACAATGAGAATAATAATACCAGAGACTGGAAAATGTATAAAAATATCTACATCTCCAAGATTCTGAAGCAGAGAGGGCTGCCAGTTTGGTTGGTTTCCAATGATTATTATTTAGGTGCACAGTCAGAAATAAATACATATCTGATTATATCTGGAGCTTTTCAAACATCTCTCCCTTGTGCAACTTTTTAGAGCAGTCCTTTTGTGCTGATATGTTAACCATTGTTGGGTTGTTTTTAAGCTATATCTAACAACCCCGCTGAGACATAAAAAAAAAGCCAATCTGTTCAAAATACTGTATGCAATTGTATGTAGGAAAAAAAAAATATGTATGAAGATTGGAATGCACTTACACTGTATAAGAAAGTAAACTGTGTTAAAGAGTAACTCTTTTGTTAAGAAAAAATAATTTCCTCTGTTTGACAGATGTACATTGTGAGACTAAAGGCCCGTACACACGTACCGATCGTCGGCATACAAACGTCGGTGGACGAAGGATCTGCCGATTGTACGCGTGTTAGTATGGTGCCTCCGACAGATGTCTGCGCACAATCCGCGGACAAAAGTCTTTCGTGCAAACATGAAAATATTTGTATGCCGACACCAGAACGGACGATTGTTCGCCTGTCAGTACACAATTCGGCCGACAGACCGCAGATTTGCAAGACTGGGCATGCTCAGAAAATAGAAAACACAGGGAAAGTTAACCATTACATGACATCACTTCTGCAGTCGGCGGACAAAATTCTTGTGCTGTCCTTGTGCTGTCTTTGCACTTTTCAGCAGACACCGACATCCCGGGGAGAAAAGAGGAACATTTGTAAGCCGACCATCGGTACGTGTGTACGGGGCTTAACACATTTTGAAGCAGATTTCTACCTTTTTTTTAGATCTGAAGAAAATTCTGCTTGTTTTAAAATGTCCTTTGCAGATTGATTCTGAATGGGAGGGTCTGGTTTATTATAATTACCTGGTGCATCCTCAATGTAATGAGAAAAGCTACAGCATCTACATCCCTTTAGGTGTATTTAACCCACATGGAGTATCTCACCAAAACTGAATGCTCAAAATTTCACTTGTATCTTAACTTCCTCCCATCCGCGCTACAGCCTATATACGGCTGCAGCGCGGACTTGAATTTTCGGGAGGCCGTTTTTAAATGGCCTCCCAGGAGCAGGCTCCCCACGCGCTCCCGTGAGCGTGCATCAGGGAGAATCTGTGTCGGCCGTGTCCCTTGGACACAGCCGATCACAGATCGTGGTGAATGGCCAATCACAGCGGCCATTCACCACGTGATCGGACCATCCAATGAGAGATGATCTCATATGTAAACATATGAGATCATCTCTCATCGCCGGCGCTCCTTCCTCACATGGAGCCTGCAGTGTGAGGAAGGAGGGGGAGCCGTCAGCCGCCGGGGACACAGAGACATGTAATCAGGGCACTGATCACCAGTGCCCTGATTACTAAAAGGTAAAAAAACATACAAATTGCCCCCAACAGTGCTCACAGTGCCCGCCATCAGTGTCCCCCATCAATGCCCACAATCAGTGCCCATAGTGCTGCCAGTCAGTGCCCATCAGTGCCTGCTCATCTAGGCACTGATGAGCACTGACTGGCAGCACTATGGGCACTGAGTGTGGGCATTGATGGTGCTGCCCATCAGTGCTCATCAGTGCCGCTCATCAGTGCTCATCAGTGCCACCCGTCAGTGTCCATCAGTGCCATCCGCCAGTGCCCATCAGTGCCGCTTCTCAGTGCCCATCAGTGCCGCCCGTCAGTGCCGCCTCTCAGTGCCCAGCAGTGCCACCTCTCAGTGCCCAGCAGTGCCGCTTATCAGTGCTCATCAGTGCCGCCTATCAGTGCCGCCTATCAATGCTGCCTATCAGTGCTCATCAGTGCGGCATATTAGTACCTCCTCATCAGTGCCCATAAGTGCCACCTCATCAGTGCCCATAAGTGCCACCTTATCAGTGCCCATCAGTGCAGCCTATCAGTGCCCATCAGTGCCGCCTCATCAGCGCACATCAGTGAAGGAGAAGAATTTATTTTCAAAATTTACTCGCAGAAAATAAGAAAAACTTTTTTTTTTTTTTCAAAATTTTCTGTCTTTATTCTTTTTTTTTTGTAAAAAATAAAAAACCCAGAGATGATTAAATACCACCAAAAGAAAGCTCTATTTATGTGAAAAAAATGATAAAAATTTCATATGGGTACAGTGTAGCATGACCGCGCAATTGTCAGTCAAAGTGTGACAGCACTGAAAGCTGAAAATTGGCCTGGATGGGAAGGGTGTTTAAGTGCACAGTAGGCAAGTGGTTAATGCAAACTTTTGGATCAATCACAAAAGTAGGAAATGACGTATGTGTGCAGAATGCCTCCAGGTTGCCATATTACATGAAATTGTACAGAAAATTACAACAGACGCAGACTGAAATGGAAAGGTAATTTTTAATATAAAAATGGATTTTTGTAAAATCTTACCGTAAAATCCTTTTCTCTTAGCTCATCGACAGACGTAGTCCTCGGTGATACACCACCTTCGGGTTATGTTACCTCCGCAGGAGCAGGACTAGACAGGAAATTAAAAAGCTCTGGCCACACCCTAGGGGCAGTCCCAGAGGGTATATCCTCTCTCTCTCTGCCTCAGCAAATCAGTTATGTGAAAAAGCAGTGCTTAGAGAATTTAACCCAACCCAACTCCAAAACAGAGGGGCGGGGACTACGTCTGTCGATGAGCTAAGAGAAAAGGATTTTACGGTAAGATTTTACAAAAATCCATTTTTCTCTAGCGCTCATCGACAGACGTAGTCCTCGGTGATACACCACCTTCGGGACGTCCCAGAGCAGTATCACAACTGAGGGGTGGGAAATGGAAATCAAATCCCAATCTAGAAGGCCCAACCGGTGCCAACTAGAAGTTTACAATGCTCATCCTTAATGATGAGACTCAACCAAAAAAAGAGAAAACAATTTTTTTTTTTTTTTTTTCAAACAGAAAAAAACCCTCGAGGTAGACCACCGGTCTCCTCAAATTGCGGCCTGCAAAACCTTGCGGCCAAATGAGGCATCCGCCGATGCCGTCACATCAATTTTATAGAATTTTGTAAAGGTATGTACCGACGACCAGGTGGCCGCCTTACATACCTGGACCACTGACGCCTGATGGCGAAAGGCCCAGGAAGTACTGAGCGCTCGAGTGGAGTGCGCCCTAACAGGGAACGGAGGACTCTGACCCTTAATAGAATAAGCCTGTACCACCGTTTGTCTAATCCATTTGGCAATGGTCGCGGCAGATGCAGGCAAACCCTTTCTGGGGCCATCCGTGATCACAAAAAGTGAATCCGTCTTACGGAATGATTCCGTAGCTTTCAGGTATACCCTGATTGCCCGAACCACATCTAAGGAATGCAACGCATGTTCCCGATGATGCTTGGGCTGAGGACACAAGGAAGGTAGTACAATATCTTCATTCAGATGAAAATCTGAAACCACCTTGGGAAGAAAAGATGGCTTAGGATGAAGTACTACCTTATCCCTATGAATCACTAGGTATGGTGACTGGCATGATAATGCCGCCAGTTCTGACACCCTGCGAGCAGAAGTAATAGCCACCAAGAAGGCCACCTTCTGGGATAGAGTAAGCAAGGGAATCTCCCTGATGTTTTCAAAGGGAGGTTTCTGTAGAACCGACAAAACCAAATTAAGATCCCAGGGCGGTAAGGGCGCGCGGACTGGAGGAGCCAGGTGCCGCACCCCCTGGATGAAATTCCGCACCAAGGATTTGGTAGCTAAAGGCTTCTGAAAGAAGATTGCTAATGCTGAAACTTGACCCTTGATGGTGCTCAAGGCTAGCTTCTGCTCAACCCCTTGTTGCAAAAAGGCCAATATTCGAGTCACCGAATAGGTACGTGGAGGAAATCCTAAAGATTCGCACCACGCAATATAAGTCTTCCATGTGTGATAATAGACTTTGCTGGAAGTCGCTTTCCTTGCTTTAATAAGGGTAGGAATGACTGAAGTAGGCAAACCTCTGTCCTTCAGTACTTGGGTCTCAATGGCCAGGCCATTAAAACCAGCGACTGTAAAGCACGAAGGTAAATTGGTCCTTGAGACCACAGACACTCCCTGAGACGAAGTTCCCACGGAAAGTCTGCGACTAACATGTCCAAGTCGGCCAGGCCGGCTTGAGGAGGCCAGCCTAGAATTTCTAGGACCACTGGCGCTGATTGGATCTGAACCAGGCGTCCCTAGAGCTATCTGGCCCCGACCATCCGAGAAAGTCTGGTCGTTTTCTGTTCCCACACATTTATCAGATACCTGATAGTTATCAGGAAAGGTGATCTTTTCTGGTTGAACCTCAGGGACCGAAGTCACCCGACTAGAGGCTACTTGGCCTATCTGGTCAACCAGATCCGATTCCTGTGAGGTATCGGGACTAATCTTAGGAAAAGGTAAAGGAAAAGATCTTTTCAGGGAACGGTAACTACCGCTTCCTGTGGTACTTAAATGTTGGAAGGGAAGAATCGCACCGGTAGTAGTGGTAGATGCTCGATCTAATGTCCTGAATACCGGTGAAAACGTCCCCCCACCCTGAAACCGGGTGGGGGCGCACCTTCAGGCTGTGTACTCCTTTGCTTCGGGTTTGGCTGGGTTGGTCCCCTTCTTGAACCCTCCTGGAGGAGTCTTGCCTTTCCCGCTAGTACCAGCCGGGCGCCCTTTATGGGCGGTAAAGAAAGGTCCTCGCTTGTTGCGAGGTCCCTTAGCTTTTGCAGCCTGTGGCAAAAAAGTGCTCTTGCCCCCAGTGGCATCCTTAATGATTTCATCTAGGTTGGCTCCAAATAGACGATTCCCCTGAAAGGGGAGATTGGTCAAGGTCTTTTTGGAACCTAGGTCAGCTGACCAGCATATTAACCACAGCACACGTCTGAGGATCACTGCTAACTTAGATGCATGCCCTAATAGGGGAATAGTGTCCAAGGCTGCGTCACAGATAAACCGTAGCCCTTGTATGATCTGTTCCATCAAATCAGATGTCTCCTGGGGAATATCTTTTCCCCTAAGATCTTGGCGTACCATTTTCGCCCATTCCGTAAGTGTCTGGGAAACTAGACCAATAACGATTACTGGTCTAAATGCTGACCCTATCAGAGAAAAGATAGTGCGGGACTCTGCTTCTATCTTTCGATCCACCGGGTCCTTAAAGGACGAAGTGTCCTCCACTGGAATAACCGTGGCTTTATTCAGCCTGGAAATAGGCGGATCCACGACTGGTGGTACCGTCCATTTCTTAATGATGGATTCCTCAAACGGATAGCGTCTAGCAATACGCTTGGAAATAGTAAAGGTACGTTTAGAATGCTCCCATTCTCCTTTAATCTGATTACCAAAACATTTAGGTACAGGAAAAGCCTTTGCCGTCTTGATGGGCTTATTAGTCCCAAAAAGCCTCTCTGTTTCAGTTGCCTCTGCCGGTAAAGCCTCAAGTTTTAAGGTTTCTTGCACTGCCACAACTAGTGCGTCCACCAATGCTTCTTCCTGAATTATAGCAAGAGAAGAAGCGTCCTCCTCACTGTCTGAGGGGGCTTTACCTGGGATAACAGCCCTTGCAGAGGAACCTGCAACTGCCGTGACCATCTCTGAATCTGAGTCAGAGGTGTCAGATGGTATAGGGGTAGGCGGGGGTCGCTTCCTTGACCCCCGTCCCTGACAGGCCGCCTCCACCCGAGCCACCATAGACTCCAAAATTGCTGTAAATGACTCTATACTCTGTGCACCGGCGGGTCCCGAGGCCCCCTCGAGGGAAACAGGTGGGGGAATATGTGTGGCAGGGTCCATAATAACTCCAGTTACTTCCTGGATAATATAATTCAAAAGTAAAGAAAAAAACTTTTTTTTTTTTTTTTTTCTGACCCCCAGCGCCACAAAAAAGCCCCTTAGTGTTACCTGCTTAGGGATCCCTATCGATCGAGAGAGAGAGAGATAGACCCCCAGGCTCACCACTTGATGCTCAGAGTTAAACTGCAACAGCTTATAGCGCTGTCTTGACAAACAGGAAGTCTTTTGGCTGGCTGCCCAGGAAGAAAGGAGGCGGCTCCGCCCCTCTGCACGCCTTCCGGCGCCTCCCCCAAGCTCCACGAGGTGTAGAATCACCTCAAACATGGCCGCCCCCATGCTGGAGACACGAGGCTACGCCAAAATGGCGGCTCGTGCGATCCAGCAAAAAAAATGGCGGCGGCCTAAACTGAATAGCGGTGTGCTGCAGGGCACACAACACTCTCTCTGCATGGGGATATGGCATGGTTGGCGGTACCGGCCCTGGCGGACCGCGTGGCCGTTCGGGAGGCCTGCTAAATAGCTGGAGATCTGATTTGGAAGGCAGTCTACATGTGCGTGGCTTCTGACTGGTAGGTAGCTTATACTTAACCCATAAGATTCCCAGAATGCCACAGATTACATCTTTAAAACATGTATACAATAGATTGTTAGCTCCCAAGCCAAGCCTCCTGGATTTTGCACACATAAATCACACTCAAAGTAGGAGGATTTGTGACATGTTATAGGATAGAAAGGACTCTTTCTTACCATACAGAGAGGGGCCCGCGTTCACCACAAAACCCGTCAGGGAAAAAGGGGGAACCTACTACTCACCATACCGGAACCAGGCGGGCACCAACTCCTGACAGTACCCCTCTCCACCGAGGCGGGAGGGCTGTCGACCAATACGGACGCCGTGACTCATGGTCTTTGGCGTTTCAGCGAGACGTTTAACTCGCGGGGTCAGTCCCTTAATGGGACTTTGTCGCGGCCGACCCAGCGCGGAGCTATGGCCTGCACGCGCTCGTAGGCTGAACTGGGGTGACCACCGGATCTCAACATCCAGCCCGTCGCCCAGTTCAGCTTTCTTGCTTGAAGATCTCACAGGAACACTGGAGAAAAAAGCTGTCTAAAAAATCTTTTTAAGAAAAAAATCTTGCCAGGACCGAAGATCCCAGCAAGGTATCTAGGTCCTTACTCCTAACTAGACAGAAAATAACTGATTTGCTGAGGCAGAGAGAGAGAGGATATACCCTCTGGGACTGCCCCTAGGGTGTGGCCAGAGCTTTTTAATTTCCTGTCTAGTCCTGCTCCTGCGGAGGTAACATAACCCGAAGGTGGTGTATCACCGAGGACTACGTCTGTCGATGAGCGCTAGAGAAAAACCCTTTTACATTGACAGACTAATCCCGTTTGCCGGTCAGTTTTTCAAGCTGGTCAGATCGGACCATCCATAGCTCTCTATGGAGCAGTGGATGTCAGTGTACATGTGCCCACTGACACCCGCCAGCATCCAATTCTTTCCACTAAAAATAGATGGATGTGCATCCGTTCCCCATCTGTCCAGTAAATCAAATCGGATGACAGTCGGATGGAAACAGACAGGTGGTCTGTTTCAATCCGACTGGCCCATAGAGAACAGCGGGCTGTATACGCTCTGCATAGAGGAGGGGACCCAGACCTGTCATCCGCCTGCTCAGCAGGGATCAGCGGAGAGATACCCCTCTTAGCAGGTGGATATGCTTGCTGGAGTCCGCCCCGTCTGAAAGGGCCCTAAATTCAAATATTGCTGTATTTTTATTTTTTTTCACAAAATGAAGTTACATGTTAACTGCTTCCCACCCGGTTACTGTATATACCAGCTGAGGTCTTGAGAATGACACTAATATTAATTTTAAGCTATATCTAACAACCCCGCTGAGACATAAAAAAAAGCCAATCTGTTCAAAATACTGTATACAATTGTATGTAGGAAAAAAAAAATATGTATGAAGATTGGAATGCACTTACACTGTATAAGAAAGTAAACTGTGTTAAAGAGTAACTCTTTTGTTAAGAAAAAATAATTTCCTCTGTTTGACAGATGTACATTGTGAGACTTTAACACATTTTGAAGCAGATTTCTACCTTTTTTTTAGATATGAAGAAAATTCTGCTTGTTTTAAAATGTCCTTTGCAGATTGATTCTGAATGGGAGGGTCTGGTTTATTATAATTACCTGGTGCATCCTCATTGTAATGAGAAAAGCTACAGCATCTACATCCCTTTAGGTGTATTTAACCCACATGGAGTATCTCACCAAAACTGAATGCTCAAAATTTCACTTGTATCTTAACTTCCTCCCATCCGCGCTACAGCCTATATACGGCTGCAGCGCGGACTTGAATTTTCGGGAGGCCGTTTTTAAATGGCCTCCCAGGAGCAGGCTCCCCGCGCGCTCCCGCGAGCGTGCATCAGGGAGAATCTGTGTCGGCCGTGTCCCTTGGACACAGCCGATCACAGATCGTGGTGAATGGCCAATCACAGCGGCCATTCACCACGTGATCGGACCATCCAATGAGAGATGATCTCATATGTAAACATATGAGATCATCTCTCATCGCCGGCGCTCCTTCCTCACATGGAGCCTGCAGTGTGAGGAAGGAGGGGGAGCCGTCAGCCGCCGGGGACACAGAGACATGTAATCAGGGCACTGATCACCAGTGCCCTGATTACTAAAACGTAAAAAAACATACAAATTGCCCCCAACAGTGCTCACAGTGCCCGCCATCAGTGTCCCCCATCAATGCCCACAATCAGTGCCCATAGTGCTGCCAGTCAGTGCCCATCAGTGTCTGCTCATCTAGGCACTGATGAGCACTGACTGGCAGCACTATGGGCACTGAGTGTGGGCATTGATGATGCTGCCCATCAGTGCTCATCAGTGCCGCTCATCAGTGCTCATCAGTGCCACCCGTCAGTGTCCATCAGTGCCATCCGCCAGTGCCCATCAGTGCCGCCTCTCAGTGCCCATCAGTGCCGCCCGTCAGTGCCGCCTCTCAGTGCCCAGCAGTGCCACCTCTCAGTGCCACCTCTCAGTGCCCAGCAGTGCCGCCTATCAGTGCTCATCAGTGCTGCCTATCAGTGCCGCCTATCAATGCTGCCTATCAGTGCTCATCAGTGCGGCATATTAGTACCTCCTCATCAGTGCCCATAAGTGCCACCTCATCAGTGCCCATAAGTGCCACCTTATCAGTGCCCATCAGTGCAGCCTATCAGTGCCCATCAGTGCCGCCTCATCAGCGCACATCAGTGAAGGAGAAGAATTTATTTTCAAAATTTACTCGCAGAAAATAAGAAAAACTTTTTTTTTTTTTCAAAATTTTCTGTCTTTATTCTTTTTTTTGTAAAAAATAAAAAACCCAGAGATGATTAAATACCACCAAAAGAAAGCTCTATTTGTGTGAAAAAAATGATAAAAATTTCATATGGGTACAGTGTAGCATGACCGCGCAATTGTCAGTCAAAGTGTGACAGCACTGAAAGCTGAAAATTGGCCTGGATGGGAAGGGTGTTTAAGTGCACAGTAGGCAAGTGGTTAATGCAAACTTTTGGATCAATCACAAAAGTAGGAAATGACGTATGTGTGCAGAATGCCTCCAGGTTGCCATATTACATTAAATTGTACAGAAAATTACAACAGACGCAGACTGAAATGGAAAGGTAATTTTTAATATAAAACCCTTTTACATTGACAGACTAATCCCGTTTGCCGGTCAGTTTTTCAAGCTGGTCAGATCGGACCATCCATAGCTCTCTATGGAGCAGTGGATGTCAGTGTACATGTGCCCACTGACACCCGCCAGCATCCAATTCTTTCCACTAAAAATAGATGGATGTGCATCCGTTCCCCATCTGTCCAGTAAATCAAATCGGATGACAGTCGGATGGAAACAGACAGGTGGTCTGTTTCAATCCGACTGGCCCATAGAGAACAGCGGGCTGTATACGCTCTGCATAGAGGAGGGGACCCAGACCTGTCATCCGCCTGCTCAGCAGGGATCAGCGGAGAGATACCCCTCTTAGCAGGTGGATATGCTTGCTGGAGTCCGCCCCGTCTGAAATTCAAATATTGCTGTATTTTTATTTTTTTTCACAAAATGAAGTTACATGTTAACTGCTTCCCCCCGGTTACTGTATATACCAGCTGAGGTCTTGAGAATGACACTAATATTAATTTTCACAAAGTCTGCTGCCTGAGTTTTTATGATGGCAATCGAAATATACTCCAGGATGTTATAAAGAGTGATCAGATGAATTGACATTAATTGAAAGTCTCTCTTTGCCATGAAAATGAACTTAATCCCCCCAAAAAAAAACATTTTCACTGCATTTCATCAGTAAAGTCACAAAAGGACCAGCTGACATCATGTCAGTGATTCTCTCACTAACACAGGTGTCAGTGTTGATGAGGGCAAGTCTGGAAATCACTCTGTAATGCTGATTGGATTAGAATAACAGACTGGACTTTAAGGTAGGATGGTACTTACAAAGATTACACCTAAATCAACCATTTATCAAATCATCAAGAACATCAAGAAGGGGTTTAGTTGTTGTGGAGAAGGCTTCGGGGTACTCAAAAAAGTCCAGCAAGCGCCAGGACCGTCTCCTAGACCGTCTCCTACAGTTGACTAAGCTGTGGAATTGGACATCACCAGTGCAGAGCTTGTTTAGGAATGGCAGCAGGCAGGTATGAATACATCTGCATGCACAGGGAGGCGAAGACTTTTGGAGGATGATCTGGTGTGAAGAAGGCTGGCAAAGAATCCACTTCTCACCATAAAAAACATCAGGGACTGATATTCAGCAAGAGGTACAGGAATTTGACTTCTGGGGAATGGGGTAAAGTAATTTTCTCTGATGAATCCCCTTCCTGATTGTTTGGTGCATCCAGAAAAACTCTTGTCCAGAAAAGAAAAGGTGAGCGCTACCGTCAGTTCTGTGTCATGCCAACAGTAAAGCATCCTGAGACCATTCATACATGGGGTTGCTTCTCAGCCAAGGGAGTGGGCTCAATTACAATTATGCCTAAGAACACAGCCATGAATAAAGAATGGTACAAAAACATCCTCCGAAAGCAACTTCTCCCAAACATGCTGGAAATGTTTGGTGACAAACAATGCCTTTTTCAGCATGATGGCAAAAGTGATAACTAAGTGGCATGGGGAACAAAACATGGACATTTTGGGTCATGGCCAGGAAACTCCACAGACCTTAATCCTATTGAGAACTTGTGGTTAATCTTGAAGAGGAGGGTGAACAAAAAATACCCCCATAAATTCTGACAAATTATAGGAAATTGATTATGCAAGAATGTGCTGCCATCAGTCAGGATGTTGCCCAGAAGTTGATTGGCAGCATGCCAGGGAAAATTGCAGAGGTCTTGAGATATGTGATGGATACATGGATAGTAGGTTAAATTGTTTTTAGTGGCATAGTTCACACCAGTATGGTCAGTCCCAGGGCGTTCTAGTTCCAGACAAAAAAAAGTAGAACACACTGCATTTTTTCTGCACTTGACTGTACTGGAACACGGTAAAACGCATCAAAGATGCACCGGATTGCACCTAAACGCACCAAAAACACCCTATAACACACATGTCCTTATTTAACCACTTGCCGACCGATCACATGGAGCGTACTGCGGCAAAGTGGCTCGTTATCGTCCGGCTATGTAGGTCTACGTCGCTGGACTCCTCCCCTTGTCGGCGGCACGCGCGCTCCGCTGGAGGCTCGCTCCCGCTGTATTCAGACATAGCAGGAGTCGGGCCAGGGGAGGAGAGGCGGTATTCACCGCCGCTCTTCCCCGATTGTCGGCGACCTGAGGACAGCCAAGGAAATTTACCTTGTTGACAAACCAGGACCTCCAGGAGCATTTTTATCCTACTAAAAGGGTATAACTCTAAAGCCTGGCACACACAATGAGATTATCGGGTGAATAGTCTGTTTTTTGTTGCATGCTAGTCACATATCGAAAATGAAGAGGTTGTCTCGTACGACAGAATACAACTTCAGAAGTGATGTAATGTGTTTCATTTTTTTGTATTAATGCTTTAGTATTTGAGCATGCCTAGTCTTGCTCTTATGATTTTTTTCAGCTGAAAACTGTACTAGTTAAACAAAATCGGACGTTATGTTCATGTGCGATAAAAATTTTATAGCCTGCACCTTCAGGTTTTACCGTCCGAAAAGTAGGAATCGGCTGCTGAAACCACTATAATCAGATAATCGGCTGATTGTTTGTCATACCAAATTTTACTTCTGATTTTCTTATCATGTGTACAGGCCTTTAGTATGGCAAGCTATATATAGGGAGTGGCGCTAGCAGTACTATCATACACCTCCCCCTATTCTACAATGTGATTGTACACCATACCTGCTCTCATGCACGTATATTCTCTCCTATATACACAATTCTCACACTAATAAAGTACATGAACCAATAAATGCAAAAATATTTGGTGTGACTCTGGCCATACTATAAAACACCTCCCCACCTTTTTTACACAACTTCTGCCTAAAAAAGTGCCTTCATATATTGTGTAATACAGTGCTTCAATAATCTTGTGTAAACAAAGGTGTTTCAATGTAGTACCTTGCTTTGTGCACTGGTGCGCAGTCATGTTGGAACAGGAAGGGGCCATCCCCAAACTGTTCCCACTAAGTTGAGAGCATGAAATTGTCCAAAATGTCTTGGTATGCTGACGCCTTAAGAGTTCCCAGCTTTGGAACTAAGGGGCCAAGCCCAACCCCTGAAAAACAACCCCACATCTTAATCCCTCCTCCACCAAATGGTTTGGACCAGTGCACATAGCTAGGTCCATAAAGACGTGGTTGAGCGGGTTTGGGGTGGAGGAACTTGACTGGCCTGCACAGAGTCCTGGCCTCAACCTGACAGAACACCTTTGGGATGAATTAGAGCGGAGACTGCGAGCAAGGCCTTCTCGTTCAACATCAGTGCCTGACCTCACAAATGCACTTCTGAAAAAGAATGGTCAAACATTACATAGACACACTCCTAAACCTTGTGGGCAGCCTTCCCAGAAGAGTTAAAGCTGTTATAGCTGCAAAGGGTGGGTCAACTCAATATTGACAGACTAAGACTGGGATGCCATTAAAGTTCATGTGCGTGTAAAGGCAGGTGTCCCAATACTTTTGACAATATAGTGTACGTGTGCTTTCTGGAGCCTCTTGCGCTCCAAGAACTGGAAGTATGAAAGTGGAAGTGATGTAATAAGCTCCACCCAACATGTTTCGTCATGGTGATGTCATCGGGGAAATCCTTTATTTTTTACTTTCCATACCGTTTTTGTTTAAATTCCTTATATCTTCCTCAGCCATCTTCCTAAAAACATCTAAAAACTCATTTCCTGCCAATTTTGGATTAAATGTTGAACTATCTTTTTAAATTTGTTTATATACTGAATATGTATTTCCTATAACCCGTTTTTCCTTACTTGCATGATATTTTTTTAGGATTAATTTCCTGAAGAACTCTGATGAAGGAAAAATACATCTTAAAGGGCTACTGACCCACTTATGATTCATAGGGGGTGAAGGGCTCCAGAGAGTGCAGAGTACAGGAGGGCAGCACAAGTGATCACTGTGAAGGATAACAACACGTTTTGCACATTATTGAAGCACCTTTATTTGCAAGATTAACAAAGCACTTTTTGCACAGGAGACATTTACACTGAATATATCACTTTATTACAGTGACTTTTTATTGGTTCTTTGTTGTATTAACTTGTGCACTTTATTAAAAAGGTTGTAAACCTCCCAAAAAGGCAAAGGCATAATGAGCTAGTGTGCATCACATAATAGCTCATTATGAAATACTTACCTTAAAACAAAGCCCCCACAGCACTGCCCACACAACACTTACACGGCCGACATGTTAACCCGTCTTCCTTCTGGGTTCGTGCCCTCAGGCCATCTGATTGGCCGGAGCCATGATGATGTCACTCTGGCACATGCACACGGGAGCTGCCGTTCACTGCACAGGGCTCTGAAGGAGCGGCATGGGCGGCCGTTCCTTCAGAGCGCATGCGCCAGTGATGTCACTGGCTGCATGCAAAGTAAATATCTCCTATACGGTGCATGTTTAGGAGATATTTACAGCACCTATAAGTAAGCATTATCCATAGGTATGCCTTATCATAGGCTTACCTATAGGTATAAGTTACATAGAAACTTTACTTCCTCTTTAAGGCGGGAGTTGTGTAAAAAAAGGAGGGTGGAGGTATTTATAGTACTACCGGTGTCACATCAAATATTTATGCACTTTTATAAGAGTGAGAATTGTGTATATAGGAGATAACATACCAGCAAGCACTGTGTACAATCACATTGTAGAATGGGAAGGTGGATTATAGTACTGCTAGCACCACATCAATATAAATCTTGTCATACCCCATAAGTGTTAAAAACACCAGCCTATGAGATGTGTTTAGTATTGTGACATTTAAATGTGAAAATTTTAGAAAATGACAGTGTCTTCAGAATGAAATGGAAAGGTCATTTTTAATACTCTCTCACAAACAGGGACCTCCTAATCCTCCTGTATTATTTTATAAAACAATCCTGTACAATAAAAATAATAATGGTTCGACATGTTAATAAAACTGTACATATTATTGTAACTACTTATCCAGGTGACTTATCTCTTGTTTTTTCATTTGGTGGTAAATAGTTGTTCGTTTTTTAAAATGTACCTGCATATTTCATGCTATTACTATGACCTACCACCAAAGGACAAAATAAAACAAATTTCCCTACTTCTGATAATTGCAGTGATGCAACATACAGTATGTGTATAGTGTTTGTTGTTTGTACCCATAGTAGGGTCCAGAAGCAATAGAGCACATTTTTTTTTTTTAAGCCTACCTAAAACACACTGACCCTAACTTTGCACATGACCTTTGACCCTCAAATACTGATCTAGTTATTTTATCTTTATCATATTTATCAAATACTGATCTAGTTATTTTATCTTTATCATATTTATCAAATACTGATCTAGTTATTTTATATTTATTTTTACTATTTTTTTTTTTTTTTACAAACTTATTTGTTTACCAGCTTCTCCTCTAGCAAAGAGAAATGGATATATTTTTTTTCTCCATTCAACGCATAGCAAACATTAAAAAGGGATTTCCGTAACAGACATTACGATTTGTGCCATGGAAGGAACCCAGAGGGTTCATTCATGGCAATTGAACAATTTTGTCCACATTGGAGGGGGGGGGGGGGGGGGAGACACACATTAGGAGAGGTATCTCCAAATTGGAGACTAAAGCCCCGTACGCACGTACTGATCGTCGGCCGAACGATCGGCCATCTTTTGTCCAGGGCTGTCGTGTCTGTTGAAAACTGCAAAAGACTGCACACGAATTTTGTCGGCCAACAACAGCCGACTGCAGAAGTTATGTCATGTGATGGTTAACTTTCCTTGTCTTTTTTTCTTTTCTGAGCATGCCCAGTCTTGCTAATCTGCTGTCTGTCGGCCGAAATCTGTACTGACTGGCGAACAATCGGCCGTTCTGGTGTTGGCCAACAAAAATTTTAATGCCTGCGTGACAGATTCTGTTCGGCCGAAAATGCGCTGTCGGCTGACGGAAGCATCATACTAAAGCCCCGTACACACTTACCGATTGTCGGCCGTAAATATTCGGCCGACGACCGATCGGCCGATTGTAGGCTTGTTAGTATGATGCTTCCGACAGCCGAGAGCGCATCTTCGGCCGAACAGAATCTGTCCTGCAGGCATTAAAATTTTTGTTGGCCAACACCAGAACGGCCGATTGTTCGCCAGTCAGTACAGATTTCGGCCAACAGACAGCAGATTAGCAAGACTGGGCATGCTCAGAAAAGAAAAAAGACAAGGAAAGTTAACCATCACATGACATCACTTCTGCAGTCGGCTATTGTTGGCCAACAAAATTCGTGTGCAGTCTTTTGCAGTTTTCAACAGACACGACAGCCCTGGACAAAAGATGGCCGATCGTTCGGCCGATGATCAGTACGTGTGTACGGGGCTAGTGAATTTTTTGGTTTAAATAATACAGACCACATGGTTTGAACATAGATTGGGATGTTAATTCCTTCATCAATAATAGCTAGAGTTTTTAATTTCTTTTGCTGATTCTGATTTGTCATTTTTACATATACATGTGTAATACAGTATGAGCAGTGGTTTGTTTTGCAGGCCTACTCAGCATTCACTGAACCCGAGTTGTGGATGGTCGTTGTGTCTGTGTCACGTGGTTGCGTCATTTTTTTTAAATGTTGTAAGTGAGATACTTTTGTTTATGAGTAGACCACAGATTGAGAATTTGTGAATACATCTATGCAATATTACCTCAAATGCTGCTTCATTATTATATTCACAAATGAATATGTATAATTCATATTAAATTGTAATATAAAAGAAGTGTTGTCGCCATCATATTCAATTTTTATTCATTTTATATTTTTTTTTTCTATATTTCATACTCTTTATTATGCTTACAGTCTTTTTGCTGTTTGTGTTTAATTATTTTTTATCATGTTGGAATTTGCGTTCCACGGGCTGTGTAATTCTGTTTTGTTCATTCCTTTACGTCATATCCGGCCGTGGCATGGAACGCATGGACGTCATGTCCGTTGTTACTATGGCTCTTAGTTTCCGGATCAGCTGACAGGTTAGTTCCGGTCTATGGAGCGTACAACATTTCCGTTTTCCTGTTGTTGTAAGGAATATCGTTTTTTTATCTTTGTCATTTTCAGACATTCGTAATTATATATGAGTCGATTTTCTCATCCCCCCTATGTTTACTTGTATTACATTTTTATTTTTATATCGATTTACTATAATTCATGTTTATTCATTTCAGGCCGTTGCCTGTATATAACAGATAGATGTGCGTTACGTCGCCATGCCCCCGATGACATCAAATATGACAAAATGCGTCAGCAGGAGTTGAACCACGTGATGCACACGCACTATCCAAGCTCGGCCATGTTACCGGTTTGAAACAAACCATTGCTATTGTATTATCTTTGTTCCTGCCTGATGCTTTTGTGCACATTGTGAGTACCCTGTACACATTTTCTATATTGTCTTTAACCACTTAAGTCCTGGAGGATTTGGCTGCTCAAAGACCAGGGCCTATTTTGCGATTCGGCACTGCGTGAATTTAACAGACAATTGTGCGGTCGTGCGGCGCTGTACCCAAATTAAATTGACGTCCTTTTTTTCTCACAAAGAGAGCTTTCTTTTGGTAGTATTTGATCACCTATGCGATTTTTACTTTTTTGCGCTATAAACAAAAAAAGAGCGACAATTTTGAAAAAATAACAATATTTTTCACATTTTTTATATGAAATTCCCCAAAAAAATGTAAAAATCAAAATTTTTTAACATTTTAGGCCAATTTGTTTTCGCAATAAGCATATTTTGATTGGTTTGCGCAGAAGTTATTGCGTCTACTAACTACGGGAAAGATTTATGTCATTTTTATTGTTTTTTTTTTTACTAGGAATGGCAGTGATCTGCAATTTTTTTTTTTCGGGACGGCGACATTGCGGCAGGCAGATCGGACCCCTGACTGACATTTTTGGGTGTACCAGTGACATTACTACAGTAATCAGTGCTATAAATATGCACTGTTACTGTAAAAATTACACTGGCAGGGAAGGGGTTAACTTCATTGGTGATCAGTGGGTTAAATGTATCCCTAGGGGCGTGATTCTAACTGTGGGGGGCGTGGCTTGTGATGTAACCACAGAGACATACGATCCTACATAGCAGGATCGTATGATCTCTGCAGTTACACCAGGGAGAATGACAGGCGGCTTTGTTTACATTAGCCGCCTGCCTTTCTCCCTCTTCAGCGGGAGATTGCGAGTGGCCGGCGGACATTGGAGCCACCGGTCACTCGCGCGGGGATGTTAGTGAACGAGCGGAGGCGGGAGTGTGCCTCCGGCGGCGCGCACTCGCCCCCTAGAGGCACGTGGGCGAGCGACGTAGCCCTACGTCGATTTGCCTCTAGGGGGCTGACTGCCGAAGTAAATAGTCATGCGGCGGTCGGAAAGCGGTTAATACATTTTATAAAGCAATGCTTGGGCAATGAACGTTTTTATTTTTCTGTACACATATCCTTGGAACTTCGTTCCATGAGTCTTAACCTCCCTGGCGGTATGATTATTTCGGATTTTGGATACTGAAAGCGGTACCATTATTTTGCTAGTAATTCTTAAGGATGAGCAGCCCAAACCAACTATTTATATATGATTTCTTTTTACTGTGCGTTCTTCTTTATAACATACCGGGTATGATAAAGTTTGAAACACAAAATCATAAATTATTATATAATAAATAACTATAAAATAATAACAAATAATAATATAATAATAATAACACTTTTTTTCTCCAAAAAAATAACACTTTTTATTCAATAAATTATAGTAAATAACGTAATCAAAAACACTGACATTTTTTTTTTGTGCAATATTAATGGTCATATTGCTTCAATAAACGTCCCGGGTGTGGAAAATTTTGAAACAGGGTACAGCACAAAGTCCAACGTCACAGTCAGGACAGTGGTACCGCGTTTCTTTTCTGATTTTCCGTCCAGTGTCGTCACGCTTGGAACAACAAACCACACACATCCTTGTGGGTGCAGACTTCTTTTCCGTTGGTGGAATGTGGTCCATAAAGTGACGACCGGTCAGGCATTCGAGGTTCACAACACCAGCAGCACGGCATCCAGATCTACTTACTGTTTGTGTTTAGTGCCTGAGAAATATGAGCTCAGCAATTTTCCACACAAAGTCCGCATGAACCACAGGCCTGTCACTCTTCTTTTTTAGGAGAATGAATGCGTTCCACAAACACTGTTCCAGGAGATGCCTGAATATTTTTTTATAATATTTTTTTTGTTGTTTGCGCATTGCCGGATAGAAAGTCATGGCCTGGTCAGCTCTGTCCACACCTCCCATGGTGTTGTTATAATCTATGACCAGTTGTGGTTTCATAACATCTTTTCCACCTTTTTTGTGTACCATGACAGTAGCGGTGTTGTGGATGGTACTCATCAGGCAGACATCTTTTTTGTCGCGCCATCTCAGTGCCAACATTTTTCCTTTCTGCCAGGCAACTATTTCTCTGGGCTTGAGCTTTTTGTTGGCAAAGGTGGGGGCATGTCACGCCGGTTAGCTCTAACGATCCCATAAGCATCCGTCTTGTGTTGTAGAAGGAACTCAAACAGTTCTGGGGATGTATAAAAATTGTCTGTGGTGACACAGTACCCCTGATTCAGCAGAGGCTCAATAAGCGTCAGAACTGAAGCGGTTGCCATTCCATAGCTGCTGAACCTTTCGTTGAATTTGGTTCCTCTCCCGGTGTATAGGACCGAATTCCAAATATATCCAGAGCTGGATTCACACAGCATAAATGACTTTATGCCAAAGCGTGCTCTCTTGGATGCAATATACTGTATCCAGCTGAGTCTACCTTTATAGGCCATTAGACTTTCGTCTATACAAATGTCTCTTTCTGGGACATAGGACTGCTGGAAATTTTTCAAAATTAGTTGATAAATGTCCCAAATCTTTTTGAGCTTCAGAGC
Organism: Pelophylax lessonae; assembly: GCF_965119305.1. NCBI lineage: Eukaryota > Metazoa > Chordata > Amphibia > Anura > Ranidae > Pelophylax > Pelophylax lessonae. The sequence continues at coordinate 341,614,032 of NC_138770.1, forward strand.
TGGATGAGAAGTCTCGTCAAATTCATCATTATTTGTAAAGTGCAAATACTTCATAATGAGCGAAAATTTGTACTCCAACATAACCGTGCCAAAAAAAGGAGTGGGCAGTAATTTGTTGGTGGTCCAATACCACTTCTGCAGGGGTTTCCCCACCACTCCCTGCAGAATAATTAGGCCCAGAAATTTCCAGATGTCCGCTTTTGTCACGGGTTCCCACATCCTGCTCCTTGAAAACCGCGGATGCGCTGTGGCTTGTTGCTCCTGGTACCGATTGGTTTCCACAACAATCTTTTCAATAACCTCATCGGTCAAAAAGAGTTGCAGGTATGCAAGGGGTTGTCATCCTCAACATCCACTTTGATACCAGGTGCTCCGGTAAATGGGAACCTTGGGGGCGCTACGTGCTCCATACCACAGTCGATCGAGCACCAAGTCCGCACATCGCTGGGCACAGTCGCAGCATCATCGCTGAAATTGCTTTCTGCGTCCGATGCCGAACTTCCCCATGGATCGCTATCACTCCACTCTGCAAGCGGTTCTGTATCGCTGTCGCCCAGCAGGTCATATACCGCTTTTGAGGTTGCGGCGTGCTTGCTTGATGCCATGGTCGCTCTGCAGTGTCCAGACACAAGGTACAGGAAAAATGCAGGAAGTGCAATGGAGAAAGCACTGGGGGGCAATCAAAAGGTCAATTTATTTTATTTTGGCAATGTAATCCAATAGGATTACAGTGTATCAGTGTGTTTGTGCATATGCTTTTTGAATTTGCCGCCAGTTCCACCCCCCTGCGAACGTCACGTCGCAGGAGACGGAAGCCAGGGCACACAGAGGATCGGGAGTAAGCTCCGCCGCCGCTCACCGCCGAGATACATCGCTGGATCCCGGGGAAAAGGTAAGTAACCCCTCTACCAGGATCCAGTGATCTTTCTAGCGGTACCCCGAGTGTGGCTCTTTAGCTGCTCTGCCCACCGACTTTGGAACACCCTGCCACCTGACATCCACAATATTGATTTCCTACCCATCTTCAAATCACATCTCAAAACTCATCTTTTTAGAGTTAAAAATATTTTTATTAATGTTTAAGGTAATACAAACAGATGAGCTAGACACAACAAAGAACATGAAAAAGAGCCATAGGGTAAAGTGCAGACCCAGCCGATGTCTATCGCCCATAGACAGCCCGCACAGTCACCATAAATGTAACAATAAGATTACAAACGTCAAGTCTAGAAGTTTAACCACTTTACCACCGGAGGATTTTGCTGTCTTCCGTCCAGGCCACTTTTTGCGATTCGGCGCTGTGCGACTTCAACTGACAATTGCGCGGTCGTGCGACGCCGTACCCAAACGAAATTTACGTCCTTTTTTTCCCACAAACAGAGCTTTCTTTTGGTGGTATTTGATCACCTGTGCGATTTTTACTTTTTGCGCTATAAACAAAAAAAGAGCGTTTATTTTGAAAAAATAACAATATTTTTAACATTTTTTTATATGAAATTCCCCCCAAAAAAGATGTAAAAACCAATTTTTTTAAAAAATTTTGGCCAATTTGTTTTATGCTACATATGTTTGGTAAAAAAAATCGCAATAAGCGTATTTTGATTGGTTTGCGCAAAAGTTATTGCGTTTACTAACAAAGGGAAAGATTTCTGTCATTTTTGGTGTTTTTTTTTAACGCGTAATGGCGGCGATCTGCGATTTTTTTGCGGGACTGCGACATTGCGGCGGACAGATCGGACCCTTGACTGACATTTTTGACACTTTTGGGGGTACCAGTGACATTACTGCAGTAATCAGTGCTATATATATGCACTGTTACTGTAAAAATGACACTGGCAGGGAAGGGGTTCATTTTATTGGAGAGGGAGGGGTTAATGTATGCCTGGTGCTTACTGACGTGTAGGGGGGGAGGTGACTGTGTGAGTCATGGACAGATCGGATGTCCAGCTATGCTGAACAGTCCGATCTGTCACTCCCTGTCACTATGGAGATCCGCCCGCTGTGTTTACACACAGCGGGCGGATCTCCAGACTCGATCCCCGACAATCGGGTAAGAGCAGCGGCGATCGCCGCTGCTCCTCCCCTGGCTCGACTCCCGCTGTGAATGAAAACAGCGGGAGCGAGCCTCCGGCGGCGCGCAAGCGCCGCCCAGAAGGGGGAGTGTCCAACGACGTTAATACTACGTCGCTGGATGATAACGAACCACTCTGCCGCAGTAGTATTACTGTGAGCGGTTCTAAAGTGGTTAAAACAAAGTGATGAACCATCCAGAAGGAAAATCCTGTTAAGCAGTAACAACATCAAATGTAGGATTATGTAACTCATCTCAAGGTGGGGGGAAATTTGCAATCGGTTTAAGGCACGATAATAGCGTCAACCAAATATCATAACATGAACATAAGAAAGAGTAGGAAGGGGAAGAAAGAGGAGAAGCAGCCCAAGGAAGCCAAGGAAAGGGTAAAGAGTAGGGTTGAGCGAATGCGGACTGTATTGTTCGGGATCGTACCAGACTTTTTGGTGTTCGGTACCCGGACACGGATTTGAACATTTTACTGTATATTCGGGATACAGTCCGTTGTTCTGTAATTTTATTTCATGTTTTGGCGCGGTTTTAATGGCGCGGTTTCAAAAGATGCAGGGCAGCCAATCAACAAGCGTTTAACTAGTGTGCCCTTAGAAGCCATCACAGCCATGCCTACTAATGGTATGGCTGTGATTGGCCAGTGCAGCATGTGACCCAGCCTCTATATAAGCTGGAGTCACATTGCGCCGCACGTCACTCTGCTCTAACTACTGTAGGGAGAGGTTACTGATGCTGCTGAGGGAGAGATAGGAGATTATTATAGGGGAAGGCTGGAGATTGCTTTCAGGGAAAGAATAGGAAGAATCTTCTTTAATCAGACAGCGATCTACATCGATTTTATTGTGTGGGGGTGCAGTGCACAATCTTTTTGCCCTGACCAGAGCCCAGTAAGGAGGAAGGAGGAAAAAAAAAAAACTTTTATCAGTCTGTTAGGTGGGCGGCGTGCGGCGTGCAGCAGCCATGTAATGCAAGCTCAGTGCATATGTGTCTGCCTAATATAGATTAAAAAAAAAAACTTTTTTCCTTCATATTTTACAGTGACATACAGTGTTTAGACACTGCTGTTCTAATCTGCTATTCAAAAATCAACAATTTAAGGGGGAAAAAAATATTTTTCAGGTTTTCCTTCAAATGGGCAAATGGGTTTTTTTTTTACTCAATAGCAGAATAGAACAACAACAGTATCCAACCTGTTAGGCATGCGTCATGTAGCAGCCATGTAATGCAAGCTCAGTGCATATGTGTCTGCTTAATATGGATTTAAAAAAAAAACTTTTTTCCTTCATATTTTACAGTGCCATACAGTGTTTAGACCAGGGGTGGGGAACCTTTTTTTCTGTGAAGGGCCATTTGGGTATTTATAAAATCATTCGGGGGCCGTACAAAATTATCAACTTAAAAATGTGCCTGTTATATTTGGTCAAACATTTAATTAACTCATCCCTAATGTGATGGCTGCAACTGCTTCTCTTTGGTGAGGTGTGTGATGTTAGCTGGTATTGATGATGTTGCTACTTGCAACTGGTTTTCCAGGTTTGTGTCGGTCAGTCTGGAGCGCAGTCGACTTTGTGGTGATAAGTTTTGAAAATAACTGCTGGCGGGTAATGCTGGTGGGTATAGCTGGCTGGTATTGCTGGTGGGTACAGCTGTGGGTACTGCTGGCTTGTACTGTGCTGTGGGTACTGCTGGCTCAGGCTGGTACTGCTGTGGGTATTGCTGATTCAAGCTGGTACTGTGCTGTAGGTACTGCCTTGGGTACTGCTGGCTCAGGCTGGTACTGCTGGTTGGTACTGTGCTGTAGGTACTGTGCTGTAGGTACTGCTGGCTGGTACTCTGATGTAGGTACTGCTGGCTGGTACTCTGATGTAGGTACTGCTGACTCTGGCTGGTACTGCTGTGGGTACTGCTGGTTCTGCTGTGGGTACTGCTGGCTCTGGCTGGTACTGCTGTGTGTGATGCTGGCGGGAAATGCTGGCTAGCAGCGGCACGGTGCTGGAGGAAGAGGCAATGTTTCCTGTATTGGTCACAGGCGGAGTGTATTTGATATCACTCTGTCTGTGACTCACTCAGACTGTCAGAACAGAGCCGGAACTATACAGGAAGCATTGGCTCCGTTCTGACAGATCAGCTGAGAAACACAGACTCCGCTGCATGGGGGGCCGGATCAAATGACTTTGAGGGCCGCATACGGCCCCCGGGACATAGGTTCCCCATCCCTGGTTTAGACATTGCTGTTCTAATCTGCTATTCAAAAATCAACAATTTACAGGGAAAAAAAAATTATTTTTCAGGTTTTCATTCAAATGTTTTTTTTCACTCAATAGCGGAAAAAGACAACAACAGTATCCAACCTGTTAGGCGTGCGGCATGTAGCAGCCATGTAATGCAAGCTCAGTGCATATGTGTCTTCTTAATATGGATTTAAAAAAAAAAAATTTCCTTCATATTTTACAGTGACATACAGTGTTTAGACACTGCTGTTCTAATCTGCTGTTCAAAAATCAACAATTTAAGGGAAAAATAAACATTTTTCATTCATACATTACTGTGTTACCCTTTGGATACTGTTGTTCTATTCCGCTATTCAATAAACTACCATTTAGGGAAAAAAAATTAAATTGCGGCCTAGTCTGCATATTTTACTGTGAGATACACCCGTTGGATACTGTTGTTCTATTCCGCTTTTCAATAAAAACCCATTTAGGGAAAAAAAATAATGCGGCCTAGTCTGCATATTCCCGTTGGATACTGTTGTTCTATTCGGCTTTTCAATAAAAACCCATTTAGGGAAAAAATATTAAATTGCGGCCTAGTCTATATCTGTACGTGTGAGACACACCCTTTGGATACGGTTGTTCTATTCTGCTATTTAATAAACAAACACCCATTTAGGGGAAAGATATTAAATTGCGGCTTAAGGCCCGTACACACGTAGCGATTGTCGGCCGTAAATATTCGGCCAACGTCCGATCGGCCAATTGTAGGCTTGTTAGTATGATGCTTCTGACAACCGACTGCGACTTTTCGGCCGAACAGAATCTGGTGTGCAGGCTTTTTTTTTTTGTTGGCCAACACCAGAACGGCCGATTGTTCTTCAGTCAGTACAGAATTCGGCCGACAAACAGCAGATGAGCAAGTCTGGGCATGCTCAGAGAAGAAAAAACACACGGAAAGTTAACCATCACATGACATCACTTCTGCAGTCGACTGTTGTTGGCCGACAAAATTCGTGTGTAGTCTTTAGCACTTTTCAACCGACAGGACAGCACCGGACAAAAGACTGCCGATCGTTCGGCCAACAATCGGTGCGTGTGTACGGGGCTTTAGTCTGTATCTGTACGTGTGAGATACACCCTTTTAGATACTGTTGTTCTATTCTGCTATTCAATAAACACCCATTTAGGGGAAAATTAATAATTTTGCAGCGTTTGCTGATTATGTTACTGTGAGATACACCCTTTAAATTTGTTTGGCGCATCTCCTACCACCACCGAGGATTGCAGGGCGCTTCAGTTTGACTCCTGTTGCTAACTCCTCCTACTCCGCTTCCTCATCCTCATCCACTACCGCCTCCGCATCCGGAGCAGTGATCATTTGCAAGGCTTTCAGGGCAGTCATTCACAAGTGGCTCAGAGGGTGGGTTCCTGCACCCACAAACGCCACGTACACAATTGTCCAGCAAGGGCACAGTTCTGGAGGATGACGAGGTGGAGGATGAGGAGGAGGAACCATGTTCACAGCAGGTTGGCACCCAGATAACTGATAACAACAGATACTACACTTGATCTTAGCCAAAAGGTCGAGAAGCGATGCTGGTGGCATTCCCACCTGACAGCGGGGGCACAGTGGAAGCAAAAGGCGAAGGCAGAGGAGGAGGTCGCCAACGCAGCCAGGGCACCGGCAGCACCTCAGAAGGCAGGGTTAGCATGTATGAAATGTGGAAAAGCTTTGTCGGCACGCCACAACAACCAGGACCACCAGCTGTTTTTTTTTTTTAAGCCCGTGGTGTGTGAACACACTGGTGGGTGCAAAAAAAAGTGCACACCAAAAAAGTGAAACACAAATAGTGCACAGGGTGTACACATGGCCCCTGACCCTGATCCCCAGGGCCCAAGGCCCCTGACAGGGACTGGGGTACTTACACTGGCTGACCTGGCCAAAACCAGGCAACCCCGTTCTTTAGGAGGTCTGCTGAAACAGACCACCCCAAGTACTAGGTGGGGCTCTCCCAAAGAGAGACCCCATGAGAGAGGGCGAACCAAGCCAGAAGGCCATATCCACCCCCGCTCAAGACTTTCAGGGACAGGCCCAAGGACCTACACCCTACTAATCACGCTGTGCAAAATAAAGTGTACCACCACAATAAAAAACACAAAATGTGAGACACACAACACATAAGATTGGGGAAAGGGATAGTGAAGAAGTGCAAGTTTAGTGCCACGTTGCAATACTATGGCAGGCCCTTCGGCCAGGAATAAAAAATTGCTCTGGTCCTGACTCCTGACCAAAAGGCCCGGCCCTAGAGGCAGGTGTGAAAAACGCGTGTGGGAAGTGCAGTGTCCTTGGTGCCATACTCATAGTGTTGCCATACACTGTGAATTATGGCACCCCTGGACTGTCACTCCAGGGGCACATACACCACAGGCTTTTCAGAATCCCGGTCCCTGGCAAGACCAGTGCAGCCCCGTCCCTACCAGAAGGCCTCAGAACTTAGACAGCTTTGGGAGAGCCCAGCCCACAACCAGGGACACATACTTTTCCAAGGCCAGACTCAACCCAGAAGGGTGAAAAATTCCCCCCCCCGCCGCCATCACCGTTCCTTACCATATACAGTTCCTTACGTACTATACATGTACTGAATGACGGGTCTGCCCCCTTCAACTTCTGGCTCTCCAAATTGGGCACATAGCCTGAGCTTGCCCTTTATGCCTTGGAGGTGCTGGCCTGCCCTGCAGCCAGTGTATTACCTGAACGTGTATTTAGCACAGCTGGGGCGTTATCACAGACAAGCGCAGCCGCCTGTCCAGAGCCAATGTGGACAAGCTCACATTCATTAAAATGAACCAGGCATGCATCCCACAGGACTTGTCCGTACCTTGTGCAGAATATACATATATACCGGCCTTACCCAGCCATTGTTGTATTTTTGATCTTTCTCACTCTTTTGGGGTGTACCCGAATTTAAAAAGAAATGTAAAATTAAAAACAAAAACCAGTGTTGGCTACCTTGTCCTCCTCCACCGCCGCTTCCACCTACACTGCCACATCCACTGCCACCTCAACCTCCTACTCCAATAGGTGTCTCGTCCTCCTAGATCAAGATGATTATTTTTTTTTCAGTTTTTTCTGTTGTTTTAAGTTATTTCCCTATCCACATTTGTTTGCAGAGCACTTGCCATGCTCTTAAGAAGAGTTTGCTGTCATTTGCAGCCCTCTAGCCCTTTCCATGTTTTTTTTTAGAGCCATTTTAGTGCTCAAAAGTTCGGGTCACCATTGACTTCAATGGGGTACGGGATCGGGGTAAAGTTCGGGTTAAGTTCGGGTCACGAACCTGGACTTTTTTTTCAAGTTTGGCTGAACCCACCGAACCCGGACATCCAGGTGTTCGCTCAACTCTAGTAAAGAGGGAAAGCAGAAAGAGAGACAGAAAGAAAAGACGAAGGGAAGGGAGTAGGAGAATGGGGAGTCTGGAACCAATTATATAAGAAGTACACAGTAAGTTATGAGTAACTGGAAGCAATACAACAGGCCATACAGGGGAAAACTCATATTTTTAAACTAGCATACTCTGACTTCATTGATTTGTTTTTGTAATTTAATGGTTATGTATAGTGTTGAGCGAACACGGACTGTATTATTCGTGTTCGTACCGAATAATTGGATTTTTGTTACCCGAACACGAACACGGACACTTTACTGTATATTCGGGTAAAAATCCGTGTTCGGTCGTTTTATTTCCGGGTTTTGCATGCTTTGGCGCTCTTTTCATGGCGGGCTTTCAACAGCCAATCAACAATCGTTTAACTGGTGTGCCTTAAGCCATCCCAGCCATGCCTGCAAATGTCTCAGTAGCTGTGATTGGCCGTCTGAAGCATGTGACCAAGTCTTTATAAGTTCGAGGCAGCTGCAGCGGCGTCATTATGCTGCTTAGATCAGGGACAGAGCACACATCAACGTGCTGGCTGCTGATTAGGGAAAGATAGGCAGGAAAAAAACATTTGTGTCCGGATAGAATTGAGGGACAGGTCGGAGTGTTTAGGCAGGGCGAGTTGTAGGCATTTTAGGGATAGAGTCTGCTGAATTATAGGGTCAGTGTGTTCTACAAACTACAATCGATATTGCTGTGTGGGGTGGGGTCTGCACTTAGTTCTCCTGATCTACGATCTCTTCTCAATCCTGTTAGGGACAGAGTCTGCTGAATTTTAGGGAAAGTGTGTTCTACAAACTACAATCGATATTGCTGTGTGGTGTGGGATAGGAGATAGGCAGGTGTCAGTGATCCACATCCATTTTTCTGTGTGTGGGCTGCAGTGAACACAATCTTTTTGGGGTGCAGTGAACACAATCCTTTTGGAGTGCAGTGAACAAAACCTTTGTGGGGGTACAGTGAACACAATCTTTGTGGGGTGCAGTGAAGACAATCCTTGTGGGGTGCAGTGAAGACAATCCTTGTGGGGTGCAGTGAACAAAATCTTTGGGGGGTACAGTGAACACAATCTTTGTGGGGTGCAGAGAAGACAATCCTTGTGGGGTGCAGTGAACAAAATCTTTGGGGGGGGTACAGTGAACACAATCTTTGTGGGGTGCAGTGAACAAAACCTTTGTGGGGTGCAGTGAACACAATCTTTGTGGGGTGCAGTGAAGACAATCCTTGTGGGGTGCAGTGAAGACAATCCTTGTGGGGTGCAGTGAACAAAATCTTTGGGGGGTACAGTGAACACAATCTTTGTGGGGTGCAGTGAACAAAACCTTTGTGGGGTACAGTGAACACAATCTTTGTGGGGTGCAGTGAACAAAACCTTTGTGGGGTACAGTGAACACAATCTTTGTGGGGTGCAGTGAAGACAATCTTTGTGGGGTTCAGTGAACAAAACCTTTGTGGGGTGCAGTGAACACAACCTTTGTGGGGTACAGTGAACACAATATTTGTGGGGTGCAGTGAACAAAACCTTTGTGGGGTACAGTGAACACAATCTTTGTGGGGTACAGTGAACACAATCTTTGTGGGGTGCAGTGAACAAAACCTTTGTGGGGTACAGTGAACACAATCTTTGTGGGGTGCAGTGAACAAAACCTTTGTGGGGTACAGTGAACACAATCTTTGTGGGGTGCAGTGAAGACAATCCTTTTGGAGTGCAGTGAACAAAATCTTTGTGGGGTACAGTGAACACAATCTTTGTGGGGTGCAGTGAACAAAATCTTTGTGGGGTACAGTGAACACAATCTTTGTGGGGTGCAGTGAAGACAATCCTTGTGGGGTGCAGTGAAGACAATCCTTGTGGGGTGCAGTGAACAAAATCTTTGGGGGGTACAGTGAACACAATCTTTGTGGGGTGCAGTGAACAAAACCTTTGTGGGGTACAGTGAACACAATCTTTGTGGGGTTCAGTGAACAAAACCTTTGTGGGGTACAGTGAACACAATCTTTGTGGGGTGCAGTGAAGACAATCCTTTTGGAGTGCAGTGAACACAATCTTTGTGGGGTACAGTGAACACAATCTTTGTGGGGTGCAGTGAACAAAACCTTTGTGGGGTACAGTGAACACAATCTTTGTGGGGTGCAGTGAACACAATCTTTGTGGGGTGCAGTGAACAAAACCTTTGTGGGGTGCAGTGAACACAACCTTTGTGGGGTACAGTGAACACAATCTTTGTGGGGTGCAGTGAACAAAACCTTTGTGGGGTACAGTGAACACAATCTTTGTGGGGTACAGTGAACACAATCTTTGTGGGGTGCAGTGAACAAAACCTTTGTGGGGTACAGTGAACACAATCTTTGTGGGGTGCAGTGAACAAAACCTTTGTGGGGTACAGTGAACACAATCTTTGTGGGGTGCAGTGAAGACAATCCTTTTGGAGTGCAGTGAACAAAATCTTTGTGGGGTACAGTGAACACAATCTTTGTGGGGTGCAGTGAACAAAATCTTTGTGGGGTACAGTGAACACAATCTTTGGGGGGTGCAGTGAAGACAATCCTTGTGGGGTGCAGTGAAGACAATCCTTGTGGGGTGCAGTGAAGACAATCCTTGTGGGGTGCATTGAACAAAATCTTTGGGGGGTACAGTGAACACAATCTTTGTGGGGTGCAGTGAACACAATCTTTGTGGGGTGCAGTGAACACAATCTTTGTGGGGTGCAGTGAAGACAATCCTTGTGGGGTGCAGTGAAGACAATCCTTGTGGGATGCAGTGAACAAAATCTTTGTGGGGTACAGTGAACACAATCTTTGTGGGGTGCAGTGAACAAAACCTTTGTGGGGTACAGTGAACACAATCTTTGTGGGGTGCAGTGAAGACAATCCTTTTGGAGTGCAGTGAACACAATCTTTGTGGGGTACAGTGAACAAAACCTTTGTGGGGTACAGTGAACAAAACCTTTGTGGGGTACAGTGAACACAATCTTTGTGGGGTGCAGAGAAGACAATCCTTTTGGGGTGCAGTGAACACAATCTTTGTGGGGTGCAGTGAACAAAACCTTTGTGGGGTACAGTGAACACAATCTTTGTGGGGTGCAGTGAACAAAACCTTTGTGGGGTACAGTGAACACAATCTTTGTGGGGTACAGTGAACACAATCTTTGTGGGGTACAGTGAACACAATCTCATACTTCTGAAGCTTTGAGGGTGCTGCCTGTTCTATACTCCTCCTCCTCCTCCTCATCCATCCTTTTAGGTGTACAAACAATAGTAATTGGGGCCTAGTGTGCTTCTGTACGTCTGAAAAACATACACTTTTTTTGATCATATTTCCTATTCCGTTATTCAATAAAAACCTTTGGGGCTCAATTAAATTGCGGAATAGTCTGTGTCGGTACGTGTGAGATCCACCTTTCCAAGTTTTTGGGGTTCATCTCATACTTCTGAAGCTTTGAGGGTGCTGCCTGTTCTATACTCCTCCTCCTCCTCTTCCTCATCCATCCTTTTAGGTGTACAAACAATAGTAATTGGGGCCTAGTGTGCTTCTGTACGTGTGAAAAACATACACTTTTTTTTGATCATATTTCCTATTCCGCTATTCAATAAAAACCTTTGTGGCTCAATTAAATTGCGGAATAGTCTGTGTCGGTACGTGTGAGATCCACCTTTCCAAGTTTTTGGGGTTCATCTCATACTTCTGAAGATTTGAGGGTGCTGCCTGTTCCATACTCCTCTTCCTCATCCTCCCTTTAGGGTAGGAAAAAATTTAATCGGGCCTAGTCTGTGTTTGTACGTGTGAGATACACAGTTTTTTATCCTATTCCGCTATTCAATACACACCCTTTTGGTGTAAAAAACATTAAATTGCGGCATAGTTTGCATATTTGACTGTGAGATACACCCGTGCGATACTGTTGTTCTTTTGTTCCGCTATTCAATAAAGACCTTTCTAGGGCAAGATCTTAAATTTCAGAAATATGAGGAGAGCGTCAAATAGGGGCCGTGGCCTGGGTCGTGGTGGTGCTGCTGCTAGAGCTCCTGTTGCAAGGAGAGGACGTGGTCGATCTGTGCCAGCTACACGCACAAGTGAAACACCTTCCTCAAGTGTGAGTAGGCGACAGAACCTGCATCAGTATTTGGTAGGGCATCATACGCCCCTAGAAGTGATGAGGCCAGAACAAGTGGAGGCGATAGTAGATTGGTTTGCTGCTGACAGTGCCTCCAGTTCCTTCACATTGTCTCCCACCCAGTCTACTGCAGAAAGGTCACAGTTGGCACCTGCAGCCGATGTCCAACCGTCTTTCACCTCACCCCCTTGCAAATCAGGCAAGCAGTCTGAGCCCCAAGCCATACAGCAGTCTCTTCTTCTTTTTGATGACTCTGTCAGCAGGGTTTCCCAGGGCCATCCACCTAGCCCTGCCCCAGAAGTGGAAGAGATTGAGTGCAGCGATGCCCAACCACTTATTTCTCAAGATGAGTACATGCAAGGATCATCGCAGCACGTCTCCGATGATGACGAAACGCAGGTGCCAACTGCTGCGGCGTTCAGCATTGTGGAGACCGACAAGGAGGGCAGGGGTGAAGACTGGGTGGAAGATGATGTGGAGGACGATGAGGTCCTCGACCCCACATGGAATGAACGTCATGCAGGTGACCTGAGTAGTTTGGAGGAAGAGGCGGTGGTCGCACAGAGCCACCAGCACAGCAGAAGAGGGAGCAGGGTGCAGAAGCGGAGCGGCCGTGCCCTAGACACTACGCCCACTACTGCCCAACGCAGCAAGGGAACAAGCGCACCAAAGTCAGCTCAAAGGAGTTCTCTAGCGTGGAAGTTCTTTAGAAAATGTGCTGATGACAGGACACGAGTGGTTTGCACCCTGTGCAATCAGAGCTTGAAGCGAGGCATAAACCTTCTCAACCTGAGCACAATCTGCATGATCAGGCATCTAAGTGCAAAGCACGAGCGGCAGTGGAGTACACACCTTCAAAACCAAGAAACGTCTCTGGCTCATCCTGCTTCCTCTTCTGCTGCAGTCTCGGCCGCTCCAGCCACATCTGTAGTGATACCGGCACCTGCCACCCCGCAAACAGACGATCTGTCAGCAACACCACCACCTGGGTCACCAACAACCATCTCCACAATGTCCCGTGGAAGCGTTCAGCTTTCCATCTCCCAAACACTTGAGAGGAAGAGGAAGTACCCCCCTACCCACCCGCGATCCCTGGCCCTGAATGCCAGCATTTCAAAATTATTGGCCTTTGAAATGCTGTCATTCCGTCTGGTGGAGACGCGCAGTTTTAAAAACCTTATGTCGGTGGCTGTCCCACAGTACGTCGTGCCCAGCCGCCACTACTTTTCCAGGCAAGCCATCCCTTCCCTGCACAACCAAGTGGGGGAAAAAATCAGGTGTGCACTGCGCAACGCCATCTGTGCCAAGGTCCACCTAACTACCGATACGTGGACCAGTAAGCACGGTCAGGGGCGTTATATCTCCCTAACGGCACACTGGGTAAATGCAGTGGCGGATGGGCCTGAGGCGGATAGCAATTTGGCGCATGTCCTTCCACCACCGAGGATTGCAGGGCGCTTCAGTTTGCCTCCTGTTCCTAACTCCTCCTACTCCGCTTCCTCATCCTCTACCGCCTCCTCATCCGGACAGCGTAACACCTTCACCACCAACTTCAGCATGGCCAGGGGTAAACGACAGCAGGCAGTTTTACAACTTGCCTGTTTGGGGGACAAACCACACACCGCGCAGGAGTTGTGGAGGAGCATGGAACAGCAGACAAATGAGTGGTTGCTGCCAGCGAGCCTCAAGCCCGGCCTGGTGGTGTGCGATAACGGGAGAAATCTCATAGCAGCTCTGGGCCTAGCCGGTTTGACGCACATCCCTTGCCTGGCGCATGTGCTGAATTTGGTGGTGCAGAGGTTCCTTAAGAACTACCCCGATATGTCAGAGCTGCTGCAGAAAGTGCGGGCCGTTTGTGCGCACTTTCGGCGTTCTCACCCTGCTGCTGCTCGCCTGCCAGCGCTGCAGCGTAACTTCGGCCTTCCGGCTCACCGCCTCATATGTGACGTGCCCACAAGGTGGAACTCCACCTTGCACATGCTGGAAAGACTGTGCGAGCAGCAGCAGGCCATAGTGGAGTTTCAGCTGCAGCACGCACGCGTGAGTCGCTCTGCGGAACAGCACCACTTCACCACCAATAACTGGGGCTCCATGCGAGACCTGTGTGCCTTGTTGCGCTGTTTTGAGTACTCCACCAACATGGCCAGTGGCAATGACGCCGTTCTCAGCTTAACTATCCCACTTCTATGCCTCCTTGAAAAAACAATTCGGGCGATGATGGAAGAGGATGTGGCACAGGATGAGGAGGAGGATGAAGAGGTAACATTGCCAAGGCTTTCAGGGCAGTCATTCGTAAGGGGCTCCGAGGGTGGGTTCCTGCACACACAAACGCCAGGGACACAATTGTCCAGCAGGGGCACAGTTCTGGAGGATGAGGAGGATGAGGAGGAGGAGGAGCTGGAGGAGGAGATGGAACCATGTTCACAGCAGGGTGGCACCCAGGCCAGCTCATGGCCATCACTGGTGCGTGGCTGGGGGGATACAGAGGACACGGACGATACACCTCCCACAGAGGACAGCCTTTCGTTGCCTCTGGGCAGCCTGGCACACATGAGCGATTACATGCTGCAGTGTCTCCACAACGACCGCCGAGTTGCCCACATTCTAACTTGTGCTGATTACTGGGTGGCCACGCTGCTGGATCCCCGTTACAAGGACAACGTACCGTCCTTAATTCACTCACTGGAGCGCGATCGCAAGATGCGCGAGTACAAGCGCACGCTGGTAGACGCGATGCTGCTGGCATTCCCATCTGACAGCGGGGCCACAGTGGAAGCACAAGGCAGAGGAGGAGGAGGAGGAGGTCGCCAACTCAACCAGGGCACCGCCAGCACCTCAGAAGGCAGGGTTAGCATGGCCGAAATGTGGAAAAGCTTTGTCAGCACGCCACAACAAACAGCAGCACCAGCAGCTCAGATGGAACGTCTTAGCAGGAGGCAGCATTTTACCAACATGGTGGAGCAGTATGTGTGCACACGCCTACATGTAGTGAATGAGGGGTCTGCCCCCTTCAACTTCTGGGTCTCCAAATTGGGCACATGGCCTGAGCTTGCCCTTTACGTCTTGGAGGTGCTGGCATGCCCTGCAGCCAGTGTATTATCTGAACGGGTATTTAGCACGGCTGGGGGTGTTATAACAGACAAGCACAGCCGCCTGTCCAGAGACAATGTGGACAAGCTCACGTTCATTAAAATGAACCAGGCATGGATCCCACGGGACTTTTCCGTACCTTGTGCAGAATAGCAATGGATACCGACCTTACCCAGCCATTGTTCCATTTTTTCTCTTTCTCACTCTTTTGGGGTGTACCCTCATTTAAAATTTGTGAAAAGAAGCAGTGTTGGCTACCTCGTCCTCCTCCTCAGGGCCAGATTAACGTAGGGGCTATTGGAGCTGCAGCTCCATGCAGGCCCCTACCTTTTATATAGGCCCCGGGTTGGCCATATTCACTGTGACCGCTCTTCTGTCACTTGTAAACACAGAAGTCTGGCTTCTATGCTCGCTTCCCCAGGCAGCACCCTCAGAACCTCCCCACACAGCGCGAAGGCCGGACAAGGAGGGACAGTTGCCGATGCATGGATGTGTTTATGGGCTTCAGAGACAGCATCCCATGTTGAATTAGGCATGCATGGCTGCACCCTTCCTCCTCTGGGTGCATGCCAAGGCACGGCCCTTAAGGCCCTTCAAAATCCTCAGCACCAAGACCATGATGCTCTTAATCCGGTCCTGGTCCTCCTCCACCGCCGCTTCCACCTACACCGCCCATAGGTGTGCACCCCAAAGTTGAAATACACATGCATGTGTTTGCCTACATGTACATGGCCCCGATACATTACTCTCCCTGCTGGCAAAGAGAAATAGAGCAGAGCAGGTGCGAGGGAGATCTTTCCCATCTCCTCACTGGCAAACAGAGCGATAATGCTATGTGCCCTAGGTGATTAGGGTGTGCCCAGGTACACCAGGCACACCCTGTGCGCACGCCTATGACACCGCCACATCCACCACCACCTCAACCTCCCTCCTACTCCATATGGGCCTCGTCCTTCAGAGATGAAGAACATTGTTTTATTTTTCTGTTTTTTTTTTGTTGTTTTAAGTTATTTCCCTATCCACATTTGTTTGCAGAGCACTTGCCATGCTCTTAACTACGTTTTGCTGCCATTTGCAGCACTCTAGCCCTTTCCATTGGTGTTTTAGAGCCATTTTAGTGCCTTAAAGTTCGGGTCCCCATTGACTTCAATGGGGTTCGGTGTCCGGGAAAAGTTCGATAAAAGTCCGGGACACGGACCCGGACTTTTTTTTAAAGTTCGGCCGAACCCGTCGAACACGGACATCTAGGTGTCCGCTCAACCCTAGTTATGTATTGTATTTCATTTACTTTTTTGTTGCTTTGCTTTTAGGTTTGCAAGGTGACCTTGGGGGTTCTGAAAGGCACCTATAAATAATATGTATTATTATTTCCAAAGATATCTGCCCTGATAAAACAATACAATTTCAGGAAACCCTTGCAATAGAAGTTTTTGTTTTATACATTTTGCTGCCTCTTTGCCTCAATGGGGACCTCAGCATTTCTAATTTAACCACTCTACTACCGCTCACAGTAATACTACTGCGGCAGAGTGGCTCGTTCCCGTCCAGTCACGTAGTATTAACGTGACTGGACTCCTCCCCTTCTGGGCGCCGCTTGCGCGCCGCCGGAGGCTCGCTCCCGCTGTTTTCATTCACAGCGGGAGTCGGGCCAGGGGAGGAGCAGCGGCGATCGCCGCTGCTCTTACCTGATCGTCGGGGATCGAGTCTGGAGATCCGCCCGCTGTGTGTAAACACAGCGGGCGGATCTCCATAGTGACAGGGAGTGACAGATCGGACTGTTCAGCATAGCTGGACATCCGATCTGTCCATGAATCACATAGTCACCTCCCCCCCTACACGTCAGTAAGCACCAGGCATACATTAACCCCTCCCTCTCCAATAAAATTAACCCCTTCCCTGCCAGTGTCATTTTTACAGTAACAGTGCATATATATAGCACTGATTACTGCAGTAATGTCACTGGTACCCCCAAAAGTGTCAAAAATGTCAGTCAGGGGTCCGGTCTGTCCGCCGCAATGTCGCAGTCCCGCAAAAAAATCGCAGATCGCCGCCATTACGCGTTAAAAAAAAAACACCAAAAATGACAGAAATCTTTCCCTTTGTTAGTAAACGCAATAACTTTTGCGCAAACCAATCAAAATACGCTTATTGCGATTTTTTTTACCAAACATATGTAGCATAAAACAAATTGGCCAAAAACTTTTAAAAAAATTGGTTTTTACATCTTTTTTGGGGGGAATTTCATATAAAAAAATGTGAAAAATATTGTTATTTTTTCAAAATAAACGCTCTTTTTTTGTTTATAGCGCAAAAAGTAAAAATCGCACAGGTGATCAAATACCACCAAAAGAAAGCTCTGTTTGTGGGAAAAAAAGGACGTAAATTTCGTTTGGGTACGGCGTCGCACGACCGCGCAATTGTCAGTTGAAGTCGCACAGCGCCGAATCGCAAAAAGTGGCCTGGACGGAAGACAGCAAAATCCTCCGGTTGTAAAGTGGTTAAACACGGAGATTACTTTGGTAGTTTTAATGTAAATCCTGAAATTTTGTTGTAAATTTTTATTGCAATAAAAAAAAATCTCATCTATCTACTGTAGGCAGATCTTCTGATTCAGATATGCTATGTTTGAATAGAAAATATATTTCAGAAAGGCTAAAATAAAGCAAGCATTATTTTCATGAAAAAGAGATGAGTTAAAAGATGAATGCTTAACTACTTGCCCCCTTGAAGGTTTCACCCTCTTCATTCAAGGCCAAGCTATTTTTTGCTATTCAGCACTGTACTACTTTACTCAGAGTTGCTTGGTCCTGCGACACTCTACACAAATTAAATATATATATATATATATATATATTTACACCACTAGCTTTCTTTTGGTGGTATTTGATTACCACTGGGTTTTTTTTATTTTTGCTATATAAAATAATTTTGAAAAAGAAAATGGGATTTTTGACTTACCTTAAAATCCATTTCTCTGATGTTCATTGACAGACACAGCTCCTGATATTCATAACCATTGTGTTATACTGCCCCCTACAGGAGTAGGGTACTAGGCAGAAAATAATTATGGCTACACCCATGGGCGGTGCTAGGGGGTATACTCCCTCTCTCTGCTATAGCCACTCAGTTTTGTTACAAGGAGAATTATAACTCCACAGAGGGGTGGGTGCTGTGTCCGTCAATGGACAAAAGAGAAATGGATTTTACGTTAAGTCAAAAATCCCATTTTCTCTTTTGTTAATTGAAAGACATAGCTCCTGATATTCATAACCATTGGGGTGTCCCAAAGCAGTGTTAAACATGACAGGTGGGAACAACAAAAAAATTCCCAAGGCTAAACATTAGCCAACCAGGCAACAGGAGCTCAACCAAACAACTAGAGCTCACCTGAAAAAACAACACACCCTCAAAGAGGATCAAGTCCTCTTAAACAGCAGCCTGCAAAACCTTGCGGCCAAAAGAAGCATCCGCAGATGCCAACACATCCACTATATAAAACTTTGTAAAAGTGTGCACCGACGACCAGGTGGCCTCCTTGCATACCTGCGGCACTGACGCCTGATGACGGAAAGCCCAGGAGGCACTAATTGCCCTAGTAGAGTGCGCCTTGACAGGAAAAGGAGGAACCTGACCCCTGGTGGAATAGGCCTAAACCACCGTCTGTCTGATCCATCTTGAAATGGTCGCAGAGGAAGCGGACAACTCTTTTCGAGGTCCATCCGTGAACACAAAGAGAGTCTGACTTCCTGAAAGGCTCAGTAGCTGCCAGATACACCCTAATTGCCTGGACCACACCCAAGGCATGCAAGACAATTTCCTTCGGATGCTTAGGCCTGGAACACAGGGAAGGCAACACAATGTCTTAATTCAAATGAAAAACAGACAACCTTTGGAAAGAATGACTTACAGGAGCGAAAAACCACCATCCCTGTGAATCACCAGGTAAGGTGAACGGCAGGATAACGCCACCAGTTCAGACACCATGTGCGCAGAGGTAAAAGCTACTAAAAAGGCCACCTTCTGGGACAGCGTAGGCAGGGGAAACTCCCAAATATTTTCAAAGGGAGGCTTCTGAAGAGCTGAAAGCACCAAATTAAGATCCCAAGGCCGCAACGGAGCCCGCACTGGAGGAACCAAATGCCGGACACCCTGAAGAAATGTACGCACCAGGAAGTGTGTGGCCAAAGGTTGTTGGAAGAAGACGGCCAAAGCCGACACCTGATGGTACACAAGGCCACTTTCTGTTCAACCCCCCATTGAAGGAAGGTCAAGATCCGAGCTACCGAGAAGGAGCGAGGAAGAACCCCAAGAGACTCACACCACGCAATGTACGTCTTCAACGTACGATGGTAGATCTTCCTAAAGGTAGATTTCCTAGCTTTCAACATTGTAGGAATCACCGACTCAGACAAATCCCTATCCTTTAGCACCTGGTGTTCAACAGCCAAACAGTAAAAGCCAGCAACTGTAAAGCAGGATGGAAGATTGGTTCTTGGAACAGCAGATCTTCCCTGAGAGAAAGCTGCCAAGGAACGTCGGCAGCCAGCAGCACCAGAGCAGCGTACCAAGCCCGGCAAGGCCAGTCCGGAGCCACTAAGATGACCAGAATCCCTTCTGCCTCAATCCTGCATAGAAGTCTTGGCAGAAGCTTGAGAGGAGGGAAGGCATAAATCAGACGATACTGACCCCACGGGGCCACCAGCGCGTCTGTGGCATCCGCCAGAGGATCCCTTGACCGAGCCACCAACCTCTGCACCTTTCTGTTGAGCCAAGATGCCAACAGATCCACCTCGTGGGGTGCCCCACCGGAGACACAACTGATAAAAAAACTGATAAATCTGGATGAAGGGGCCACTCCCAGTGGTCCAACGCCTGCCAATTTTCCAACCCGGGAATGTGTATGGCGGAGAGGGCTATAATGAACCGTTCTGCCCACCTTAGAATGCTGGAAACCTTCAGAGCTGCCAGAACACTTCTTGTGCCCCCTTGGTGATTGACATAAGCCATGGCTGTGGCATTGTCCGATTGAATGTGAACTGGACAACCCTGAAGAGGATTGGTCCAATGATCCAGACAGTCTGATCGCTCGGAGTTCCAAGATATTGATCAGGAGTCTGGACTCTTCTAGCATCCAGATCCCCTGAACAGAATGTTTGCCGAGGACCCTACCCCAGCCAGACAGGCTGACATCTGTGGTGACCACTGTCCAATACAAGGGGAGGAAGGAATTTCCCATCCGAAGCGCCAGAGAACGAAGTCACCATATCAGGGACTTCTTTGTGCCCCGACTCAGCCAGATCTGATTGTCTAGAGACTGCAGAGTCTTGTCCCATTTGGTTAGAATCTCCCTTTGCAGGGACCTCGTATTGAACTGTGTAACTGGAACTGTCTCGAAGGTAGACATCATCAGGCCCAGCACCGCATGCAAGTTCGGAGGGATGACAATTTGTTGGATAGCAGGAGGCAAATTGCAGCCTGCAATTTATGGAATTTAGCCAGAGAAAGGAGCACTCTGGCTAAGGCTGAGTCCAGTGTCAGGGCAGATAGTCCAGCTTTGTGGATGGAATCAGAGCACTTGTAAAAATTCAGAATCCAGCCGAGCTCCCGCAGAGTTCGTATTGTGATCTCCAGAGCAGAGGGAGACCCTGCTCACAGAAGGCGATTGTCCAAGTAGCAGAGTACTGCGGACCCCCGTTGGTGTAGAAAAGCTAGCACTGGGGCTAACACTTTTGTTTAGACCCGAGGAGCAGATGCGAGAACAAAGGATAACGACACAAACTGATAATGCTCCTCTTCCACGGCAAAGCGGAGAAAACACTGGCGACCTGCACATATTGAATGTGAAGGTAGGCATGCTTGATATTGATAGAGGCGAGTAAAGACGCCTGACGCAGGGATGCCACCACCGTTCGAATGTACTCCATTCTGAACCTCTGTACCTGCACAAAGCAGTTTAGCGCTTTGAGGTCCAGGGCTGGATGCACTTTACCTTCCTTCCTGGGAACAGGTTTGAGTAAAAACCATGAAAAAGTTCAGATGTCGGAACTGGGACAATTGCCCCTTGAAGGAACAGGTCTTGTACTGCCCCAAACAGGCCCTGTAAGCGGAATAAGAAGAAAATCCATGTCACACCCAGCATATTTTTACTAAAATAAATGACAATCTTTGTAGTGTACAGTACCTCTGCAGTTAGGGTTTTGTTTCTGGATAAAGTGTGACTCAAAATGGTCCCTTGTTTTACAGTCGATGAGATGGAAGCACCGCTGCCGCAGCTGGGAGCCAGTGTCACTTCAGGCGCAAAAAGCCAGCGATCGGATTGGAAGCTGTCCAGCATGCAGCTGCAGACTGATGCTTTGCACCTTTAGGGTAGCTAGACAGCGCTGCCTCTCCCATGTTCGAAATGTCAAACGTTTTACGACACACACTGTACATTTAGCGGACATGATACAGGAGAAGATCAGAGGCTGCGGACATGATACAGGAGAAGATCAGAGGCTGCGGACATGATACAGGAGGTGGTCAGAGATTGCAGACATGATACAGGAGGTGGTCAGAGGCTGTGGACATGATACAGGAGGGGGTCAGAGGCTGCGGACATGATATAGGAGGTGGTCAGAGGCTGCGGACATGATACAGGAGGTGGTCAGAGGCTGCGGACATGATACAGGAGGTGGTCAGAGGCTGCGGACATGATACAAGAGAAGGTCAGAGACTGCAGACATGATACAGGAGGTGGTCAGAGGCTGCGAACATGATACAAGAGAAGGTCAGAGACTGCAAACATGATACAGGAGGTGGTCAGAGGCTGCGGACATGATACAGGAGGTGGTCAGAGGCTGCGGACATGATACAGGAGGTGGTCAGAGGCTGCAGACATGATACAGGAGGTGTTCAGAGGCTGCGCACATGATACAGGAGGTGGTCAGAGGCTGTGGACATGATACAGGAGGTAGTCAGAGGCTGTGGACATGATACAGGAGGTAGTCAGAGGCTGCGGACATGATACAGGAGGTAGTCAGAGGCTGCGGACATGATAGAAGAGCACAGGGGAAGCAGAGAGCACTGGAGGAGCTGAAGGGCACGGGGGGGGGGAGACTGGAGAGAATTAAGGGGGGCTTTGGTAAGCATTGCAGGGGGGTTGGAAGGCGCAGGGGGGGGGAGCATGGAAAACCAGGGGGATGGAGAGCACAGGGGGAGAAGGGGGGGGACTGGAGAGCACTGTCTGGGGGAACTGGAAATCACTGAGGGGGGAGCCAGGGAGCTGGAGAGCACTGGGGGAGCCAGAAAGCATGGGGGGGGAGAGATGAAAAGCACTGTGGGGAGCTGAAGAGCACCGGGGGGGGGGGGCTAAGAGCGCGGGGGGGCTTAATAACACGGGGGGGGGGGCTTAAGAACACTGGGGGGGCAAAAGAACACTAGGGGGGCTAAAGAACACTAGGGGGGCTAAAGAACACTGGGGGGGCTAAAGAACACTGGAGGGGGCTAAAAGCACTGAGGGGGGCTAAAGAGCACTGAGGGGGGGGGGCATTTTTACATTCAGCTTATAGCACTGGTACAGGTAGGTGTCCTTCCGGGTCCGCAGTTTGCCCTTACTGTCAGTCACTGGCCAGCAGCAGCCAAGGAGATGATCGTGAACCAATCAGGCAGCGGGGAGGGTGCCGGCCGCGGTTTGCCTGGAGACACTGTGACTGGCCAGCAGCAGCAATAACAGCCGGGAGATAACAAACCAATCACAGGCAGCGGAAACGTCACTGGAGGGCGGGCTGAAACGGTTACTGCCCCCCTTCCCCGTCATCATCACAGGAAAAAATGTTCTATCTAAAAACTATTTTGCCAGGACCAAAGATCTCAGCGAGGAACTAGTTCCTTACACCTGGCTAGGCAGAAGAAAAGTGGCTATAGCAGAGAAAAGGAGTATACCCCCTGGAACTGCCCATGGGTGTAGCCAGAATTCTTTTCAGCCTAGTGTCATACTCCTGTAGGGGGCAGTATAACCCAATGGTTATGATGAATATCAGAAACTGTGTCTGTCAATGAACGAAAGAGAAATATACATTTTCTACTTTGTTTTTCGGTAATAAGAAATATTGAATAAAATCAAATATTTTCATAAATTTAGGCCAAAATGTATTCTTCTACAAGTCTTTAATAAAAAAAATAAGAACATGCCAATAAGTGTATATTAATTGGTTGTGTGAAGCTTATAGCGTCTAAAAACTGACATATACAGCTGCAAGAAAAAGTATGTGAACCCTTTGGAATGATATGGATTTCTGCACAAATTGATCATAAAATGTGATCTGATCATCATCCAAGTCGCAACAATAGACAATCACAGTCTGCCTTAACTAATAACACACAAAGAATGAAATGTTGCCATGTTTTTATTTAACACACCATGTAAACATTCACAGTGCAGGTGGAAAAAGTATGTGAACCCTTGGATTTAATAACTGGTTGAACCTCCTTTGGCAGCAATAACTTCAACCAAACGTTTCCTGTAGTTGCAGATCAGACGTGCACAACGGTCAGGAGTAATTCTTGACCATTAATCTTTACAGAACTGTTTCAGTTCAGCAATATTTTTGGGATGTCTGGTGTGAATCGCTTTCTTGAGGTCATGCCACAGCATCTCAATCGGGTTGAGGTCAGGACTCTGACTGGGCCACTTCAGAAGGCGTATTTTCTTCAGTTTAAGCCATTCTATTGTTGATTTACTTCTATGCTTTAGGTCATTGTCCTGTTGCAACACCCATCTTCTTTTGAGCTTCAGCTGGTAGAGAGATGGCCTAAAGTTCTCCTCCAAAATGTCTTGATAAACCTGGAAATTTATTTTTCCTTCGATGATAGCAATCTGTCAAGGCCCTGACGCAGCAAAGCAGCCCAAAACCATGATGCCCCCACGACCATACTTCACAGTTGGGATGAGGTTTTTATGTTGGTGTGCTGTGCCTCTTTTTCGCCACACATCGTGTTGTGTGTTTCTTTCAAACAACTCAACTTTGGTTTCATCTGTCCACAGAATATTTTGCCAGTACTGCTGTAGAACATCCAGGTGCTCTTGTGCAAACTGTAAACGTGCAGCAATGTTTTGTTTGGACAGCAGTGGCTTCCTCTGTGGTATCCTCCCATGAAATCCATTCTTGTTTAGTGTTTTATGTATTGTAGATTCGCTAACAGGGATGTTAGTATTTGCTAGTGACTTTTGTAAGTCTTTAGTTGACACTCTAGGATTCTTCTTCGCCTCATTGAGCAGTCTGCGCTGTGCTCTTGCAGTCATCTTTACAGGACGGCCACTCCTAGGGAGAGTAGCAGTAGTGCTGAACTTTCTCCATTTATAGACAATTTGTCTTACCATGGACTGATGAACAGCAAGGCTTTTGTAGATACTTTTATAGCCCTTTCCAGCTTCATGCAAGTCAACAATTTTTAATCGTTTGTGAAAAGCAAACCCAGAACTGGTGTGTGTTTTTTATAGGGCAGAGCAGCTGTAACCAACACCTCCAATCTCATCTCATTTATTGGACTCCAGTTGGCTGACATCTCACTCCAATTCGCTCTTGGAGATGTCATTAGTCTAGGGGGTTCACATACTTTTTCCACCTACACTGTGAATGTTTACATGGTGTGTTCAATAAAAACATGGCAACATTTCATTCTTTGTGTGTTATTAGTTTAAGTAGACTGTGATTCTCTATTGTTGTGACTTAGATGATGATAAGATCACATTTTATGACCAATTTGTACAGAAATCCATATCATTCCAAAGGGTTCACATACTTTTTCTTACAGCTGTATATTTAAAAATTGGTCAATCCTGATATACGGATGACCTCTCATTTCCTGATGTCCTTTAACATGCCAGGACAGTAAAATATCCCCCAAATAACCCCTTTTTGGAAAGAAGACAGTCTGAGGTATTTAGTAATAGGCATGGTGTTCAAAACATTGCTGTTACAGTGATGACCACTGTAACAGCAATGTTTTGAACAGACATGAATGTGTTACATTCATAACAGCTGTTGGTACTAGTGATCTGTGATTGGCTACAGCTAATGACATGATACAGGGTGCTGTGATTGGTACCATGTGAGAGCTGTGGGCTAATCACAGCATCACTCTATAGGAATGTGGGAGTGGCATGCTGCGCGCCCTCAGCTGGATGACGTACATGTATGTGATCCAGCCTGCCCATGCCACCCACCACGTAAGGAGATCGTTTCTAAAAAAAAAAAAAAAAAAATAGGAGATTCACTTTAAAACGTATTAAACCCAAGAACAAAATGTACTATACTTCAACTCACCAATCTTTAGCTGTGGTGTTTGCATTAGTTTCTTTTTTTTTTCAAAATTATTCCATTTATTTTCCCCTGGTCATCCTGAGAGTAACACACCGTCAAGACTTCCCCTTACTATAATACTAGAAGTAGCAATGTCACCCTAGAAAAGGAAGACTTTTAGGACTACATTACACAACCCCCTCTCCTTTCATCAATAAAACAGGGTTGAGATGGTCTGTGGTTCAAAGAGAAATTATCACATTCATCCGAGATCAACACTTGACAAGATTTCTAGAAGGTAGTTTTTTGCGCTTATTGAGCAGATATAACAAAACCCTTTCAATGGCACAGTATATTTAGACCGAAAGGGAGCAAATGATTGAAGCTGTATAAGTGCACTTGCAACAAAAACAATTGATATGTGTAACTTTTAAAGCGCTGTTGCGAATATGACCTGTAGTGTTGTGTTGGTGTAAAAATCAGTACCCAATAAAAATAATATTACAAACATATCAAACATGTGAAACATATTTTTGCACAAAATTAAAATTAAGAATGTCCATATCAACTTGTATTCTTTGAATCACCACATGTGATGAGTACTCTGTAAATCTTCTCATAAAATAATACGTGCTTTTATTTGCACTAACATACTAACAGTATTAATACTGCTTGGACCTTGAAGAAGGGGGTAAACCCCAAAAAGCTTGTCCTGAAAATTTGGATGTTAGTGTAAATAAAAAAAGTATTACGGACAGTAGTAGGTTGTTTCTGATGCTTTATTATAAATGTATAGGCTGAAGTTGCCCTGTTTTTGTTTCCAAAGTTTGCAAAGTTTTTAACAATGCTAGTAACATTTAAGTACAGATTTTGTGCTACTGTGCTCATAGTGATAGATTTTGTTTTAAATAGCTTAACACCATGTACAGTACATCTACCATGCATGTTTTAAGTGTACCATTTATAGAACAGAGTACCATTTAAAATAAAATGCTAACACAAAAGTGCTCATGCAACAAATTCCAGCATGAGTTGTAGAATAAATATTATTCTCTGGAGGAAGTCTATCCTTCTGGGAACACGGAACACACAAAACATATGCAGTAGAATATCTAGGGCGATCAGGATTAGCCATAAATCTTGTGAATATTTTTACACATAGGAAACATTTTATATTGAAGTCTGATGAAAGAGTTAGTAACATAAAAAGAACATAGAAAAAGAAGCTCTTAATGTTCACAGAAGCAATATGGCTTTAAAAGAGATAGTATATGGATAGTTCAGTGTTAAGTTATATAAAATAAATGGTATTAACATATTTAATATATATATATACACACACACACACACACACACACACACACACAGTAGGTTTTATAGCTTCTAAAGAGCCCTGGCCACATCAAGCTTTTGTCATTCTGACTGTTTATAAAGAGTAGTTAGAATATAGTGGTTGCATACATCATTCACAGCAGAAAACCGTAAAATCCTTTTCTCTGATGTTCATTGACGGACACAGCTCCATATCTTCTTTGCCCCTTGGGTTATGCTGCTCTCATTAGGAGTAGGACACTAGGCAGAAGAGTTAAGAGTTGGACTATGCCCATAGGGCAGTCCCAGGGGGTATACTCCCACTTCCTGCTCCAACGCTTCAGTTTTGTAACAAGCAGTGTAAGAAGAACATAAACCCCAATTCATTAAAGGTGGTGGGTGCTGTGTCCATCAATGAACATCAGAGAAAATGATTTTACGGTAAGACAAAAATCCTGTTTTCTCTTTCGTTTATTGACGTATACAACTTCATATCTTCTTTGACCCTTGGGACATCCCAAAGCAGTGTCAATATGAGGGGTGGGAAGAACACAGCAATAAACATACTTCCCAAAGGCTAAACGTTGCCAACCAGGCGAAACAAGAGCTCAACAAGGAAACAACTTGAGCTAGCCTGGGAAAAATTTACACCCTCAAAGAGGACTAATCCTCTCCAACAGCAGCCTGCAAAACCGTGTGGCCAAAGGCGGCATCAACAGATGCCAACATGTCTACCCTATAAAATTTGGTGAAAGTATGCATGGACGACCAGGTGGCTGCCTGCAAACCTGCACCACTGACACCAGATGACGGAAGGCCCAAGAGGCACTAAGCGCCCTCATAGAATGCGCCTTAACAGAAAAAAACGGAGGATCCTGACATTTAATACAATATGTCTACACCACCATCTGCCCAATCCATCGGAAGTGGTCACAGCAAGAGTGGCCAGCCCCTTACGGAAACCCTCCATAAGGACAACCAGCATATACAATTTTTTGGAATGACTCAGTCGCCCCCAGGTACACCCTGACTGCCCGAACCACATCCAAAGAATGTAAGGCAATCTCTTGCTTTTCTCTGTGTTCTAAGCTTAATGCTTAGACTTAGAATACACAGAAGGCAACACAATGCTTTTACTTTAAGGCTACATGTACATGGGACGTTTTAAAAAGTCCTTTGAATGCTGGAATTTAGAGGACGTTTAAAAAGTCCGTTGTGTCACGTTTGCAGCCACGTTTAGCGGACGTTTGGTGGGCGTTTGCACTCAGATCCATTTTTAGAAGTCAAAAAATCATTCCCCATTTAAAATGGAAAAACGCAAGCGCTAAACGCGGGTGAAAACGTTCGGTCGCATTTTTGCGTTTGAAACGCCGGTAAACACACGTTCTGAACATCCTGAACGCAAATAAATAATTGCTTTTCAAAAAACGACACTGAACTCCACTGCCTCTAAATGACTGTAAACGACCCAGTGTACATGGACAGATAAGATAACATAGAGGAGGGTTCAGGGGCTTCTGAAAAAGCGCCCAACTGCTCAAAAACGTCAGTTTACAAGTAGCAGTGTACATGAGGCCTAAAAGGAAACCAGAGACGACCTTAGGAAGGAAACTGGCAGAGACGAAGCACCACTCTATCCCCGTGACCCACCAAGTAAGGTGAACAACAAGACAGCCGACAGCTCTGACAACCTCAGTGCAGAAGAAAAAGCCACCAAGAAGACTACCTTCTGGGACAATGTAAGCAGAGGAATGTCGCGGATATCTTCCAATGGCGGTTACTGAAAACCGACAGCACCAAGTTGAGATACCTCCAGGACAATGAAGACCTTACTGGGGGAGCCAAGTGGCGAACCCCCTGAACAAAGGTGCGAACCACTGAAATCGTGGCCAAAGGAAGAAGAAAGCAAACCGCCAATGGCCAAACCAGGCTCTTGATGGTACCCGAGGCCACGTGCTGCTCAACTGTGCGTTGGAGGAAACCAACCCTGAATCACCAAAAAGGAGCAGGAGTGAGCCCAAGGGATTCACATCCGCAAAGTATGCTCCTCAAAGGCGATGGTAAAACTACCTAAAAGTAGATTTACTAGCTTTCAGCAGCGTGGGAATCACTTATTCAGACAACCCTTTAGCCTGCAGCACTTGGCTTTGATAGCCAAGCCGTTAAAGCCAGCAACTATAAAGCAAGATGGAAGATTGGCCCTTGAGCCAACAGATCTCCTCTAAGAGGAAGTTACCAAGGAACATCGATGACCAATCGCAACCGATCTGTGTATCAAGACCGGCAAAGCCACTAGGATGGCCGTTATCCCTTCTGCTTCAAGCCTATGCAGGAGCCTTGGCAGAAGTTCCAGTGGAGGAAAGCCTTATTTTAGACAACACCGGCCCCAAAGGAGCCAACAATGCGTCCGTGGTGACGGCCAGCGGATCCAAAGACCGTGCCACAAACCCAAACACCTTTCTGTGGAGACAAGACCAACTTGGGAGTTCCCCACCAGAGACACCACTAATGAAACACCTCAGAGGAGATGTCCATTATATTGATCGGTAGTCTGGATTCTTCCAGAGGCCAGACCCCTGAACACAATCCATTGTCAAAAACACGCCACCCCACCTGGACAATCTGGCATCCATGGTGACCACTGTCCAGTACAGGGGAAGGAAGAATCACCCTGTCGAAGTGCCGGAGAGAAAAGCCACCAAAGCAGGGAACTTTGCGTACCCCGGCTCAAGAGGATCAGATGATCTAGAGACTATGGATTCTTGCTTCACATAGCAAGAAACTCTCTTGCAGAGGTCTCGTGTGAACAAATATTTGAACTTGTTCCATGGGAGGAACACCCTGGCTGAGGCCGAGTCCAGAACAGACCCAGATAGCCCAACTAGGTGGACGGAACCAAGGCCAAAAACTGGAAATTAAATTTCCTACCAAACTCCTACAGACTCCTCACAGTAATCTCCCGGTTGTCCGTCAGAACAGTCGGAGACTCTGCTCATAGAAGAAGATCATCCAGGTAATCCAGTACCGCAATCCCCCACTGACACAACAATGCCAACACCGGGGCTAACACAGGTGATAACCCGAGGGGCAGAGGTGATACCTCTTGACAATGCTCCTTGCCCATGGAAAGCTAAGGAAGTGCGGATGACCGACATATAACAGAATATGACAGTAAGCCGCCTTCATCTCAATAGAGGTCAAAAGATCCCCCTGAAGGATGCCATTACAGTACAAATGGACTCCATTCGAAACATCTGTACCCGCACAAAAGACCCACCATGACTGTTTAGAGGGGCTGGGGGCATGGAAGGGAACACGGGGGTTCGACCATCCCAGGGAGGGGCTAACGTCCACCCCGAGGAACCACAAAGGGAGAGGAGGGGACACTACTCACCACACCTTGGTACTGGGCGGGCACCACTCTGGGCAGATCATCGCAAGGTATTTCACTCTCCGGCCACCCCCCATCCAGTGGGATTATGTCGCGGTTGACCTAGCGCGAAGTTGCGGTCTGCACTTGCTCGCTGGCCAAACAAAGTATGAAATAAAACCGAACCCTAACCAAACATTTAAGAGAATTATTTTAAAATTATAAAATTCCTAAATACTATTTGCTGACAAGTTTACCTACTTTTCTATTTATAGGAAAGAAGCTTATATGCAGTCCAAGTATGGCACCATGAAAAACTGTGTTCCTACTATCTACACTATGCTGACTCTGCACACCAGTCTGACTCTGCCTACTGTATACAGAGCTGAATAGAGAAAATTCCATTACACCATTGGTTGAGCACTGCTTAGTTATTAAATAGGGATGAGCCGAATGTACCTTGGTTTGGTTCGATCCGGGTGAACATGACCAATGCTCTGATCTGAATCTAAACCCCCTTGAAGTCAATGAAAGCAAAATATTAGAAATCAGTCATGGTCATTTTCTGTGCGAATAGGCAAAGAACTGTCCAAAAAGAAAGTAATGGTGAGTTGGACAGTGACCTCGGGGACATGTACCAATGAAAAAAAAAATTATGTAACTATATACAGTATTTGTTAAAAAAAAAAAAAAAAATCCTTCAAAAGTACATGTACAAGCTTGCCTTAAAGACTGTTTTTTGGTGGTTTCAAAGAACACTATGTTTTATAGGGCAGTACCAGTGACAACCCATTGTGGCATTACAAACTGCATGTGCAATAAATGGATTTTTGTAAAATCTTACCGTAAAATCCTTTTCTCTTAGCTCATTGACAGACGTAGTCCTCGGTGATACACCACCTTCGGGTTATGTTGCCTCCACAGGAGCAGGACTAGACAGGAAATTAAAAAGCTCTGGCCACACCCTAGGGGCAGTCCCAGAGGGTATATCCTCTCTCTCTCTGCCTCAGCAAATCAGTTATGTGAAAAAGCAGTCTTTAGAGATTTTAACCCAACCCAACTCAAAAACAGAGGGGCGGGGACTACGTCTGTCAATGAGCTAAGAGAAAAGGATTTTACGGTAAGATTTTACAAAAATCCATTTTTCTCTATCGCTCATTGACAGACGTAGTCCTCGGTGATACACCACCTTCGGGACGTCCCAGAGCAGTATCACAAATGAGGGGTGGGAAAATGGAAATCAAATCCCAATCTAGAAGGCCCAACCGGTGCCAACTAGAAGTTTACAATGCTCATCCTTAATGATGAGACTCAACAAAAAAGAGAAAAAATGTTTTTTTTTTTTTTTTTCAAACAGAAAAAAACCCTCGAGGTAGACCACCGGTCTCCTCAAATTGCGGCCTGCAAAACCTTGCGGCCAAATGAGGCATCCGCCGATGCCGTCACATCAATTTTATAGAATTTTGTAAAGGTATGTACCGACGACCAGGTGGCCGCCTTACATACCTGGACCACTGACGCCTGATGGCGAAAGGCCCAGGAAGTACTGAGCGCTCGAGTGGAGTGCGCCCTAACAGGGAACGGAGGACTCTGACCCTTAATAGAATAAGCCTGTACCACCGTCTGTCTAATCCATTTGGCAATGGTTGCGGCAGATGCAGGCAAACCCTTTCTGGGGCCATCCGTGATCACCAAAAGTGAATCCGTCTTACGGAATGATTCCGTAGCTTTCAGGTATACCCTGATTGCCCGAACCACATCTAAGGAATGCAACGCATGTTCCCGATGATGCTTGGGCTGAGGACACAAGGAAGGTAGTACAATATCTTCATTCAGATGAAAATCTGAAACCACCTTAGGAAGAAAAGATGGCTTAGGATGAAGTACTACCTTATCCCTATGAATCACTAGGTATGGGGACTGGCATGATAATGCAGCCAGTTCTGACACCCTGCGAGCAGAAGTAATAGCCACCAAGAAGGCCACCTTCTGGGATAAAGTAAGCAAGGGAATCTCCCTGATGTTTTCAAAGGGAGGTTTCTGTAGAACCGACAAAACCAAATTAAGATCCCAGGGCGGTAAGGGCGCGCGGACTGGAGGAGCCAGGTGCCGCACCCCCTGGATGAAATTCCGCACCAAGGACTTGGTAGCTAAAGGTTTCTGAAAGAAGATTGCTAATGCTGAAACTTGACCCTTGATGGTGCTCAAGGCTAGCTTCTGCTCAACCCCTTGTTGCAAAAAGGCCAATATTCGAGTCACCGAATAGGTACGTGGAGGAAATCCTAAAGATTCGCACCACGCAATATAAGTCTTCCATGTGTGATAATAGACCTTGCTGGAAGTCGCTTTCCTTGCTTTAATAAGGGTAGGAATGACTGAAGTAGACAAACCTCTGTCCTTCAGTACTTGGGTCTCAATGGCCAGGCCATTAAACCCAGCGACTGTAAAGCATGATGGTAAATTGGTCCTTGAGACCACAGACACTCCCTGAGACGAAGTTCCCACGGAACGTCTGAGACTAGCATGTCCAAGTCGGCCAGGCCGGCTTGAGGAGGCCAGCCTAGAATTTCTAGGACCACTGGCGCTGATAGAATCTGAACCAGGCGTCCCTAGAGGTATCTGGCCCCGACCATCCGAGAAAGTCTGGTCGTTTTCTGTTCCCACACATTTATCAGATACCTGATTGTTATCAGGAAGGGTGATCTTTTCTGGTTGAACCTCAGGGACCGAAGTCACCCGACTAGAGGCTACTTGGCCTATCTGGTCAACCAGATCCGATTCCTGTGAGGTATAGGGACTAATCTTAGGAAAAGGTAAAGGAAAAGATCTATTCAGGGAACGGTAACTACCGCTTCCTGTAGTACTTAAATGTTGGAAGGGAAGAATCGCACCGGTAGTAGTGGTTGAAGCTCGATCTAATGTCCTGAATACCGGTGAAAACGTCCCCCACCCTGAAACCGGGTGGGGGCGCACCTTCAGGCTGTGTACTCCTTTGCTTCGGGTTTGGCTGGGTTGGTCCTCTGCTTGTCCGACCAGCCCTTCTTGAACCCTCCTGGAGGAGTCTTGCCTTTCCCGCTAGTACCAGCCGGGCGCCCTTTATGGGCGGTAAAGAAAGGTCCTTGCTTGTTGCGAGGTCCCTTAGCTTTAGCAGCCTGTGGCAAAAAAGTGCTCTTGCCCCCAGTGGCATCCTTGATGATTTCATCTAGGTTGGCCCCAAATAGACGATTCCCCTGAAAAGGGAGATTTGTCAAGGTCTTTTTGGAACCTAGGTCAGCTGACCAGCATTTTAACCACAGCACACGTCTGAGGATCACCGCTGACTTAGATGCATGCCCTAATAGGGGAGTAGTGTCCAAGGCTGCGTCACAGATAAACTGTAGCCCTTGTATAATCTGTTCCATCAAATCAGAGGTTTCCTGGGGAATATCTTTTCCCCTAAGGTCTTGGCGTACCAATCTCGCCCATTCCGTAAGTGTCTGGGAAACTAGACCAATAACAATTACTGGTCTAAATGCTGACCCTATCAGAGAGAAGATGGTGCGGGACTCTGCTTCCATCTTTCGATCCACCGAATCCTTAAAGGACGAAGTGTCCTCCACTGGGATAACCGTGGCTTTATTCAGCCTGGAAATAGGTGGGTCCACCACTGGTGGTACCGTCCATTTCTTAATGATGGATTCCTCAAACGGATAGCGTCTAGCAATACGCTTGGAAATAGTAAAGGTACGCTTAGAATGCTCCCATTCTCCTTTAATCTGATTACCGAAACATTTGGGTACAGGAAAAACCTTCACCGTTTTGATGGGCTTATTAGTACCAAAAGGAATCTCTGTTTCAGTTGCCTCTGCCGGTAAAGCCTCAAGTTTTAAGGTTTCCTGCACTGCCACAACTAGTGCATCCACCAATGCTTCTTCCTGAATTATAGCGGGAGAAGAAACGTCCTCCTCACTGTCTGAGGGGGCTTTACCTGGGATAACAGCCCTTGCAGAGGAACCTGCAACTGCAGTGACCATCTCTGAATCTGAGTCAGAGGTGTCAGATAGTATAGGGGTAGGCGGGGGTCGCTTCCTTGACCCCCGTCCCTGACAGGCCGCCTCCACCCGAGCCACCATAGACTCCAAAATTGCTGTAAATGACTCTACACTCTGTGCACCGGCGGGTCCCGTGGCCCCCTCGAGGGAAACAGGTGGGGGAATATGTGTGGCAGGGTCCATGATAATTCCAGTCACTTCTTGGATAATATAATTCAAAAATAAAAAACTTTTTTTTTTTTTTTTTTTTTTCAGACCCCCAGCGCCACAAAAAGCCCCTTAGTGTTACCTGCTAGGGATCCCTATCGATCGAGAGAGAGAGAGAGAGAGATAGACCCCCAGGCTCACCACTTGATGCTCAGAGTTTAACTGCAACAGGTTACAGCGCTGTCTTGACAAACAGGAAGTCTTTTGGCTGGCTGCCCAGGAAGAAAGGAGGCGGCTCCGCCCCTCTGCACGCCTTCCGGCGCCTCCCCTAGCTCCACGAGGTGTTTGGATCACCTCAAACATGGCCGCCCCCATGCTGGAGACACGAGGCTACGCCAAAATGGCGGCTCGTGCGATCCAGCAAAAAAAATGGCGGCGGCCTGTACTGAATAGCGGTGTGCTGCAGGGCACACAACACTCTCTCTGCATGGGGATTTGGCGTGGTTGGCGGTACCGGCCCTGGCGGACCGCATGGCCGTTCGGGAGGCCTGCTAATAGCTGGAGATCTGATTAGGAAGGCAGTCTACATGTCCGTGGCTTCTGACTGGTAGGTAGCTTATTCTTATCACCGTAAGATTCCCAGAATGCCACAGATTATAATCTTTTTAACATGTATACAATTAGATTGTTAGCTCCCAAACCAAGCCTCCTGGCTTTTTGCACATAAAATCACACTCAAAGTAGGAGGATCTGTGTCATTTATAGGATAGAGAGGGACTTTATCTTACCATACAGAGAGGGGCCCGCGTTCACCACAAGACCCGTCAGGGGAAAAGGGGGAACATACTACTCACCAAACCGGAACCAGGCGGGCACCAACTCCTGACAGTACCCCTCTCCACCGGGGCGGGAGGGCTGTCGACCGATATGGACGCCGTGACTCATGGTCTTTGGCGTTTCAGAGAGACGTTTAACTCGCGGGGTCAGTCCTTTAATGGGACTTTGTCGCGGCCGACCCAGCGCGGAGCTATGGCCTGCACGCGCTCGTAGGCTGAACTGGGGTGACCACCGGATCTCAACATCCAGCCCGTCGCCCAGTTCAGCTTTCTTGCTTGAAGATCTCACAGGAACACTGGAGAAAAAAAGCTGTCTAAAAAATCCTTTAAGAAAAAAATCTTGCCAGGACCTAAGATCCCAGCAAGGTATCTAGGTCCTTACTCCTAACTAGACAGAAAAAAACTGATTTGCTGAGGCAGAGAGAGAGAGGATATACCCTCTGGGACTGCCCCTAGGGTGTGGCCAGAGCTTTTTAATTTCCTGTCTAGTCCTGCTCCTGTGGAGGCAACATAACCCGAAGGTGGTGTATCACCGAGGACTACGTCTGTCAATGAGCGATAGAGAAAATTCAGTTTACTTTTACTCAATGAGTGATTTCCAAAAGAAAATTACTTTTTTAGGTAGCTTTTTTTAAAAGACAATGGTTGCGTGCTGTAGCAGTGATAGACCATAATTGAGCATTGGAAGCAGCAAAGACAGACTAGCTAAAAGTCTTTGCAAAGTACATACTTTGAAAAAAAAAAAGCTAATGGTATCAACTTCATAGAAAATTGTCAACCAATGTCAAAACAAGTCCCATAGCATAGCTTGTAGCATACTTACTTTATTAAATTGTATACACAAAACACAGTATGGTTTACAGATTTTAACGACATTGAAAACTCAGAGTGCTACAAAACCCCACATTCCAGAGATGAAGCAGTTGTTAAGGTGAACTCAAAAAAAAAGTGCCATGTTTCAGAGACAACAGCCATACATATGGCACAGTAGCTGGAGAATATGTAAGCAGTTTGATTGAGGCACAGGACAGCAATGTAAGAGGAAGAGATCATTTTTTCCAAGAAATAATAGAGTATGATATTTAAAGGACAGCAGCCAAAGCCTCTGATCCAAGGTGATGGCCAACAAAAAGCTACTTTTTGAGAAAGAGTCAATATTGGCAGTTCCTTAAATTTCCCAATGTTCGTTTCTACAAAATAGAAAGCACAAAGTTCAGATCCCAGGATGATCTTGGAGGCCAGACTGGAGGAGACATGCATAACACATTAGGCAAAGGCGTGAACTAGGAAACGAGATACCAGCGGATGTTAAAAAAGCTCACTTGAAAAGCTGAAAAAAAAAAAAGCTCACTTAAGATGACACTTGACCATTGATGATACTCAAGGCTAGCCTCTGCCCCCCCCCGATAAAAGGCCTAAATCAGTTCTATAGAGAAAGAACATAGGTAAACCCCGAGAGGCTAAAGCCCCGTACACACGTACCGATGGTCGGCTTACAAATGTTCCTCTTTTCTCCCCGGGATGTCGGTGTCTGCTGAAAAGTGCAAAGACAGCACAAGGACAGCACAAGAATTTTGTCCGCCGACTGCAGAAGTGATGTCATGTAATGGTTAACTTTCCCTGTGTTTTCTATTTTCTGAGCATGCCCAGTCTTGCAAATCTGCGGTCTGTCGGCCGAATTGTGTACTGACAGGCGAACAATCGTCCGTTCTGGTGTCGGCATACAAATATTTTCATGTTTGCACGAAAGACTTTTGTCCGCGGATTGTGCGCAGACATCTGTCGGAGGCACCATACTAACACGCGTACAATCGGCAGATCCTTCGTCCACCGACGTTTGTATGCCGACGATCGGTACGTGTGTACGGGCCTTCACACTACAAGAAATTACTTTCCATCTACAACAGTGGTCCTCAACCCTGGCCTACAGGGCCCACTAACAGGCCAGGTTTGCAAGATAACTGAAATACATCCCAGGTGATATCCTTTACTGCTCAGTGATTGCAGTACTCTAGTCTGCATCTCCCCAAGGTAATACTTAAAATCTGGCCTGTTAGTGGGCCCTGAGGACCGGAGTTGAGGATCACTGATCTACAACACTAGGCCTAGCACTCTACTCCTACAAGTGGCAGTATAATCCAATGAAGGGAAGAGAATCCATCAGCAACTGTCAGACATCAGCATGAGATGGCATAGATTTGCCAGAGGAGCAATAAGCAGGGCCATGACTCCCAACCAAAAACTGTGAATCTGGTGCAAACATGGAGAGGATCAGTGTGCAGACATTTTTTTCACAAATGTTTTAGGTAATGTTAATAATCAGTATTACCAGGATTAAAATTGCTAAAAATATTAATCTGTAAAAAAGGTAAATTCGTAATTGCTTCTCTTCCCATTAGAGAAGTCTTGGAGCACATTTTGCATTGTAGGGGTGTGGATGGACCCGTATTTGATAAAGAATGCATTAACAAGGTTTCAGGGTAAAAATGTTATTTTAAAAAAAATTTAAATTGTGCCTATGTTAAAAAAAAAAAAAAAAAAACTGAGGTGGCCTTTTATTTTTGTTTTAACTAGCAGCCTAAGTATCACAATAAAGAATAATATCTGACTTTTTCTCAACCTTTTTTAGGTTAATATTGAAAATTGGTGTTTGTTAAAATTTTTTTGTAAGAACGTACCAACATCCCAAATGATACTGAACAAAGAAAGACAGTCCGTGTGGGATCTGGGTGAGAGATCGGAACACTAAGACTGTTTTTCACAATGGGGGAGGGGTGGGGGGGGAAAAGAAGAAGTGTGGGAAGGAAGAAGAGCATAAAGAACAAGGAAACCAAAGAAGGGAAGGGCTGGGCAAGGGGATGGCAAAGGGACGGGAAGGGAAGGGAGAGGCAGGAAGGGAAGTAGGGAAGGGAAGAGGGAGGGAAGGGAAGAAGAGAGACAGAGAAGGGAAAAGGGAACAGTGGGGAAAACAAAAAACGCTTCAAAATCCCACCAGCCCTCCTCCCCTACTGTTTTTTGTTTTCCCCACTGTTCCCTTTTCCCTTCTCTGTCTCTCTTCTTCCCCTCCCTCCCTCTTCCCTTCCCTACTTCCTGCCCCTCCCTTCCCTTCCCTTTGCCATCCCCTTGCCCAGCCCTTCCCTTCTTTGGTTTCCTTGTTCTTTATGCTCTTCTTCCTTCCCACACTTCTTCTTTTTTCCCCCCCACCCCTCCCCCATTGTAAAAAACAGTCTTAGTGTTCCGATCTCTCACCCAGATCCCACACGGACTGTCTTTCTTTGTTCTTTTCTAGGTTAAACTGCTGAATAAAAAAAATATTCACCCTTCAATGGAAATGAATGCCAGAATGTATTACCATATTTACTGTACCCTTGTAATCTACATATAGAGTAATGTATGTTAAATATGATGTAATTTGCTGTTGTATAATAGCACAGAAAAATGAAATTGAAATATTTATTTTAACCAATAACCTCAAGGATAAGAGTTGGTTGAATTGTCTTTTGTGTTAAAGGCTAAATGAAAACAACTTTTCTATTCAAAACATAGCATTTTATTAGCATTTAATATTACAGAAATTTAGAAAGTTTCAACTTGCATTACAAATTAAAAGGGATAGGAGGTAAACTGGTCATCCACTGGATTCTCACTATCAAAGGAGCCATGCAATACCAGTACTACCTGGGGTAGTGCTAAAGTTTATCAGAGAACGAGCATTTAGAAAGTATAGAAGTAGGTTGCAAAAAAGTTTCCAGAGTTTTGATATTACCAATGGTCAAAGCAAGTAAGAAGTGGGAAAGCAACAGCTTTAAATACTTGATGACCAAATAAAGATGGGCAGATGTCTTAAAACAATTAGAAATTTCTCTGTAGTGATAGGTATCTTGATTTGACAATCTTCAGATCTATTAGTTTACAAGCTAATTACCGGTTTACTGACTGACTATCTTAGTAATATGCATGCCTGTTTTTGTGAACCACAAAGGAATGGAAGACATATTAATACTAGTAACCAATAGTAATTAACTGCCTAACCCACTAATTCTGGAGTAAATGGTGCATGGAATCTTCAAGCTGCTCCTTTCTTCCATTACAGTTTTGCGAAGATGGGGGCCAGCTCAGAGAATGCACATGGTGTGGTCCTTGCATGTACTGAGGTAAAACACATCTGCTTCCATTATTTTCTATCACCACACTCCAACCTCAGATCAGCGCAGGTTACAAGCTAGTTTTGAGAAATATGCCACCTGGAGCAGTGGTAAATGACTGTTTAGATTTGCTTTATTAGTTTAGATATGGGTGAGGTGTGGTCATTGTTTTACACCAAAGTGCACTAATCCTATAATGTCAGTGTCAAAATTCAGAGCGCTATTACATAGATCTTCAACATTTTTTATTGTTACATATAATAATTAGAATACATTTTCAAATCACTTTAAGTATATTTACATGACAATTAATTTATCTTTAACAGAACATAACCATTAATGAAAATTACATCTTTTGCCATTTAACCTCACTGTAAAATCTCCTTTTAAAGAGATGAATGCATTTTAGATCTATGCATATGGAAGATCATCATCACTTAGGTCTGAGTCATCATCCTCCACTTCTCCTTCAATAACAGATTTCTTTCCTTTGCAACAGGATACAATCAGTCCAATAATGAAAACCTGCAATCAAAGAAACATGTACTTTTAATAACACTTCTAAACATAATTGTCATGTTTCTCTTCAGGCTGAGATCCTTGAGACAAATCTGTAGAGATTCTAAGCCTAAAAAGTGGGTTTTACAGCAAGCCAATATATGTGGCTATATCTAAAAAAATTTCACAGCGTACCCTTAACCCCATGGAGCCTTATTATATGATAATCAAATTCAGCGGCAACTGCACTCCTCTTGTTTTTTTAATTATAGGAAGGCTAACTAATCAATAGCAAAACACAGGAGGTAGGAGGGTGGGGTTGAAACACAAACTTCCTAGCTGAATAAAAAATAAATAAATCTTAAATTGCTGCGATGCATCCTACTATAGACCTTTACATTTTCTAGAATATGTTTGCATAAAATAGGGGTTCACACATATCCATTACTAGGCCGCAGGGGTAATAATCTGGAAGAAATCTGAAGTTGCCTACTATAAATTCCAGTTTATTTTTTTTTAAGTTTAACCTAATTTTTTTTACAATTTGTTTGCAATTATTAATCATATTGATTGCTGTATTCCTTCCTCTTGTATGGATTATTAAATAAAATCATGGTTTTTAACAAAATCTTTCAGTTTTAACCTCTTAGCGACAGCGACTCCCGGTGCTTTAAGAGGTTTATGACGCTGTTAGGCGGGGCACGGCTTAAGATTACGTGGCCGCTGTGATTGGCTGTCACCGCGGTCACATGTTCTGAAAACTTCCGATTGCTGCTTTTGGTTAAGGGACGGTAACTGTGCTGGGAGCACGCAGGGCGCGTTTTTAGCACAGGTGTATATACAGCAATTCAGGCAAATATGCGTCCCCTTGGCACTAAGGACCAGGCGTGGAGAGGCAGCATATTTGCGTACGGCCGGCATCAAGGGTTAATTGAAGGACACATCCATCCTTCTTGATGAATGGGTTTGACCTTGCCACCTACAATAGCAAGATGCTACCTGCAACTAAACTAAAAGAACACCCAGGGAGGCGGCCCTCTGAAGGTGGTCAACCCCCTATCTGCAGCAAGGAGTTGTTAGTAGTCAGCAGTAACACCAGTATAGGACACACCCACTGAGATATCCAAAAAAGGACTTGGTGGGTGCTGAGTCCTTTAATGAACACAGAGAGAAAATAATTTAATTGTACAAAAATGCTGTTTTCGCTTTTGTTCTTTGAAGTGCACAGCCATACTTCATGATGGATGGGACGTCCCAAAGCAGTGGCAGAAAGAAGAAGGGTATCCCCATAAACAGAAAACAGCAACAGAGCAGGAAACTGTACCCCAGCAGAACTCAAATTGCAACCTGCAAAATTGATTGAGCTTGCATCTGCTGAACTACTTCAACCTATCAGAGCTTGGTAAAATTTGAAACAGATGACAAAGTAGCCATCTTGAAAAATAAGTAACAGAATGATGAAAAGCCCAAGATGCACTGAGCACCCTGGTAGAATGTGTAGCGACCAGAAATAGAGGTTCTCGGCCAGCAAGGGTAAAAGCCCGGACAACAGTTTGACAAATCGACCTAGAAATGGTGAAAGGCGAAGCTGCTAGACCTTTCCTAGTGGCATCTGGAGCAATGATTAAAAAGTCAGACTAACACCACCTTAGGTAATGAGAACAGACAATGGTGAAGAACCACTTTATCCTTGTGTAAAAACAAAAAACGGCTGTTCACAATAAAGGGCTTCTAGCTTGGACACTTTACATGCGGATGTGATGGCCACTAGAAAGACCTCCATCTGAGACAAAGATTAAAGGGTGGATATCCCAGATGTTTTCAAAACGAGGCTTTTGCAAATCCGACAGGTCCAAATGGTCCACTTGCCAGCTGTCCACCCCCAGGATTAAGAATGGTCAAAAGGGCCGGTACATGAAGTTCCATCCAACTGAGCATGAGAGATATCTCCGGGGCCGCAGCTGAGCTCCTGGTGCTCCCCAAAGCCACCAGGTTAATGCAGCATATATGTTGTGTGAGCTAAATGGATAAGCTGATCCAGCAAACCCGGAAGACAGTTCAATTTTGTCAGAATCTCCCTCTGTAGAGGTCTGGAATGGTGTTGTGCGTAAGAAACTGCTTTGAAGGAAGCTACCTTGAAATCCAAAAATCTCACAAATTAGGCATTGGACATGAAGGAGAAGCTTTTAAAATTTGGTCAGCAGCAAAAAAAAAAAAAAAAAAAGTCAAAATCAAGGGGAGCCCAGAGGACCCTGACACGGCTTAACTCACTGCCAAAAGGTGGAACAGAAGCCTACATGGCTGGAGGAGAAAAGTTCCCCACGGGGCCACAGCAGGCCATAAAGGAGTGAGTTCCTTAACACTAGGAACCCCTGCTGCATTTTTACTTCTTGCCCACTGTGCCTTGGTCATGCTGACGCCTGTATCTGTCACACTGCAAAGGTGAAAAGGTGGGGGCCTTCTGTGCTTGATGAGAATGCAGCAATCTCCCTGCTACCTGCTGTGTCTCGTAAAAATGAGCCCTCAGAGCAGCTTGTTTATCTGAGACCACCCCTTTCAGGAAGTCAGTAAGAACAGCATGGGAAGACATAAAAAGGCACCAAAAGTCCCTCCCCAATTGCACATGCTCACCCTGGCATTGAGATCACTCCTATGTAAAGGAGAAATGCAGGAGGAAAAAAAAAAAAAAACATTGTTCAAGTCTAAAGGAGGTTGGTGATCAGGCACAGAAGCCGAGCAATTCATTTTTATTAGCTGGGATGTAGACAGCATGGGAGGCCATCAAAACTGGACAAGGCACATAACCATCTGCTGAATGATGGTTCGGCTTACAGTAAACTAG
Organism: Pelophylax lessonae; assembly: GCF_965119305.1. Taxonomy (NCBI): domain Eukaryota; kingdom Metazoa; phylum Chordata; class Amphibia; order Anura; family Ranidae; genus Pelophylax; species Pelophylax lessonae. Next base: position 341,656,427 of record NC_138770.1, read on the forward strand.
AGGACTAGAGAGGGGACTGGCTATATACACTATATTGGTGAACTTGCCCTTTAACCTTTGATAATTAGGCTAGTTTATGCTTTCTTGACTATACTTGCTTTAACAAACCATGTAATTAATGGGCTGGCATAATATGGCATAACTTCGCCCATATTAAAAGTGCTACATGTAATGTAATGGTTTCATTGAGAATCCTAATGAGCATATGCTTCCTGGACCAATCAATGGATAAATGCTAAAATTACACACGTGTTTTCTAGTGGGCCAGTGTCTTTATGATGGCTCTTGTTGGTAAAGTGCCACTAAATTTAATGTATATTGTAAATACAGGGAGGACACATCAGATTTTATAAATGCTTAAGATCCTATTTACCCCAATGAATATCCAGTTTCCAAAGTAATAGACTGTACTGAAGAACCAAAACTTGTGTAGAAACAGGTACGTTCGAGTTATCGTACATTGATCTGTAAGAAGAAATTTTAAAAAAGCGTCAATAATTTAAGCATTTTTAAACCTATCTGGAGGATTCTACTGTATACCTGCATACATGTTATGCTTGTTTTACGGATTACAATATAAAGACACTTGAAGAAGGTTAAAAAAAAGACTGAAAACTGTGAAAACCGCATTTTTGTAAACATTTTATTATATCTTTTCATGTGACAACACTGAAGAAATATCACTTTGCTACACTGTAAAGTAGTGAGTGTACAGCTTGTACAACAGTGTAACTTTTCTGTCCCTTCAATATAACTCAACACATAGCCGGTTACGTCTAAACCGCTGGCAACAAAAGTGAGTACACCCTTAAGTGAAAATGCCCAAATTGGGCCAATTAGCCATTTTCCCTCCCTGGTGTCATGTGACTTGTTAGTGTTACACGGTCTCAGGTGTGAATGGGGAGCAGATGTGTTAAATTTGGTGTTATTGCTCTCACTCTCTCATACTGTTCACTGGAAGTTCAACATGGCATCTCATGGCAAAGAACTCTCTGAGGATCTGAAAAAAAGAATTTTTGCTCTACATAAAGATGGCCTAGGCTATAAGAAGATTGCCAAGACTCTGAAACTGAGCTGACAATGGCCAAGACCATACAGTGGTTTAACAAGACCGGTTCCACTCAGAACAGGCCTGCCATGGTCGACCAAAGAAGTTGAGTGCACGTGCTCAGCATCATATCCAGAGCTTGCCTTTGGGAAATAGACGTATGAGTGCTGCCAGCATTGCTGCAGCGATTGAAGGGTTTTGGGGGTCAGCCTGTCAATACTCCGACCATAAGCCGCACACTGCATTCAATTGGTCTGCATGGCTGTTGTCTCAGAAGGAAGCCCTCTTCTAAAGATGATGTACAAGAAAGCCCCCAAAGAGTTTGCTGAAGACAAGCAGACTAAGGACATGGATTACTGGAACCAAGTCCTGTGGTCTGATGAGACCAAAAAAAAAATATTTGGTTCAGATGGTGTTAGTTGTGTGGTGGCAACCAGGTGCGGAGTACATAGACAAGTGTGTCTTGCCTACAGTCAAGCATGGTGGTGGGAGTGTCAAGGTGTGGGGCTGCATGAGTGCTGCCGGCACTGGGGAGCTACAGTTCATTGAGGGAACCATGAATACCAACATGTACTGTGACATACTGAAGCAGAGCATGATCCCCTCCCTTCGGAGACTGGGCCGCAGGGCAATATACCAACATTATAATGAACCCCAAACACACCTCCAAGACGATCAGTGCTCTGCTAAAGAAGCGGAGGGTAAAGGAGATGGACTGACCAAGCTTTTCTTCAGACCTAATCCCTATTGAGCATCTGTGGGGCAGCCTCGAATGGAAGGTGGAGGAGCGCAAGGTCTCTAACATCCACCAGCTCTGTGATGTTGTCATGGAGGAGTGGAAGAGGACTCGAGTGGCAACCTGTGAAGCTCTGGTGAGCTTCATGCCTAAGAGGGTAAAGGCAGTGCTGGAAAATAATGGTGGCCACACAAAATATTGACACTTTGGTCCAATTTTGACATTTTCACTTAGGAGTGTACTGACTTTTGTTGCCAGCGGTTTAGACATTAATGGCTGTGTGCTGAGTTATTTGGAGGAGACAGCAAATTTACACTGTTATACAAGTTGTACACTCACTACTTTACAGTTTACCAAAGTGTCGTTTCTTCAGTGTTGTCACATGAAAAGATATAAAATATTTTCAAAAATGTGAGGGGTGCACTCACTTTTGTGAGATACTGTATGTGTGTATGTATATATATATATATATATATATATATATATATATATATATATATATATATCATATATTTTTTCCTTTTTTTTTATGTTGTAAGCAGAAGAATCACAAACCTAATTCAAAATCAATTTAACTATATGATGCAAAAGCCTTAAACAAATACTTCTTTACTATCCCTGACTAAGTCAAATATTGTTGTTTAATTTGTGTCTCACATGCTCCCCTTCCCAGACATTGCAGCTCACAGTAAGAAGGTTTGAGCAGCAGCAGAGGCAGTGCTATCAAACCAGAAAGCTGTGGCCCGGTGATGACGGACAAGCTATAGGATTGTGAATCAGCAGTGACAATGATGATGGTCACACCCCCAATTTCTTTCAAACTGACTTCGCTTCCAGGGCAGCTTTCCTTGTGGTGGCACAGGCAGGTGGCAGCCTCGGTTTTTCTGGAGACATCAGAGGTCTATTAGACTCCCAGGGGGTTATTTATTAAAGCTAGAGAGGGCTAAAGCTAGAGCGAAACTAAACCCCCAATGTATCCCCTGCCCTTTACTAGAGCTTATCAAGCACAGATCATGCTTGAATAGCTGCTTTCATGGCTACAGTAGCAGAGGAATTAAACTGAAACCAGAAGTGACAAACTGGTTTTCGCTTTCAGCTTCATTACTTACAGAGGAGATGGAGGAATGAATGTTCCTCAGTTCCCTTCTGCTCTTGCTGTTTGGCCGGTTTACTATGGTCCTGGACTCCCTAAAGGAACAGAAGAGCCACGGAACCACAGTGAGTAGCTGAAAAAAAAAAAAAAACTAGTTCATGACTGCAGCTGCAGCCATGGGCTTGCTTTAAACACTTGAAGTCCAGGTTGGCAAGTGGTTAAGTAGCAAATGAAAAAATGGCACGGGACCCATAACTAAACATTTTGTTGCACAACCTTTATAGACCATTTCTGCAAACAAGCAGTTTCTATAGCTCCTAATGAGACTCCTGCACCTGTCAAAGGTAGTTTGGTCCATGCTACTTGAGAAAAGAGCTCCAGTTGTCCTGGGTTTGAAGGTTGAAATCTAAAGAAAGCATGTTTCCATAGTTGTTCAATAGGATTCAGAGCTCCCAGAAGGCCACTTCAGAATAGCCCAATGTTTTGTCCTTAGCCCTTATTGGGTGTGTGTTCTGAGTCTTCTTTCTGTTGGAGAACCCATGACCTGCCCCATGACACGACCGAGACAAATCTGTCTGATACAGGACAATACATTACACTCCAGATTTTTTTTCTGTTGGAGAACCCATGACCGAGACATGTCTTTCTGACACTGGGCAATATTTTTCACTCCTGAATTCCCTGATTAGCTTGAGAATCTATTGTGCCCTCCACATATTCAAGGCACCCTGTGCTAGATGCTGCAAAGCAGCTCCAAAACATTTTACATTAGGTACAGTGTTCTCTTCTTTGAAGGCTTCATTTTTGGCCAGTGAAAAAAGCTTGTGGCTTGCTAAATAGCTCCAGTTTCGTCTCATCTGTCCAAATTACATTCTCCCACAACAGAGGCACAAGACACATGGGCTCAGAGGTGTTTAGCTCCACAGCATTGAGGACGAACCATGGCGTTTTCTATATGTGGTAAAGGTTAGCCTCATTTTAAGAGAAAGCAAGCTGGGTCATGTGAATGACTTTCAAAGAAACAGATCGTTTTGTGTCATTGGTGAGGAATAAATAGAATTTGCTTTTCTTTGCCCCTTGGGAGTGTGGATGGAGACCCATAGGCTGCTCCCCCATTTGGGTGGCTACTACCCCAGAACCAGTATGCCATCAAATGCCATTCATGCTCCTAACTGCACCTAGTATTGCAATGCTTGACTCTATACCACCCCTCCCCCCCCGAGGGGGGCGACAGTGCTCTATATCGTCGACCATACTTTGCAGCGCCTCATGTACCCCTGAGGAAGCAATTAATGCGAAACATGTTGGGATACAGCACCAAAGCAACCCTGCATGTCTACCGCTGTTTGGATGAATATCTCGTATTATCATGGGGCTGGTGTCTGTCGAAATAGTCTGCTGAACCTATGTTTTTTAGGTGATTCATTACCCCCAAATTCTTTTAAATTATTTTCCAATAAATGTGATTGTTTTTACCAATACTGTTGTTTGTATTACTCTGACAAAGGTGTCAACACCTCTAAAATCCTACTATCTCTACTTGTTTTCCTTGTCTATTCTCCCAGAAGCATTGTGGCTTGTCAAGATGTATTTGAGCAAATTACAGTCTGGCATACCAGTGGAGTCCTCTTCTGGCTACGTCTAAGGAGGCTGACAATACTATCATGGCCAAAACGCCTTAACACATGCCATTGTAGTCACAGGAATATCAAGTGGTTTGAAGATGGTCTTAAAGCCTTTACATTCTGGTCTAGAATCTCCTCAGACAATACAACCCTTTGGTTTCTCTGCTCCATGTTTAGTGTGGTGCACATGTCAATACCAAAGAGCAGAGGGGCTAATTTTTCTCACTGGAATAGGCTGACTGATTGCAAGATTGAAGACGTGGGATACTAACTTTTCTAGGAGTACTGACGAATCTGCCAAGGCCATTTCAGAATAAGCCATGGTTTTGCTTTACTCTATGCAATACCAAAAGGTACTTGGGTACCTTTGCTGATTAATTATAATCACTTGTCAGGGGAAATTAAGCATTTTTTCTATGAGCAGTAAAGTTACTAACAAAGATGTTCATGTTTTATTTTGTGCATTTAGCAGTTTGCTTGAAGTTTAGCGTCTTATACCAGAAAACGCTCTACATAAACATCAACAGAAGACACCTATTACAGTGGTCTTTTAACAAGAGAACATACTGTGATATTAAGCTGCTAAGTTGTAATTATTGTTATCTGTCAGAACCACTGTTAGTTTATACAATGAGAGCTGTAAAAACACAGTTGAGAACAAATGTTATGGCATAAAAAAAGTTAGTGAACTGAACAGAATGAAGAGTTCAGTGACCATATAAATTAAAATATATGCGTTCTAATGCTTTCTGAAATGACTTTAAATCATTGATACTTTTCTTTAGCTACATTTTAGTAACACACTGCCTCACTCAACAATAATAAATAGTTTAGCAAATTAAAGGTTTATATTACAAAAAAAAAAAAAAAAAAATACAAGGATGAAAATACAAACAAACATTGTCATACCAGCAGTAAATATATTATAAAAAAATCTTTGTAAGAAGACCAGTGAAATAATTAGGAATAACAGGAACCAATCAGGCATTAAACAGGAAAAATGTAGACTTGCCTTTTTCTACTTTCTAAAGCAGTGCTCCACCCAAAAGGAAAAGCTCCACTTGTTTGCTTCCTTCCCCCCTCCGCTGCAACATTTGGCACCTTTCGAAGGGGGAGCAGGTACCTGTTTTTGACAGGTACCTGTCCCCACTTTCGGGAGACCTTGCTGTGGCAAGGTCCCCCTGGAGGTTCTGCCCCCCTCCTGCTTCCCCTGCCGCCAGGCCATTCACAAAGCGCTCTGCGCATGTGCAGCAGGGAACTGGCTTCGTTGCCAGATTGCGTTACAAGGAATGGCAGTGGTGGCAGCAACCGAGAGCCGACTGACAAATCGGGGGGGCCAACAGCGCGGGATCCCTGGACAGGTAAGTGTTCTAATATTAAAAGTCAGCAGGTACAGTATTTGTAGCTGCTAACTTTTCATTTTTTGGTGGGGGCTGAAGGTCCACTTTAAGTTCTACACTGAAGAGTCGATATGTTGTGAGAAGTGGACAGGTATTACTATATTGTATTGTTCTATGTTTACTTTTTAACAATACTTCCTACAGCCATCCTTGTTGCATTAACGTCAATGTAAAACGCTGCTAAAAGCACGTTTTTAATGCCGCTTTTTCCTGGCGTCAGTACTGGCTTTGCAGCTAATTTTTTTTCCCCCAACGCCCTGTGTGCATGAAGACTTATTGTTCGTGTAGTTTATGTGTGGCCCAAGACCATTCCTCTTCTTCCAATGTGGCCCAGGATGGTCAAAGTTTGGACATCCCTGCCTTAGATCAAGCAATGCTAAATCAGAAAAGTGGTCTGGCAGTTTTAAAAAAAGTTTGTGTTAATTTCCAATAAACTTTTTAATGTTTCACTCTTTATGCTGGAGTCATCCTTATTGACTACATTTTTTATCACCATTTATCATCTACATTAGTGGGTCCATTCAGCGCTTTTTTGTGATTATATTTGGTGTGACTGTCTGCTTTTCAGCTCCGCTCCTGGAGCTTTTTTTCCACTGAGAAGCTTTATGGCCCCCTGCCCAACCTTGGGCTTCCGTATGGAGAGAGTGTAAGTCCCGGTCTCTTAACGCCAGACCTTTTTGTTTTTGTTAAAAAAGTTTATGCCTTTTATATATGGCTTGCAAACTAGGTCTTATATTGTATATTTCTATGGCTTTGATTTATGATCTACATTGCAAAGTGGTAGCTTTAGCATGTTTTATTTCAAAAGTGGTAGCTTTACCATTATTGTATTTTTAAGCACAATATAACAAAAAAGTAAACAACAAAAAAAACGCTGAAATGCACTTCAAGGTCTCCCAAACTCAAAGGCAAACTTTATTTATGCCAAATCTAGTAGTCACGTTAAATAGTTTTGTCTGAGACAAGAACTGTCACAAGGTTTGTCAAATGCAAAGGTAACCTATAGGCAATTATTATAGGCTTTTAAAATAACAAGCTTTGTAGAAAAGATGTCACAAATTGCTTTTAGTTCAAAAACCCTACATTCCTGTTACTGGCGTTCAGGTTTCTGGTCTTAAAATGTTTACTCTTAAGTTATACTTTTATTTTTAATAAGTAAAAAAAAGCAGATCGATTTACCGAAACACCATTCTAACAAAACAAATAAAATGATGTGCACATGGATGGGGAAAAAAAAACTCAAATATTTTAGAAAACGTCTACTTTAGATACAATCCTAGATATATTAGAATACCACTTGTTATTATGCATAAAGATCTATCTTTCACATGTTAAGCTGGTCTATGTGCTTGTCTAGCTCAGAAAAAGGGGTCATGAATATGTAATACTGGTTCAAAAGGACATGGCCACAATAAAATGACAAAGCTGAGAGTGTGCAGAATTACAATACAAACATGAATCTGTATGTTACTAAAATGGTAAATGGAGGCTGATTCTTCATAGACTGCCCTACTTTTAGTGTGCACTTACAGAAGCATGCATTACACTGAATAATTGCAGTTTAACAAGAGTTAAGTCCATGTTTGTTTGCAAAGTATAAATGAAAACAGATCCAATGGGGATAGCAGTCTTGTCACCATCTGCAACCCTACAGCTGCTCACCTGAATTACTGACAGATCTGAAAAATACAGATGGTTCACTATAGCAACATGATTGAACAAATTACCTGAAAATGTCATATGTCTGACCTTAAAAATGTACAAACTTGTTAAATTGTCCTTCAGAAAAGAATTTTCTCTCGCAAAAGCATGTGGTCTCATTGTTTATGCCAACTACCAGAGGAGCAATAGAAGTACTAAGCTATTTTCGCCAACAACCTTGCACTGCAATATTTTAAAATACCTGGTAATGACAGGCCGAAGCTTAAGAGCCCATTCACACTGCCGCGACTTGTCAGGCGACTTGTCAGCCTGACAAGTCGCGGTCCATTGAGTAGTACAGGACCCGTTCTAATAAGAGCGACACAAGTCGCTCCGACTTAGAAAAAGGGTCCTGTACTACTTTGGGGCGACCTTGGAGCGACTTGCATAGACTTCCATTATGTGAAGTCCCTGCAAGTCGCGCCGAAGTCGCGGTGCACAGTGGTGCACGTGACTTCACAGGTCGCCCCCCGAAGTCGTGTCGCCTCAGTGTGAACCAGCTCTTATTTTAACTATTGAAATGTAACACATTTTCTAATACTATTAATGACTTCTGGACCGGAAGGATTTACCCCCCTAATGACCAGGCCATTTTTTGCAATACGGCACTGCGTTACTTTAATTGATAATTGCGCAGTCGTTCGATGCTGTACACAAATAAATGAATGCCCTTTTTTTCCCTACCAATAGAGCTTTCTTTTAGTGGTATTTGATCACCTCTGCGATTTTTAATTTGTGCTCTATAAACAAAAAAAGCTAAAATTCTGAAAAAAAAAAAAAAAAATATTTTTTACTTTCTGCTATATAAGATTCCAAATAAAAAAAAATAAAAAAATCTAATTTTTTCATAATTTTAGGCCAATTTATATTCTGCTTTCGGTAAAAAAATATCCCAATAAGTGTAAATTGATTGTTTGCGCAAAAGTTATTGCGTCTACAAGCTAGAAAGTAATAATTTAATTAAAATTTTTTTTTTTTTTTACTAGTAATGGGTGCGATCAGAGATTTTTAGTGGGACTGCGACATTGCGGTATACAACAACATAATGTATACAGACTATTTCATTAAAACAAATCATTAATTCTTAAATATCCATGAAAAAAAATTAATTATACGAGTAGGGTTATGGACTTTTGGTCTTACATGTAATCATTCATTTTTCAGACATAAATTCCACAGTTACCACCTGAAAATGCCCCAAAGTTCAACATAAATGTTATCAGGTCAAAGGTGACCCATAATTATTCCTTCCACTTGGCTGGAGTAGAAAGGGAGCTTTACATATACTGAATAAATACATTATATAAGCAAGCTGGTTACATAGCTAGAGACCACTTCAAAGATTTACACCTGTATTTATAAGGCAAAACTAGAAAGGGCTTGTAAAGTCTCATTTTCTTTTTGCTAACAAACCTGTTATACTTACCTGCTCTGTGCAGTTGGTTTTGCACAGAGCAGCCCAGATCCTCCTCTTCGGCTCTCCTGGCCTCTCCCTCCTATCGGGGGCCCACAGAGGAAGCAGCTTGTTATAGGGGAACCCGAGCTGAGGCTTTGTGTGTCCATTCAGACAAAGAGTTCTATTTTGGCCCCGCCCCTCTATCTCCTGATTGGCTGAGTTTGATTGACAGCAGCAGGAGCCAATGGCACCGCTGTTGTATCTCAGCCAATCAGGAGGAGAGTCCTGGACGGTCAAGGAACTCTCGGACAATGCTGGAGAGAGATGGGTCGGCTCAGGTATTTGTTAGGGGGGCTGCAGCACACAGAAGGCTATTTATCTTAATGCATAGAATGCATTAAGATAAAAAAAAAACTCTGACTTTACCACCACTTTAAATGTCATTATTGCATGTGGCTATTTTAGATAATTGCAGTTAATGTTCACTGGTTCTCAGAAGGCAAAAAGGAGATATTTTATCTCCTTGCATACCTGTGTATGCCAGCTTAAAAAGGGCAAGGAACCTTTGAACAAGTAGAGATCTACATAACATTGCACTAAAATAAATGAAATAAACTTGTTAACCTGACCACCTTACCACCTTGCACCTGGACTTAAACCACAGCCACCTTGAAAATTCTTGAACTTCTAGGTAGGAGAAAAAAATTAATTCCCCCTGCCCTTCATCAAAGCAGTGCTCTGTTCCCAATTGGACAATCTCCAGGCTCAAGCAATGTCACAATTAACCACTTGCCGACTGCCTAACGCCGATCTACGTCGGCAGGCAGCCCCTCACAGGCAAAGTGACGTATGGCTACGTCACTAGCTTGTGAGGGTCTAGGGAGCGAGCGCGCCCCCGGAGGCGCGCTCCAGCTCCCGCGTGGTCACGGACCCCCCGCACGTGTGACCGGCGGACCCGATGTCCGCCGGTCACTCAGCGATCGGCGGGGGAGAGGGAGAAAGTCAGGCGGCTTGTGTAAACAAGCCACCTGTCATTCTCCTCGGTGTAAAAACACTGATCACACGGATCTACTATGTAGATCCGTTGATCAGTGTCCTTACAGCTCAAGCCACAGCCAATCACAGTAGAAAGCACGCCCCTAGGGACACACACAGCCCCTCCCTCCCAAATAAAGTTAACCCCTTCACTACCAGTGTATTTTTACAGTAACAGTGCATATGTATAGCACTGATTACTGTAGAAATGTCACTGGTAACCCCAAAAGTGTCAAAAATGTCAGTCAAGGGTCCGATCTGTCCGCCCCAATGTCGCAGTACCGCAAAAAAAAAAAATCGCAGATCGCCGCCATTGGTTTTTAATTTTTCAAGAAGAAAGTGGTAAACATGTTTACATATACCCCCTGTTGCATGCTGTTGACAAACAGCAGAGGTATGCGTTTTTTATTAAAGCTGCTTAAAACAGCAAAAGCTCTTTTGTTCACTTTGGTTACAACTGAGAAATATATTTCTTATTTTAAAGTGAGGCTGGGATTTAACAGCAGATCTGTGGCAGAAAGCGGCTCTTCAAAGACGCTGCCCAGCTTAGTAACTGCACCACAGTTTTTCAAAATAGAATCTGCAATATATTCACTGCCCTGCTTTAGAAGCCCCCTGAGAACCAATGGTTTCAAAGTTGGGATGAATGGAACTACAGTAAGCTGACCAACTGTGACAGCTGGTAGCTTTGACAGTACTGCTAAAAAAAAGGGGATCAGGGAGACCTGTGTCAAGCAGCAGCCCAGAGGGCATGTTAACTGGATTTTTAAATTTTTTTTTCCTCAACAGCAAAAATGCTGCCTAAATCCAATACCTGGAAACATTTTCTTTTAAAGTTTCTGTTTTATTTAAAATGTATATTAGAAGAATAAGAAAGAATGGTCTGACCTCTTACGCAGGAAAATTGTCAAGGCAGGCAGGGCATACAAACCAGAAATAGGCAAGGATCAGTAACAGGTAAATGACTGAACAGGAAAGAAATTTTAATGAGATATCAAATATTAGTAATAGCAAGGCAGCCAGATGTACTGTATAAATATAATCAATCTTCAATCAGCACAATCTAAACAATGATACAAAATATATAAAAATGTGCTACAAATAATCCAGTTTCAGCTAACACACAGAAGGGTATTTTCACTACTCTTAATACTTTAGTAAATCAAAAACATCATCCAAAAGTGTCCATCTATCAATCAAAGATCCAGGTCAAAATCAATCTAAAAGTGCTGCTCCACCAAACTGCACAAAAAAAAAAAAAAAAAAAAAACTTTCCAAAGTGCAGGTGCTCTCTTCCACCAAAATGCTTCCCGAGTGGGTCAAACTCAGCAGTTCCCCTCTGGGGATAATCAATCTGGTGTGTTGTTAGCGTGCTGCTCCTCTTCATCTCCCACTCCTCCTTTTAAGCTCACTGATCCTCAGATCAGACTCGTGCAAGCTTGTATAGTGTATAGTAAAATTGTGGAGAGTTGCGTATACTAAACAATTGCAAAGATTAAAACGTAGGGTCAGTTTTATGTTTCAGAGGTCGAAAGAGCTTGTGGGAGTATATCAAGTGCTGTGGATGCGTTTATTTTTTTTGCTCATAGCGCAGCACTGTTTTTGATTTACTAAAGTACTGTATAAATAGACTAGCAAATGGTATCTGCATTTTTTTTTCTTTTTTTGTTTCCATAATATTTTATTTAGAATATTCAGAGAGAAACAAAAAACAGGTAGATAAAACTACATGTGCCCGAAGGTATACATGAATTCTGTATCTATGACAATGAATGAACGCTTTAACCACTTGCCGACCGCCGCACGACTATCTACGTGGGCGGTCAGCCCCTCACAGGCAAAGTGACGTAGGTCTACGTCGCTCGCCTGTGAGGGTTTAGGGAGCGAGCGCGCGCCGCCGGAGGCGCGCTCCCGCTCCCGCGTGGTCACGGACCCCCCCGCGCGCGTGACCGGCGGACCCGATCGCCGCCGGCCACTCTGCGATCGGCGGGGGAGAGGGAGATAGTCAGGCAGCTTGTGTAAACAAGCTGCCTGTCATTCTCCTCTCTGTATGAGAGCTGATCACATGGATCTACTATGTAGATCCATTGATCACTCCTCATACAGTTGAAGCCACAGCCAATCACAGTTAGAATCACGCCCCTAGGGACACACACAGCCCCTCCCTCTCAAATAAAGTTAACCCCTTCACTACCAGTGCATTTTTACAGTAACAGTGCATATGTATAGCACTGATTACTGTAGAAATGTCACTGGTAACCCCAAAAGTGTCAAAAATGTCAGTCAAGGGTCCGATCTGTCCGCCGCAATGTCGCAGTACCGCAAAAAAAATCGCAGATCGCCGCCATTACGCGTTAAAAAAAAAAACAACAAAAATGACAAAAATCTTTCCCTTTGTTAGTAAACGCAATAACTTTTGCGCAAACCAATCAAAATACGCTTTTTGCGATTTTTTTTACCAAACATAGGTAGCATAAAACAAATTGGCCGAAAATATAAAAAAATTTTGATTTTTACATTTTTTTTTGGGGGAATTTCATATAAAAAAAAGGGAAAAATATTGCTATTTTTGCAAAATTTACGCTCTTTTTTTGTTTATAGCGCGTGATCAAAAAATCGCACAGGTGATCAAATACCACCAAAAGAAAGCTCTGTTTGTGGGAAAAAAAGGACGCCAAATTCGTTTCGGTACAGCGTCGCACGACCGCGCAATTGTCCGTTAAAGTCACGCAGTGCCGAATCGCAAAATGCCCTCTGGTCGTTTAGCAGCCAAATCCTCCGGGGCTTAAGTGGTTAACCAAATGTAAGAAAAGTGGACAGGGGCTGGCCTGCGAGTTAAACACCTTGCAGGGACGCATAATCCTGGTCACGACCTAAGTCTCATCGTGCTTCTGGCCCACAGCACTCCCATTCCAAGATGGTGCACTGGTCCACATGGAGCGGTGCCCGCCTGGTCCCAAGGTGTGGTGAGTAATGCCCCCCCTCCCCCCTGGTGGTTTCTCAGGGTGGACATAGGCCCCTCCCTGTGTTGGTCAGACGCCCGAGTGCCCTTCCTTTTCATTTTACGCCCCCCCCTCCCTGTCGGGGTCCCTCTGTGGACCACCCCCAATTCATCCATGCCTAGCCCCCCCTTTCTCCCGGGGACAACCATACCTGTTTTTATGTGTGTGTGTGTGTGTTGAACGGGTGCTGGGGGCTGGAGGGGGCGCACCACTGGCTGCGCAAACTTGATTTTTTTTTTGGGTGGGTGTTCAGGGTGGGGGTCCCTAGCAGGGGTCCCCCCTTACTTTCCACAGGTACCTGGTGGTCCCCTGAGGGTCCTGGGAGCTGCGTGAGCACCTAGCATAGCCGCCATTTTGTTGTGGATGACTGCTGTATATCCCGGCGGCCATGTTTGTGTAGTCCGGCAGCCATTTTCCTATAGCTTTCCATTGCTATTCCTCTCTCTCTGATCGCCACGTGGTGTGCAGCCTGACACTCTGAATCTGCATCTGAGTAGGGGGTGGTGAGTCCCTGTTGTGCGCTGGGACTCATAGTGCTGCTGGTGCAGCGCTAAGGTCGGGTCGCGCTCGCTGGCTGGATTGGGAAGACCGTAAGGATCTAGGATATCCAATCCGTCGCTCAGTCCGGGAGTTGACTGTAGTTCTCACAGGAACCAAATTGATTGTAATTCTCACAGGAACAGAAAATAATAAAAAGAAAAAAATTTGGTTTAAAAAGGTAAAACTGCTAGGACCAGAGATCCCAGCAAGGAACTAGGTCCTTAAGCCTAACTAGGCAGAACATTTTTTACAAGCTATAGCAGGAAGTGGGAGTATACCCCCTGGGACTGCCCTATAGGTATAGTCAAACTTTTATTATCCTGTCTTCATAGGTTCACATTGAGCCCCCGTTTACATCGAGGTGATTTTACATGTCAAATTGCATGCCAAATCGCCGCCTATTGCTGTCAATGGGACCGTCCAATTTTTTCGGCACCCACCAATCCTCAAAAGTAGTTTCTGCACTACTTTTAGCGACTTCGGGGGAAATTTCAATAGACATCTGTGCAGGAACCCACACAGATAGCTCTCAAATCGCCCCTGAAGTCGGACTGAAATGCCAATTTGAAATTGAGTGAGTTTAGCTGACTGCACATGATTTCAAACCCACATTCAGTGTGAACCTAGGCTAAAAGAGAGTTTTAGGAAATATGACTGGAAATGACTGCAGGAAGTGTAGTGTGCTAGTTACACTTACCTTTGTGCACACTTTCCAAAATCCTATCTATGGGTCTAGGGGGCCACTATTTGCAGAAATTATAAAATAGAGACAGACTGGAAGTATTAGGCTAACAATATAGTTAAAATTTCTAGCCCTCTGCCCCTTCGACAGTCAGAAAGTCTCTTGTAAAAATATTTTACGCTGAGCCTGTGCATGTGTTGCTCTCTTTTATTCTATTATATGTAAAGATTACAAGTCTTACAAGATTACAGAGGTCTTACTCTGGATTGACTCTTTATAGGATTAAATAGGAGTGCATGTGCAAGGCCAGCCAGGAAGATTTTGACAAGCAGCTGTGTGGCACTGATGAAGCCACACGTGTAATATGTTGCTGGGTTTGGGACACGTCAGTAGAAGACTCTGAAGAAGTGCTGGGGCTGAGAACAGGTACTTACTTACAATATATAAAGATTCAATCTGTGTACAAATCCAAACCTTGCCATAGGGAGAGAAACAAGAAAAAAGAAGTTGCATATGATGGCTCAAACACTGGTATAATAGATATATATATATATAGATAAAAATTGGTACTTTATTGAAACATGGTTAAACAGGTATATGCCAAAATTGAGTAAAACAAAACAGTTCCAGAGATGAAGAATGCTCAAGGACCCTGGATCAGAACAGTGTAAAATGGTCCCGCCTCTTGTAGAACGCTGGTGTAACCTCAAAGGCTTCACCCACCACCCAACCAAGGCCACCGCCACCTATGGCAAACCAGCCCCCCAACCCCTCTACCCAAATACACAGACAAGAATGTGGTTACTAAGGGTCCCAGTGAAGGATCTTGATTGAAGACTCACGGGAAAGTAGAAACCATCAAGGGTGCACAGGGTATATCAAGGGACTGAGAAAGTGCTGTGTGCAGATGCTTGTAAAGCTTCAGTAGGTGTCATATCCTCACGCCCCAGGATTCTTTCAGGGCGTTAGAGTGATTTCCTGGTGTTTCATATCTCCCCCCTTTTCCCCTTGATGTTGCAACTTGCCATAGGGAGAGTTCAGTTTATATAAGGAACTCCTAATAAAAGCAATCATGCCAGCAAAACAAAATGGTGGGGTCTCAAACAATTACTTCCCAAACACAGAAATAAAAGTTACACACTCCAAGCGCTAATGAAATGCCGAGTGACAAAAAGAGCTTGAGATGTGCGAACATGAAACTCTGCCCCTTCCCTATTGTGTCAAGTAAGGTTAAAAAAAGCAAAAAGCTACACTGCTGTTACATACATATGGGGAAAATGTGTGAACGGTTAAGTCTTGTCCATGGGAGGTAGTGATGTTAACACACAGTAAACTATTTTAGTTCCAGGTTTGCATTCCATTTATTTCTGTGTTTAGTGTTCTTAGATTATAAGCTCTTTTCAGAGGGAATATGTTTTATAACATTATATCCATTTAGAAATTCTGAGCTGGAAAAGTGTCTCAATTGTATGTAATTGTAGAAAATGTTAAAACGCAGTATAAAAGGAATGTTCAGGATCCAGGCATGCCACGGAGGTATTTAGAATACCTGAACACAGGCAGAAGGACAGAACCCTGTTTAATGGAGACCATTAGTTATTTTGTTCTTCAAGTCTACCTCTAAGCACAGCAAAAAAAAAAAAACACAGTTGCAATTGGGCCCCACCCCGCACTGCAAAAGGGTAAATGGTAAAATCTAGGGGTACAGAAAAAACCTACATTACATACAGTACTTGACTCTCCACTCTGGCTGCCTCCGCCACTGTCCTCTTTTCTACAAAACTCTGGTCTGTGGGTGGTCCCTTGGCATCATCATCTACAATGCAGGAGTATATTTAAGCGGTAGTAAACCGCACCTTAAAAAAAAAAAACTCCTGTAAGACAATGGCATAATGTGCTAGTATGAATCACACTACCACTAGCACATTATGAAATACTTACCTTAGAATGAAGCCCTCCAGTGACGTGCTAACATCGCTGACAGGGCTTCCATCTTCACCCAGTCTTCCTTCTGGGTTCAAGTGCTTCGGCCGCCTGAATGACTGAGCCGCAAAAATGTCCCTCCCATGCCTGGGCGCAGGAGTCAAGGCCGCAGCACGGAGCTCTTAAGGGACGGCAGTCCCTTCAAATACCATGGCCTGGTGACGTCACCAGATGCATGCAGTGTGAATATCGCCTACACAGTGCAAGTTTAGGAGATATTTACTGTACCTATATGTAAGCCTTATTACAGGCTTACCTGTAGGTACAAGTCAAAAAGAAGACTTTGCTACCACTTTAACAATGCATCATACATGATGGGGGTGAATGTGTAACCACAGCCAACAGCAGCTTAGAGAGGAGGTTGCGGGGGACCAATCACACAGCTTTTGAGATGCTGCTGTTTCAAGGAAAAGGGTAAGTAATACAGCCTCTTGGTAACCTCCTGGAGCTCAAACATTTATCAAGGGTCATTTTTTTTTTTTTGTGACCGAAGTTGAGCTTTAATATTTGTTCCAGGACTGTATACAAATGCTTGGACATCTCTGCTCAAAGTAAAAATTAAATATTATTTAGAACTTTTAAATATTTAGTGTTATCTACAATTTCCTTTAAAAAAAAAAAAAAGATGGTATTAACAACAACGAGTAATCATTTAAAGAAATTTTCATAATCAGGGTATTACTTCACAATCTTGGCAACAATTTAGGGCATATTTAACATTTCTTTTAAAATTACACAGCATGAATAGATTACTAAATGATAAAGTGTATAGTGTGTTCCTACCACTGAGCCCTTGCTGATATTTCTTGGCACATGTTATTATTTTCCCATATAAAAGGGCATTCTTGGCTAATAAAGCATTTCCTTTGACCTTGTCTTGCAGGGCCTTCCAGGACACTACAGAAGTGATGACCTGAGGATTGTGTCACTGGGGTTTATCATAAATTTCTTGCTGGTTTTAAGACTTGGCCAGTTGGATTTCTGCCCAGTAAAGTATTTGATGAAGCAATTGTTCATAGAAGGAACAGATGGGAACACAGCCTGAGCAAGAAAACTGCAGGAGAGACTTTCTAATTACAGTACTTCCTTTTCAGCTTGGCTTATTTATAGTGCTTATTTTAGACATGCGTGCAGCATACACAACATAAAGCCTATATACCCTTGTTTGACTCATCAATACATAATTTGATCTATAGATATTGTTGCGATTTTACCTTTCTTGCTTGTTACAGTTTGGGAAAAATAAACGGATTTTGTTTCATCTTTTGTCAGAAAAACATTTATTGGCAGAAAAACCTGTGTTCCTGCAGGGTAGCCAGTACCCTTAAAAAGCTACGCTTTGAACATTTTCCAGTGTGAAACTAATTACATTCTTGGTCAATTAGATCAATTCACTATGCACAGTCAGGAATATTCTCAAGCACAGAGAAGGATAAGAAAGTGAGGTCAAAGTAAACATTAAACTAACCCAAAAGATCAGAAAGAGTTGGAAACTACTAAATAGTGATATGGTTACCCATCACATATATCTACATATGTATTTTACAATTAGGGAACTTTGGACGTAAGAGGTAGTAAACTCGTTAAAAAAAAAAATCTTCCTCCTGCAATGCATTATCATAATGTGCTCACATGAGACTTACCTTAAAATGAAGCCATCCAGTGGCGCGCCCTATCACTTCTGCAGGGGCATCCATCTTCACCTGGTATTTCTTCCGGGTTTGCGACTTGAATGGCAGAGCCGCGATGACGTCACTCCCGCGCATGCTCGCGGGAGTCTCGGGCACGACACACAACTCTGAAGGAACAGCACGGGCATGCCGTTCCTTCAGAGTGCATTCGCCGGTGACGTCACTTGCTGCTGCTCACTAGAATATTTCCTAAACAGTGCACGTTTATTTTAGTTACAGATAAGCTTTATTATAAGCTTACCTGTAGATAAAAATAAATAAATAGATAATACTACCACTCTACAGTCTGTACCTTATTTAGAAGAAAAAGGTAAAATGACCAAAGTTTAAAACATCGCCCCCTGCTTCTCATATACACTACTGTGCAAACGTTTTAGATAGGTGTGAAAAAATTAAGAATGCTTTCAGAAATAGAAGTGTTAAAAAAAAAAAAAAATATTACCAATTACCTTTAAAATGGAGAGTAAATGAACAGAAGAGCAATCCAAATCAAATCAATATTTGGTCTGAACACCTTTTTCCTTCAAAACATCATCAATTCTTTTAGGAGCACTTGCACACCATTTTTGAAGGAACTTGGCAGGTAGGTTGTTCCAAATATCTCAGAATTAACTACAGATCTTCTGTGGATGTAGGCTGTCTCTTCATGTAAACCTCGATGACGTTACGATTAGGGCTCTGTGGGGGGGGCAAACCATAACTTCCTTGTTCGTTTTTACACTGAAGATAGTTCTTAATGACCATGCTTCACTGTTGCCTGCTGGCACTAAGTATTGTACTGCTATCTAGCCCATCAGTGAACAAACTGCCTCCTGCTATTTCAAATTTTGCGTCATTAGTTCAGAGAACCTGCTGCCATTTTTCTGCACCCCAGTTCTTGTTTTCATGCAGAGTTGCGTCGCTTAGCCTTGTTTCCACTTTGAAAGTATGGCTTTTTTTTCAGAAATTCTTCTATGAAGACCACTTCTAGCCAGGCTTCTTTGGACAGCAGATGGGTGTACCTGGGTCCCACCAGTTCTGTGCTGATGGCACTGCTGGACATTTTACCATGTCAAAGGGAAGTAAGGAGGATGTGTCCTTCACTGGATGCATTAGGTTTCCCTGGCTGACCACTGAGTCTACGGTCCTCAATTTTGCTTGTTTCTTTGTGCTTCTACAAAAGAGCTTGAACAGCACATCTTGAAACTCCAGTCTGCTTTGAAATCTTTGCCTGGGAGAGACCTTGCTGATGTAGTATAACTATCTCATGTCTTGTTGCTGTGAAAATCCCTTACTTTGATGCTGGTGTGAAGCCAAAGGGTATTCACACCAAATATTGATTTGCGTTAGATTTTTCTTCTGTTTGCTCACTTTGCATTTTGTAAAATGAAAACAACTAAAATGACATATATATTTTTGAAACCATTCTTACTTTACAGAATTTTTTACACACCTGCCTAAAACTTCTGCACAATACTGTAGATTCTAAATACTTTGTAAGAAATCAGTTCAAAATTATTTTCTTGTTTTTATGGTTTTTTTTTCACAAATTTACATAAAAGGGCTTACTAAAGAGCCAACAAATGATGTATGAAAATATAGTTACTTTGCAAGCTTTAAAGCTCATCTCCACTTTTGTTGAGAAAAAAAAAACATTCCCCTTTTGTGATCTCCGTACATTGCAAGGATTTTACCAAACTTTGTTGCAGATTCCTACCTTTTGTTATTCTGAAGAAATCATTGTTTGTTCCTCGTTGCTGAGTTGGTCAAATGGGAGTGGTTTCATAATTATCTATCAGTTGTGGCAGCTTAAGGGCTCTAATGAGGGAAGCTGCTGGGCCTGCATCCCTTTAGACGTGTTCGTATTGGGAGTATCTCACCAAAAATGACATTTATGTTGCAGGGGATGCCTAACATCTGACTTGTGTCTTAGGCAGACTTCTGGGAAAATTGGTGAGCCAATCACACAAGCAGGAAAGGATGTTTCTGGGGGTGTGGTCAGTACACATTCTGTGTACAGAACAGCTCCAGGTAGCCATATTACATTGCATTTTCAGAAAATTATAACAGCTGCAGATTGAGAAGGAAAGGTCATTTTTAATAACATTCAATCACAATATGACTTTTGTCTCAATTGTATACGCTATATTGTTTTTTCTTTAGTTGCTGATTTTTTTCCCCCACAAAAGTGGAGTTACACTTTAACTACTTCAGCTCCAGAAGGTTTTATCCCCTTAATGACCAAGCCATTTTTTGCGGTTCAGCGTTGCGTTACTTAAACTATTGCGTGGTCGTACGACGCTATACCCAAATACAATCGATGTCCTTTTTTCCCCCCACAAATAGAGCTTTCTTTTTGTGATATTTGATCACCTCGTTTTTAGATTTTGTGCTATAAGCAAAAAAAAAAAAAAAGCGACAAGTTTGAAACCCCCCCCCCCCAAAACGCAATATTTTTTACTTTCTGCTATAAAACATTCCCAATAAAAAAAATGTAAAAAAAAAAAAAAACAACATTTTTTTATCAGTTTAGGCCAATTTCTTTTCTGCTAAATATTTTTGGTAAAAAAAAAAAAAAAAAATCCCAAAAAGTGTATTTTAATTGGTTTGTGCAAGTTATAGCATTTACAAACTATGGGATAGATTTTTGGATGTTTTATTTATTGTTTTTGTTTTTATTAGTAATGGCGTCGATCATTGATTTTTAGCGGGACTGTGATATAGCAGCGGACAGATCGGACCCCTAACTGACATTTTTGACACTTTATGAGGACCAGTGACATTAATACAGTAATCAGTGCTAAATAATATGCACTTTTACTGTATAAATTACACTGGCAGAGAAGGGGTTAATACTGGGGGTAATCAAGGGGTTAAATGTAAGCCTAAATGTGCTTGCTAACTGTGTGTGGGGGCGGGGGCTCTGTGACAGGCACACAGAGATCGGTGTTTCAGCTCAGCTGAGACACACGATCTCACTGTACCTGTCAGACAGAAGAGCCGCCTGTTTTGTTTACATAGGCAGGTGGCTCTCTCCTGTCAGTTTCTCTGAAGATTGCGGGAGGCCAGCAGTGATCGAGCCCCTCCTCCCGCGGTCTGACTCCCGCTGTGTCTAATCACAGCGGGAGCGCGACCTCGAGACCACGTGCACATAATCATGTAGATCTACGTGATTATGCGGTGCCGAGCCACCCTGCCGCAGTAAATATGCGTGGGGCGGACGGCAAGTGGTTAAAGGACCACTTCACACTTGTGCATTCCATAGGGCATACACTATTAGGATTGTCATTTCTTGTGTAAAGCAATCCATTTAATTTCAAAGTGCTGGCAATGAATTGTAAGGCATGCAAATACCTACCAGCACAAATTTTGGCAACCTACTGCACCACAATTCTTACTATTGTGCGGGTTTGTTGGCAGCTACTGTACATACATATTGGGTTGCTTTTTTTTTTTTTCTTTTTTTAATACATTTTTATTGCTTATTTCAAAATCAGAAACATAAATAATACAAAACAAAGCAACATATGATACCCCATTGGTTTGCATCACATTCAAACAATACTTGTGATCATTAAGGTGCTACCAAATGCAACCCCAAAAATATCGATGGTAGGGCTCCATACAAGAAAAGTATATTTTTGTAGTTATTAAAAGAGAAATCAAAACAGAAAAAGGGGAAAAAAGGGTAAGGGAATGGATGCATGAGAGTAGATTTCAAGTTTAAATAATGCAATCAATGATCAATAAAAGTTTCCAGGCAGCCACAATTATTGAGAAAAAAAATCATCAAAGACCTGACATATCACAGTAAAATCAGTGGCTTTAAACGCAAACCAGCAGGCCCATATTTAAAGTATTTAACAGTGCGTTGTCCCCAGTAAAGTGGGATCAAAGATTTCGCAGCATTTAATAAATGTGGAAGAACTGACCTCTTATATAGTTATATAATAAAGTTCAGCACTAAAGTGCTATATATACACAACAAAGTATACATAAAACAGGTGAAAATTGATATTATTCAAAATGTAAGGAAAAAAAACAATAAAAGAGTCCATAAACTATGTGAAGAAGGCTGGAAAACCAGATGAGAAGCCAAAGTGTTCTGATTCCAATAATCATCGGTGAGATAGAACCCAACACCAATAATAGAGGTATATGCGCTCCCAGAAAATATGGACCTTATAGTAAATGGGTCAAACAAGGCAGATGATCCCTAAGTAGGTAGATTCTGATCATAAGGAATTATCGGTCAGGCTGTGTCCTTCTATTCCAGGATTACGATGGCTTGATCTCCAAGCTATATACCGATATGCAAAAATAAGCCAAAGTATACACACACAGTGTAAAACTGCTTAAAAAAATGTATTTAAAATGGTCAAAAAAATGGAGATCTAGTAGAGCTTTAGAAAATGATAAATTATTAACGGTTGTATGAACTTTTAGATTAGGTTTTAGATTTGAAGACCATTAGATAATATTTTAAGGCTTTTCCCTCAAAGTCTGCAGTAACGGATTATAAAGCAACATGCAAAATCAATGCTAAGCTACACTGCAGTCCTAATGTCATTCAGTAAAACAATTTAACCACTTCCGGACCCCCTGTCGCAGTTTTACTGCGGCAGGCAGTACCTCCTGCGCGAACCGATGTAGGTATACTGTACATCGTTCGCGGGCCTGCAGCTAGGGGGCAAGCCGTCTGCCCTGTGCATTGAAGTCCCCACCCCACTCGGTAGCGGGGAATTCGATGCACAGGGCAGGAGGCTCTGATTGCTGCCTGACACCCGTGATCGTTCCCCGCTGAGAGAGAAGAACGGTCAGCTGTTGTAAACACAGCTGACCGTTCTTCTCTCTGGAATGATCACAGAGCGTCTTTGATCCTGCTATATAGGATCACAGGTCTCTATGATCATTTCAAAAGCCCCGCCCCCTTACAGTTAGAATCACCCCCTAGGTTTACATTTAACCCCTTGATTACCCAAAGTGTTAACCCCTTCCCTGCTAGTGTCATTATTACAGTAATAGTGCATATTTTTAACACTAAATTACTGTAGTAATGTCGCTGGTACCCCGAAAAGTGTCAAAAATGTCAGTTAGGGGTCCGATCTGTCCACCGCAATGTCACAGTCCTGCAAAAAATCGCAACCAATCAAAAAACGCTTATTGCAATTTTTTTTACTAAAAATATGTAGCAGAAAACAAATTGGCCTAAAATTTAAAAAAAAATATTTTTAATTTTTTTTTTATTTGGGAATGTTGTATAGCAGAAAGTGAAAAATATTGTTTTTTTTTCCAGAATTGTCGCTCTTTTTTTTGTTTATAGCGCAAAAAAAAAAAAAAAATGCAGAGGTGACCAAATCCTGCCAAAAGAAAGCTCTATTTGTGGGAAAAAGACAAATTTTATTTTGGTACAGTGTCGCACGCTGCGCAATTGTCCGTTAAAGGGCCGAATTGCAAAAAATTAAGGAGGCAAATCCTTCCAGTCCAGAAGTGGTTAAGGGAGTGCTGTACTAAGAGAAATATATAGGCGACCAATGCTGACCCCTTCTTCTGAAAAAACGATTTACCTGCCTGTCATTCTGATCTCCCATTTCAATGTTTTTGAATCACTGACCAAGAGCAAATATACAAAAAACATGTTTAAACATTTACGCATACCTCGGACCTGTCTTAGGTCAGAGATTTAAGTGGTAAATCTAGAGATAAACAAGCAGCTAGTATTTCCCAAAGTAGGTCAACAGCAGCAGCCCATGTATTTTTTCCAGTACAAGTTTTCTGTAGACTCCTGCCGACAATCATTTTTTTGCACTGAAATCAATTTGTGGCAAAGGATGTTGCAGTCAAGTATTCGATTTTATAGCTCGGCAAGGTTAGGGAGTGTTTACTTTTGCCTCAGACAAGTGTCTGCAATAGCCAACTTCTTTCTGAATATAAACAATAATGTGCAGGTAGACCTCTACAGTTGAGTTGGTAGATTTTTAAACCATTTTGGCTCCCATCATTATAACATTTCTGTGTACAGTATAGTATGTGCAGTAAAAATTGTGAGTGCCACGCAATGCCACTAATGATCTATTATGATCTGTGCTTTTAAAGTATAGTTTTAAATAAATAGTGCTTCAACATTTACAGTGTGGAAAGTACTAACAGCACTTCACTTTTGTCACATTTTGTGATGTCACAGCCTTATTCCAAAATGGATTCAATTAATTATTTTCCTCAAAATTCTACAAACATAATAACAACGTGAAAGAAGTTTGTTTGAAAAATTTGCAAATTTATTAAAAATCAAATAAAATCACATATACATGGGTATTCACAGCCTTTGCCATGACACTCAAAATTTAGATCAGGTGCATCCTGCTTACAGTGATCATCTTCGAGATGTTTCTTCAACTTGATTGTGAGTCCACCTGTGGTACATTTAGTTGAATGGACATGATTTGGAAAGGCACACACCTGTCTATATAAAGGTCCTACAGTTAACAGTGCATGTCAGAACACAAACCAAGCCATGAAGTCCAAGAAATTGTCTGTAGACCTTTGAGACAGGATTGCATTGAGGCACAGATTTGGTGAAGGGTACAGAAAAACTTCTGCAGCATTGAAGGTGCCAATGAGCACAGTGGCCTCCATCAATCATAAACAGAAGGAGTTTGGAACCACCAGAACTCTTCCTAGAGTGGGCCGCACGGCCAAACTAAGCGATCGGCCGAGAAGGGTCTTAGTCAGGGAGGTGATCAAGAACTGGATGGTCACTCTGACAGAGCTTCAGTGTTTCTTTGTGGAGAAAGGAGAACCTCCCAGAGGAACAACCATCTCTGCAGCACTCCACCAATCAGACCTGTATGTTAGAGTGACCAGACGGAAGACACTCCTCAGTAAAAAGCACGACAGCCCGCCTGGAGTTTGCCAAAAGGCATCTGAAGGACTCTCAGACCATGAACAATTCTTTGGTCTGATGAAACAAAGATTGAACTCTTTGGCCTGAATGGCAAGCGCCATGTCAGGAGGAAACCAGGCACCGCTCATCACCTGGTCAATATCATCCCTACAGTGAAGCGTTGTTGTGGCAACATCATGCTCTGGGGATGTTTTTCAGTGGCAGGAACTGGGAGACTAGTCAGGATTGAGGGGAAGATGAATGCAGCCATGTACAGAGACATCCTTGATGAAAACCTGTTCAAGAGCACTCCAGAGACAAGGAGTGGGGGCAAAGGTTTATCTTCAAACAGGGCGATGACCCTCCTAAGCACACAGCCAAGATAACAAGGGAGTGGCTACGGGGAAACTCTGTCCTTGAGTGGCCCAGCCAGAGCACAGACTTAACCTGATTTAGGCCGCTTTCACGCTTGTGCGACCTAAAAGTCACGCGATTTTGCCTCAATTTTCTTGTCATGATTTTGACTGGACTTGAAGCAATGCTTAGGTCTAAGGACCTCAAAAATCATCAAAATCGGACCAAAGTAGTGCTGGGACTACTTTGAAGTTACACAAATATGAATGGTACTCATTGGAAATCATTGAGTACGACTAGTTATGTGACTTAGCAGTGACAAGTCGAAGGAAAAGTCGCACAAGTGTGAAAGGGGTCTAAACATCTCTGGAAAGAACTGAAAAGGGCTGTGCGCTGACGATCCACTTCCAACCTGTTGGCGCTTGAGAGGCCCTGCAAAGAAGAATGTGAGAAACTGTCCACAAATAGGTGTGCCAAGCTTGTAGCATCATACTTAAAAATACTTGAGGCTGTAATTGGTGCCAATGGTGCTTCAACAAAGTATTGAGCAAAGGTTGTGAATACTTTCGGAATTGTGATTATTTTTTCGTTTTTTAATTTTTAATAAATTTGCAAAGATTTCAAACAAACTTCTTTCAATTTGTCATTATGGGGTATGGTTTGTAGAATTTTGAAGAAAATAATGAATGTACTGCATTTTCATAACAGTTAGATGGGGGTGTACATAACCAGTGTTCATGGTGCCACATCCCTAATATACAATGCAAAAAAGAAAGGGGTTCCCCTAAACGGGACTTTTTAGGCACTGAAATATATAAATCGATCGATGAATTTCAAAAAATTGATATTTTATTTAAATGTGTATAAACAAAGAGGAATAAAAACAGATGCAAGCATGACCAGATAGCATTATTAACCAAACATTAGAGCTTTAAACCCGACATGTTTCGAAGGCAATAACTTTCTCTTCTTCTTCAGGGGAAGCTCACATAAGTGCTCTATAGATGAAAGAATATATGTATGAATATTATATAATATTCATACATATATTCTTTCATCTATAGAGCACTTATGTGAGCTTCCCCTGAAGAAGAAGAGAAAGTTATTGCCTTCGAAACATGTCGGGTTTAAAGCTCTAATGTTTGGTTAATAATGCTATCTGGTCATGCTTGCATCTGTTTTTATTCCGCTTTGTTTATACACTGTAAAGTTTGGGGGTTCTAGCTCCACCGGATTGAGTGCACAACCGTTTAAAACATAAACAAAAAGGCTTTATTTCAGCAAACTTAAACAGGCTTCCAGCAGTGCATAAATCAAACACAAAATAAAGTCCGCTTTTCTTCAGCACAAAGGAATAAAGCAAGAAAAAAGGCACATACGGTTTTGTGGATGGGTCTTCACCCCAAGGTTTGAAACAGTCCTCAATAGACCTCTCAGCAGCTTCCAGCAAACTTGCAGCTCCTTCAGACAGGTGCAACCACCAAACTACTCCTCCCCCACACTCACCTATTGCTGCTTCCTGTCTCTTAAGGACTGCTTCTCATGGGTCTTAACCCTGTATGTGCTGGAATCCCTTATGGTCAGGGGTGGGGGCTCTTTCCCACCCGAATATCACTACAGAGCCCCCCAAATTCCGGGTCCCAAATATCGCTCTATTCAACACAGAGAGCACTGCGATTCAGTCCTCCTGATTTTAGCTATTTCCAGGAATTTCTCACCCGTCTTGGGTGACCCCCTGAACATTTCCCAACTTCCCTTAAAGAGACCACAACCCAAACACAGGAGATATATAGCGATTGTCCAGGACCCAACCTTGGCGTCCTGTACAACACATTTAAATAAAATATCAATTTTTTGAAATTCATCGATCGATTCATATATTTCAGTGCCTAAAAAGTCCCGTTTAGGGAAACCCCTTTCTTTTTTGCATTTTCAGAACATAACAAAATGTGAAAAAAGTGAAGCGCTGTGAATATTTTCTGGATGCACTTAAATCTGGTGTTCAGTGCATACTCAAAATAATTACCAAAATAAAAACAATTCATGTGTATACAATCAACAAAGTGCTATTTTTGTGCCAAACCCCCCCCCCTCCCAAAAAAAAAAAAAACAACAAAAAATTCTTAGTAATAAAGTCTTAGTTAATGAAATAAAAGCAATACAACCAGCCCCCTCTTGTGGGGTTATAAACAATACAGCACTAGAGAAGAGATTCTCAGCTAGCTGTGGCTGATTTACCTCTCATATGATGGTGACTGCACAGCACTTACAACAACACGTAAAGGTGGGGTTATTACGCTATCTGACATTTCACTGGCATCACTGCACAGTCAAGTGGATCTTAGGGCTAAGAGCTAAGGGCTCTAAGGGCTAGCTGAGTATTGCATTGACCATTTATCTCTGTGGCTGCTGTCAAAATATATATAATAATATATTATTATAATATATTATTATTATAATGTAATATATTATTATTTAAGTGTAATATATGGTGCAACAGCAATATATTTAACATTACAACAGTGAGCACTATTGTTTGAAGTCTCTGTTTCCTTACATGCATATTTGCAGGAGTGAGATAAGTTACTCTTTGCTGCAATCGTAGGTTATGGCTTCTGAATACTGCTGCAAAAGACTGTTAACTTTATATACTTAAAGCGCTTTTAGACCCCCTATAATTTGAGGTGAAATAGGGGACAGTTTGTGCAGGTTCAGTATGTGTCTGGATTTGTGTGTGGAAAAGCAGATCACCTGGTGGGCTTTTTGCTATATTACAGTCACCTAGGAACATTCACTATGGGTGCACAACATTTATTTTGCACATTTTGCATATTTGGATTGAAGGACAATATTTTTTTCAGTTAATGTTGTGTCAATTTATGTTGAAAATTGTGTTGCTGATTTATATTTTAAAGGCACTTTGCACATAACTATACACAGGGTGGATTGATATATATATGTTTAATACGTGTATTATCTATATTAATATTTACACAAGTGTATAGTTTTTGAATCAATACCATAAAATGTCAGATGGCCAAGATCCCTACCATGGACCTCCCTTAAATGACTCACTTTGGTTCTCACACACCTTAGGGATATTGTTACCATGTTCTCC
The DNA here is from genome assembly GCF_965119305.1 of Pelophylax lessonae. Classification (NCBI taxonomy): domain Eukaryota; kingdom Metazoa; phylum Chordata; class Amphibia; order Anura; family Ranidae; genus Pelophylax; species Pelophylax lessonae. The sequence goes on from NC_138770.1 coordinate 341,684,693, forward strand.
AATTCTCTGGTTCAATTTTCCAGTGGTACATCCAATGTATTGGATCCCACATGGCCCCTCCAGTACATGCCGATTATGCCATAATCTCGGTTAGTTAAGACTCAAAATTACATTTTCTTCCTCTCTATTGTTTCTAGCGATTGTACATGCTAAATACTGTGGGCAGGGATAAAAGCATACAATACTCCTATTATTACCAAGGGGTTTAATACATTATGTACAAAACTATCACTAAGTGGTTGTGCCCTCCTGTAAATACAGTAATTTGGGGTTTGTTCTGTAGCAGAGACTGCAAAATCTTGGTTCCTAATAGAATGGGTCAATACTTTTTCACGATACTCTCTCTATTTTGTATAATTGGTAATAAAAATACCTCCCTTACATTTTTACCCTCTCTAAGTACCTTCTAGAATATCTGTTCTGTCCTGTTCTGCAATATTATTACAAATTCTATCCCTTAGGGATAATGGACATCCATCTTGGATGATAGCAGCCAGTTGTAGGTATTTACACATCCTACTGCCAAGCAGGTTTGAATACAGTCTTGGTACATATAAATTGTCAGATCCAGGAAATTGATTTTCTTCTTATCTATCGAACAGGAAAATGGTATTCTATAATAGCTGTTATGTTTGTGCAGTAAAATGCTCCAATGATTCTGTATCGCTCTTCCTTTCACAAAAATACTTTCGGTTAATGTTTTCCCATAACTGGAATGCTGGCTATTATTTTCTAAAGATCACCTCCATTTCTCATTTTGCCATTAACAGGTTTACCAGGTTGGGTGGAAACTTTACACTTATAGCAATCTCTTTGGAATGCAGTTAAAATGGAGTTTTGTTTTCACCATAAAATCCTTTTCTTGGAGATCGCTGAGAGACACAATATGCCGGGATATATGGCTTATACTGCTGCGTAAAAGGAAGATCTGGACACTGGCAAAAAATAGAATAAAAAAAAATAGTGCCCAGCCTGGAATAACCCATTTCATTCCCAGCATGCTTCCGTTTTGTAAAAAAAAAAACAAAAAACAAAAAGTGCCTATAGCAAAATCATAAGCACAGAGGGGTGGGACCCGTGCTCCTCAATGAGCTCCAAGAAAAGGATTTTTGGGTAAGTAAAAAATGGGATTTTTGACTAACCATAAAATCCATTTCTCTGATGTTCATTGACGGACACAACTCCTGGTTCTTCTTAACCTTTGGGTTAAACTGACCGCTACAGGAGTAGGACACTAGGCTTTACTATGCCTATGAGCAGTCCCAGGAGGGATACACCCACTCTCAGCTATAGGCACTCAGTTTTGTTATAAGCAGTGTCAGAAGAAAGCCAACTCCACAGAGGGATGGGTGCTGTGTCTGTCAATGAACATCAGAGAAATGGATTTTACGTTAAGTCAGAAATCCCATTTTCTCTTTCGTTCATTGACGGACACAGCTCCCGATTCTTCTTAACCATTGGGACGTCTCAAAGCAATGTTAAACATAAGCAGAGGGGAAAAAGCAGAAAAAAATTCCCAAGGCTAACCATAGCCAAACCAGGTAACATAGCGCTCAACCATAAACTGGAGCTCATCTGAAAAAACAATACACCCTCAAAGAGGACCAGGTCCTCTAGGCAGCAGCCAGCAAAACCTTGTGGCCAAAAGAAGAATCTGCAGATGCCAACACATCCACTTTATAAAAAAATTTGTAAAAGTATGCACTGACCATCAGGTAATCTGCCTGCCAGTTTTCCATCCTGGGAATGTGTACGACTGTCCAATTGAATGCGCACTGGGCATCCCTGAAGACGATCCGTCTAATGGCCCAGACACAGTCTGATCGCTTGGAGTTCCAAGACATTGAACGGTAGTCTGGACTCTTCCAGATCCCTCTGAGCAGAATGCTTGCCGAGGACGCCTCCCCAGCCAGACAGGCTGGCATTCATGGTGACCACTGTCCAATACAAGGGGAGGAAGGATTTGGCCAGATGAAGAGCCGGAGAACTAAGCCACCATATCAGGGACTCCTTCGTTCCCCCACTCGGCCGGATTTGATTGTCCAGAGACTGCGGAGTCTAGTCTCATTTGGCCAAAATCTCCCTTTGCAGGGAACTCGTATGGAACTGTGCAAACAGAACAGCCTCAAAGGTAGACACCATCCGACCCAGCACCTGCATGCAAGTCCGGAGGGATGACCATCTGCTGGACAGCAGCAGATGAATTGCAGCCTGCAGTTTCTGGAGTTTGTCCAGAGGAAGGAGCAGACTGGCTAAGGTCGTGTCCAGTGTCAGACCCAGATAGTCCAGTTTTGTGGAAGGAACCAGAGCAGACGTCTGGAAATTCAGAATCCGGCCGAACTTTTGTAGAGTTCATATGGTGATCTCAAGGTTTCCCAGCAGAGCAGTAGGAGACACCGTTTGCAGAAGGAGGTCATTCAAGCAGCCCAGTACCGCGATCCCCCGTTGGCGTAACAAAGCTAGCACTGGTGCTAACACTTTTGTGAAAACCCCAGGAGCAGTGGCGAGACCATAGGGTAACACCACAAACTGACAATTCTCCTCTCCCACGGCAAAGTGGAGGAAGCGCTGGTGACCGGCACATATTGGAATGTGAAGGTAAGCATTCTTGATGTCGATAGAGGCAAGAAAATCCCCCTGACGCGGGGATGCCACCACCATCCTGAACTTCTGCACCCATACAAAGCAGTTCAGCGCCTTGAGGTCCAGGATTGGGTGCACCTTGCCTTCCTTCCTGGGAACTGTAAACAGGTTTGAGTAAAAACCCTGAGAACGTTCTGAAGTTGGAACTGGGACAATCAGCCCTTGACGTAACCGGTCTTGTACCGCCCCAAACAGACCCTGTAAGCAGTCTGGGGACAGGCGCAAGTTAGAAAGAAAGAACCTTGCTGGGGGACAAGAGCGAAACTCGATCTTTTAGCCAGACTGAATGACTTTGTGGACCCACTTGAAGTTCATGGGTCCGGAAACCAGCGAAGACGTTCCCCCACCCCTGATATGGGTGAGGGCGCACCTTCATACTGAAGGAGCCTTGCCCGTAGGTCTAGAGAAGCATGCTCTCAAATTACCAGACCAGGTTTGTTTGAATCCTCCAGAAAAGGCTCCGAAAGGCTTCGAGCCCTTGTCAGGCAACCCTGAGGGACTAAAAAACTTCCTATGAGCCAATGAGGGCCCACGTCTACGACGAGGCTCCTTGCTCTTAGTAGCCTGCGGAAGAAAGGTACCCCCTGTGAGACCTTTAATGATGTCAACCAGGGTAGCTCCAAACAGGCAATCTTCCTGAAAGGGTAGATCAGGTCAAGGCCTTTTTAAAAGTGTAGTCCACAGACCAGCATTTGAGCCAAAAGAAACGCCGAAGGACCACTGCCGATATGGAGTTGAGCCACTAGGGGAGTCACATCTAAAGAGGCATCACAGATAAACTGCAGGCCCTGGACCAGCTGGTTCACCAGCTCATTAAAGGCAGGGGGAACTGTTCCCCCTCTAGGCCATGGCGTAAAAAGCTTAGCCTACTTGGTCAGAGTTTGCGACAACAGAGCAATGGTGATACTGGCCTCAGTGCCAAACCAGCCAGAGTGTACATATTGCGGGCCACAGCCTCTGCCCTCCTGTCAGCCGGATCCTTAAAGGCAGGGGACTCTTCAGTTGGAATCATCGTTGCCTTGTTCAATCTGGAAACAAGAGGGTCCACCACCGGTGGAACAGTCCACTTCTTAATAAGGGACTCCTCAAAGGGGTAATGCCTACAAAATCGCTTAGGGACCCCAAGGGGACGCTTTGGTCATCCTCAGACTTTAAGTACAATTTTATCAAAATAGGCAGGGAAAGGAAACACCTTTGCAGCACTGGATGGCTTGTGAGTGCCAAAGGGGACACCTGTGTCCTCCAAGCTTTAAAGGTCTCACGCACAGATTGAATCAGTGAGTCCACCAGCGACTTTTCGTGTGCGGTTGCAGATGTGGAAGAATCATCCTCACTGAGGATTCCGGGCACGTGGTCGGAGACCCAGCAGGGTGACCCACATCTGCAACATCAGATTCAGGATCTGATGAGACAGATGGGGGCAGGGGAAGGTGGGGGGGAGCTTTTTGCTAGCGCATCGACCAAAAACCAACTCCACTTCAGGACCGCCATCAGTGCAACGATGGATGGTTGGGATCCAGAGTGCCCCGCAGCCTCAGAGAGGGGATCAGGTGAGGAGATGTGGTCCAAAGACTCCATGAGTCACCAGGGGGACCCCACACAAAAAAAGTATAAAATACTGCAAGGGACAACCTCCACCACGCTGGCAGCACCACCCGGTCACCAGGTACAAAGCACCAAGCGATCATCAGCAGAGAGAGAGAGAACCCCATCAGACCCACCACCCAGCAGAAACAGGCACCTGCAGCCACCAGGATAATCTGCACTCACATGCGGCGATCGGGAAAGGAAAGGATCCAGGAGTCAGCACCAGGGGATGAGGAGGGGCTCCCATCCCCGAAAATTGCCGCCCACAGGGCTCCACTGTCATGGCGACCGCTATTTTGAATGCCAAACCACTGAAAAACAGCCCCCGGACTACACAAACATGGCCATTATGCATAGAAATACACAGGCTACAACAAAATGGCAGCACTACGAGGCTCCCAGGTACCAGGAGCTATCCCTAGGCCTCAAGGACAGACCCAGGCAGGACGGAGGGCCCTAGCAGGAGCCCCCACCAGTTGCTGATGGTGCTTCCCCAGCTCCCATCGCCAGCATAGCGCGCTGCCCTCATCCCCGGGGGTGGACCAGACTACCCAAACAGCCCCAGGATAAGTGGAGTAGGACGGGGGACAGATGAAAAAAAGGGGGGGTGTCTGACAGGAAGGAGGGGAACATGGGGGTCCAACCGTCCCAAGGAGGGGCCCACGTCCACCCCAAAACCCTCAGGGGGAGGGGGGGCAGCTACTCACCATACCAGGAACTGGGTGGGCACCGCTCCAAACAGATTCCCTCTCCAACAAAATGGGGGGCTGTCGGGTAGGAGGAAAGCTGCGACTCAGGCTGAGACCCGGTCATACACAACCTTGTAAGGTGTTTAACTCGCAGGCTAGCCCCCGTCCAAAAAAAATTTGCCAGGATCAGAGATCCCAGCAATATACTAGGTCCTTACTCCTAAATAGGCAGAAAAAAACTGTGTACCTATAGCATAGAGAGGGAGTATACCCCCTCGGACTGCCCATAGATGTAGCCATACTTTAATGCAAGCTCATGAGACTTAACTCGCAGGGCCAGCACCCGTCCACTGGGGCTATGTCGCGTCAACCTAGCGTGGAGCTGAGGCCTGCGCGCGCTCGTTGGCCAGACTAGGGAGACCGCTGGATCTAGAATATCCAGCCCGTCGCCCTGTCGAGCTGTTATCACACAGAAAAAGTCCAGGAGGAAAAATTGTTCTATCTAAAAACTTTTTCCAGGACCAAAGGTCCCAGCAAGGAACTAGGTCCTTACACCTGACTAGGCAGAAAAAAAAGCTGAGTGACTGTAGCAGGGAGAGGGAGTATACCCACTGGGACTGCCCATGGGTGTAGCAGAACTTTTTTTCTGCCTAGCGTCTTACTTCTGTAGGGGGCGGTATAACCCAATGATTCTGAAGATCAGGAGCTGTGTCCCACAATGGACAAAAGAGAAACCGGATTTCTTTGTACACAACATCTAGACCTCCTGCACAACTGACAAAGATCAACTGCTGCTTTCAGAACTTCTGTACGCTTCTGTGTGCTGTATTTGAAAGATGGAATTCCTATTCCCTACAGATACGCTTGGGTATAGGCCATCTTTATGAATTCTCTTACATGTCTTGTCAATCTGCCTGGCAAAAACATAAATCAACTCGCAATCATGCAGAAAAACACTTATACTATAACTTCTGAACTTACATTTCCATAACTTGTACTTGTCTGATCGTGGCCAGGCATAAAATACAAATGTGGATTTAAATTGTTCTAAGCACTCTTAAAGTACCATTACTGTTTAAAACAAATTTATCAAGAAAAAAGTAGACAGTGTGTTATAGGAATCAATGCACGGACAATCCATTTTATGTAAAAAAATCCAGCTGGTTGAGAAATTGCTACTCTTAAGTTGCATATGATAAGCGCTGCACTTTGAGATCGTTTTATGACTTCAGTACACAAAATTGTTATGAGGCTTTGTGGTTGATGATTAAAGCTCTAGTAGGCCTATTTCTATCAAACCTTTGCAAAGATGAAAACCATGAGTAAATCAAAGTGGCAAACACTTATAACTGACTGTCCGCAGGAACATGTTGGCTTTTAAAGATGAAACAGTTTAGCTTTGTTGCCAAAATATGAGCTATTCAGTGTCCGTAAAGTTTTTTGTTAAATGAATCGTAATGTTCTGGTCTGTCACTAATGTATGGTTCAAAATTGCAATGTTTGCATTAGGCCCCTTTCACACTTGTGCGACCTAAAAGTTGCACGTTTTTGCCGCGATTTAGTCACAATTTTTTGCTGTGATTTTGCCTGAACTTAATGCAATGTCTGTGTAATCTTGAGGTCTATGGACCTCAAAGTGCATCAAAGTCTGACTACTTTGTGCAGGGACTACTTTGAAGCCGTTGCAACATGAAGTCGCACAGATATGAACGGTACTCATTGGAACTCATAGAGTACGACTTGTCATGCGACTTGCAGTCCCAAGTCGCAGGACAAGTCGCACAAGTGTGAAAGGGCTCTTATTCAAAAGTGTACTCAAAGCAACTGTCACTATAATAAATGTTGCAAAGTGTTCCCTGCAAATACTCATTCACCTGCTGACAATGTCCCATATCTTTTCTGTAGTAAAGAAAAGCCCCTTACTGAAGAATTATCAGAATCCAAGACTTCCAAGAATGTTGGATTCCTGTTTTCCCTAGTGCACTCAGTGATTTGATATGGCAGCCTCTACATCACTGCTGTGTATTTTAGTGATGTAGGGGCCACGAGAGCAACCCCAGTATGCAGTAAGGAACAGGAAAGTAACAGTGACAGAAGCACTGGATTCTGCATATTTTGGAGCAGTTTCTTTTTACTACAGTGTCAGTTGGGGGTATGAGAAGTGGGAAAAGTGAGCATTTACGGTTTTCTTTACAGAGAGCAACTTGCAACTTTTATTTTAGCAGTAGAGTCACTTAAATAAACTGCATTATTAGGTTTTATGCTTTATACCCTTCAGACAAGAAGGGTATCTAGCAGTAAATCCCAGGGTTCAATTCTCAAGGGGACACTACATACAATGAGTTTGTTTATCCTGTCCACCTTTACAGGGGTTTCTTTGGCCTCGCGAGCACAGAACTTGCTTTCTGGGGTTTTCCTGCCAAGTTCCGGAAACTCCTTAGATTCCACATCTTCCACTGAGGACAAAGAGATTCTACATTATTCTAAATCCCCCAAAACCTGAGCAGCAGTTCTCCTATTTCTCCGTGTGTGGCTTGCTTGATAGCTACTTTTACCACATCTTTTAAAGCCCGTTCACACCAAATGCAGGGCTTTTTTCTCTCTGCATCAAAAAAGCATGGAAAGTAGGTTATATGGGTTCCAATGCCATAGTTCATACCAGTGCAGTTCATTTCAGTGCTTTTCAGTTCCAAAGGGGGGGGAAAAAAAAAGGAAACATGCTGCTTTTTTCCTGCACAGGCAGTAAAAGGCACAAAAAAAGTGGTAACACGTGCATGCAGAAAAGCATTCAGAACGGATCTGGAAGACTTTTTTGTGGTGTGAAGGGGCATTTAATGAAAACAGTCAAAGGGTCTTAAGAATCACTACTATGTCAGCATCAAAGCATTTTAAAGTCCAATTTAACTTAAAATAGGATGTTGTTTTAGAACCAAACTAAATACACTGGTTTCCCAAAAGAAAGCTCAAATTAAAAATGTTTTCATATACTGTATGTTCAGCCTACTAGAGCATGTTCAGTGTATGCAACTTTGAAGGCATGCCTCTGTTGAGAATTGTCCCAGTTGCCAATGTGCTAAGGTCAACTCTAAAGCTGCATATCTAAAATGGTGCTATTTTTGATTGCAAAAGGATACAAAGGTGTTGGAGGCAGCATGTGGCATGTGGTTTTATCAGATGTTTCTGTATAGTTGAAACCTGATTACACCTGGCTTGGAATGCCGGCAGAGCAAGTTAAACAGCAGGATATTCCTGACAAGGAGTCATAAATAGGAATTCATATTCTCACAGGATTGTCTTGCATAGGCCTCCTGTTGAGAGGTATGGGGGTAGAGGAGCCTCTGATAAGACCTCCTGGGGAGGTTATACCAGCATCAAAGGCCAGCTGTTACTGGAAGATGACCCAGATCAAAAACAGTGATTCATGGGCGGATGGCACCCCTAGTGGGAGAATATAACATGCTTCTTGGAAAGATTAGATACTTCCTTTTCATTAGGAAGGGGGCATCTTATGAGCTGTTATTGGACAATCAATCAGACGGTGGGTGTTTATGTGGGTGGTGTCTGAGTGGACTTTTGAAAGAATTGCCAGCTAGAATTCTGTCGCTTGGCTGTTGGCTCCCATGGCTCTTTTGCTGCCTTTTGCTGTCCTTCTGTATGCACTTGAGACCAACTGAAAGATATCGAACCCCGAGGACGAATATGTAAAGTATTATCTGTGATTGTTTTGTCTTATATGCTCTGTAATATTCAGTTAGTGTTTTTTGTTAGTATTTCTAGTTTCTTTATAATACATTAGATCCTTGCTTATTTAGGCAGTGTGTTTATTTTTACAGCTAGCGTTGTCATTGTACCCTCCATTAATCTTATTAGAGCTTTGATAGACTATTATAGGAATAGACAAGAGAATACATGTTTATAATAGGGGAGGATCAAAACCACCCCACATTTATTTCAAAAGGGTATAGTGCTGCTTTGAATTGAGGATCTGTTAAAATCCCTAAATGCAATTACCAAACATTCGCCTACTAATCAATAAGAAAACAGTTATAAACCACTTGACCTCTGGAAGGTTTTACCCCCTTCACGACCAAGCTACTTTTTGCGATTTGTCACAGTGATAGGTTACCTGGCAGTTGCATGGTCATGCAACACTGTACGCAAATTAAATGTGCCTTCTTTTGATCAGTGGTAATTTTGTAGACTAAAATATTTCCGTCTAATAAATTAACACTATCTTAGTCAACTAAAATACGACTAAAACAATTCTGTAACGAAACCACAACCCGACAATGTGCTTCCATCAGAATACCGCTTCTTTCAGTCTTGAACATAGATATCAGATATTTTAGCCGCCTCCCCATACAAAACTAGCCGAGAATAGCTTGTGTAAGATCTGGAATATTTATTGAATAAATTCACACTGAATATATACCCCGCCAGATAAGGTGCCTGACTACATTATCCTAGCAGATGAAATTGTGTACAGAAATATGATTAACCTATCTAAGGAACAACCAACACAAACCGTATTCTACTTTTTCACTAGCAACTAATAGAGGACAGTGATTTAATTAACTTGAGCTAATTAACTAGCAGACTTTCCGTCATCAAGCTCATGAAGTACAATACATATTTGTGTGTCTTGGGGAGATGTGGACTTGAATCCAAAGTAACATTGCTCCAAGGTTCCCCCCAGCCTACACCCCCTAAAGAGCAGTGTTCCCTCACAAGCCAGGGCTCATAGTTAGTAGGCAAGAGGCTAGCCTGCAGTCCCCTGCAAAAGCCCCTGTCCTGAGTAAGTTTGTCACAAATTCAGATGACTAAAATAGGACTAAAACTAAAAGGGCATTTTAGTCAAAAGACTATGACCAAAACTAAACTGAATATTGACATAAAAATGAACACTACTCTGCTGCCCATATCTAAATCGGCAACACAATTCCATTCAGAGCCTGTAATAATAGCACATGAAAATTTTAACATATATTGCTCTACCCCAAAAGAATAAATAAGGGGCATCTACTAAGCTGCTGAAAGAGAAAAATTTAAGAAAAAGGCTTTTCTTCTATTTTTTCTTATAATTAATGTTGGTAACATATTCAGGTAACATGCAATGACATTACAGCCTATAGAGTTTACAGTTTTTTGTATTTTACAGGGACTCTGTTTGTCAAAAAGCAAGACTTTTGTTTGTTTATTAAACTTGGTTTTAGTTCTAAAGATATATGTTACAATGGCTAAAGCGGCCAGCCCTTTGATTGGTCCGTCCGTAACCACAAAAAGCGAGTCTGACCTGAAAGGACTCAGTAGCTGCCAGACACACCCAAATCGCACAAACCACATCCAAGGTATGCAAAGCAAATTCCTTGGGATGAGGCGGCTTGGGACACAAGGAAGGCAACACAATGTCCTCATTCAAATGGAAGTCAGAGACAACTTTGGACAGGAATGAAGGACAGGGACAAAGAACTACTTTATCCCTATGGACCACCAAATAGGGACTGCGACAGGATAATGCTGCCAATTCCGATACCCTGTAGCCCGAGGGAATAGGCACCAAGAATGTCCCCTTCTGGGATAACGTAGACAAGGGAATCTCCTGAATATTCTCAAATGGAGGTTTCTGGAGAACCAAAAGCACTACATTTAAAATCCCATGGTGGCAAAAGAGACCGTACAGGTTGAGCCACATGTTGAACCCCCTGAATGACGGTACAAACTAAAGAGTGCATGGCTAGGGGGTCGCTGAAAGAAGATTGCCAAGGCAGACACATGGCCCTTGATGGTACTCAAGGCCAACTCCTGCTCAACACCCCGTTGAGGATAGGTTAAGATCAGAGGATCAAGGATGAGCGCCAATCAACTCACACCAAGAAATGTACGCTTTCCATGTACGATGGTATATCTTGCTGGAAGACAACTTCCTCGCCTTCACCATAGTAGGGATCACTTATCCAGACAAACCTCTATCCCTCAGTACCTGGCTTTTAATAGCTAAGCCAATAAAACCAGCGACTGTAAAGCAGGATGGTAGATTAGCCCTTGGGACAACTGGTCTTCTCTGAGGAAGCCCCCAAGGGATGTTTATGGCCACCAGGATTGATTCCTCGCAGAAGCCTGAGCCAAGGGTGATACTGGCCTTACCGTGGCCCTTGGACACCTGCGGCATCTGCCAGGAGAACCCGTGATCTCGACACGAACTTCCTTATCCTCCTGTGGAGCCGAACCTGCTAAAGGATCTGCATGTAGGACTGTGCAAACAGAACTGTCTTAAAGGTGGAAACCACCAGACTCAGAACATGTATTCAAATCAAGAGAGAGAACTATCTGTGTGACAGCAGCCAGTGAATCATGGCCTGTGGTTCATGAAATTTGTCCAGAGGAAGGACCACCCTAGTCAGAATTAAAATCAGACCTAGGTAATTTAATTCCCTTGACAGGGAACCAAAAGACATAGCCACGTCCGTGTCTACATCAGCCGCATCCTCCAGTTGTAAAGTCTCACGCACTGCAGTGATAATTGCATCTATCAGGGCTTTTTATTTCGCTGCTGCGACCAGGGAGACATCGTCCTCACTATCGGATGGATCTGGGGGAAGGCGGGGGATGCTTTCTCCTGGGAATGTGCCTGCCAACCAGAGAACAGCCAGACTAAGGGAAAATGGCATGTGACATCATCGAGCTACACAAACATGGCTGCCAACTGGAGGCCAGCCAGACTAAGGGAAAATGGCCACCATCAGCTACAGCATGCTGCCGGGATCTTCCCTGTGCCCTACTGCAAGGGGACCCCTCCTGAAGGTAGGACACAAATTAGGTGGAGACTCCACTGTGCACTGGTCTCTGCACTGGGACCCCCCTGCACTATACCCACACTGCAAACAGTGGGGCATGCACCTTGGGGTCTCCTACACTGGGACCCCTGCAGACTACCAGGGCAGGGCACACTATCCCTGGACCCTTACAGAGTGAGGATAGCGGGGAGACCCCAGGGGTCTCCGCTGCATCCTCTGCCCTGGGACCTCCACCAGACTCCAGGTTCAGACAGAGGGAAAGGGAGTAGGGGAAGCCCAGCTTGTTATGGATTTTAAGGATGGGAAAAGGGAACCTGCAGGCAGCTCCAACTGTCCCAGGAGGTTACCTGTATCCACCCCAACAAAAACCGCCAAAAGTGGAGAGGGGGGACTTCCATGGTGCGGGTAACGCTCCAGACAGAATCCTTGCCACCGAAGCATGGGAGCGCTGCAACTCGTATGCGACCCTGCGAGATGTTTAACTCGGGGGCAAGACTCTGTCCATGAGGCTATGTCGCGGCTAACCTAGAGCATAGCTGCGGTCTTTATGTGCTTGCTGGCTGGGGGGACCACTGGATCTAGATTATCCAGCCCATCGCCCAGCCTGGCAGTTGATTGTAGATCAAAAAACAAAAAAGATGTAAGGAAGGAGAAAAGATTGCTAGGACCAGAGATTCCAGCCGGGAGCCTAGGTCCTTACTCCTGACTAAACAGATTAAAACTGATTACCTAGAGCAGAGTGGGCAATTATATAGCAAGCTGAGGATGGCCCATGTGTGTAGCCAGGTTATTTTTTGTTCTGCCTAGTCCTACTACTGGAGGAGGCAATATAACTTATTAGTTATGATTTATGGAGCGATGTGTCCATCGAACGAAAGAGAAAAGTGCTTTTGGCACAAAATAAAATGAGTTAATATACAAGACAATAGCATGGCATTACTTTGGAGTTCAGGTTCAGGCAGGGTAGGGTAAAGAATTAGCAAGTGCTTTAGCGTTAGACACTTATCTATGCAATAAAAACTGTGTACAGACAACTCACATGACCTATATTCGCTGAGAACTAAAGAATTTCCTGACACTATTATTCTATGTATCTGTGCATACTCGTTTATTAAATGGATATCACTGGGAATATAAATATGCCAAATGTGGATCAGATGATAACCTTTCACAGCTTTCAATACCATCTCTATGCTAATGACACAAAAATCGACTCTCTCTATTTAATTCACCCATCTATCTCCACAAACAACACTAATTTACTCAGTGGTATATCAGCATGAATGTCACACCACTTGCGCAACCTTACAGCGGAGTTCCACCCAAAAGTGGAACTTCCGCTCATTTGCTTCCTCCCCCCCTCCATTGCCACATTTGGCACCTTTCAGGGGGGAACGGGTACCTGTTTTTGACAGGTACCCAGCCCCACTTTCAGGAGACGGGGCCGCAGCACTGTCCCTCTGAAGGTTGCCCCCCCCCCCCGAGCCAATCGGAATGCGCAGCACACTTCGCGCATGCACAGTAGGGACCCGCCCGTGAAGCCGCAAGGCTTCACTGCCGGGTTCCCTTACCGGCAATGGTGGCGGCAGCACCCGACAGCCGATGGAAACATTGGCTGCGGTGCAGACATTGCTGGACTCCAGGACAGGTAAGTGTCCTAATATTAAAAGTCAGCAGCTACAGTGGGGGAGGCTGGAACACCACTTTAATCTGCCAAAAACTGATCTCAAAATGTTCCTCATAGCCACCCACATCTCTGCCCCAAGCTACATCGCCAACCTCATCTCAAAAACACACAAACAGTCCTTTCAAAACCCAAAAACCCTGACTATCTAACCCCCCTCCCCCATCACCTCTTTCCATGCTCACTTTCAAGGTTTTTCAAGAGCATTTCCTTTCCTCTGGAACGCATACCTCAACATGTGCACCTGTCTCTTAATTAGTCCACCTTTAGGCGATCATTGGAAGCTCATCTCTTCAACAAAGCCTATCCTACCTCTACCTAAGATCTGTGCTTTTACTTTCTCCATTAGCTCATCCCTCATAATTAATGCCATAGGCCCCACCTAACCCTCCTTTATTGAATCATACATTATAAAGCACTGCACAAACTGTAAATCTTGTATAGTAATCATATACAGTAGATAATTGCATCCTGCAATTTGAAAATAGCACAAAGTACTTTTTTTTCCTGACTGAAACCTACTCAGGAAAAGAAAAAGTCACAAAACCAAAAGAGCCATAAAGATCGTCAAAAAAGACTTTTCACAGAAAGGTTTCTAGTTTATTCAACATTTATAATGAAGTTATGTGGCCATTTTATAATAAAGTAGCATTTAGTGGATTTTTACTTTAAAAATATTTGATTTTATTTTTTGCACAAAATACCCTGTGATAAAATAGGAGATGGCTTTTCACACTGGTCTTTCTGTAAGAAATGCTCCTATAGGGACTGCAACCCTGCAGGACAAAATGATCATTTTCGGTAAAAGTGAGGATAACTCATCCTCATCCTGAAGATATTTTGACATGCAAAATGTACAGTTTAGTGATTCAGATCTCAGGGACGGTTGTTGTTTATCCAGGGGAGCGAGCTGGCAGGCTCAGTTCTTAAATCTAGTTGCCTATCCTGTTTTCAGAAACGTTTATCATGGTCCTGTTGTGCCTGTATTAGGACTTGTGGGAGAACGAAAACAATCTAGAGGATATTTATCTAAAACACTCGCAACTTCTTTTAAAACACATCCAATGAATTATCAAACGCCCAGCGGTGCTGCTTTTTTTTCATTTCATTAAAACGGAGAAAGGTGATATATTATTTTATTTTTGCAAGTTTTTGCACATTACCATTTACTTTTAGGAGGGAATGCAGTACAGTATTCCCTATGTAGTTCATGTATAGCAATTGTTTACCCCCCCTTTTTTTTTTAATCTTTTTGTTGCTGCACACTCTGCAGTAAAGGATTTTAATAAACCAGGTAAAGAACATCCAACTCTCTCTTCTCCTGACTAAAAGGTTATTAACTCATTTGTAAAAGGCAATTATAATTTTACATCGCACACTGTTATACATTATTTACAAGCAATTATGTGTGATTAATGTTGCCGATAAAAAAAAAAAAAAAAATCTTTTGTTTGACCAAGTACAATAACATCAGGTACACGGCATAGGAATATTTCTTAAGGTAATAACCTAACAGTCAAATATATTTTTGAAACTTGTTTTACATATTCGCACAATGGAAATATCCAAATAAGCTATAACCAAGTTGATAGGGCTATCTTAACCACTTTCGGACCCACCCACCGCATATATATATCCTGCGGTAGGGCGGCCCGGCTGCGCAAAATCGCGTATACGTACTTGATTTTGTGCAGGGGGTTCTCAGGGGAGCACCACTCCCACTGTGATCAGACACAGCGGGAGCCAATTAGTGGGTCCTGCAGCCACAATGGCCGCCGGCCACCCACGATCGTGCAGGGTAATGACAAACAAGGCAGACGGCTGTTCTGCCACAGAGGCAGAGAGAGATATGATGTTTCAGCTAAGCTAAAACACATATTTCTTGTCCTCTAGCACATCCACCCCCCCACACAGTAAGAAAGCATTCCCTAGGAGCACACTTAACCCCTTGATCGCCCCTGGTGTTAACCCCTTCCCTGTCAGTGTCATTTATACAGTAACAGTGCATTTTTTTTAGCACTGAATACTGTATTGGTGTCACTGGTCCCCAAAAAGTGTCACTTTGTGTCAGCTTTGTCTGCTGTAATGTTGCAGTCCCACTAAAAATCACTGCCATTACTAGTAAAAACAATAAAAAATAAATAAAATAAAAGTCCAAAAAATCTATTCCAAAGTTTGTAGATGCTATAACTTTTGCGCAAACCAATTAAAATACACTTATTAGGATTTTTTTTTTACCAAAAATATGTAGCAGAATACATAATTGCCTAAATTGATGAAAAAAAATAGATTTAATTTTTTTTATTTGGTATGCTTTATAGCAGAAAGTAAAAAATAGTTTTTTTTTTTTCTTTATAGAACAAAAATTAAAAACCGCAGAGGTGACCAAATACCAGGAAAAAAAATCAGAGTTAGAACTTACCGGTAACTCTGTTTCCAGGAGTCTTCCAGGACAGCCCTTGAGAGATGGAGCTCCTCCTACCAGACCGGAAACACATTGCCATCAGCTCTTTAAAAGGCGGTCCCTCAGGCACCTGGTCAGTTTTATCCAAGAACCGAAGGACAGAGCTGAAAAACAGTTAAAACACAGTACGTAACAGTACATCAATTCATTTTATCAATGTAGAAGTAAAAGGGTGGGAACCTGCTGTCCTGGAAGACTCCTGGAAACAGAGTTACCGGTAAGTTCTAACTCTGATTTTTCCCCAGTCGTCTTCCAGGACAGCCCTTGAGAGGATTAACAAGTACTCACCCAGTTCTTTTTAGGGGGGACCACTGCTTGGAGGACTTTCCTTCCAAACACCTGATCCTGGCTACCCAAAACATCCAGACGATAGTGTCGGACGAATGTTGACATGCTTGACCACGTTGCGGCCTTGCAAATCTGCTCAGGGGTAGCACCGGCTCTTTCTGCCCAAGATGTGGCTAATGCCCTTGTGGAGTGTGCCTTGAGTCCCTCTGGCGGGTCTAGGTGCAAGATTTTGTATCCCTCTGAGATAGCCATCTTGATCCATCTGGCTATGGTCCCTTTGGAAGCCTGCTTCCCCTTGCGTTTTCCTGAGAACAGGATAAACAGGGACTCAGATGTTCTGAAGCCCTTTGTGGCTTCTAAGTAGGCAATAAGGCACCTTCTGACATCCAAATGGTGCAGTTGTTCTTCCTTGTCATTGGATGGCCTATTGCAGAAGGAGGGTAGTGTTATCTCCTGGCTTCTGTGAAAGGTAGAGGCGACCTTGGGTATAAACGTTTGGTCGGTCCTGAGTATGACCCTATCCTCCAGAATCTGTATAAAGGGTTCTCTAACAGAAAGGGCCTGTAGTTCGCTAACTCTGCGAGCGGAGGTTATAGCGATAAGAAAAACTGTCTTCAGGGTAATCGCTCTTAAGGAAGCCTCTGATAATGGCTCAAAGGGTTCCTTAATAAGCGCCCTTAATACGATAGATAAGTCCCAAGTCGGAAACTTACGACAAGGTACTGGTCTAAGTCTAGAAATTGCCTTGCAGAATCTGCTAATGAGGGGATCCTGTTGTAAGAAAGTTTGTAAATAAACTGATAGGGCAGCAATCTGTACCTTAATAGTGCTTAAGGACAGGCCCTTGTCGATACCTTCCTGTAGAAATTCCAGAATTGTAGGAGAGTCCGACTCTCCTTTTTTGGATTGCGCCAGCCACAAGTTAAACCTCCTCCAGACCTTCTGGTAAATAGCTCTTGTGACTGGCTTTCGGCTCTGTAGCAAGGTTTTGATCACCTTGTCAGAGAGCCCTCTAGATTTTAAGATGTCCGATTCAGATACCAGGCTGCCAAGTTTAGCATGGCTGGCCTGGGATGAAGTACTGGTCCCTGCGACAGCAGGTTCCGGTTGGAGGGTAACATCCATGGTTGTTGATCTGTCAGGGATAATAGTAGTGAAAACCAAGCCCTCTTCGGCCAGAATGGCGCAATCAGGATTAACGTAGTGTGTTCTGTCCTGAATTTTGCTAGGACCCTTGGGATTAGAAAGAGAGGGGGGAAGGCGTAGCATAGTCTGAAAGTCCATGCGGTCTGAAACGCATCTACTGCCATCAGCTGATCTTGAGGATTGAGTGAGCAAAAATCTGGTAGTTTGGTGTTCGCTTTGTTGGCGAATAAGTCGATCTCTGGATAACCCCATCTGGATGTTATCTGTGAGAAGACTCCCGGGTCTAAGGACCACTCCTCCTGTGAGATCAGTTGTCTGCTCAAAAAGTCTGCAAGGTTGTTCTGAGTACCCTTGAGGTGTACCGCTGAGAGGGACTCCAAATTCTTCTCTGCCCAGAGAAAGATTTCCTGTGCTACCTTCATTAAGGTGGGACTTCTGGTCCCTCCCTGCTTGTTTAGGTATGCCACGGAAGTTATGTTGTCCGACCTTACTTGTACGTGCTGGCGTTTGAGTTGCTCCTGGAAGGCTGCGATTCCCCTCTCTATGGCCTTCAATTCCTTGAAATTGGACGAATTGTGTCTCTCTGAAGAAGACCAGACTCCTTGTGTCCACTGACTCCCTAGATGGGCTCCCCATCCCCGGCTGCTGGCATCCGTTGTTAGAATGCATGAAATCTGAACTGTCCATGACAGTCCCTTGTTTAGGTTGGTATGGTTTCTCCACCACCATAGCTCTTGTTTTACTCCTACTCGGAGAAGGACCTTGTCTTCTAGGTCTCTGTTCCCGAGGTTCTGGAGGAGGAAGGCTTGAAGTGGCCTCTGATGGAATCTGGCCCACCCAACTGCTGGGATGGAAGCTGTCATGAGTCCAAGTACTGACATAATCTCTCTTATTGAGTTTGGAAGGTTGGTCTGCAGTTCTGCTGTTCTTTGATCTATGCGCCTGATCTTCTCCTCTGGAAGTATCATTACCTGCTCTTTTGAGCGGATGATATATCCCAGGAACAGTATCTCCTGTGAAGGTATGAGATTTGACTTTTCGATGTTGATTATCCATCCTAGATGGGTAAGCCAATCCTGAGCCACTACTAGATCCTTGATCAGTTTTTCCTTGGTGGGAGCCATGAACAGCAGGTCGTCTAGATAAGGCATTATAGTTATGGCCCTCAGTCGTAGCAGAGCCAGAGCCTCTGCTAGGATTTTGGAAAAAATCCTTGGAGACAACGAGAGTCAGAACGGAAGAGCTCTGCTTTGAAAATGGTGGATCTTTTCTCCGATCTTTAATGCTATGCGTAGATGCTTCTGGGATCCCTCCCTTATGGGGATGTGGAGATAGGCATCTTTTAGGTCCATAGTTGCCATAAAACAATCCCTTTGGAGCAAATTCCTTACAGAGTAAATTGACTCCATGCAGAATTTTTTGTACCTTATCGCCGCGTTCAGAGGCTTCAGGTTTAATATTAAGCGGAATTTTCCTGAGGGTTTCTGCACTAGGAACACATGCGAATAGAAACCCTTTCCTTCCTCTTGCTTTGGTACAGGAATTAAGACCCTCTGGTCTACCATTTCTCCTATAAGTAGTGGCAGGGCCTGTGCCTTTGCCGGGTCCCTGGGTAGTTTGGTAATTGTCAGTCTCGAGGGGAGAATTTTGCTGAATTCCAACGCATAACCCTTCTCGATGACTCCCCTGACAAAACTGTTGGAGGTTAGTTTTAGCCATTGGGGGAGGAATCTCTCCAACCTCCCTCCCACCTGGCCTCCAGCGTCACTGGGTCTTGGGATTTTGGCCAGGAGGGTTAAAGAGCACACTTGCCCTCGGTTTTCCCTTCTGCCCTGTCCAATGCTTCTTCGGTCTTCCCGTAACCGGGCGACCTCTGTCTTCCCTGGCCTGTCCCCTATAGGGACGAAAAGTTTTCCTCTGAAAAATTCTCTTCTTGAACGGAAAGGTCTTCTTTCTATCTGCCGTCCGTTCTAAGGCTTCGTCCAATTGTGGGCCAAAAAGGAATTTTCCCGAAAAGGGGACGCTGCATAATCGCAGTTTTGAGGCTGTGTCTCCAGACCAGGTTTTGAGCCATAGTGCTCTTCTGGCTGAGACAGAAAGTGCCGCCGATCTGGCTGACAACTTTACTGCTTCCGTTGAAGCATCCGAAATAAAGCCTACTGCTTTAAAAAGCACAGGGAAGGATTTTAGCATCTCTTCTCTCGGAGTACCTGCCGTTAGGTGCTCCTGTAGCTGTTTTAGCCAAAATTCAAAATTTCTTGCCACACAAGTTGTGGCTAAGGCTGGTCTTAAATTGGCCATAGCCGTGTCCCATGAACGCTTCAAGATGACATGGCTTCTTTTGTCCATGGGATCCCCTAGGTGTCCCATGTCTTCAAAGGCCAAGTCCGAATGCTTGGAAACCTTAGCCAAGGGAGCATCCAACTTTGGTGACTGGTTCCATACTGATTCCTCGTCGTCGTCAAAGGGGAATCTTCTCTTCAAGGAACCTGAAAAGAATGGTCTCTTTTCAGGTTCTGACCACTCTTTCAGTACAAACTCCGACATAATCTTATGTACTGGGAATACCCTAGCCTTCTTTTTGTTCAGGCTCTGGTACATTTTCATGTCTAGATAAAGGGATCTCCTCTTCCTTTATTTCCAGTGTCTCATAAATGGCTCCCAAAGGGTCATTGACTTCCTCTATGGAGAGCCTGTATCTGGTGGGTCTGACGGCCTCTCCCTGTCCTTCTTCCTGCCCAGAACCTGACTGGGAGGAGTCAGGGTCCGTGACCCTAGAGGGGTCTTCCCTGCTCCTTACTGGTTCCCCTGATCCCGAAGCTACGGTGGTAGGCGGGGAGGAAGGTCCTGGTGGGGTAGGGGGAGGTATTTGTACATCTGCGATTAGTTGTCTGAAGGACGCAAAGGTAGATTGTACCTCGTCCTTAAATGAGGAGAGAAACTTTGAAAAAGGTGAATCCTCCTCAGCTTTTAATACAGCCGAGATGCATGCTGGGCATAGGGTCTTGGAGTAATTGGAGGAAAGTTTTGTGGCACAAGAGGGGCACTTTTTCCTTTCCATTTTAGAAGTTCCTTTGGAGGGTTCCTTCTAAGAAAGGGGTACATAGGCAGGGAATTGATTCACATGATATCAACAATAATAAATAAAAAAAAAAACAAAAACATTTTTTAAAATAAAAAAGCCCTCTCTGTGCCTCTCTCACTAAAAAGTCCCTTAAGGACTCTTCAGTGCTTTACCCCCTTTTCACCCCCACTATGCTGCATAGCAATCACAGGAATGGGATACTGGCAAGTGCCAGCCTACCTGTGCTGAGCCAGTGTTCGCTTCCCCTGCGGTGTGTGGAGCCTCCATTCCGTCAGGGACCTCTGTGGGATTGCTGCTGCAGTCGGTATCTCTTTGCAGGTTTCTCCTTCTTTTAACACTGGCTCCAGCCCTCCCCTTCCTCTCTGTGCCCGGAGGCCGGAACCATGACCTCCGACGCACAGCGATGACGTCACCGCTGCCGGAAGTGATGCCCCGCGTCTTCCGGTTCCTGGTTGTACACAGTGAGGCCGCCGAGCGGCCCCGCCGCATCCACCGCTGGTGTGCGGTCATCGCTGCCCTCTCCCTCATCGGGCCCTGGAGAGAGGGGGGACGGGGAACTCCAACGTCTGTGGAGGGAACCCGAGGCCGTGCTTGCTCCTGGAAAAAATCCTGTAAGGTGAGGGTCCCAGGCTGCGGTGTCTTCCAGACAGTCCTGAGAAATGGAGCTCATCCAGCCCTCTAAGGTGGTTCCTCCTGGCAACATGTCTCCTCGGAGTGAGGAAACACAAAAAAACTGACCAGGTGCCTGAGGGACCGCCTTTTAAAGAGCTGATGGCAATGTGTTTCCGGTCTGGTAGGAGGAGCTCCATCTCTCAAGGGCTGTCCTGGAAGACGACTGGGGAAAAATACATCAATTTTATTTGGGTACAGCATTGCATGACCGCGCAATTGTCAATTAAAGCAATACAGTGCCATATCGCAAAAATGGCCTGTCATTAAGGGGGTAAAATCTTCTGGAGCTGAAGCGGTTAAAAGCATACATTATTACTCAGAATACTTTACTATATAGGCCAAGGAGGCCACTAAGAACAGAAGGGACAAAGTTGCTTGACCAAAAAAATGTAAATAATAAAATAATTATGATGGGGGAGAAGCTGTGCTCCCAACTTCTTGTTTTGGGCTGACAACACAAACCTTAAGTGCCCTTTTTGAACTGATATTCCAACCAGCATTGTCAGCCTTGTCTGCTAAACCAGGGAACTCTGCCTATTCTTATCACTCTGTTTCATTCCATATGTATACAATGTCTGCTCCCACCTTAGTAAATTCCCCTCCCACCTTAGTAAATTCCCCTCAGAATCAGGAGTATTTATGCATAGTAAGCAACCAGCTTCTAGTTTCAGCTTGTTCGGTTATATATGGTAAAAAACTCTGTGGGGAAAAAAATGCACTCCCCTGCAAGCTAATGCCATAATGTGCTGGTATGCATCACATACTAACACATTATGAAAAACGTAAATGAATCCCTCCAGCGGTGGGCTGACACTGCTGACAGGGCTTCCATCTTCACCTGGTCTTCCTTCCAGGTTTGCGAGCTCTGGCCGTTTGAACAGCTGAGCCACGATGACGTCACTCCCATGAACGTGAATGCCGTCCCTTGACGTCACTGGCTGTGGAAGTAGTGCATATCTCCCAAGTGGTGCACGTTTCAGAGATATTCCTTGTACCTACATGTAAGCTTTTTTTAAAAGCTTACCTGTAGGTACAAGTGGGCAAGCATTGTTTACTATCGTATTAAACCCAAAGCCAAAAGATGTGATATATTGCAGCTTCCCAATCATTAGATGTGGTGGCTACATCCGTTTTCTTTTCTTAGGCTTGTTTTCCGCTCTGTTTTCATTTGGTGATCTGGATAGTAACACACCTACTCTATTACAATGCCCCCATTCTGGACTAATGTGCACGGGGGGTGGGGCACAGCAGACAGCTGTATTGTTAGCCTAGGAGGAGGAGAGTGTAAGATGTATTAGCAGATTGAAATACACTAACAAATTAAAGCCAAATTTCAGCTAAAACTTTGGAAGCAGTTAGAGCAAACAGTTTTTTTTTTCTTTTGGGTTAAGGTTTTACATAAATAAAAGCTGATCATTTTAAGCCCCCCTGCCAGTGTTAAATGGTTTGGTTTCATTTTTGTAACTGATAAATTCTGCTGGAGAACTTGTGCTTTAGAAAAACAGACTTAGTTACATAGTTACATAGTTAGTGAGGCTGAAAAAAGACACAAGTCCATCCAGTTCAACCTATGATGTGTGTGTTTGCTTTTAACCGTACATTGTATACCCCTGTATGTTGTGGTCTTTAAGGTGTCCATCCAATAGTTTTTTGAAACTATCAATGCTCCCCGCTGATACGACTGCTTGCGGAAGAGAATTCCACATCCTTACCGCTCTTACAGTGAAGAACCCCTTACGCACTTTAAGGTTATACCGCCTTTCCTCTAGTTTTAGTGAGTGGCCACGTGTCTTATTGTATTCCCTTACTCTAAATAGTTTGTTCCTTATGCTCGGGTCGCCAGTACAGTATTTGTACATTGATATCATATCCCCCCTCAAGCGTCTCTTCTCCAGAGAGAATAGGTTCAGTGCTTGTAGTCTTTCCTCATAGCCGATGTCCTCCATTCCCCTAATTATTTTTGTTGCCCTTCTCTGGACTTTCTCCAATTCCAGCACATCCTTCCTGAGGACCGGTGCCCAGAACTGGACAGCATACTCCAGATGTGGCCGGACCAGAGTCTTGTAGAGTGGAAGAATAATCTCTTTATTTCTGGAGTGAATCCCCTTTTTTATACAACCCAGTATTCTGTTGGCTTTGCTTGCAGCGGCTTGGCATTGCATGCCACTTCCAAGTCTGTTGTCTACCAGTACCCCCAGGTCCCTTTCCATCCTAGACTCACCCAGAGGTTCCCCCCCTAGTGAGTAGCTTGCTTTCTGGTTTCTGGCCCCCAAGTGCATTACTTTACATTTTTCTACATTAAACCTCATCTGCCATGTAGTTGCCCACCCCGTTATTTTGTTCAGGTCTGCTTGCAAGATTTCCACATCCTGCATAGAAGATATTGGCATGCCTAATTTAGTATCATCTGCAAATACTGAGATTGTACTAGATATCCCCTCCTCTAGATCATTTATGAATAAATTAATTAAACAGGATTGGTCCCAGGACAGAACCCTGGGGGACCCCACTTTCCACACCCGCCCAATCCGAGTACTCCCCATTAATCACCACCCTCTGTACTCTCCCCTGGAGCCAGTTCTCTATCCAGGTACTCACCTTATGGTCCATACCTACCTTCCTTAGTTTGTACAGTAAGCGTTTGTGGGGAACGGTGTCAAAGGCCTTTGCAAAGTCCAGATACACCACATCCACAGGCTTACCTTTATCTAAGTGGCAGCTCACTTCATCGTAGAAGGTTAATAGATTGGTTTGGCATGAACGATTTTTCATGAATCCATGCTGATTACTACTTATAATACCGTTTTCATTACTAAAGTCTTGTATGTGGTCCCTTATCATCCCCTCCAAAATTTTGCAGACTACAGATGTTAGGCTGACCGGCCTATAGTTACCCGGGATATATCTCGGCCCCTTCTTAAATATTGGTACCACGTTGGCTTTTTTCCAATCAGCTGGCACCATACCCGTCTGTAAACTATCCTTAAAGATCAAGAATAATGGTCTGGCAATCACCTGACTGAGCTCATTTAGAACCCTTGGGTGCAAGCCATCCGGTCCCGGGGATTTATTTATGTTAAGTTTCTCTAGTTTAGCTCTAAGTCTATCCTCTGTTAGCCATGGCGGCACTTCCTGAGGTGTATTATTTAGTTCGGCCTTACAAGCGGGGTTCATGTAGCCCCCCGATTCCTTTGTGAAGACTGAAGAAAAGAAATTATTTAACACTTCCGCCTTTTCTCTGTCCTCAGTGGCCATTTTTCCTTTATCATCTTTTATGGGGCCAATGTGTTCTGGCCTTGCTTTCTTACTGTTTATATACTTAAAGAACTTCTTGGGGTTCTTTTTACTCTCCTCCGCTATATGACTCTCGTGTTCTATTTTAGCCGCCCTGATTTCATCTTTACATTTCTTATTGCACTCTTTGTAATGCTTAAATGCTGCCAATGACCCCTCAGTCTTGTATTTTTTGAAGGCCTTTTCTTTAGCTCTAATATACATTTTTATGTTGGAGTTTAGCCACCCAGGGTTTAGTTTTGCTCTTTTAAATTTATTTCCCAGTGGAATGCACTGGCCCACCCCCTTGTTAAGTATGCTCTTGAAGCACTCCCATTTTTCCTCCGTGTTCTTTGTTCCCAGGGTTCTATCCCATTTGATATTTTCTAGCAGTGAGCGCAGTTTAGGGAAATTGGCTCTTTTGAAATTCAGTGTCCTTATATTACCCTTGTGTTTCCTATTACTGTAATTAATACTGAAACCAATTGACCTATGGTCACTGTTCCCTAAGTTGTCCCGTATTTCTATATCCGTGAGCAGGTCTGTATTGTTGGTAATCAGTAGGTCAAGTACCGCATTGTTTCTTGTCGGTGCATTCACCATCTGACCCATGAAATTGTCCTGCAAAACATTTAGGAACTGCCGAGCCTTGGCTGAATGCGCGGTTTCTTCTGCCCAGTCTATATCAGGATAATTAAAGTCCCCCATTATAATGACATTTCCCATCCTTGCTGCCAATCCTATCTGTAACATGAGGTCTGCCTCACCCTCCTCCCTCTGGTTTGGGGGCCTATAGCATACGCCCAATATTACCTTCCCCACCGTGCCTTTCCTTTGAAGCTCTACCCATAGGGATTCTGCCTCGTCCATAGCTCCATTATTAATATCATCCCTCATATTTACCTGTATACTGTTCTTAATATACAAACATACCCCTCCCCCTTTTTTACCCTCTCTATCTCTGCGATAAAGGGAATACCCCTGAATGGTCGCCATCCAGTCATGAGAGCTGTCAAACCAAGTCTCAGTTATCCCCACAAAATCTAAGTCCTCCTCAAACATCAGCAGCTCCAGCTCTCCCATCTTGTTGGCCAGGCTTCTGGCATTGGTATATAAGCCTCGTAATTTTGATGTTTTTAGGCTGCTCTCTTGATTTTTCCCCATTCCCACCCTGGGTATAGGGGCTCCGAACACCCTACCGCTAATGCCCCCATTTCTGCCCTCTGAAACTTGCTTTCCACTGGCTAATTCTACATCTGTACCCTCCCCCCCATTCCCTAGTTTAAAAGCCCCTCTAACTTTTTGGCCATCCTCTCACCCAGTACGGCTGCACCCACCCCATTTAGGTGCAATCCGTCCCTACCAAAGAGCCGGTGACCGACTGAGAAGTCGGCCCAGTTCTCCAGGAACCCGAAACCCTCCTTACTACACCAGCTCCTCAGCCACTTGTTAACTTCCCTAATCTCCCGCTGCCTCTCTGGTGTGGCTCGAGGTACAGGTAGTATTTCGGAAAATACTACCTTGGAGGTCCTAGTCCTCAACTTAGCGCCTAAGTCCCTGAAATCGTTTAGGACTCTCCGTCTTCCTCTGCCTATGTCATTGGTACCCACGTGTACCATGACAGCTGGGTCTTCCCCAGCCCCACCCAATAATCTGTTCACCCGATCCGCGATGTGCCGAACCCGAGCGCCCGGCAAACAACAGACTGTTCGGCGCACACGGTCTATGTCACAGATTACACTGTCTGCCCTTCTAATAATTGAGTCCCCTACCACCAGCACCTGTCTTTCCTTTCCCTTTCTCCCGGCCTCACTGGAGGAGTTCGTCCCCTGGCAGCTAGGGGCGTCACTCTGCTCCAGCAATGCTGGTCCCTGACTGGTTTCCCCAACATCACACAACGGGGCGTATCTATTGGGGTGCTCCAGCCCAGGATCAGCCTCCTTGACTTGTCCCCTTCTACCCCTCCTAACTGTCACCCCTCTGCTCTGCTCTGATGCCTGCACCTCCGATACTCCGCCCACCTCTGTGCAGGCCCCTGTCTGCACCTGATTGGTACAATCCTGGCTCTCCTCCGGTATGGACATTCGTCTCAGTGTTGCCAGCTGCTTCCCTAGATTCAGGACCTGAGCTTCCAGGGAAGCAACGTGCTCACATTTTGCGCATTTGTATTCGCCCTCGATCGCATGACCGAGGAACGCATACATATCACAAGATGTACACCGAGTCGCATCTCCACACCCGCCGGGCATTGTACCTACTAATCTAGTCTAATAGGGATTCAGCGATTTAAGTCTATCCTATGTGGCTATTTCCTGGCTTCCTAACGCTACCTTCTCACCCTCTGGTATTCCGCTCCACTCACTTGACACCGGTCAGTCACCCAACACTCACAATCTCACAGCCCGGTCAGACGCACAACGCTGAGTCGCACAGCCCGGTCAGACGCACAACACTAAGTCGCACAGCCCGGTCAGACGCACAACACTAAGTCGCACAGCCCGGTCAGACGCACAACACTAAGTCGCACAGCCCGGTCAGACGCACAACACTAAGTCGCACAGCCCGGTCAGACGCACAACACTAAGTCGCACAGCGCGGTCAGACGCACAACACTGAGTCGCACAGCGCGGTCAGACGCACCACACAGAGTCGCACAGCCCGGTCAGACGCACAACACCGAGTTGCACAGACTTGCTGGATAACCAGATGAAAATAGAGGAAAGCAAGCCTAAAAAAGAAAATTAATGCAGTCATTACATCCAAAAAATGGTAAGCTGCGATATTATAAATGTTTGCTTTTGAGTTTCTAGCTTTAGAAAATAAATCTAGATCATAACTGGTTACATATCACAGCTGCTCTGGTCTTTGTAAATTCCCCTTAGTGATTTCTTTCCCAGTAAAACCATGTTGCTGCTTTGTCTCCTGTCGCACACTGAGGGGAATTTATCAAAATTAGAGCAGCCAGAATCAGGAGCAGTTGTGCATTGCAACCAATGAACCTGGAGATAGAAGCTGATTGGTTACGTTGAACAGCTGCTCCAGATTCACTCTGTTCCAGTTTTGATAAATCCCCCCACCCCCAGTGTGTAAGAAAAGGGCTTCTGGCATCAATATAGTACTAGGTGTAGTAATATTTCTAATGTAAACATCAATACAAACTATCATTAAAATTAGAGGAATGATAATATATAACTTAAATAACTTAAGATGTACAGTGGCAAAAGATTGGTAGGGTACGTGTACCGATGAGAGGTTGTTGAGTAGGGATGAAAGCCTTTTGACCAGGTGGTAAAGTATGAATGGACTATGGGGGGAAAATGGAGTGAAGATAATGGGCATGTGTATATACAGTATATGGAAACCCCTTACTTATTTATTTATTTAGTCATAAATCGAGTTGGAAGAGAGCATCCCTGTTTGGAAGAGAGCTTCCCCTTTCCCTTCTTTTCCGTGCGTTCCCCCCCCCTTTTTTTTTTTTCTCCTTTTTCTTTGCACAATGTTATGATTGATAATACTATTGCAACCTTTTTTGTTATATTCTTCTTTGTACATGTTTATTATTGTTTTGTGGAAAAAAGAAAAGAAAAATACAATAAAGAGATATTGAAAATAAAATTAGAGGAATGCTTTGATCACCTGATCTGTGCAGCTTGATCCCACTTTTTCAAGGATGCAGTAAGTATGCAATTCTGTGTGTATGGATTGAGGTGGGGTTTTCAACAAGGAGTATGTGATGCATAATCCTGAATGGGACTTTGGGCTGTCCTTGTGCACAAGTGTCAGGTTTATGAATCTCTTATTTATATATGTACAGTTAATGTACTGTAATTGCACATGAATGTACCACTTGCAGCTAGAATGTAGAGAAACTCTTGGATCTACTCCCAAGTCTTTTTTTTTGCCTGATTCACTGCTGTGATAAAACCCTCTGACCCATTTCTTCACGCTTGGACATATGTGTAGTGAAAAATAGCAATAGCATCATGGTCCATATAGAATAAATCTTGAATGATTCTAAACACTTTTATTTTTTTTTTAGATTTTTTTGTAACCCAGTCACCTTCTTATATTCAAGTTACTCTCCATCTCAATGGGAAATATGTGGGAAGAGCACATTCCCATTCCTTGCTTGTAACACGTCCTGCACTGATCACTCCATAATTCTATCTTTTGCCCAGGTTCACACAGAGCTGACTGGGGCTCTGGTGGTAAAATGACTTAACAAAATTGATCTAAATATCAACAGCGTTTTTTTAGCACCCTCCTGCCTGGCCAATTGTAATAGGACGGTCGAGTGGAAGCCGTGTTATCCTGGTGGCACATCATATGATGTCCTCAAAGGATTGAGCCATGCTCCAGTGCAACCTGCCACTGCTGTATTCATCGGACACAGCTGATGACAGATCACTATATTGGCCCGCTGCTGGTACCATGTGATTGCTGTGGCCAATCACAGCAGATTACATTCCTTCCCAGATACTACAGTGTTAATATGGTAACACTGTATTGCTCTGGTCACTATATGTACAAAAAAAAAAATGAAAAAGAAAATAGATAAAAAAAAATGTTTATTATTTTTACATACTGTCAGTGTCCCTGATCACCACCACCATGTATTGTACTGGTGACAGTATGTCAAAAATGTTTAAAAACTGTGACAAAACAAATTACAACTTTAAAAAACTCGCCATGCCTCCTACTAAATACCCTGGACTGTCTACTTTCCAAAAATGGGATATTTTGGGGTATATTTGTACTTTTCTAGCACTTTCGAACCCCAAAAAAGGAGATTGGCATAGGCGTTGACCCTATAGCCGCTTGCCCCCGATGTGGCTGCTTGGGAGCGGATCTTTTACATAGGTTTTGGACCTGTCCTCAAATAATGGGGTACTGGATGGATATATTTGCCTTTTTCAACAACACACTTCACCTGCCTGTGCCTCATACCCCAGAAGTTGGATTGTTGGGTATCCTCAATGACTTTGTTCATCGGACACATGCTAGAACCTTAATTCGTGTGTTATTATTCTATGCTAGGAAATGGATTCTGCTAAGATGGAAAAATGCTGAGTACAAAATTTCTACACTCTGGTGAACAGAGACATACCGCTTTATAAGTTGATATATAAGGGTAGGGCTTGCCCTAATAAGTTCTCTAAAATCTGGCAGTCCTGGTTGGATATTGCGGATTCCTTTTGGAAAGATACTCTGTTATCTCAATGCACGTAGAGACTTGGGTATGATTGAGATGAGTGTCCACCGAGTAATGCCATCTGAAAGGTACCTTCTCGTCTCCCCTGGTGGGAGCATAGATTGGTGTGGAGGGTGGTGTAAATGTATTGTGATGTATGCATCTGTGCTAGGTTGGGTGGCTGTCTTGTCGTCCGGTTAGACTTAATTTCTAGATATTGCAGATAGTAGTGCCATTTTCGGGCTAGTTGTGGCCCTAACAACAATGTGTATTTTATGTCCCTAAAGGTGTTGCAAATACCTCATCTAAACACGTTGGTTACTTATTGGCCATGTACCACTCCTTGAGTTATCTATCCTCATATGCATCTGCCTCTATATAATGTATAGAATTGGTGTCTGACTGTTATTGATTTTTATATGGAAAAAAATTTTTTTTTTTTTTTTTTTTAATTGTTTAAAAAAGTACTGGGATGCCAATATGGAGTTGGCCCACCCTTTGCAGCTATACCAGCTTCAACTCTTCTGTCCACAAAGCTTAGAAGTGTGTCTATGAGAATGTTTGACCATTTTCTCAGAAGCACATTTGTGAGGTCAGGCACTGATTTGGACAAGAAGGCCTGGCTCGCAGTTTCCACTCAAATTCATCCCAAAAGTGTTCTACTGGGTGGAGGTCAGGACTCTGTACAAGACAGTCAAGTTCCTCCACCCCAAACTCGCTCATGTCTTTATGGACCTTGCTTTGTGCACTGGTGTGCAGTCATGTTGGAACAGGTAGGGCCAACTTTAAAACTGTTCCCACAAAGTTGGGAGCATGACATTTTTCAAAATATCTTGGTACGCCTTAAGAGTTCCCTTTACTGGAACTAAGGGGCCACGCCCAACCCCTGGAAAAACAACCCCACACCATAACCCCCCCTCCTTCTGGTCTGGTATGGACTGGGAACCCTACACCAAAAAAAAAAAAATAAATGATGTGGGGTCCCCCCATAATATATACCAGACCCTTATTCAAGCATACAGCCCGGTAGGCCAGGAAAGGGGGGGGGGGACCAGGACTCTGTGCAGGCCAGTCAAGTTCCTCCACCCCAAACTCACTCATCCAGGTCTTTAAGGACCTTAATCTGTGCCCATCAGTGCCACCTATCAATGCAGCCGACCTGTACCCATCAGTAATGGAAAATAATTACTGGTTTCCAAAATTTTATAACAAACTTGTTTTTTTTATTTTTTAATTTGTTTGTTTTTTTGTCTAGCAAAAAATTGGTGATTAAATACCACCAAAAGGAAGCTCTACTTATGTGAAAAAAATGATAATTTTATATGGGTACGATGTTGCATGACCATGTTGGGCTTTCTTATTAGAAATAAAGCCCAGGGAACACCCTGTATAAAAGGTTAATTTAAAAGCATCCCATTAATGGTTATGATGGGAAAAATATTTATACACATTTTAATAAGTTATAAAACATTAACATTTAAAACAAAAAACACCCCAAAAATAGCATTATATACTAGTGGTATAGATTTTTTTTAAGTTATTTGTATGTTTCTTTACACTTGATTTATTTAGGTAACCATATGTTTCACATTATACAAAAACATTTGCAGTCCAGTAATTTGTGTCCATTCTAGTGCTGAAGGAAAGGAGCAGTACCCACATGACAAATATCTTCCAAAACATCCAGGTGTGTGCTAGGGCAGAGGTCCTGCCCTGAATCAAATCCAATCAAGGAAGAACCCTCACAATCCAGACACAAATACAATGTTATTTAATTTCCTACTGCGAGCAGTAATTCAGTCTGCTGACCTTTATCAAGCTTACTTGATACTTTATAGTGTTCAGTAATGTTTTTCACCACTCAAGGAAATTACAGATTTTAGTTCTAGTGCTCTTTTCTATCACCTGGCAGTATAATACTACAACCAAAATTTTTGGTAGACACTTCATTAAACTAATTCATTCTGTCTTCCAAATTACTGGGACAACTGTGCTAAGTTTTCACTTGAGCAAAGAAAAACAAAACCAAACATACAGCCTTTTAGAGTAGTGATCAGTTAGCAGAATGGAGTGGAAACCCACCAAAACGCCTAGAGAAGGTTTTTTTTCGCATATTTGTTCTCAGCCATTCCTGTAACCCAAAACTAAAAACTTTTGAGATATAAACTGAATTACAAGTATAGCTATTTTTAAGGACCGTGTCAAAGAACTTTAAGGTTGTGTTAATTAGAAAATGCAGCTCGCTTTCAAATGCATTTAGCTTGCATTTGGAATCAGTTTGAGATGCTTATAGCTGGATTCACACGGGCTTTGTCTGTAGTCTGCATCCGCCTGCTCAGGCGCAGGGCAGGTGGATGAAAGGCCCGTGTTTGCTCCGCTATTCAGGGCTGACACACACAGCCCCCGCTGTTCTCTATGGAGCTGTCAGATGGAAACAGACCGCCTGAAAAACCGACAGGCGGACCTGATCGAACAGAAACCAGCCAATGAGATCTTTTGAATTACTTACAAGGTGCAATTCACATGCAGCTATCCTCCTTCTGACCTGCATTTTAACTCAACAGCATTAACTTGCTTTGGGCTGCTTTTGCATTACCGTTGCTTGTTTGTGAATATAGGAAAAACAATACACCCTGCTCTTCCAAATGTTCAGTAAATTATGTTGGTTAGTTTGATCACAACTTCCCCATATGTATGTTGTAGGCCAACATTACTAAATTCAACTGCATGCATTTTTTCTAACTGACAGACAGAGGATCAACTAGGAATATGTTTTTTTTTATCTAAATCCCAAAATATAAAATGTAATATATTACAGCTTTGTAATCCTTAGATGTAGTGTCTGCATTAGCTTTTTTTTTTTTTTAAGACTATTTTCACATATATTTAAGTGGTGACCTGGCCAGTAAATTGGAAACCAAGCTGTCCATCAAATGTGTCAATTGAAAGGTTGAGACAAACCAATACAGGGGAGGAGAATGAGGCATAAATGGGCTTTAATGGTACATTACACAAGCTTAATAAGAAAAGAGGGTTTCTTAAAACATAAATTAATTATCCAAAAATGTATAAAAAGTAAAGGAGAAACATCTCCATATTTAAAACACTGATACAAGTATTCAACTGCAGATAATTATTATCTGCAGTTGAATACTTGTATCTGTGTTTTAAATAAAGAGATGTTTCTACTTTATTCTTATACATTTTTGGATATTAAATTGATGTTTTGAGAAACCCTCTTTTCTTATTAGGCTTGTGTACGGTAACGTTAAAGTCCATGTATGCCTCATTCTCCTCCTCTCCAAAATAGAAGGATGTAGGTACCCACTTACCTTCATATTATATACCGACACCCCCTTCTTTCTTAAACCATTTAATACAGACAGGGATGCTTACAATGGTCAGCTTTTTTTTGCATAAAAAAAACATTATCTTAAAAAGGAAAAAGAAATCTGCCGTAACTGCTTAAAAAGTAACAGCTGGAGTTTGGCTCTAACATGTTAGTCATTATGTAAAGTCCATCAAAATTGCCAGGTTTATCTAACCCTACACTGCTCAAAAGTTGATAATGCTGTGGTTAATGGATGGCTACACTCCTCCAAATGGAGGAGTGAGAGTAGCCACCCTAAGACAGGAAGTAGTACTGGCTGGATCAACAGGTGAAATAAAGGTAAAAAAAAAAAGCCTTAAAAAATAAGGATTTGGATACGCATTAAGAACAATGTGGCAGTGTGCTCTGTGCTAGAAAACCAGCTGTTCAAAATTTTGCTCACCAACATGTACATATCAAAAGGTGAATATTTTAGAAATTATTTTAGAATGAAAAAAACATTTGCATTATAGCAGACCTTCCTTAAAGGAGTTGTAAAGTCTCAAGGTTTTTCACCTTAATGCATTCTATGCATTAAGGTGAAAAACCTTCTTGGTTTCAGCTGCCCCCCAGACTCCCCGCTATCCTTACTTGAACCCAAACGTTACAGTGATGAGCATGAGCCCAGCAACACCAGCCGCTGTCTTGGGTCCTCATTGGATAGATTGATAGCAGCAGGAGCCATTGACACAAGAGCGGGGGGCGGGGCCGGGTCCTGCTGTCTGTGTCCAGCAGCAGGACCCGGGAGCGAGCCTGCACGGAAAGTGGCTCTCCATGGGGGCACCTGATGAAGAGGATGAGCCAAAAGTGATGTCGGGGCATAGAGCAGGTAAATATAACATGTTTGTAAAAGAAAAAAAAACAAACCTTTACAATCACTTTAAGTATTTGCCTACCGGGCTAATTCTGATATTTCTCTCATACATGTCACAATTAGCATTTGCTTTTGGGCTAGAAAATTACTTAGAACTCCCAAACATATATTTTCTGAAAACAAAAGGCCCTTGTGAATAAAATGTTGATTGTTGCAATTATTAATGTCACACAATATTTGCGCAGAGGTTTATCAAATTTTCTGAAAAATACACTTTAATGCACAAAACACACTATTATACTCACTTTTTTTGTAAACTATAAAAGATATTACGCCGAGATAATCGATACCTAACATGTTACGGTTTAAACCTGCATATGCCCGTGGAATGGCAATAAAATATCCTAAATTATCCCTAGGCAACACTTTACAGGTTACAGTTAAAAGAAGGTCTGGCACTGGAATTATTACTCTAACACTGAAATTCGGGATGACGCCTCACGTGTGATGCGATCACTTACATGCACGTTAGCGTTTGCGTCTGAACACAGAGGGATAGAAAAAAGAAAGAAAAATGTATTTATTTTATTTACATTTTTTACACTCTATTTTTTTTATCAACTTTATTGCTTTCACAAGGGGTGAACAACATCCACTGTGATAGTATGGGCAGTGACAGGCTGTCTTTACTGAAATATCTGGGGTCTATTAAACCCCAGGACTCTCCTTACCCTTTAAAAGCATTTGATCTAACCGAGAACAGATGAGGGGAGGGTATATATGTACTCCTCCTCTGTTCTCAGCCAGCTATACATAGAGTGGGGGGGGGGGGGGAGGAGGAGAGGGACCTTTTCTATGTCCTGTATAAATGATACCAGGATCATGGCTACAGGAATATAGCATTCCACACTGTCAGGTTGTACATATACCAATGTTCTTCTTTAAACCTGAACTCAATATAAACTACTAAATACTCTAATGGAACCCATATGTATGGGTCTTCCACTCTGCTTGCACCTCATAATAGCATGCTTTTAGTTAGCACATGAGCATTGTGACAAAACTGATTTAATCCTTGTATTTTTTCTTGCAAATGCAGAGGTGGCCTTCGGGTTTGGCAGAGCCCAGTGGCACATCTGTGCATTTGTGTGATAGTTTGTGCATGTGCAGACACTGAGACGTACAGTACTTCCATACCAGCTCCATCTTTGCACATGCCCATATGTGCCACAGGGCTCTGCTGGGACCTGAACCCCTGCAGCACATCTTAGTATGCTCGGAATCTGGAAGGCACAAAACTTTCTCGCCCAGCACAAATAAATCTACAATATTTAAAAAAGGAAAAAATATGATACACTGTATATATATATATATATATATATATATATATATATATATATATATATATATATATATATATATATACATACACACACACAAAAAATGTGGGGGAGGAAGGTGAAGATAAGGCTGGTCCTTTATAAAAATACAAGATGGTTTGTGCATCAGTTAGATACTTTTTTTTTAACAAAAGTGCAGTTTTCTTTTAAGTAGAGTATTTACTTAAAAAAATAAAAAATAAAATACAACCCTGAGATTTTCCCCCAAGTAAGAAAAAAAAATACTTGCAATGCTTTTATTTTTCACAATTTCAATAGCATTAACTTCAACTTTTATTTAGTAGATGCCCAAGTTTACTGAACCAAAACACATTACGCTTAGCATTATTGATTACAATACTAATTTTGTTAAGTAAGTTGGACTTACAATACATATATCAACTCAAGCTCTTAGCAAAAGTGCTGAACTAAGATAAACATCAATTAGGTACAGTATAATACACAGTTATATTTACAAGAACACTGCATATAGTAAATTGCAGCGTAACCTAAAAGATTAACGCGTGCTGCAATTTATGTTTCCATCAGGTCTCATGATATAGCGGAGTGCATTTCCATTGTTGGCTTTGCTTTTTGACTAGAAAACCTGTGCAAATAACATGTAAATTAGAATCTGTCCAGACTGTAAAGTCTCACATAACAGATAACGCCTTTTCCTGCCATGTTCACAGTTTATAGCCTAGCTAGTCAGAAAGGTTTTCATACCTTTCCCATGACCCAGTAAAACAAATACAATTTTAAAAAAAATCACAAATTCCCATAAAACCATATATGTGCTAAAGATTAAAAAGATAGGATTCATGAATTTCTTAAGCTATTCCTACAAATAGTTCCCCAAACTTTTAATAGAGGAAGGAAAAAAAACCCCTCAGGTTTTGTGCATTCATGTAGCTGCAAACCAAACAATGTCAAAACAATATTGGAAACCTGAACCTCAAATAAAAATAATTTATGATGAGTTATTACAGTGGGTATAGAAAATAATCACCCCCTTTAAATAACCCCGATTTGTTTCTTTGCAGCCTGAAATGAAGACCGGCACATTTTTTTGTTTTATCCAACTTATAACATCCAAGTGAAAGATATAACACCAACATGTATTTTGTTGAATCACCTTTTGCTTTAATTACAGCCTTTAGTAAGTTTAGTCTGTTGGGATACATCTCTGCTAACTTTGCACATTTAGACTTTGCAATATTTGACTATTCTTCTTTGCAGAACTGCTCAAGTTCAGTTAAATATTGATGGGGACTGTTTGTGGATGGCAGTTACATAGTTACCTAATAGGTGAGGTTGAATAAAGACAATAGTCCATCCAGTTCAACCTGTGTAGGTGTGTGTGGCTGTAATAATCTAACATAGCCCTTAATGTCCTGATCCTTGAGATGTAAGTCTAAGAGTCTTTTGAAAGTCACCATACTACCCGCAGAAACCACCTCTTGTGGTAGACAATTCCACAATCTTGTAGCCCTAACAGTAAAGAACCCTCCTCGTTGAGGTTAAAACGCTTCTCCTCTAATCGCATTGTATGTCCTCGAGTCCTCATACAATTCCTTCGAATGAACAGCTTTTTTTCCAAGCTGAGATCCCCATTAAGATATTTATAAATTGCTATCATGTCCCCTCTCAGACGTCTCTTCTCCAGGGAAAATAAAACCAGATCCCAATTACCAGTGGAATGTCCTCCATCTCGATTTTGCAAAGCAAATGAGGTAGGCGCTTTAGGGGAGAAAAGGTGTAGATATCCATCCGTGGTGACCACCGTCCATAGCAGAGGTCGGAGGGACTTGCCTTGTGTCAGAGTTGATGACAGGAGCCAGCACAAAAGATCCGATCTTGCGAGGTGGCTCAGAGAAATCCTCCTGTCCAACGACCGAGGTGTTCTGTCCCACTTGGCAAAAATCTGTGCTTGCAGAGTTCACATGTGAAAACTGAGCAAAAGGGATAGCCTCGAAAGCTGAAACCATCAGACCCAGGGACAGCATTCAGGCCCGCAGAGAGGAGAGATCGGTATCCTTAAGGGACCTGATTCCGCCCTGTAAGGTCCGAAGCTAGTCCTCCAGGAGAAAGACTTACGGCGGAGCAGAGCCCAGTATTATCCCCAGGTACGGGAGGCGAACCGAAGGAGGCACGACTGACTTCCGGAAATTGACGGTCCACTCGAATTCCTGGGGTGTTTGAACCGCGAGCGACAGATCGCTCGCCAGAGTGACACAGGAGCTCGACCTTAACAGGAGGTCGTCCAAATAATTGAGGACAACAATCCCCTGTAAATGCAGTGAAGCCAGCAATGGAGCCAAAAACCCTGGCAAATGCCCTGGGAGCCAAAGCAAGGCCGAAGGGCAATGCCACAAACTGATAATACTCCTCTGCCACCGCAAAGCGAAGGTACCGCTGGTGACCCTCGCAGATAGGGATGTGCAAATACACATCCTGCAAGTCGATGGAGGCCAGAAAGTCCCCAGGACTCAATGAAGCTACCACCGATTGGACGGATTCCATCATGAACTTTTGTACCCTTACAAAAACGGTACAGATACTTTAGGTCCAGAAGCGGACGCACTTTGCCCACTTTTCTGGGCACCGTGAACAGATTGGATGAAAAACCAGTGAAACCTGTCCCATGCAGGGACTGGCACAATGACCTCTCGGACGAGAAGATCTTGAACCACCCCCTGCGTGAGACAGTGGAGATGTGAAGGAAAAGAACCTGTCTGCAGGGCGAGATCGAAACACGATCTTGTACCCTGAATTAATCAGTTCTTGAACCCACCTGTCCCAGATTCGGGACAACCAGGGTTCCTGAAAATAATGCTGACATCCCCCCACCCCTGCAAAGGGTGGGGGTGTACCTGCAGGCAGAGGTGAACTGTGCCGCCGAACCGGCCCGACCGCCCTTGGTCTAACCCGACCATGGCATCTCGTTACCACCTGAGGACTTGAAGGACCTCTCTTTTTTCCTGTGCCCCGAAGGCACGAAAAGACCCAAAATGAGCCTTAAAGGGAGGGTCCCGTCTAGCGTGGGGGGATTCACCCTTAGAGGCCTGGGGCAAAAGAGCACTCTTGCCCCCCATAAGCCGTTCAATCAGCTCATCTAGAGTGTCCCCAGAAAGCGCTTACCCACATAAGGGACATCAGACACAGTCTGTTTTGGGAGCATGGTCAGCCGACCAGCTCCTTAGTCACACAATGCGGCAGATCGCAACCCGACCGCAGACAGCCATGTGACCAAAGGGGCCTCGTCTAGGGCTGCGGCACACGGGGACATCATGGCCTGGGTCACTTGATCCACCATGTCCAGGGCAGTCGGAGATACCGACTCCGCCACCAACGGGTGTCTTGAGCCCTGAACCAGTCTGCGACAGCTTGGGA
The DNA here is from genome assembly GCF_965119305.1 of Pelophylax lessonae. Classification (NCBI taxonomy): domain Eukaryota; kingdom Metazoa; phylum Chordata; class Amphibia; order Anura; family Ranidae; genus Pelophylax; species Pelophylax lessonae. Next base: position 341,723,165 of record NC_138770.1, read on the forward strand.
AACCATCCCGAAGCAAACACAGGTGTGAGCAGGGAGCCCACCATCAAGTAGATATGGCAGGAAGGCGTCTCCCAAGCCAATCTGCCGCATCCTGAAAACACAGGGGAGTCCTCCACAGCATTAAAGTGGATTTACATAGTCTAGAAACAGTGTGGTCCACAGTAGGAAACACCACCCAAACGGTTATCAACAGGATCCGCAAAAGGATAACGGTATGTAAACCGCTTAGGTACTGTCAAGCATATGCGTAATGCGACGCCACTGGTCGTTCACGGTTTTGTGAAACTCCTCGGGACAGGGGAAAACCTGACCCGACTTCCGGGCTGAGCAGGACCCGAAGAAAACCCGCCTACCGGACAGGGAGGGCTCACCATCAGATGTAAAGTCTCCTTAATGGAGCTAAGGACTGTATCAACCGCGGCATGTTCCCGCGCCGCCATGGAAGAAGTCAGCTCCCCCCCCTCACCATACAAATGGGAGGACTGGGACCCCACAGGGGGGACGTTTATTGTGGCAACCAAAACGGGCTCTGAGTAAGAAAACTGCGAGGGCATAGGCCGTTTATGATAAGTGCGTTCAGACAGCAGCAGAACTACGTTGGACGCCAAAGTCGCAAGAGCAGCACAAAAAGAGACCATGGGAGAGGATTCAGGAGTACCTGAAGCCACAACCCGGTCTGTGGGGAAATTGTCACCCTGGGAGTCCATTATTATAATTTAAATTTAATGGGACTTTATTCCCGCGGACCCCCACCGCACTGGGAGCCCCTTCAGAGAAGGCAATAGCCGCCAGAGAAAAACGTTTTAACATGATAATGCCAGAGAAAACAGTAAAAATCCCCCAGTGTCAGTGTTTTACCACATGCTGCTCAGTGAACAGGAGAGGAGGGGGGAAGTGACCGCACCCCCTAGAGGCCTATGCCCGCCCTGAGCCACAAGAACATGATGCCTAATGAAAGGCAATGGGAGAAATCACAGGCAAAATGTCCGTCGCCCTTACTAGGCATTTGCCCACACCCAAGATGGCGCCAGAACAGGGATCTGGCTGCTGTCCTTACAATGAGCCCAGCCAGCCTGCCCTCACCCAAGATGGCAGCAGCACTAAAATGGCACCAATTAGGCATATATCACTATCTGACCACCACAGGGAACCCCAAAGAGAACCCCTGGATGCTACCGAGCCCCCCATGCCCAGCAGAGTGCACCGCACAGCGCCCCCAGCAGGGTCAGGGAGGGAGGGGAACTTACCATGCTAGCCAGAAGGGGGATATCACAAACCACCAGTACTGCCATCCCCAAGAGTGGGCCCACAGAACACTCCCACAGATCCCAGTCCCAGGGACAAGGGGGTAGTAGTACTCACCAGTTCACGCAGGCACCGCTCTGATACGGGAGACCTCCCACCCTGAGAGGGGTGCTGTTAGCCAGGGAGGGATGCTAGCAACACACGGGCTTTCCAGAGTTGAGACACCCCCACAGCGAAGATGGATCTCGGCAGGCTCGTCCCCATCCCAAGGGGCACTAGCGTTGCGAGGCCTGGGCGCACCAGTGACCTGCGACGCTCGGTGGCAGGCTGGGACTCCGTAAGGATCTATATTATCCAGTGAGAGGCCCAGCTCTGTTGTCGCTTGTAGTCCACCAGGAATGTCCCTGACTAACTAGCGATAGTGAGAGAAAATAAAAAGGTATATATAGAAAAGTAAAAAATATATATATATATTTTAAGAAAAAAAAAACAAAGAAACTGAGACGCTAGGTCCCAGCATGGAAGAGCTAGCCTACTCCTATCGCTAGACAGCATAAAACTGAGGACCAGTGGTAACTGGATCAGGATAATGGCTGGGGACGCCCCCCTAGAGGTGTGTCCAAGTATAGAAAGGTTTTTATTAACATTTCAAACTGCCAACTTACTCCTGCAGAGGGCGCCATTACCCACTAGTGAAGGCTATATGAACGGGCGGCGACTGTCAGAGGACGTAAGAGAAAATACATTTTATGTTACTGTAATTTTCCATTTCCTAAAGGTAAAACCCTGTTCTGATTAGCATTTAGACAGGAAGACTTCTGTGATACTGCTGTGAGCCACACTAAAGCCTTTATTTCTGGCATTTATATAGATGACATATTGTACAATAAATGATTTACAAATTACACAAAATCATTCATGTCAGTCCCTGTCCTGAAAATGAAGCTAATGTTCTTAGCATACTCATGAAGACAAGAAGCAATACTGAGACAAAGTTGATTAATCTACCAGTATTTATTGGGGAAGAAACTGGAGCAGAAGAAACCCACAGAGAGAGGGGGAGAGCACAGAAACTCCGTACAAAGTTTGGATCCTGGCAGGCTCTGAAACCTTCATAACTACATGCATGCACTTAAGCCTGATTTCATGTTATTAAATGGGGCAGACAACCTCACGGTGACAATGGCGGAACATGCATGTGCAATAAATATTAGTACAGCAAAATGGCTCTCCTCTGTAAGTGCATGTGACGGGTGACAATGCAGGAGAGGAACTGGCAGACAGACAGGGCATTGTTAAACAATAATAAGAAGTACCTGAATAAGCACTTTCATTGCAGAATGACCAAGTATTAAAAAAATATATATATTTTTTTAGATTTAGAAATATATAAAAAGAAACTTGAAATTACCTACAGCTTTTAAAATGAAATATTTTCAGTGATTAGGCTTACAGTTAGATTACACCTTTCAGTGCCCCAAACATATACTTTCATATCTAAATAAGGCAACTCCAGATAGCAGCTGATACCAGTGTTAATTTTGGCATTTCTATCAAGTTTTAGTCATAGTCTTTGAAAATAAAATGCTGTTGATGACATTTAACTGAACAAGAGGCTAGTGTTTTGGACTGTCCAGTTGACAGTCTTATATAAATGATCTGTGCTTCTCAGTTGTACCAGGGTTGAAATGTTACCAGCTATGGTTGTGGCTACCACATTCAGCGCCCATTCACAAAAAGGGGTAATGGGTGGGCGCCCCAGGGGTCGGTGCCCGGTCTCTGTGGGGGGCCGTACTGGACCACATTGTTGTTCCCTTTAGGGGTGGTCTGGGGTGGCCTCCTCGTTGGCTCGCTGCGCATGTTTTTGGCTGGGGGCCGGCCTGTGGGAAGCTCTACTCCGGGTAATGCTGTGGCGCTGTTTGATGGCCGAGCCAAGTATACACTGTTCAATGTGATTGTTATTGATTTTAACCGGTGTACCTGTATGTTGTGATTGTTATTTGTTTTCTTTGAAACTTAATAAAAACTATTGAAAAGAAAATAAAAAGCTGTTTTAGTCACTTTTTAGACCCCGTTCACACTGGGGTGACCTGTCAGGCGACCTGGTCGCCTGACAAGTCGCCGTGGGTCGCCTGCCATAGAGCAGCACAGGACCCGTTCTAATAGGAGCGACACAAGTCGCTCCGACTTAGAAAAGGGGTCCGGAGCTTTTTTGGGGCGACCTGGAGTGACTTGCATCGACTTCAATGATATGAAGTCCGTGCCGGCCGCTCCGAGGTCACGGTGCGAGCTGCCCACCACAACTTCACAGGTCGCCCCAGTGTGAACGGGGTCTTAGTCACCTGCAATTTTTTTAGTTGAAGGTCTCATGCACATAGGGCGGTAAAAACAAAAAATAAACAAGCTGCAAAGCCAGTACTGATGCCAAGAAATAGTGGCTGTAAAAATGGGCTTTTAAAAGAGTTTTGCATTGGCTGCAATGCTGTAGTTCCAGAATCTGTTGGCCCAGGGTTTTTTTTTTTTTTGCAGCTTGAAAACACCTATGCAACCTAAAGCCTATGTGGGCATAGACACCTAGAATAAAATAGAAAGGAGTTTTAAAGTTGTAAAGAAAAAAATGCTTGACGCTCCTAGAAGCAGCAGGAAAAACACCCAGTGCGCAGTACATTTTAGTCCACTAAAATGTCCTACACATTAGTTAGCTAACATCTCAAATACATTTTAGTAGACTAAAATTATTTTAGTCTACAAAAATATAATGGGTTTAGTTAAATTGTAATGCATTATTTAAGCATTTATTTAGAATTTCTAAACTCATTATATACTCCTGGAGTAAGAAAATCTAATATGTTATTATTTATGGTATTAAGGTTTGAAAAAATTCACAGATACAAATGTAGCCACTCTGGATGGTCTGTGGAGGCCTGTAATGCCGCACAGTGCTCTGGACGGTGGTCTGAGGAGGCCTGTAATGCACAGTGCTCTGGATGGTAGTATGAGAGGAGGCCTGTAATGCACAGCACTCTGGATGCAGGTGGTCAGAGGAGGCCTGTAATGCACATGCTCTGGTTGCAGGTGGTCAGAGGAGGCCTGTAATGCACACAGTGCTCTGGACAGTCAGTGGTCTGAGGCCTGCAATGCTGCACGGTGCTCTAGACGGTGGTCTGAAAAGACCTGTAATGCTGCACAGTGCTCTGGACAGTGGTCGGAGGAGGCCTGTAATGCTGCACAGTGCTCTGGACAGTGGTCTGAGGAAGCCTGTAATGCTGCAGAGTGAGTGCTTTGGACAGTGGTCTGAGGAGGCCTGTAATGCTGCACAGTGCTCTGAGATCACCTGTATTGCACACAGTGCTTTGGACAGTGCTCTGAGAAGGCCTGTAATGCTGCACAGTGCTCTGGACAGTGGTCTGAGGAGGCCTGTAATGCACAGAGTGCTCTAGACAGAGTGCTCTAGTCTGAGGAGGAGGCCTGTAATGCATTGCACACAGTGCTCTGGATGGTCTGAGGAGGCTTGGAATGAACACAATGCTCTAGACAGTGGTCTGAGGAGGCCTATAATGCACACAGTGCTTTGGATGGAAGCCTGTAATGTAAACTCTCACAGTGCTCTGCTCTGGACAGTCGTAAGTCAGGACTCTCGTCAGGAGGCCTGTAAAGCACAGTGCTGCTCTCGAATTTTCGTCTGCGGAGGCCTGTAATGCTGCACAGTGCTAAATGCTAAGTACACTATGGACTTGCTTGCTTGCTGGGAGTGGAAGCACTCACGGGCTCTACACAGGCCGAGCTTCAGGGAAACCGAAAGTTTGCATTTTGTTTTCGTTCATTTGACAAAAACTGAATTGATTTTCATCAGTGGATGAAAAAAATTTGGTGTACTTTGTTTTCGTTACTGTAAAAAAGGCCTCTAACAAAAATTTTGGCAAAAATGTTTTAGCTGAAGAAATTAACACTGGATGGTACCAGTGGCATGAAGAATTATCCCTGCATAGTACCAATGAAAACTCCAAAATTATGATTCATGGTATGCAAATTCCAAATTTTGATAAATTCAGCACCAAGAATTTAAACCATCAAATTCTGTAATGCTATCTCACTGACCTACTAGACAACACAAATGCTGCACTGTGAGTTAAGCTGGGCTCCTATGCACAAACATTTTGAGAAGCAGGAAAATGCCTACTAAAGGAGTCTTCAAATTTCAGGGTCTCTCGGGGGGTCGCTCTGCAGAGACCGATGTTAATTTTACTGGTGATGAATGAATCTCAGAGGTACTGAGATTTCATATAAAAAAGGTTAGTGGACTTGCTTGTAATTACAGATGTCCAAATGAAGTTAAATTCACTCTCCCTGAGATGCTGATATATTTCAGCTTTAATGTAGAGAAAAAAGAAATTAAAATAGCAATAAACCCAAAAATAAGAATGTAATATATTGCTGCTTAACAATTCTTAGATGTGGTGGCTGCATTAGTTTTCCTTACTAAAGTGGAGCTATACTCACCTTCTCTCCAGCACTGGATGTCCCGGAGCTCCCCGCCAGCCACTGACACTTTTCAGCTCTGTGACTTTCGGGTATTGATCCCCGGCCATTTCCTTTGGCTGAACCAAGATGACGTCACTCTCGCACATGTGCTGGAGATCAGTCATTAAGGCATTGTTTGTCTCTTCTGCATTAAAGAGCCTGCCTGTTCGCAATTTTTTTTTCTCTCCTTTATTTTCAACTGTTGATCCTGTCAGCATTCTGTTATTTGTTTGCAAAAGTGGCAGTTAGGGGTTAAGACAAATGATTTAATACTCACAGGGGTGCTTACAATGGCCAGCTTGTATTCATTTATGTAAAACGGTTATCCCAAAAAGCAAGAAAAAACTGTTCCTGTAATGGCTTAAAAAGTGTTATCTAGAGTTTGGGTTTATTTCATTCAGGGTTCATACACATTTTTACCAATAAAATTCCATGACTTTTCCATAACTTCAAGTAAGTAAGCTGGGAGCCGGTGTCACTTCAGGCGCACGGGCGAAAAAGCCAGCGATTGGATTGGAAGCTGTCGAGCACGCAGCTGCAGACTGGTGCTTTGCATCTTTAGCGTGGCTAGACAGCGCTGACTCTCCCATGTTCGAAATGTCAAACATTTTACGACACAGTGTACATTTAGCACATCCCAGGTCCTGATCTTTCTCCAGCCACATCTCATACTTTTCATCATGAAGCCATACATTTTTAAAGCTGCATTTCCCTGGCATTGCTACACACTAACGTTAGCTGAAACTGCGTTACCCCCATAAAGTTAACTATTGTAATTTGACCAATATACTGGAGAAAGAAGATTAATGGGCGCTCCTACTTGGGGATAAAGCTTCAGGTCAGGCAGTCATAATGGAGGTGCAGCCGGACTGGTATGGATAGCAGGATTGCAAAAATGCGGTGCTTACTCTTATATTAGTCTACTGGAGAAAGAAGATTAATGGATGCTCCTGCTTGGGGATAAAGCTTTAGTTCAGGCAGTCATGAAGGTGCAGCCGGACTGGTGGATGGCACAGATTGCACAAATATGTGGCGCTTAATCTTTGTAGGCCGAAGCCACAGTCCCATGAACAGGCAGAAAAGACAGAAAGGCGCCACTTTGGAGCAGATGCTTAATCATTTTATTGACACATTTTACATGGTGTAAGCGTCTATCTGCATAGGAGTTAGGCGTCCTTCCGGGTCCATGGTTTTTCTTGCATGCGTGCTCCGAAACCGATTACCACACCCCTGCGTCATCACATGCATGCGGCCCTCCAGTGACTATGCGCTTCACCGCTGCCTTGATCAGAAGTGAGTCCCTGATTGGTTCTCTAGTGTCATCTCTCGGCGCCTGCTGGCCAGTCTCAGGGAAAAACCGCGGAACCGGAAGGACGCCTACCTCCAATGCAGATGGACACTTACACCATGTAAAATGTGTCAATAAATTTTTTAAGCATCTGCTCCATAGTGGTGCCTTTCCCAATTCCATGATTTTTCCAAAACTTTGTGGGGTTCAGTCATTTTCCAAAACTTTTGCAGGCCTGGAAAGTGCCATTTCAAAATTCCATGACTTTTCCAGGAATTTAATGACCGTATGAACCCTGTTCATTAGTCAAGTCCATCAAAATCTGCAAGCGCATCTAATACTACCCTCTCCCCTAAATGACAATAATACTGTCCAAAGGTTTCAATGTTGCATCTTCATCCAGAGCGAAGCCACCCCATGACAGGAAGTTTGTTACTGGATGGATCACTGGGTGAAAATATAGAAAAAAAGGCCTATTTAAAAAGAAAAACCATATTTAAATGCCTGGCAAACTACCATATGTTACATTTTATTTTTTTCTATCTTAAAAGTGACAGATTCTCTAAGATGATGTACAATGGTAATGGCTAAATATATTTGTACCAGCTAATGTGTGATAAAAAAAATAAAAAATATCCTAAATAGAAGACAAAGTATTTTACCATGTTTTTAGCACTAAACCCAGTGGGATCAAGAAAACAGAAATATCCAATTTAGCTTAATTGCACACAACATATTAACGTCCCTGAGATGCTTTTCCTGGAACTACAAATCCACCATATGGCTCAACAAGATGGAGTACAACTAAGCTTTTGTGACTCTTGAGAGCAGGTTTAAGTGCTCATGAAGAGAATGCTCTTACTATATTTGTTGACCTATTGCCATACGTATAGCTGATCCGGTGAGCAGTCAATCTGATTGGGAAAAAAAAACTATAAAACTAAAATTAGATCAAAAATATATTGTACAACTCTGAAATACACATTTTAGCTAGGCAGTTTCTGCTTTCTTCGGATGTATAGAAGAAATGTTTGACTAAAAGGTCAAACCTAGGAAAGAAAAACTAATATATAAATGTGAAATCCAAGGCCACAGATATAACAATGGAAGTGTAAATTACTGCCATCTTTCCCATTTTTGGATACTATAAATTATTATATCATGGTTATACTATTTGAAATAAGAAATCTGAAAAGAGAATTCCCCACTGTGCAGGAGAAAACTATAAGATCCCCCCTATCCCAACTGGGAAGTCTGCTTCTTGCCATTGCAACCTGTGACCTTTTCATGTGTTCCAACTGAGACCTTTGTTGTCTCAGTGCTGCGATGGAAGAGATTTCCCGGTCTATCTTCTTTTGGACAGCAGAGACAGTTGCTGACTTTGCATCAAATATTAACTTAACAACAAAGCTGGAAAATTATTCACCTACCCACAAATCAGACTGATCAGCTCTTCACGTTAAGAACTATGGCCACAAATATGCCAATAAATCCTTTATCTACCTATGGTCAGCTGTGTAAACAGAAACACTGCCTTAGCACAGCCACAATTCATTCTTCTTGGATTTCCATATTCTTTGACTTTTCTAATGATGTACTTCATACCTTTAAAGGATCTATGCAGACTTTCAAAAAGCCATGACCATCAGCAAGCTAAGCCAAATTCTCTCAGGTTAAAGCATAAATCTACTTGCTTAAAAAGTGACAGAAGGTGGTTGCAGTGGGTATGGCTTCTCTCACACTGTAAACAGAGACTGACTTTAAATGTTTGTCACTTCCTCTCCATCTCTGTCTTTCAGGATCAATGTCTGTTTTCTTTTGTTACAGTCTGGACCTGTTCCTTAAAGGAAATAAAAGCCGAGACCAAAGTCCCAGCAGGGAACCTAGGTCCTACTCCTAAAGCTAGGCAGCAAGAAACTGATTCTATGAGCAGGTGTGTCTGGGATCATGTGGATAGGACGGCCCCTAAAGGCGTGCCTAGTGACAGCTTTCACTGCCTAGCTACTCCTGAAGAGGGCGCACATAACCCATTAGTGAAGAAACTTCCAGAGCTGTGTCGAATATCAGTCCCACTGAGTACATTATTATTTATGATAATGTTTGGCTATTAGGCCACCTCTACCAATAACAATCTGTGAACTAAAGGATGTTTTGTGGGACTTTGAATAAGACGTATAAAGGCATATGTCTCTATCCCTAAATCTATATACAGAGAAGAAGAGGATTGGCACTTTAAACGAGGCATGTGCATCATGGCTAAAAAAATAACAATCTGTGTGTGAGTTTAAATGTAACATAGGAAAAAAAAATATTCTTGCAGTGAATTATTAAAAGATAAATGATCCTTCTGTTTATGTACAACTGAATGGACATCTAACTCCTAAGTGAACCAGAACCATAAATTTTTCAAATAGAGTGCAGTACTCCATATCTAACCACATGTTTAGCTCTGTACATCAAGCAATATCATAGAAGTTTGTATTTGAAACTTCACAACACAGACGTCTAGTCAAATATTTACTTTACCGCCATCTGCAGCACTGTATAAGTTTATACACATACCTTCAGGGGCATTGGCATTGCAGTCTGCAGAATGAAAAATTGTCGAATTTCCAATATTGACATCTAGACTGTAGTTGCTCTGTAAAAACAAGAGCATCCAAATCACTAGTAAATACCGTACATCTTCAAACAATAGAAAGTATAGGAAAAAACATATACAGGTCCTTCTCAAAAAATTAGCATATTGTGATAAAGTTCATTATTTTCTGTAATGTACTGATAAACATTAGACTTTCATATATTTTAGATTCATTACACACAACTGAAGTAGTGCAAGCCTTTTATTGTTTTAATATTGATGGTTTTTGGCATACAGCTCATGAAAACCCAAAATTCCTATCTCAAAAAATTTGCATATCATGAAAAGGTTCTCTAAATGAGCTATTAACCTAATCATCTGAATCAACTAATTAACTCAAAACACCTGCAAAAGATTCCTGAGGCTTTTAAAAACTCCCATCCTGGTTCATTACTCAAAACCGCAATCATTGGTAAGACTGCCGACCTGACTGCTGTCCAGAAGGCCATCATTGACACCCTCAAGCAAGAGGGTAAGACACAGAAAGAAATTTCTGAACGAATAGGCTGTTCCCAGAGTGCTGTATCAAGGCACCTCAGTGGGAAGTCTGTGGGAAGGAAAAAGTGTGGCAGAAAACGCTGCACAACGAGAAGAGGTGACCGGACCCTGAGGAAGATTGTGGAGAAGGACCGATTCCAGACCTTGGGGGACCTGCGGAAGCAGTGGACTGAGTCTGGAGTAGAAACATCTAGAGCCACCATGTACAGGCGTGTGCAGGAAATGGGCTACAGGTGCCGCATTCCCCAGGTCAAGCCACTTTTGAACCAGAAACAGTGGCAGAAGCGCCTGACCTGGGCTACAGAGAAGCAGCACTGGACTGTTGCTCAGTGGTCCAAAGTACTTTTTTCGGGTGAAAGCAAATTTTGCATGTCATTCGGAAATCAAGGTGCCAGAGTCTGGAGGAAGACTGGGGAGAGGGAAATGCCAAAATGCCTGAAGTCCAGTGTCAAGTACCCACACTCAGTGATGGTCTGGGGTGCCATGTCAGCTGCTGGTGTTGGTCCACTGTGTTTTATCAAGGGCAGGGTCAATGCAGCTAGCTATCAGGAGATTTTAGAGCACTTCATGCTTCCATCTGCTGAAAAGCTTTATGGAGATGAAGATTTCATTTTTCAGCACAACCTGGCACCTGCTCACAGTGCCAAAACCACTGGTAAATGGTTTACTGACCATGGTATTACTGTGCTCAATTGGCCTGCCAACTCTCCTGACCTGAACCCCATAGAGAATCTGTGGGATGTTGTGAAGAGAAGGTTGAGAGACGCAAGACCCAACACTCTGGATGAGCTCAAGGCCGCTATCGAAGCATCCTGGGCCTCCATAACACCTCAGCAGTGCCACAGGCTGATTGCCTCCATGCCACGCCGCATTGAAGCAGCCATTTCTGCAAAAAGGATTCCCAACCAAGTATTGAGTGCATAACTGAACATAATTATTTGAAGATTGACTTTTTTGTATTAAAAACACTTTTTTTTATTGGTCGGATGAAATATGCTAATTTTGTGAGATAGGAATTTTGTTCTTTCATGAGCTGTATGCCAAAAATCATCAATATTAAAACAATAAAAGGATTGCACTACTTCAGTTGTGTGTAATGAATCTAAAATATATGAAAGTCTAATGTTTATCAGTACATTACAGAAAATAATGAACTTTATCACAATATGCTAATTTTTTGAGAAGGACCTGTACTTAAGATTTATACCTCAAATGAAATACTTAAAAGGTCACTCCATCCAAAAAGCTATATTTTAGTTACATAGGGATAATAAGTGGAGGCTGGTGGTCAGAGTCACCTGCTGGCTATTGCTTCACCAAAGAAAAATAAAATCTGCTGCTATAGTTCCTGGATCTGTCCCCCCCCCCCCCCCAACAGAGAGCTCAAAGTCCTCATGTTGTATTATTTAGGATAGTAAATAAAAGAAAAATCCAAAATGGAGACTGTGACTGTTGCGGCAAGTGTGCAGGCCTCAGGAGTCAAGAGCAGAAATCTAACTACTGATACAGAAGATGCAGTTAGGTGGTTTTATATTTTAACATGATATAATGTATTGCCCGGATTTGTGAGTATTCTATGCTCCTTAAAGCGGAGTTCCACCCTAAAAGTTATTTTTTCACCGTCCGCTAGCTTAGATGAACCTGAAAAATAATTGGATAATTACATTTTTATTTTTTTCACTTACCTTGTTTTTAATGAAAATATACTTACCTTTCTTCGTCTTCCTCCCTCTGCGGACACGGTCCGCGCTGTCACTTCCTCCTCGCATTGACTCCTGGGAGATGAGCGTAATCGATCCCAGGAGTCAATGCGCCTGCACCGGCCCTGCTCTTCAATTCCGGGATAGGCGCATCATTCCCTTCTGAACAGCTTCTGGGCATGCTCAGAAGCTGTGCAGGGATGACGCGCCTGCACTGGCAGTGACGAGCAGGGCATTCTGGGACTCCCGACGTCACCGAAGAGGACGCTCTTGCTTCAGCTGCCCACACCTGAGATGGCAGCGCTGGACAAGACTTTTTCAAGGTAAGTATTTCTTGTAAAAAGTAGGTGGAACAGGGGACAGTTCAGAGGATATTGTTGCTTAAATGCACTAGCCCTGACTGTCCCAGGGGGGTATTTTTAGGTAAAACATTTTTTCAGGGTGGAACATTGCTTTAAGAACAGAAGCACTATTTGCCAACAGATCAAAAAAGAACTGTTTATCAAAGGAAAGGAGAATACGTGTAAATCCTCTCATTTACAGAGCATATGTTTGAAGCAAAAAAACAAAAAACAAAACACCTGCTAGTGACTCAAGGTAAAAACAAAGTCGCAGCTTTTCACTTCTACTATGATGCTGTTAAACTTGGCCTAGCCATCACCACGAAAGGTGTAAACAGTGATCCTAAAGATATGTCAAAGCCATTGGAGAGATTTACCATTCAGTATGCTCACATCAATTAAATGTGGTGAGAAATATCCTCCAGTGACTAAAAATGCTTACTTTCACATAATTCTTGGTGGATTCATTCAGGTTACTTAAAGAAGTATAGCCAGAGCTTCTCCTGTAGATCACAGCAGTGTAGTTAATTCTGCACTTCTGTGACCCGTTTTCAGCAGACTGATGCCCGCTGTCAGCTGACATAACAGAACAAGTCCAGGCCCAGGAAAGACTGCGACCATATGGTCAGGATCCGTCCACATGCCTGGACAGCACCAAGATCAGCCTCTCAGCCAGACGCTGAGAGCTTATGCTGGCTGCTCCTGCCCCCTCCAAAGCCCAGCCCTCCAGTGAGTGGGGGGGGGGAGAGCAGACAGCAGTGACTAACAGTCACCCGCTCTCTGCTCAGGGAGCCCTGAGAACCAAGCGATCCGTGTTTGATCACTCGGTTCTCAGTCTTAGAGATGGCAGGGGACAGATCCAGCATAAAATAATACATTCTAAAAATATAATAATATTATATTATTCAAAGTGTGTAATATAATCCAAATAGTAACAGCCTCAAAAAGCCATACAAATTAACCAGAAGCATTGATCTGAGAAGGCTGGGCAACAGATGGCAACAAAAATAATTATTGTTACTGCTAATAAAGCAAGCTAAGGGGAACATGCACAGGGTGTGTGTTCACCATAGTAATAATTGCTCATTACTGCATGCGGTTGTCAATGCACATTGCCAGTTTGCTAAACTATGTATATTCTAGCTTTCAGGAAAGTGTCACTGTATGTTGACCCCTGTATACATCACAAGAAAAGAATCTCTGTGAAGACATCCAAAGCTTTGAAATATTCATATGGTGAAAACAAGAATTCAATGTACACTTGGCTTACTTTATCCTCGATCTATAATCAGAGTATGTTTATGATACCTGCAATTCTTATATGAACAAGTGACTTCTACAGTGACATATAGACAGTACATTCTTCTGTAAGGTTGCACTGAACCTTACTGCGCCTACTGGAAGCTAAGTGCACTCAGCATTACAGAAGAAGTAATGCAGAGGATCATAGCTAAAGTGTAAGTAAGTAAGCCATAACAATTAACCATTATTTGCTCCTTTTTGGTCTATTAAAGCGGAAGTTTAACTAAAAAAACCCCACGTATTGAATAAATCACATCATTACCCATAACTAGGTATGTCCCACATTGTGCAGGCAGTTGGATCCTGGAGAAATCGTCATTGAAGGGATGCTTGTCCTTCAGGTCTTCAGGCAAAAGAGCAGTACAAATGGTCTGAGGGGGATAAACTTGCTTCTTCCGCTTCCTCCATTGAGAAAAGTACTTTAGTTGATTACACTGCCTGTAACACGATCTGTGAATGAGGGAGAGTTTGATCAGGATTCTCCCCTCCATTCACAGATCATGATACAGACAGTGTAATCAGTGAAAGAACTTTTCTCAATGGAGGAGGAGGAAGAGGAAGAAGCAGGTATGTCTCTCTCAGACCATATGTACTGCTCTTCTGCCTAGAGATCTGAAGGACAGGCATCTGAGAAAAGGGAGGCCAGAAAGATTTAAATCACTAGGGAAAAAGAGATCAAGGAAAACCTTCTTTCTGCTTATGGCAAACTGATTACATCATCTCTGCCAAAGAAAAATTACTGAATGGAGCTCAAAGACTGCTTTTACTCAAAGACCAGCTTGCACGTAAAGCGGAGTTCCACCCAAAAGTGGATCTTCCACTTTAGGTAGTCCCAACCCCCTGACATGCCACATTTGGCATGTCATTTTTTTTTGGGGGGGGGTACCTAGTTTGACAGGTACCGCTCCCACTTCCGCTCGGAGCGCCGCGGCGACCTGAGCGGAAGTTCTCCTCTCCCCCTCCCTCCCTGCAATCTTCTAGGACAAGTCAGAGGTCCCAGAAGATTGCCGGCCAATCAAGACGCGCAGCACAACTCGCGCATGCGCAGTGCGTACCTGGCTGTGAAGCCGCAAGCTGTCACAGCCGGGTGCCCACACCAGTGATGCCGGCGCCGCCAAAAACAGAGGGAGAGGATCGAGGCTTCGGGCGGCCGCATCGCTGGACTGTGGGACAGGTGAGTGTGTGTTTATTAAAAGTCAGCAGCTACACTTTTTGTAGCTGCTGACTTTTAATAAACACAGAAAAGGCTGGAACTCCGCTTTAAAAACCAGAAGGTTTTACCCCCTTAATGACCAGGTCATTTTTTGCAATTTGGCACTGCAATGCTGTAGTCAAACAAAATTTTAGTCCTTTTCCCCCCAAAAATAGAGCTTTCTTTTGGTGGTATTTGATCATCACTGGGATTTTTATTTCTTGCGGTTTAAACGAAAAAAAGACCAACAATTTTGAGAAAAAAATTACATTTTCTACTTTATCTTAAAAAATGTCCAACTGATTCAATTGTTGTCATACATTTAGGCCAAAATGTATTCAGCTACATGTCTTTGATAAAAAAATCATCTAAAAAAAAGTATATTTATTGGTTTGCGCAAAAGTTATAGTGTCTTCAAAGTACGACAAATGTACTGGAAATTACGCAGATTTTACTTTCTGACTGCCTATTCATTTCTTGAAGTGCCAAAATGATAGGGCAGTACAACCCCCCCCCCCCCTCCCCAAATTACCCCTTTTTGAAAAGTAGACACCCCAAGGAATTTGCTGAGAGGCATGTTGAGCCCACTGAACATGTATTTGTTTTTGTCACACGTGTCTGAAAATGGACAAAAAAAATATATATATACTTTTTTTACATAAAGTTGTCATTGAAATGATATATTGCTCACACATGCCATAGATATATGTGGAATTACACCCAAAATACATTCTTCTGCGTCTCTTGAGTATGGGGATACCCCAATGTGAGAAACTTTTTGGCAGTTAAGCCGTGTACAGGACCCCGAAAACCAATCACCACCTTCAGGGTTTCTAAGGGCGTAAATTGTTGATTTCACTCCTCACTACCTATCACAGTTTCGAAGGCCATGAAATGCCAAGATAGCACAAAACCCCCCTAAATTACCCCTTTTTGGAAAGTAGACAGCCTAAGCTATTTGCTGAGAGGCATGTTGAGTATTTTGAAGACCTCTCTTTTTGTCACAAAGTTTGAAAATTAAAAAAAAATAAAAATACATTTTTCTGTCCTTTCGTCAATTTCCAAAGCAAATGAGAGCTGCAAAATACTCACCATGCCTCCTAGCAAATATCTTGGGGTGTCCACTTTCTGAAAAGGGGTCTTTTGGGGGTTTTGTGCTATCTTGGCATTACACTAGATCTTATCTAAATAAAATCAATGCTTCAACAATATTCCATAAAGTGCTATACATAAATAATATATAATCAATTCATCAAATTAAAGTGCAGTGCATAAATAAATAGTCCTTTAGTGCTTGCAAAGTGACAGCGCATAAATTGGTAGATAGTCCTTCCGTGCTTTCAAAGTGACAGTGCACGATACATATGCAGGTGAATGCAGTGTCACTCAGTGCTCCCCTTCTGGATCCCTACTCACCAACAATAAGATATAAACCAGCATATATTCTCCTCCTCCTCCTTTCGTTCATGGGCTCAGTTATGCAGTTAGGATAAATAATATTCACATAATGTAGTATGCGGTTAGGATATCACTCCTTTTTCTACCATTACCAGGCTCTCAGCAACATATAATTGTATAAATGGGAAAAGAATTCTCATAGTGTAAAACCATTTCATTTATTTAAAACATAAAAATGAATGCACTGACAAAAATAAAAGCAATATCAGGCAGTGATAGTTGTGGTGGATGCTGCCGTGGCGTGCGTTCCAACCATCAGAAATAACGTCATATGCGTTTTGTCCCTCCCACTGAGCGTCTTCAGAAGCTGGGGTAACCTATTTGATGGATTATATATTATTTATGTACCGCACTTCATGGAATATTGTTGAAGTATTGCTTTTATTTAGATATGATCTGATGTAAGCAGCGCTGATTTTAACCATTATACCATCAGTTCAAGAGGTCAATACCTTTGTAATCAGCAGCAGCTCTTTATACTTAGTTGTAATTGTATTCACACTGAGAATTTTTTTCCTTAGCGCGGGTACACACTTATAATGGACTCAACATGCCTCTCAGCAAATAGCTTGGGGTGTCTACTTTCCAAAAAGGTGTCATTTGGGGGTGTTTGAACTGTCCTGGCATTTTATGCCCAATATTAAAAGCTTATGCCACACATCACCCACTTGAAGAACAAGCCTTTTCTAAAACTTTTTGTTGACATGAATTTTTTTTTTTTTAGTAGAAAATTACTTTGAACCCCCCAAACATTGTATATTTTTTTTAAAAGTTGAGGCTCTACAGAATAAAATGGTGGGTGTTGCAATTTTTTTTTGTCACACAGTATTTACGCAGAGATTTTTCAAACACAATTTTTTTGGGAAAAAAAAGCACTTTTTTGAAACTTAATGCACAAATACACAATATATTGCCCAATTGTTTGGTAAAGTATAAAATATGATCTTATGCTGAGTACAGAGATAACAAACATGACATGCAGTGGCGACAAACGACGTACATTTTTTAAAAGCTTTTAAAACCCTTTACAGGTTACAACTTTAGATTTACAAAAGAGGTCTACTGCTAGAATTATTGCCCTTGATCTGACGTTCACGGTGATACCTCACATGTATGGTGCAATTGCTGTTTACATATGACATATTTCTTTTTTATTTTATTTTTACACCGTCCCTTTCATTTTTTTTTTTTTAATCACTTCTATTGTTATCACAGGGAATGTAAACATCCCCTATGATAGCAATTAGTAGTGACAGGTACTCTTTTTTAAAATAATTGGGGTCTATTAGACTCTAGATCTCTCCTCTGCCCTTAAAGCATTTGACCACACCAAGATCAGTGTGATAAGATGCTTTCCAAATTTAAAAACGGTGCGTTTTATACCTGACAAAAATTAAGTGATAAAATGCTCATAGCTTCTGGTATCTTTGGCCATAGAGATGATTTGAGTCATTCTGCATTGGGCATATATTGTAAGGTTTTTTTTTTTCATGCAGCCTGTGGGCTAAACGAAAAAAGAGAACCTAACAGACTCCTCCATTCACATCGATCGATGTGGATGAAGAAATCTTTGCCAGAAAGTGTGTGGTATTCCCCACCATTAGATCTCCCAGCATTCACCCACTTCTAATGATGGGCATACATGCAATGTTCTTTTTTGTCGTTCAGCCCATGAACGAAAAAAAAAAAAACCTTCCCAGGTTTCTCCATTCACATTGATCGATATAGATAAGGAAATCTCTGCCAAGAAAAGTGTAAAAAAAAATATTACGAAGCATAGGGGAGATCCACCCTCTGTGTCTACCCCATCCCCTAAACTTCGCCATATATGCGTTTTTTTTTTAACTGCGCTGGTGAAATCACCTCCTACAGTGCTGTAATCATTGATTTACGTATATGCTGAAAGCAAACGCTGTTGTAGTCAGGATAAACAAATCAGTGCTGCAGCTGATGGACATGCCTGCAAAGCAAACAATGGTTAACAATAAAACACAGTAACAATAAAATATTACAATATAATTGTATACAGTACATTAAAACAGTAGAATGGCAGCATCTGCTAAGCAAACTATGGTCAACAATGAAAACCAGTAACAATAAAAGATTACAGTAGTGCAATATATTATAAAGTATGGTAAAACAGTAAGAACAGAAAATTAACTCAAAAGAACAACTATTTTTGGCTTTTTTATTTTTTAACTTTTTTTTTTTTTTTTACACTTTTTTCGGAACTGTAAAATATATTTAAATGTTCCGGGCTAGGGTCTCTCAAACTGCGATAGCCATATATCATCTTTCGATACCCTGTATGAAAGTGTGCCCTAGACTGTCGTGCTGTTCCCTATACTAATACTCCATTAGCGTGTGGTAGCGACGGAAACAGCCCCTGATGCAGAGACCAGGTTGGCCCGGACAGGAGGGACAAAAAAAAGCGACTGTCACGCCAATATCCGCGTTTTCTACAGACACAACATCTTCTTTGGGGTGCTCTTGGTAGAGGTACCAGGGAGGACATCTGGAAAATGCCTCTCATGCAGCCAGCTCAATGCATCTGGATTATTAATTTGAGCCACAGCACCTTCTGGATACAGAAGGGCTGTGATGATCTCTTCCTGGAATTTTAGGAAGGATCCACTTCTTCCTGACATTTTGTATAGCGCACAAGCATTCAGCAGAGCCAATTGGAATAAGTATACAGACACTTTTTTGTACCAGTGTCTGGTCTTACGGGCAATTAAGTACAGCGCTATCATCTTGTCATTGAAGTCCACCCCTACCATGTTAAGGTTGTAGTCTTGGACACAGTGTGGCTTCTCAACACCAGTCGCTGTTGTAATTTGGATTGTCTTATCTGCGTGAATGGCAGACAGAACAAAAACATTCCGTGTGTCCTTCCACTTCACTGTAGGCAATTTATTACACTTCATGCAGTCTCTCAACCCCGTCTAAGTCGGGCATCTACAAGCCTTTGGGGGAAGTCCCGGCGATTAGGTCGCACGGTGCCACATGCGTAAATTCCAGAAGCAAAAAGGTGACTAAAAAGTGGCACACCTGTGTAATAATCGTCCATGCATAAATGGTACCCCTTTTCGAAAAAGGGTGACACCAAGTCCCAAACAATCTTGCCGCTGCTCCCTATGTATAAAAGACTGTACATTTTTGGTTGAAGTGATTTACGAGGGGCCGAACTTTGTTGAGCTGGTCATATTTTGGGTCACCTCGAGGATGACAGACAGAGTTAATTGTCATTGAAATGCATGAACCGCAAGGTTTGCTCGTATCTAGTCCTGGCCATGGCAGCAGAGAACACGGGCATATGATGAATTGGGTCATTGGACCAATATGACTGCAACTCACTCTTTTTAGAAATGCCCATGATGAGGGATAGGCCCAGAAAGGTTCTAATATCAGAAACAGTGATACCATTCCATACACATTTTCTGGCAAGGGTCAAATTTGGGTTTGCAGTAATAAATTGATTGGAATATAAATTGCTTTGGTCCACAATAGATCTGTACAGATCTTCAGTGAAAAACTGCTCATAAAAACCAAGGGGAGTAAAATCAGCTTTTTCCACCTAAATTCTGGGTTGGCCAGTGAATGGGGGGGGGGGGGGGAGTACGGGTGCTGCAGAAGTGGTGGGCTTCCAATCAGGACTTGCAAGCGCATCAGGAAGGACACTATGGGCTCTACGAGCCTGTCTTTGAATTCTTGGTGGCTGTGGGACACTATTTGTGCTAGCCTCCGCACCAGCTTGAACTGCACTAATGGGACTCGTCAAAGATATTGATCCGTTCAGACACTATACTAGTAATGGAGATGTTCAGTGTGTGTCACTGACAATAATAGGGCTAAAATGTATTACTGAATATGTGGCGAGCAATCTGACACTATCCTGGATTGACACTAACACTAACTGATGTCACCCGTAACACTAACTGATGTCACCCGTGACACTAATACAGTGATCAGAAAAAAGATCTGTAGGCTGTAATGACATTGTGACAGGGCAGTGAAGGGTTAACTGGGGGTGATCAGGGGGTAAAAACTTTATTGAGAATATATGGTGGGTATCCAAAATCTATCTGGGACTGACACTAACTGCTGTCATCAGTGACACTAATACAGTTATCAGTAAAAAAAAAAAAAAACTGTACACTATATATAGTGATACTGTGACAGGGAGTGAAAGGGGGGTGATCAGGGGGTGAAATATGTGCCTATGTGTACTGGTGTTAGTGTAGTGCTTGTGTACTCACTGTCTGATGCTATCTCCTCGCTCGCTGGAACCAAAAAGGACACCAGGAAGGGAGATTACATCATTTCCTGTGCCTGTGTAATGTAAACATTCTGTGATTCGCCAGAACCGATCAGCAGGTCTACGCCATAAATCATTGGCCTTGACCTGACAAGTGATCGGTTCTGGAACTAATCCGATTACCGCCGGGTACGTTGATTTGAGCAGCCGAGTCACCTTGCCACAGTAAATGTGCGGCGAGTGGTTGGCAACTGGTTAAATCATACTTTCTGGACTGGGACTTTCTGGAAAAAATACACTGTTACTGCTTATTGTGGCATGTCAGGAATGTATTTATACAGACTTGTAAAGTTACTGAAAGGTAAATCTTTCAGTCTCACTCTTCTTACGTCGTTCTTCAAAGTAAATTATATATAAATAAAAATGGTGAATCAAAAGGTTTGAAAATATTCATACATTCACACATCCTCATAATGGATGTAAACTGAGGTATAGAGTACCTCCACAGGAGTGACAAAGGAAGCTAATAGTTACTCAATCTGTTAGCATCAACCTCACACGCGTATGCTCAGTAGGGAAGCGGCTGTGAAGCTGCAAGGCTTCACCACCGCTTTCCTTTAGTGGAGATGGCGGTGGTAGCACCCGATTAAAAAAGGTCCTGGGTGAAGACACTGCTGGATTCCTGGACAGGTAAGTGTCCTAATATTAAAAGTTAGCAGCTAAAGTATTAAGTATTTGTAGCTGCTGACTTTGATTTTTTTCTGCAGGAGCCTGGAGCTGCTCTTTAAGTAAAAAAAAAAAAGATTCCTGTGTGGTATAGGTATGTGTCAATGTTAATTGATCTTAAATTAAATGTGGCCCAAAGAAGGATGCAAGCAGAAATTTTTTTTGATTACAAGGTCAAAGCATCTTACCTGTACTGGATATTTCTGGCTTCCATACATAACATATTGAGGTGCCAAACTGTAAATCATGTAGTTTGTGTGCAGGACAATCAACAAGAGGATCATACAGAGGAACAAAAGAGCTTGAGGTCTTGTTCGTCCTCTTCTTATCTTGTACAGCTATTAACATGAAACAAGACTGTTAAAATGAAGACTATTTGTTTAAACATGTAGTAATTGCTTGGCTACGATTTTCTTTCTACATTTAATTCTTTAAAGGTCATTTTCTAAAACAGTGGGAATAAATGAACATGATAGAATCTTATTATTCTCCTTTAGAATATTGTATAGTATTAGGCATATTGCTCTGTCAATTTATAAAATAAGAAGGCTGCTGCATACAGAAAAATATGCTTTCTCGTGAATAATAATGTATGTGTGTTATGAAGTAGGACGTTTTTAATTATTTACAAAAAAAAAAAACACAACAAAAATGCAAGGATATGCAGTTAGTTTCATTTTTTTAATCAACTGTAATATTAATCTATTTCAAGCAAGCTAATGTTGATGGATAACCATTGCTGATGCTCTAAGCTACTAGAGTCCTTGCTACTTGAAGAAACCTCCTAGAGACAATGAACCATATTGCAACAGACTTAATTTTTCCCGTTTTCATACATAGGGCTGGAGTGGAGAGGGAAAACAGAACACTGTAGACCATGTAACTACTCCTTGCACAGTATATTATTCTTAAAATATTATTATTATACAGGATTTATACAGCGCCAACAGTTTGTGCAGCGCTTTACAATGAGAGGGCAGACAGTACAGTTAAAGTACAATTCAATACAGGAGGAATCAGAAGGTCCTGCTAGTTTACTAATCCCTCCTTACTTACAAGTACAATTTTTAAAGTTTAAAACAAAAATTTTGATATTATGGGGGTTATTTTTACATTTTTAACCTTTTACTTTGGCATTTTGCAATTCATTTGAAGAAATAAAAAGCAAAATAATAAATTAAGAGATCATGCAAAATGTATAATATTGGGGGGTCTTCAAAAAGTTTCTGCATATATATATATATATATATATATATATATATATATATATATATATATATATATATATATATATATATATATATATATTACAGTTATAAAAAAAAAAGTGCAGAAACTTTTTGAGGAACCCTCGTGTACTGCTCAGTAATAACAATTTTATCTTAGTTGTTCCAAATATTATCATAAAAGATAAAAAAAAATAAAAATAGGACAAGAAAAACTTCATACTGA
Organism: Pelophylax lessonae; assembly: GCF_965119305.1. Classification (NCBI taxonomy): domain Eukaryota; kingdom Metazoa; phylum Chordata; class Amphibia; order Anura; family Ranidae; genus Pelophylax; species Pelophylax lessonae. The sequence goes on from NC_138770.1 coordinate 341,745,787, forward strand.
AAAAGACTTTCAGTAATAAGACATTGGAGATGAATTCCTAAAGAAGATACAGTTAATTTTGCAAAATGAATGTTCACGGAGTTTAAAGCTCAGTTCACATTGGTGGGATGCGGGAACCCTACAAATCCACTGCGGGTTCCCCATCGCACCCGACTTGCAGGCAGTTCACACAGCCATATGCGAACCGTTGGGAGTGTCAATACAAAGTTAATGACATCCCCAGATCAGTTCGAATTTCACAGTGCGAACTGTCAATTCGGACAGGAATCGGATTCACACCCATGAGACCTGATTCTGGTGCGACCAAAAAAAAGTGTCCTGTACGAGTTTGGTCTGAATGCGATGAGAATTCAGCCATACAATTTGTATGGCTGAATTTGCATCGCACATCGCATGTGATTTGCATAGCAGTGAGGCGCGAATCAAATGCGATGTCTGACATCGCTACAGTTTGAACCGGCCCTAAATCGGAACTTTACCCATAACAACTTGGCAACAAATAATGTTTTTTTAACAAGGAACACAGTACATTCCACATTAATATTTATGCTACCAAAATGAGTGTGTGCTGTAAATTGCCTCCAGCATTGTTCCTGTTTCTGCTTCCCAGATGCTGCCATTCTGATAAGGCCAGAGCCCCTGAACAGCAGTAAATCTTTAGGATGTCAGCAAATAGGCCTCTACATTTCAGGCACTGTGCCGAAAAAATCTAGAGAAACTGAGCATGTGCAGAGAAGGGTGAAGCGGTGTATCGCTGGATTTTAAACAGTATAGGCATTAATTTTTATTGCTTTACATAGCTGTACCTGCAAAAGGGGCCAGCCTAAAGTGATCTAGCAGGACTCGATTTTCTGACTAAAGTTCCACTTTAAGAAGTTGTAGCTGGGTTCACTTCAATCCTCTAGTAATTAGCAGGAACAAAAATGGAATTTTGCTATACTGGCAAATTCCATATATTGGAGTATAGTACAGAAGACGGATTCAGTAGTTAGACTACGGGTTATATTTTGCTACTTTCAGATGATCGGACACTGGCAAAGCACTGCAGGGAACATCTGATTAATCCAACCCACTCCTTGAGACTCCTGTTTTGTAGCCATAAATAAGGAGCTCTCACCTTACATTTATGACCCACAGTATATGTAATGTCATAAAAAGCTTGTGTTCATTTAGATGGGATTCTAGTTTTCATTGCATGGAGTGCCTGATCCCTTTAAGTCAAATTCTCTTGCTTTCAATCACCTTTCTTTTACCTCCGTTCTAGCCAATGCCCCCTAATACACACAGCACAATGCCCTAGCCCTCTTAGCACACAGCACAGGTTGTGGAGCTCACAAATTGTGTAAAAGCTGGAAACATTTGCATTAAGAACAGGAAGATGTGTGTTGAGAATGATGGTAAGATCCACTACCAGAACAGACCATTTTTTTTTTTTTTATAAAAGTCTTTTCTATAGGATTTAAAATGAGCATAGAGTTTTGGAGGAATGACTTCTATGTCAGGATTTTGTCAATCCTCATGCAAAGCAATTGTTTGTACAGAGAAAAGGTCTTTTTAGATTTTGCCAGCCATTAAAGTGGTTCTAAAAGGCAAGGTTTGTTTTTTACCTCAATGTATTAGGTAAAAAACCTCAATGTGCAGTCCCCCCCTTTATACCCTTTACCCGAGCCCAATCTTGATCCAGAGCTGTGACTAAGAGCACTCCCTCCTCATTGGTTCAGAGACACCAGTGGAAGCCATTCAGCCTTCATTTGTGTTTCATAAAAAGCTGAAAATTCCTCTCCAGGATCTTCTTTTGCATCCATCACACCCTTTTTAAATACTTCCTTCAAGAGGTTATGAAGATCAGTACTGTTATTAAGAGCCGGCAGTTGGCTCTCTTGTAATAGCAATTGTAGTGACTAACTAGCAGTTTGATTGCTATCACAAGCACCCCCCATCCCACCAGGAGGATCAAGAGACCATCTGGAATGTCCGTCGGCTGGCCAGACAGTCAAACAAAGCTTGGATTGGCTTTGATCGGCATTCGGTTATAGTAATACAGAAGCGATGACATGACACCACTTCTGATTTACCAGGATGGCAACGGCGCCATTTTTTTGAAAAATCAAAAGCATTCAAAAACACTGATCTTAGTGTTTTGAATGGTTTTAAGGGCAGAGGTGGAATTAGGAGAATTAGACCCCTGATCTCTCCATAAAGAGTACATGTCACATGCCTATTGCTGTCACAAGGATGTTTACATTCCTTGTGACAGAAATAAACAGACCTCTTGTGTAAATCTAAAGTGGTAACCTGTAAAGGCTTTTAAAGCATTGCCTATGTATAGTTAAATTTATATTGTTGGTCACCGTTGCACAGGCGCGTGCAATTTTAAAATATGTTTGATATCTATTTACCCAGCGTAACAGCGAATTTTACAAAAAAAGTGGGTTAAGTTTTGTGTTTTATTTGCATTCAAATTTAAAGAAAAGTGTATTTTTTTCCCAAAAATTGTGCTTGATAAACCACTGCGCAAATACCGTGCGACATAAAAAATTGCAAAACCCATCAACATTTTTTTCTAGGGCCTTGCTCGAGCAGGGGACCAGCTATTCCCTTTAGAGTTTTGCGGGTTTTAAATTGGCTCTGTGTACTACCTGAGTGCTATTAGGCCATGTTTTCCTTTCTGCTTGGTCTCCCCCATTATGCGTGCAAGTGAGCGACTTTCCTGTGGGTCACTCACAAAATGGATTTTGGCTTAAAGGTTGTTTGTGTGTGTGGGAAGGGAGCTGCTGTAACTTGGATACTGACTGATGTGCTGGACAAGCAGGCAGCAAAGAGCAGATATGCTTCTTGCATTCTCTGTGGAAATGACAGGGGAAAGGTCATCAGCTGGGAGGCGTTTTCAACTAGGTCAACACCCAAGGAGCAAATGTGAAATGTGAAAAACCTGCCAAATTAAAAAAGGTAAACACATTAAGTGACATGTCACCCACATGTAAAACAGAACAATGTCACAATTTTAGGGCACAGCAGGTTTTCTGAGGGAACCAAACTTCTCCTGTAATGGTGGGCAAATGGTCAAATTGGCCTTCAGGGTCTGCATGCTATTGGTATGAAGTACGGCCCTTGACCTGTATGACATCCTACAGCTAACTACACTTGCTGCACCACGTGCCAAGAGGAGCACCCAGCCCGAGGCAAATTTGACAGGCTGGCCTTGGTCCAGGAAAAGTTCTCAAAATATACATTTAGAGTAAGCAAACTGCTAGTGAGCTCCCAGACAATAAGCAGTTGGATCTTGAAAGAAGTGTAAGTGAAAATAGTGAATAAAAATAAAAAGGACTGGTATAGACATTTCGGAGAAGAGGGTTATAGAGGACACGAGCATAAAAAAACTGGAAGAGTGGGGTTGTAGGAGGGTGCTCTAGTGGCATTCCCAGCAAAGCTTCTGCCATTATCTAATCACGTGAAGGTAGCAGCATATAGCCCATGCCAATAACTGCAGATCCTGTGTCCTGTACTGTACATTTCAAAGTTTACGTTTCACATGTCAAATAGATTCACTCAGCTCAGTGAAAGTACACATTGCTAAAGTCTACACAACTTTGATAAAACTTCACTACACTCTCAATTGTTGCTAGAAAAGAAAGACAAAGGTATAGGTTTGAAGAGGTAGCTAAACATGCATTAAGGTTACTCAATCAGTTCATAAAGCATTATTTCACCATATACACTTTTTCATTCACTTTGTTTTTACAGATATCTACCAAGACTGTAATTTGTGCCACAAATCTAAATAAAAAAAAATAAAAAACAACAACTGAAATCACCTTAGCCTAACTTACTTTATATTACAATCCTTTTGATTGTAAGCTCCATGAGTAGGGCCCTCCTATTCCTTTTGTATTGAACTTTATTGTGATTGTACGGTCCCCCCTCTACATAATAAAGCACTGCGTAAACTGTTGACACCTGTATAATATTAATAATAACTTACTTGAATAAGCCAAATGAATAATAAGTGGCAGTTAAGAAATGACATGTTTTGTCATGGCCCCATGGCAAGTGGCAACTTTATCAACTTGCACTTCTTGATTCTCTACATGAGTAAGCTGCCCAAGACAAGCAGTTGGACAGTAGTGGTTCATAACAGACAGGCTGCTATCTGTCAGCCAGAATCATTGTTTCCGTATTACATGTCTAAACATGCCCCTTTATTACTATAATTTAACAAAGGCCAAATGTTTTCTATAAATAGCACAAAACAATTCACCAACAAGGTTTACTGCACTCAACCTAAAACCTGAACATACTTGGGTGGGAGATTAATTTATTCTTTTAGAACTTACTGCTGCCAAAAGTAACAAAGGTAGACAGAAAAGTACAATGGGTACTTTGTTTTACATTGGATCACATTCTCAAAATATAGCTGGACCAACTGGCACAAAGCAAAGAGGAGTAATTACTGTAACATGTATTTTTCAGTTTGTTTAGAAAATGTGTAAACAATTTACCCTTATCCAAAAGAACCATACTCCCATATGTCGGATGCCAGCCATAGAAGTAAAGACAAAATACATGATAATGACTGTGATCAACACATAGTCTAGCGGGAAAACCTGAAAGAAAAACAATGATGTGAGAGAAAATCTTTCCAAAAAGGTACAGACAATAAAAAACATTTTTTCCCCCCGGTACAAAAGGAAAAGGATAGGACTACCTTCTATTCTGGCAACTAAACCCAAGGAAGCAATCTGTATTATGTGTTCTTACAGGAGCAATGCCTGCTGCAGCAGTTTTAAGCAAAGTTATCACTATCCAACAGCAGTCAGGGGTATCTATCCATCTATCTCTCTATGCTGTGTAGCGAGTTTGCTGGGCTGGCTCAGGGGGTGATGTGCCCAGCTGAAGAAGGTCTGATTACCCCAATCTGTTTAAAACTCCCAGTCTGCCAAGTGAAGATGCCAGTTTTTTCTGTGCATGTCAGACTGGGGACAACCAGATGCTGTGTGGTGAGAGTAAAGTTGGCCATAGTTGGATCCAAATGTGGCTGACCAGATCAGCTTATAGTTGTTCCAACTCCACAGAAGTCGATTTAATGAGCGACTTCTTCCATACAGGACGGTTGGAAACCTTTCATTTGATCAGTGTCTGCAGTCAATCGGCTGCAGTGCTGATCAGTGCATTCTGACAGTAGAAGAGTCCCAGCTTTCAGAATCCAATAACACAGCCATCCTCACTTGTGTGGATGGGGGATTCAGCTTGTTTCCATGTAAAGCCAGCATTAGTCTGATTGGCTATAACCATTTATCCTGCTGAGGTGCCTGGGCAGCATAGTTTGCCCCAGGACAGTTAGTCAAAGATCGGTGTGCTAAATCTATGCCACTTTGGGCAATTTAATAACTTCTGGTTTTGTTTTGTTGGCTATTTTGATGACTGTACATCTTGGAAATAGTCAGTATGTGTGGTTTTACCAAGACTTGCGGTCTGCTGTATCTAATAACACTCAAACTGTAGACTCATCCAGGGAGTCACACTCACCCAGCTGCTGAGCAAACCCCTCCTGTAATACACATAAACACACACATCTACATATACATAATATACTGTATAGAAATCACTACATTACTTTTTAAGTGGCTGTTAACCCAAATTCCTGAAACACTTTTTTTTTTTTTTTTTTGCATCGTATAGTAGATAATGTGTTTATAACCTAAATCACATTGGGTGTACCTCTCAAAAATGCATCCTCATTAAGTTGTAGCCCTCAGAAATCTGACAATTTGTGGGAGTGGCATAGCACTGAAGCTTGTCGGAGTGGCATAGTGCCACAGCTTAGGGGGGCCCCCCCCCCCCCGAGACCTAAAATTACATTATTCCCATTCCACTAAAACACAAAGTCTCTCTCTCTCTTATTCTCTGTCTCTCTCTCTCTCTGTCTAACTAGCTCTCTCTTTCTGTGTCTCTCCATCTCTCGCTATCTGTCTCTGTGTCTCTCCATCTCTCGCTATCTGTCTCTGTGTCTTCTCCATCTCTCGCTATCTGTCTCTGTGTCTTCTCCATCTCTCGCTATCCATCTCTGTGTCTTCTCCATCTCTCGCTATCTGTCTCTGTGTCTCTCCATCTCTCGCTATCCATCTCTGTGTCTTCTCCATCTCTCACTATCTGTCTCTGTGTCTCTCCATCTCTCGCTATCCATCTCTGTGTCTTCTCCATCTTTCACTATCTGTCTCTGTGTCTCTCCATCTCTCGCTATCCATCTCTGTGTCTTCTCCATCTCTCGCTATCTGTCTCTGTGTCTGTCTCTCCATCTCTCGCTATCCGTCTCTGTGTCTTCTCCATCTCTCGCTATCTGTCTCTGTGTCGGTCTCTCCATCTCTCGCTATCTGTCTCTGTGTCTCACCATCTCTCACTATCTGTCTCTGTGTCTGTCTCTCCATCTCTTGCTATCTGTCACTGTGTCTCACCATCTCTCACTATCTGTCTATGTGTCAGTCTCTCTCTATCTGGCTCAATATCTCTCTCTGTCTCACCATCTCTCACTGTCTGTCTTTGAATCTGTCTCTCTTTCACTGTCTAACTCTGTTTGCCTCTCTCTCTCACTCTGTCTCACTGTCTGACCGTCTCTAGCTGTCTGTCTCTGCATCTGTCTATCTCTGTCTCTTTTGCTTTGTCTGTCTCTCTCTGTGTCCGTCTGTCACTTTGTGTCTGTCTCTGCATCTGTCTCTCACGGTCTCTCAGTGTCAGTCTCTCGCTCTGTGTCTGTCTCTCTGTTTCACCATCTCGCACTGTGTCTCTGCGTCTCGCTCTCACGGTTTGCCTCTCACAGTCTCTCTCTCTCACTGTCTAATTCTGTGTGCCTCTCTTTGTCTTTCACTGTCTGACCAACTCTCACTGTCTCTCTCCATCACTGTGTCTGTCTCTCTCACTGTCTGTCTCTCTATCTCTCACTGTCTGTGTTCCTTTCTCTCTCACGCACTCTCTTTCACTGTCTGTCTCATGCTCTCTCTGTCTCATTGCTGCAAAAAGTCCCATGTAAGAATTTCAGTAAGCCTTGTACCTGGATAGATCCAGAGGAGAGGGGAGGAAAGTGAAAGAAAACTCTGCCGACTCCGATCTCAGGCACAGTGCGGTGCAGAGAAGCAGCAGACACGCCCCCTTCACACAGGCTTGTGCATGCGTCTTATTACACACACTAAGGAGAAGGGGAGTGGAATCACCATTTTTTTATGGTGTCTTTTTCTTTTTTTTAATCAGTAGAGTGGGCAAGATTACAGCTGACAGGCTGTTCTACCTTCCATACTATGCACAAATAATTTGCGCACTTGATATTTATGAGATTTAATGTTTTGTTTGTATTTGGTTTTCTAGGTTTACAAGGTTTACAACCATTTTAATGTTTGCTCCATGAGGAATACCACAATTAGTACAGACTTGTCAGATTTTAAGCATTTTGTACTAATGGCTATAGCACATAATAAAATAATAGTGACTGATAAAACACAGTACAGTAATATTATTTCTGGTTATTCAAAAGCCATCTACAAACGTTTTTTACCTCAGCCGGAGACCCTTTTACAGTTGAATGGCTTTAATATACTTGAAGGTATTTTGTGTATATGCTGCCACTTAACATTATAATGTTTATCTGACATCCTGAACACTGCTTTTATCCTTAGAGCTATTTATTTGATCATGATGAGTTAACTGGTGTCATCATCTAGCTGTAGTGTGGACTTTCATTTACACATACATATATATATATATATATATATATATATATATATATATATATATATATATATATATATATATATATATATACACACACAGTGGGTACAGAAAGTATTCAGACCCCCTTAAATTTTTCACTCTTTGTTATATTGCAGCCATTTGCTAAAATCATTTAAGTTCATTCTTCTTCCTCATGAATGTACACATAGCACCCCATACTGGACAGAAAAACACAGAATTGTTGACATTGTTGCAGATTTATTAAAAAAGAAAAACTGAAATATCACATGGTGCTAAGTATTCAGACCCTTTGCTCAGTAGTTAGTAGAAGCTCTCTTTTGATATAATACAGCCAGGAGTCTTTTTGGGAAAGATGCAACAAGTCTTTCACACCTGGATTTGGGGATCCTCTGCCATTCCTCCTTGCAGAGCCTCTCCAGTTCTGTCAGGTTGGATGGTAAACGTTGGTGGACAGCCATTTTTAGGTCTCTCCAGAGATGCTCAATTGGGTTTAAGTCAGGGCTCTGGCTGGGCCATTCAAGAACAGTCACGGAGTTGTTGTGAAGCCACTCCTTCGTTATTTTAGCTGTGTGCTTAGGGTCATTGTCTTGTTGGAAGGTAAACCTTCGGCCCAGTCTGAGGTCCAGAGCACTCTGGAGAAGGTTTTTGTCCAGGATATCCCTGTACTTGGCCGCATTCATCTTTCCCTCGATTGCAACCAGTCGTCCTGTCCCTGCAGCTGAAAAACACCCCCACAGCATGATGCTGCCACCACCATGCTTCACTGTTGGGAATGTATTGGACAGGTGATGAGCAGTGCCTGGTTTTCTCCACACATACCGCTTAGAATTAAGGCCAAAAAGTTCTATTTTGGTCTCATTAGACCAGAGAATCTTATTTCTCACCATCTTGGAGTCCTTCAGGTGTTTTTTTTAGCAAACTCCATGCGGGCTTTCATGTGTCTTACACTAAGGAGAGGCTTCCGTCGGGCCACTCTGCCATAAAGCCCCGACTGGTGGAGGGCTGCAGTGATGGTTGACTTTCTACAACTTTCTCCCATCTCCTGACTGCATCTCTGGAGCTCAGCCACAGTGATCTTTGGGTTCTTCTTTACCTCTCTCACCAAGGCTCTTCTCCCCCGATAGCTCAGTTTGGCCGGACGGCCAGCTCTAGGAAGGGTTCTGGTCGTCCCAAACGTCTTCCATTTGAGGATTATGGAGGCCACTGTGCTCTTAGGAACCTTAAGTGCAGCAGAAATCTTTTTGTAACCTTGGCCAGATCTGTGCCTTGCCACAATTCTGTCTCTGAGCTCTTCAGGCAGTTCCTTTGACCTCATGATTCTCATTTGCTCTGACATGCATTGTGATCTGGAAGGTATTATATAGACAGGTGTGTGGCTTTCCTAATCAAGTCCAATCAGTATAATCAAACACAGCTGGACTCAAATGAAGGTGTAGAACCATCTCAAGGATGATCAGAAGAAATGGAAAGCACCTGAGTTAAATATATGAGTGTCACAGCAAAGGGTCTGAATACTTAGGACCATGTGATATTTCAGTTTTTCTTTTTTAATAAATCTGCAACAATGTCAACAATTCTGTGTTTTTCTGTCAGTATGGGGTGCTATGTGTACATTCATGAGGAAGAAGAATGAACTTAAACGATTTTAGCAAATGGCTGCAATATAACAAAGAGTGAAAAATTTAAGGGGGTCTGAATACTTTCCGTACCCACTGTATATACATATATATATATATATATATATATATATATATATATATATATATATATATATTTTTTTTTTTATGAACTATATGTACAGGTGCATCTCATAAAATTAGAATATCATCAAAAAGTTTATTTTAGGAACTCTATTCAAAAAGTGAAACTCCTATTTTATATAGATGCATTACACACTGAGTGATAGATTTCAAGCATTTCTTTCTTTTAAATGTATTTCTTTTTTTATCAAAAGTATTCTTTATTGTAGTTTTACAAAAGAAAAAACATGTAAAAGCCATAACCGTAGCTACAAACAGATGTTCAGACTAGAAATAAGTACATCTAATAAACAGTATCGTGTTAAATGCAAACCATAGGTTTCTAAACAAAGTTGGGTAATTCAAGTAGTAATACAAGAATAAGATCTAGAAGGAAAGGGGTGAGGGGAAGAGGGAGGAGGTTTGGCAGAGGGGGGCCGGTAATTAGGAAGACAGGAAGGAGCGGGTTTAGGATATAGAGACAGGTGATGAACGGGTGGTTCATATTGGACTAGTTAAACTTTAACGGTACATTTTGGATGACGTAAACAAAGCGACCACATAGCCATAAACATTCCCAAGGTCGAATTTTTCCTAGCAACTATTCTTTCCATTTCACACTGGAAGTTGAAAAGCATTATAGTACTTGAGATGGAAGGGTTTTCACAGGTTTTCTATAGCCTAGTGATGTTTAGTTTGGCAGCATATAGTAAGTGGATGACAACATATCGAGATTGGGGAAGGTACATCTCTATGCTGATATGTAGTAGGGCTAATGCAGGGGTTGGTGGTGAGGGTATCCCCATAATGGAGGAGATCAGAGCAAATACTTGGTTTCAGAAGGAGCTTAGGAATTTGCAGTACCAGAGGGTGTGGGCAATGGAGCCCATGCTTCCGCAATTTCTCCAGCAGGAGAGTGGGTGACCTGGGTACATTTTAGATAACAAGTAGGGCGTCAAATACCATCTGTGGATGGTTTTCTAGGTAGGATTAGCAGTGGTTGTTACAGTCGGATAATTTGAATGTTCCTCTCAACGCTCACAGCCACTGGTCTCGGGCGATAGGGGTATTCAGTTCCTCAGCCCATTTGTTCAGGGTGTGCACTTGAGAGCAGGGTCCGGTATCGCTGAGACAGGAATACAACAGGGAGATACTTTTTTTTTTTAGGGCAAAGGGTAGAGATGAAATACTTAAAAATCAGAGCAGGGATAGACACTGTGGAAGGTAGTTTAGAGGAGTCCAGGAAGGGAGAGATTCTTGCATATGTGTAGGCTTCAGAGCTTGGGAGTTTAAACTCATTCTGGAGAGCTACAAAGGTTTTCAGGAAACTGTTGTTTACTATGTCGCCTGTGGTGGAGATACCAGTGGAGTGCCAACGGGAGAGGTTCAAGTTAGGGATGCATTAGGATATGGCTCTTAATGGTATTGGTAGTGATTTAGTAGGTGAATTGGGGGAGTATGTGACCAAAAGTTCTTTCCAGGCCAAAAAGGGAGGCTGAGAGTGTAGGGTTAGCATTCCGTGGGGTTGGAGAGTATTCTGTTGCAAACAGTAAAATGTAGTCTGTTAGGGTAGCGGGCTATGAATACGACGCTTCCATGCTTGACCATATTTATTCAGACGTGGGATGCCACCAAAAAAATAATTGATCTAAAATTAAAGCATAGTACTAAATGGCGGACAACGGCAGTCCTAGTCCATCTTTTCCGTGGGGTCTGGTTAGTATGCATCTAGCACATCTAGGTGGTTTAGAGTCCCAAACAAATTTAGTCAGTTGACTCTAAATTGAAGTTAGGCGGGAGTGAGGAATAAGTATAATTAGCTTACAAAATAAGTAGAGAAGCTTGGGCAATGTATTCATTTTAATGGTGGCAATACGTCTGAGTTTATAAAGGCCTATGCAGTGTAGTAATTTTAAAAGGGTGGGCAGATTTCGAGAGAAGGCATGGTAGTTTAAATTAATCAGTTGGTTCGGGTTGGAGGTAATCTGTATACCCAAGTATGGAATAGATGTGTTCGCCCACGTATAGGATAGAGTGAATCTCAGTTGGGCCGATAATTGGGGAGAGAGATGTATGGGGATGACTAAGGATTTTGTGGTATTTAATTTGTAGTATGAAACAGCTAAATTGGTGCAGGGCATATTGTATTGTCTGAAGGGACTGGAGGGGGTTAGTGACCATCAAAACCACATTGTCAGCAAATAACTGGATTTTTGTCTTAATATAAAATCCTTGGCTCTGAGGTTCACTGACAGACACAGCACCCGTCCCTCTGATAGGGTTGAGTTTTTTGTTCTTAAGAAGTGTCTTAATTACACAGAGGACTTTGGACATAGTAAAGGGTTTGGAGATATTTTCAAGTTTTGTCTCTGAAATGGAGGTTGTATAGAGATGCGTAAAAGTTGCCAAATGTGTTCGCAATTATTTGCGGGTTGGATAAGAGTTGTTTAGTAGCAAGGGTGATGGAGGATTTTGGCTTTTATGTGTTGGGCCTTAACCCGTTTGGCCAAGAGTGACCCGGCCCTAATGCCTAAGGCATAGAAATTGGCTTTGGAGAATTTGAGGTTAGTTTCAAATTTATGTAGCAGGAGGGTGTGCAATTTTTGTCTCAGCTTTGGAGCTTGGTGGCTTGTGTGTGGGAAGGAGAAGATTTGTTTCATTTTTACATACAGGATATTTGGGATAGAACCTTGTCAATCTGTTGGGTTCTCTGGCAGCTCGCTCTTTTGCTCAATTTTATGAAAATTCCTCCTAAGTAAGCTTTATAGGTTGACCAGAGCGTACATTTGTTTGGATAAGGCAGTTCATTAAGTTCAAAGATAAATTGGTGTTCAGTCTATTTCTTGTTGTACTTAAGGGTCTGCTATTAAGAAGGGATCTAGTCTCCAAATTTTTGATGGACCAGGTCGTAGGTTGCCTAGAGTAATGGAAATAGGGGCATGATCTGACCACAAGATGAGACCAATGTCAGATTTCAAGACGTTTTGAAGGGTCCATTTATTGACCAGGAAGGAGTCAAAGCGTGAGTTAAAAAACTGCGTGGTGGGGCGGAAAAAAAAAAAAAAAAAGTATAGTCACGTTCTAAACCAAGAGACCTGTAGAGTAGGGGGTTCAAAGCTGGCCAGTGTGGATGTTGATTCGTTGATTCGTGGAAGCATACAGGGATATATATATATATATATATATATATATATATATATATATATATATATTTTAGCAGAGACCCTAGAGAATAAAATGGAGATTGATGCAATATTTTTTATCACACTCTATTTTCTATAATGTGAAAGATAATGTTATGCCGAGTAGATACCCAACATGTCATACTTCAAAATTGCGCACGCTCGTGGAATGGTGACAAACATTGGTACTTAAAAATCCCCATAGGCAACACTTTAAAAATTTCTATAGGTTAAGGTTACCAGTTTAGAGCTATAGAGGAGGTCTAGGGCTCAAATTATTGCTCTCGCTCTAATGATCGCGGCAAAACTTCACATGTGTGGTTTGAACACCATTTACATATGTGGGCGCAATTTGCGTATACATTCGCTTCTGTGCGCAAGCTAACAGGGATGGGGCACTTTCATTTTTTTTTCTATTTATTTTAGCTTTTATTTTTACACTTTATTAAAAAAAAAAAATTTTTGATCACTTTTATTCCTATTACAAGGAATGTAAACATCCATTGTAATAGAAATAAGCATGACAGTACCTCTTTAATGTGAGACCTGGGGTCAAAAAGACCCCAGATCTCACATCTACACTAAAAGAAAAAAAAAAGTAATTTTTTTTAAACCCGTTGCTAGGAAGCGACGTATGACATTGCTCCGGTCCTCCAAAGCCATAGAGAAGAGTGAGGGCCATCTTGCCCTCACTCGACTTCCTGCCTGGGGGTACAGCGGACCGAATCATTTTTCAAGGACCAGGAAGCGGCGGGAGGGGAGGCACCTCTCCGGCCACCCATAAAGGTGATCCCGCGGTGAACCTGCTGCTGGGACCACCCTTATGTTAAAGAGGACCGCCCGCCGTTTAAAAAAATAATGGGATTATGGCAGCTACCTGCTGCCATAACCCTGGTATTTAACATTAAAGTACCAACGCAAATACACGGTGGGCGGTCCGTAAGTGGTTAAAAAAGGCATTTTAAAAAAGTGAAGATGTCTGGAGTTAGGGCCATATACGTTGACCAAAGTGTAGGTGGATTGAGCAGTGGTGCAAGTATTAGATATTGGCCTTGCGGATCAGCAAAAGTGTGGTGGTGTTGGAATTGACGGGTATCTCGGATAGCTGTCAATAAGCCATTCTTTTTCCTTAGGCCTGAGGCAAGATAGACGGTGTCGTACCTCTTGAGTGTCGGGGTTTTTGATGCTGCAAAGTGTGTCTCCTGTATGAATACAATGTCCATGCCTTGTTTAAATAGCGCTCTTTGAAAATTAGGCCTTTTTTGCGGGCTGTTTTAGGCCCTTAACATGTAAGGAAGTCCGATTCATCTGCATTTTGAGGTAGCTGGAGAGGTTTTCAGTAGTAGGTTTAGAAAAAGCACTCTCTTTTAGTCACTGCTCACAGAGGAGTGTGGTCTTGAGTGCCCAGATCAGGCTGGTTGGTAAACAAGTGAGGCGTTAAGAGTAAGCCCAAAAAAATAAATTGAGGCTGGTGTGGAGTAGGGAGGGGAATAAAAAGAGAACCTGTTAACAATGCGGGTTCAATGTGTGTGCAGTATTACTGCTGATAATTTCCAAACGGGGGAGGGATTTCTTCCAGCGGCATCGAGAAAATCTGAGCCAGTGGAATGAAAGTTAGGCTTGTAGGAGGCAATGGTCTGCAGCGACCCGGCCAAGTAACAAATTGGGGACGTGTGTGTATGAGTTATGTCAGGAGTCTTGAAGGGACCAGTCAGCTTTTATTTGGGAGTGAGGAGGAGAAGGTGGTATCAGGCCTTCGGCAGGAATTATGCGCCAGAGTCTCAGTAGTTGTAGGCCAGCAGAAAGCATGCACACAACGTGAGTTTTCCCTTATAATGTGATCAGGAGTTTAGTGGGGAACCCCCATTTGTATGGTATATGGTGGTTTTGGAGTGCCTTCGGTATCGTGGTCAGTTGTCAGCGATTCTCCATTGTAGCCTTGGAGAGATCTGTATATAGGGCAATCCCAGTAAAAGGTTCAGGGAGATTGAGATATGAGAGTCTCCACAGTGGGAGCACATGCATTCTAATGAATAGATGGGGGCAAGTGGGCCTGGAGGTAGCCCAACCCTCCTTAAAGAAACAAAGGGCACAATGGTAAGCAGACTGGTTGGTGAGTTGAGCTGGGGATTTTTCTGGTTTTGTCTTGCATGTGTTACCCTTTCATGTGCTCCTTGCTGTGAAGGCCAGTTATAGGTGGGGGCAGGGGCCAGTTTTTTTGTTATTGATGTATACTGGTGAGGGGACACACTGGATGCTTTTGCTGCCATTGTGCTATGTGCTGGGTGTTCATTGTGCCCCTGAGCAGGTGCGGCACTGCTGAGGTGTTATGGAAGCCCAGGTTGCTTTGATAGTGGCCTTCAGCTTATCTGCATTGTTGGGTCTGGTGTATCATCTTCCTCTTGACAATATCCCACAGATTCTCTATGGGGTTAGGTCAGGCGAGTTTGCCGGCAATCAAGCACAGTGATACAATGATCAATAAACCAGGTACTTTTGGCAGTGTGGGCTGACACTGTGTAGATGACATGGCTCCCCAAATCATCACAAACTGTGGAAAAGTTTGTATTTCATTTGGAAATGATCCAGAAGGTCCCAGAGTCTGGCGGAATAGTACAGAGGCATCTAATCCAAGTTGCACGAGGTCCAGGGTGAAGTTTTCACAGTCAGTGATGATTTGGGGAGCCATGTCATCTGTTGGTGTTGGTCCACTGTGTTTTATCAAGTCCGAAGTCAGTGCAGCCCTCTACCAGGAAATTCTAGTACTTCATGTTTCCCCTCTGCAGACCAGCTTATGGAGATGCTGATTTCATTGTCCAGCAGGACCTGGCAGTTGCCCATACTGTCAAAAGTACCAATACCTGGTTTCATGATCATGGTATCACTGTGCTTGATTGGCAAGCAAATTTGTCTGACCTAAACCTCATAGAGAATCTGTGGAGTATTGTAAAGAGGAAGATGAGACACCAGACCCAACAATGCAGACAAGCTGAAGGCCGTTAACAAAGCAACCTGGGATTCCATAACACCTCAGCAGTGCCACAGGTTGATCACCTCCATGCCAAGTCACATTAATGCAGTAATTCATGCAAAAGGAGCCCCAACCAAGTATTAAGTGCATACTATACTGTACATGGACACTTTTCAGTAAGCCAACATTTCTGTATTAAAAATGCATTTTTGTAAAATCTTACCGTAAAATCCTTTTCTCTTAAGCTCATTGACAGACGTAGTCCTTGTTGATTAATAACAACTCGGGTTATACTGCCCTCTACAGGAGTAGGACTAGACAGGAAAGAAAACATTCTGGCCACACCTTAGGGGCAGTCCCAGAGGGTATATCCTCTCTCTCTCTCTCTGCTACAGCAAATCAGTTATGTCACAAAGCAGTGTTTAGAGAATTTAACCCAACCCAAGTCAAAAACAGAGGGGCGGGTACTACGTCTGTCAATGAGCTTAAGAGAAAAGGATTTTACGGTAAGATTTTACAAAAATCAATTTTTCTCTGTCGCTCATTGACAGACGTAGTCCTCGTTGATTAATAACAACTCGGGACGTCCCAAAGCAGTACCATAAATGAGGGGTGGGAAAATGGAAATCAAAATCCAATCTAGAAGGCCCGACCGGTGCCAACTAGAAGTTTTAATGGCTCATCAATCAAAAGATGAGACTCAACTGAAATTCCAACAGAAAAAAACCCCTGAGGTAGACCACCGGTCTCCTCAAATTGCGGCCTGCAAAACCTTGCGGCCAAATGAGGAATCCGCCGATGCCATCACATCAACTTTATAAAATTTCGTAAAGGTATGTACCGACGACCAGGTGGCCGCCTTGCACACCTGGACCACTGACGCCTGATGGCGGTAGGCCCAGGAAGTACTGAGCGCTCGAGTGGAGTGCGCCTTAACAGGGAACGGAGGATTCCGACCCTTAATAGAATAAGCCTGTACCACCGTCTGTCTGATCCATTTGGAGATAGTTGCGGCAGATGCAGGCAACCTCTTTCTGGGGCCATCCGTGATCACAAAAAGTGAATCCGTCTTACGGAACGTTTCCGTAGCCTTCAGGTATACCCTGATTGCCCGAACCACATCCAAGGAATGCAACGCATATTCCCGAGGATGATTGGGCTGAGGACACATGGAAGGTAGCACCATATCTTCATTCAGTTGAAAGTCTGAAACCACCTTAGGAAGAAAGGATGGCTTCGGATGAAGAACTACCTTATCCCTATGAACCACTAGATATGGGGAATGGCATGATAATGCAGCCAGTTCTGACACCCTGCGTGCAGAAGTGATAGCCACCAAGAAGGCCACCTTCTGGGATAATGTAAACAAAGGAATTTCCCTGATATTTTCAAAGGGAGGTTTCTGCAGAACCGACAAAACCAAATTAAGATCCCAGGGTGGTAAGGGCACGCAGACTGGCGGAGCCAAGTGCCGCACCCCCTGGATGAAATTCCGCACCAAGGAATGAGTAGCCAAAGGCTTCTGAAAGAAGATTGCTAATGCTGAAACCTGACCCTTGATGGTGCTCAAGGATAGTTTCTGCTCAACCCCCTTTTGCAGAAAAGCCAAGATTCGGGTCACCGAATAGGTACGTGGGGGAAATCCCAAAGATTCACACCACGCAATATAAGTCTTCCATGTGCGATAATAGACTTTGCTGGAAGTCGCTTTCCTTGCTTTAATTAGAGTAGGAATAACTGAAGCTGACAGCCCTCTGTCCTTCAGTACCTGGGTCTCAATGGCCAGGCCATTAAATCCAGCGACTGTAAAGCACGATGGAAGATCGGTCCTTGAGACTGCAGATCCTCCCTGAGAGGAGGTCTCCAAGGAGCGTTCGCGACTAGCATGTCCAAGTCGGCCTTACCGGCCTGACGAGGCTAGCCTAGAATTTCCAGGATAACTGGAGTTCCCTCCATCTCTATCCTGCGGAGAAATCTCAGCAGCAACTTGAGAGGGGGGAAGACGTATAGTAGCTGATACTGCCTTTCTAGGCCGTTCAGCGCGTCTGCTGCGTCCGCTAGAGGATCGCGGGCGTGCGTTACCAACCTCCGCGCCTTCCTGTTGAGCCGATATGCCAACAGATCCACCTCCGGGATGCTCTGATGAAGACACAGATGGTGAAATCCTTGGTGATCGACCTAAGTCATCACCCTGATATTGTCTGACTGGATCCGAACCAGGCTGCCCTAGAGCTGCTTGGTCCAGGCAATCCGACAAAGTCTGATCGCTCTCTGTTCCCACACATTTATCAGAAACTTGATTCTTATCAGGAGTGATGATTTCTCCTGGTTGAGCATTAGAGACCGAAGTCACCAGACTAGAGGCTCCTTGGTCTGTTTGCTCAACCGGATCCGATTCCTGTAGGGAACTGAGACTAAGCTTTGGAAAAGGTAAAGAAAATGATCTGTTCAGGGAACGGGAACTACCGCTCCCTGTAGCACCTAAATGTTGGAAGGGAAGAATCGCACCGGTAGCAGTGATCGATACTCGATCTTGTGTCCTGATCGTATGATCTCCTGAACCCCTTAGTCCGAGATTCAGGAAGGCTCTAGCTCTGAATGCCGGTGAAGACGTCCCCCCACCCTCAAGCCGGGTGGGGGCGCACCTTCAGGCTGTATTAGCCTTAACTTCAGGTTTGGCTGAGTCGGCCTTTTGTTTGCCCGACCAGCGCCTCTTGAACCCTCCTAGAGGGGCTTTGCCTTTCCCGCTCGCCCCAGCGGAGCGAGGTCCTTTAGCTTTAGCAGCCTGCGGCAAAAAAAGTGCTCTTGCCCCCAGTGACATCCTTAATGATCTCATCTAGGGTGGCCCCAAATAGGCGATTCCTCTGAAAGGGGAGATTCGCCAAGGCTTTTTTGGAACCTAGATCCGCCGACCAGCATTTTAACCACAGCACACGTCTGAGGATTACCGCTGACATCGATGCATGCCCTAACAAGGGGGTGGCATCCAGGACTGGGTCATAGACGAACTGCAGTCCTTGTATAATTTGTTCCATCAAATCAGATGCTGCCTGGGGGATAACTTTCCCCTTTAGGTCATGGCGTACCAATATTGCCCATTCCGTTAATGTCTGTGAAACTAAACCAATGACAATCACTGGTCTAAAGGCTGACCCTATCAGAGAAAAAATAGTGCGGGACTCCGCTTCCATCTTCCGATCCACCGGATCCTTAAAGGACGGAGCGTCCTCCAACGGGATAACAGTGGCTTTATTCAATCTGGAAATAGGTGGATCCACCACTGGCGGTACCGTCCATTTCTTAATGAGGGATTCCTCAAACGGATAGCGTCTAGCAAAGTGCTTGGAAACAGTAAAGGTACGTTTTGAATGATCCCATTCCTCTTTAATTTTATTACCAAAACATTTGGGTAAGGGAAAAACCTTCGCCGTCTTGGTAGGTTTACTAGTACCAAAGGGAATTTCCATCTCGGTTGCCTCTGCCGGTAAAACCTCAAGTCTTAAGGTTTCCCGGACCGACACAACTAGTGCGTCCACCAATGCTTCTTCTTGTGCTATGGCGGAGGCAGGAACGTCCTCCTCACTGTCTGAGGGAACTTTACCTGAGACAACAGCCCCTGCAGAGGGACCTGCAGCTGCAATGACCATCTCAGAATCTGAATCTGAAGCATCAGATGAAATGGGGGTAGGCGGGGGTCGCTTTCTTGACCCCCGTCCCTGACAGGCCATCTCCACCCGAGACACCAAAGACTCCAAAACTGCTGTGAATGCATCAATACTCTGTGTACTGGAGGGTCCTGCGGCCACCTCGAGGGGATCAGGTGGGGGTACCTGTGTGGCAGGGTCCATGATTATTCCAGACACTTGCCGGAAAAAAATAATTTGCCAAAACAAAAAAATAAAACTTTTTTTTTTCTTTAGACCCCCAGCGCCACAGCGCCCCTCAGTGTTACCTGCTTAGGGACCCCTACAGAGAGAGAGAGAGAGAGAGAGACCCCAAGGCTCACCACTTGATGCTCAGAAGTTTCAATACAACCTGTTCCAGCACTGTCTATTACAGACAGGAAGTCTTTGGCTGGATTTCCCGGGTAAAAGGAGGCGGCTCCGCCCCTTTGCACGCCTTCCGGCGCCTCCCCCTAGCTCCTCGAGGTGTTTGGTCACCTCAAACATGGCCGCCCCCATGCTGGAGACACGAGGCTACGCCAATATGGCGGCCTCGTGCGATCTGCAAGACAATGACGGCGGCCTGTGTAGGATAGCTCGGCTAGCAGCGGCCTGCGGGATGTCTATATTCGGCCTGGCGGCCTGCGGGAGTGTCTCGGCCCCACAACCTTCACCCTGAATGGTGATAAGCCTGGCCGGCGGTACAGGACCCTGGCGGGCCGCATGCGGTCCGTGGGCCGTCGGGAGGCAGCCCTCTGTCCTTCTGGAAGTGACCGTTTGCTGGAGGAATGGCGATCTGGACTGCAGTGACTCAGGCATAGGCATCGGCCTGTGTACACCTCTGACAGGTAGGATACCTTTTACTTCAATAGTAATGCCCCTTATAGTACTGCCACTGACTTCAGTCATCCTTACAGTTTTACAATGACCTTAGATAGTCAGCTCCCAAACCAAGCCTCCTGGTTTCTGTTCACAAAAAATCACACTCAAATTGGGGGATCTGTGACCTGTTATAGGATAGAGGGGAGACCCATCCTACCATTCCAGAGAGGGGCCCGCGTCCACCACAAACCCGACGGGGGGGAGGGGGAACATTCTACTCACCATACCGGAACCAGGCGGGCGCCCACTCCTGACAGGACCCCTCTCCACCGGGGTGGGGGGGCTGTCGACCAATACGGACGCCGTGACTCTGTTGGTCATTGGCGTTCAGGCGAGACATTTAACTCGCAGGGTCAGTCCCCATCCAGTGGGACTGTCGCGGCCGACCCAGCGCGGAGCTATGGCCTGCACGCGCTCGTAGGCTGAACTAGGGTGACCACTGGATCTTAACATCCAGCTCGTCACCCAGTTACAGCTTGCTTGCTTGAAGATCTCCAGGAAACTGGAGAAAAAAGCTGTCTAAAAAAAAATCTTTCTAAGAAAAAAAATCCTGCCAGGACCGAAGATCCTAGCAAGGCATCTAGGTCCTTACTCCTAACTAGACAGAAAAAAACTGATTTGCTGTAGCAGAGAGAGAGAGGATATACCCTCTGGGACTGCCCCTAAGGTGTGGCCAGAATGTTTTCTTTCCTGTCTAGTCCTACTCCTGTAGAGGGCAGTATAACCCGAGTTGTTATTAATCAACGAGGACTACGTCTGTCAATAAACGACAGAGAAAAATCCTTTTTTTATTGGTTTATGCAATAGTCTACTTTTCTGTGATACTGAGTTTCACTTTATTAGAATTACTAAAATAAATTAACTTTTTGATGATATTCCAATTTTTTTGAGATGTACCTGCAGTTGCAATGTGTAATTTCTGAATTCCAATGCTTTTTTTTTAGTTTTTGTACTTTTTTTTTTTTTTTTAATTTGATCCAAGAGTGGCACCGGTGATCCTTTCAAGCAAGCTGTCCCTGGATCTGCTGCATGGTAGTGGATATGCATTCCCCTAGTGTGATTTTTTTTTTTTTTTAATCCGTGTTCAGGGATCCCTTGGGTTGTAAGTGTACAATGCACTGGCTAAAGCCGATTTTTTTAAAATTATTGCTGATCATTAGTTGTGATATTTTATTTGCCTATTGTTTCAGCTTTTGCACCTTTTCTGTTCCCTTGAAGAGAATGTCTCAAAACATATCAAAATATTAGAGAATACTATACTGAAGCTAAAAAACAAAAAGGGTAAGCTGTATCCCTATAGCTGCTGCATCCACTGAAACAGCTACCAAGGTAGATGTCAGGTTTAAAGAAAAAAAGGATGAAGTGAATGTGGCACTGCTAGTGGTAAAATCTGCTAATATGTGTTACATGATGTGTATCAAAATATTATACAATTCTGATAAACATATATAACAACTATGTTCAATAATGCAATAATATAAAGGTGCCAGAAAAATGAAAGTGCAAAAAAATATTAAAGTAATAAGTGCTTTAATTGATAAGCCTGTTAGAGGTTCAACATAAAGTGACAAGTGCTGTGATTAAAAAGTCCTTGGTAAAAGTATGGCAAAAGGATCTCATAAAAATGAAATTATAGTGCTGCAAAGGGTCACGCAACCATGCAGTTTGTCTGTGCCTCCACTTGCGCTCCCCCCCTTTTTTTTGCTGCACTCACCGGACAGCTCTCCCCACCACAGGGTAACAGTACCAATGACAAGCAGATCCTAAAGCCCCGTACACACGTACCGATGGTCGGCTTACAAATGTTCCTCTTTTCTCCCCGGGATGTCGGTGTCTGCTGAAAAGTGCAAAGACAGCACAAGGACAGCACAAGAATTTTGTCCGCCGACTGCAGAAGTGATGTCATGTAATGGTTAACTTTCCCTGTGTTTTCTATTTTCTGAGCATGCCCAGTCTTGCAAATCTGCGGTCTGTCGGCCGAATTGTGTACTGACAGGCGAACAATCGTCCGTTCTGGTGTCGGCATACAAATATTTTCATGTTTGCACGAAAGACTTTTGTCCGCGGATTGTGCGCAGACATCTGTCGGAGGCACCATACTAACACGCGTACAATCGGCAGATCCTTCGTCCACCGACGTTTGTATGCCGACGATCGGTACGTGTGTACGGGCCTTAAGTCAAGCGGATGTCTGTGTTTCCTTAGTTTCCACTGCCTCAGTAGTCTTATGCAAAGATAATAGGAGCCTCCACAGCCTAACTCCATTGAGCAGTTTTATTAAACAAGTAATGCACAAGCATGAAAGAAGATAATACCAGGCGTTTGTTATACAAAAAGCACTAACACAGCATTCTGGCCGCTTCTGATGACGTCTGAGTGACGAAACGCGTACGCCAAAGCTACAGCGTCACATCCGGATTCAAGCGCATGGCGTCCTGGACTTCCTGGTTTATGTATAACAAAGGTCTTATCTTCATCCATGTAAGTGCATTACTTTACTTGCTTAACCACCTCCTTCCCAAGCCTATTCTGACACTTCACTCCTACATGTAAAAATCTACTTTTTTTTGCTACAAAATTACTTAGAACCCCCCAAACATTTTATATATATATATATATATATATATATATATATATATATATATTTTTTTTTTTTTTTTTTTTTTAGCAGAGACCCTATAGAATAAAATGGTGTGTGTTTCAATTTGTTATGTCACACGGTATTTACGTAGCAGTTTTTCGAACGCCATTTTTTTGGAAAAAAAACAAAACACACATTCATGAATAAAAAAAAAAACAAAAAAACAAAACAGTAAAGTTAGCCCAATTGTTTTGTATAATGTGAAAGATGATGTTACGCCAAGTAAATAGATACCTAACATGTCACGCTTTCAAATTGCCTCTGCCCGAGGAATGACGGCAAACTACGGTGCTTAAAATCCTTCATAGGGGACGATTTAAAAGTCTTTATAGGGTACCAGTTTAGAGTGGCACAGGAGGTCTGGTGCTATAATTATTGCTCTCACTCTGACGTTCACGACAATACCTCACGTGTGGTGCGATCACCGTTTACATATGCGTGCGGGAGTAACTTATGCATTCGCAATTGTGTGTAAGCACGGTGACGCTTTACTTTTTTTTTTTTTACATTCTTTTTTTTTGTACAAACTTTTTTGCTATTACAAGGGATGTACGACATTCCTTGTGATAGCATGGGCCATGACAGGTCCTCTTTATGGAGAGATTTGAGGTCTATTAGACACCAAATCTCTTCTCTGCCCCCCCCCCCCATGCAGCTGATCGGACCGAGGTCGGGCTGATCAGCTGCTTTTCTAGCCGCTAGTGGCTAGGTAAACAAAGGGGCGGAACTGGAAGTGACAAATACTCGTCACTTCAGGTTTCCAGGGATACAGAGAGAGGGGAGCAACAGCAGTTCCTCTCTCTCTGTCCCAGGCAGCCATTGCCACCAGCCGCATTGCTCCCGGCCTCTGCGATGGGACCAGAGAGAGGCGGTGGGAAGGGAGTGGGACCCCCTTCTGCCACCCACAGAAGTGATCGAATGGCTAATTAGCCACTCCGATCACTTCAGCTTTGTAGAGATTCACCGGCTGAAAATAATGGTACCAGAATGATGCCTGTAGGTGCAGGCATTATCCCGGTACAACCACTGGTTGGGAAGTGGTTAAAAAATCTACTAAACAGAGTTATGCTATGGAGGCCCTTGTTATCTTTGCATACGACTACTGGGGCAGTGGGGACCATGGAAACAGACATCTGCTTGTCTTAGGATCGGCTTGCACTCATTGGTACTGTGAATGCTGGTTACCCCATGGTAGGGAGCGCTATCCAGTGAGTGCAGAAAGAAAGCGGGGAGCACAAGTGGAGGCACTGGCACACCACATGGTTGCGTGACCCTTTGCAGCACTATAATTTCAATTTTAGGAGATCCTTTTGCCATACTTTACCAAGGACTTTTTATTCATAGCACTTGTCACTTTACGTTACACGTCATTTGTAACCATTATCGGACTTCTAAATTAAAGCACATGTCACTGTCAGTGTTTTTTGCACTTTTAGTTTTCTGGCACCTTTATTATATTGCGTTATTGAACATAGTTGTTATAGATTTTTATCTATCAATTGTATAATATTTTGAGTGATCACATGTTAATTTTTTTCATACTCATGTTGTAACACATATAAGCACATTTTACCAATAGCAGTGCCTCATCTACTTTGTCCTTTTTTCTTTATACCCAAGCTATTGGTATGATGTCATCATAAAAATCGTATTTTTATTAATTGTCAGGGTGTCTGTACAATCCACAGACTTTTTCTTTATACAATGATTTGAAGGGATGATGGCATTCCTGTGGGTGGGAAACATTTGACGTTTCTTGTATGGCCTTTTTATAGGACTCATGTGTCAACAAATGAACTTCTACTCACCCTCTGCAGAACTGGGAGAAGTAGATTCAATGGATTTGTTATGTTTGTACCAAAAATTATAAATCCTGACTCAATGCCGGCAGAGTGAAGAGCTTTATCAAGACTACCAAAAAAAAAGATAGAAATGATTAATACATTAACATTAATATTTAACAAGCCACAAAATTAAAAAGTAATATAAAGCTTCAATGGGGACACCTTCGTGACATACTCTAAGGCTATCTAGCATCTATTCATTTTGCAGTAGCTGCCCAACATATGCCCACATCAATCAAAACCGAATTATACAACGAAAAAACAGAAAACTGGATAAACTTTATTGTTCTAGTATTAAAATGAAAACGGGTGGTGAGCTAGAAACCTGAGTGTTATCTCAGGACAGTGTGAAAGCAGTTTAAAATCTTTTGAACACAACCTAATACTAGCCTTAGAATATTATTACTATAATCCATGTATGGTAAACAAAGGGGCAGACGCAAAGTATGGGAGTTTTTCCATGCTAGATTCCTGCCAATCTGAAAGAAATGCACAAAGGACACCAAGATTCAAAAAAAGAATACAGAAGCCTCTTGTATTTAGACAACATTAGTTTAGCCTTCAGTTCAGCTTTAACCATTTGGAGCTGGTGATTGGGGACACTGACTGGCTGCATTGGTCTGGGGACATTGTACTGCTGCGATGATGATAATGTACTATGGCTGGCTGCCCGGATGACACACGACATGACTACTGTACATTTTACATGATCACCACCACAGCAGAACAATGTTACCATAGTCACACTGCTCTGCCCTGGCAATAGTATATAAAGCTTTACATATATACTGTCACTAAAAAAGTGCAGTGTCACTGGTGATATTGTACTGCTGTGGCTATTGTGGCAGTGTGGTACTCCACCAGGGCGATGTTCACCCAGGATTCTCATTCAAACAGGTTGAGGGGTTCCAGGGGGTTTGTTTATTGAGGAGGAAACTGGCTTTTTAGTTTCCTCATTGTTTAGAAAAGTCTGTTGTGGGACCTGGAGCCTGGGGATTTCTAAGAGATCTGGGTGGGATGAAATCTCTAAGGGTCCTTTCACACGGCCGCTCCACTGCTTAAGTCCGCTGCGGGACTTTTTTTTTTTTTTTCACGGAGCGGATGACATTTGTGCCATCCGCTCCGTGTGCCCGCATATCATCCCATCCGTTTGCGGATGATATGCGGACATAATGTAAGTATATGGCATTGCGGATGTCAGCGTATGACACCCCTGACATCCGATTTTCCTTCCTTTCCGTTTTTTACACGGATGAAAAAATAGGTTTCTGTTCCATTCGAAAAAACGGAACAGAACTGTAAGGAGGAAAATCGGATGTCAGCGGATGGTATTCCGCTGACATCCGCAATGCCATTCACTTACATTATGTCCGCAAATCATCTGCAAACGGATGGGATGATTTGCGGACACACGGAGCGGCCGTGTGAAAGGACCCTAATCCTGGGTCCAGGTTGTGTGAGCAGCCAGCACACTAATTGGTCAGGTGTGTGCAGGTCTTTTAGTAGTGATCTGACCATAGTTCTGGGCTTCACCTCAGCAGACAGAAGGTAGTTGACCAGGAGTCAGGAGGGCTCCAGTCCACCTAAGAGAGAGGTGGGAGCCAGAGCAGCAAGGGGCTGCCAGCTGTGTGCACAGAGTTGTGTAGAAAGATGGTCTGTGGGCGATAAGACAAAGGTCTAACGGGAAAGGCCAGAACAGGAGTGCTGCATGTATAAGCCTGGAGGCTGAATGCTTGTATGTTTTGATCGCAGAGAATGCTGAAAAACCCTGTGATGGAAAACTCCTGTTTTGTGTTTTTTAATACTTTCTTTTAATATAAGTGGGCACGAAAAGCCCTTAAAAGAAGAAGAAAGCAAGTGGCTGAGGCCTAAAAGCTCTACATTTGATGCAAGCTCTCACATTATTGATCACAAACAACAGGTGCAAGGCGGAAGGTGGTTAAACAATACAACATTTAAAAAAAAAAAAAAAATGTAAAGTTTACCAATATAGATGCAAGATTGCAAAATGTGGGTAAACATGATTAAAATTTAATGAGAGTTGGTGTTGAATCCATTTAACATAAGATAAAAAAGCTGTAGCATAAAGAATAAATTCTAACAAAGCAAACATTAAAGTGGAAGTAAACCCACCAATTTAAAGCATAAGTTCACCTTTGGGAGTATGTTACACCCAAATTTAGGGTGTAACATGTTCCAAAAGTTGCCCGCGACCACTGATCCAACCCCTATAAACAGCACACAGGGGTTCTTCTCCCCCCACCCCCTGTGACAGCGCACAGGGGTTCTTCTCTCCGCACCTACTGTCACAATTTAAAAGCAGAGTGGCCTTGCGGGGTTCCGCCCACACATCTGCATCATTCACTCACAGAGTTCTCTGAATAAATGAACTACAATTACAGCTTTCCATTACGGCGGACGACAAGTCGTTTTTTAATGAACCGCAAGGGAGCTTGGTGAGCGCTCTCACAGTTCATTGATCTTCCCGCACTTCAGTAACTGTCTGCCATATGGAAGGTAAGGGTAGACAGGTATAGTGACAGAGTCTGCAGGAGACCGGAAATTGCACCCATGATTTACTGATCATGGGTGGAATGCTTTTCAGGCTTCTGCAGGAATAAATAATAAATGCACTTTTTTTTCTACAGAAATATGTGCATTTATTTTTTTCTCAAAAAGTTACCTTAGCCTTTAACCTCCCTGGCGGTATTCCCGAGTGTGGCTCGGGGTTAACTTTCAGTACCAAAAGCGGTAACCCCGAGCCACACTCGGGATTACCCCAGAACGTTACTCACCTTTCCTGCGATCCCCCGCCGTCCTCACACTCTCTAGCCGCTCTGTGCACGGCCAATTGCCGACACTTGCCTTCCGGTTCCCTCCCTGCGAGCATTGCGACGCAGGGGGGTGGAACCGGCGGCAAATTCAAAAGTGTAAATACACAAATTACATGATACAAAGCTGTCATCCTAACGGATTACACTGTATCATGCCATTTCAGCACAGGATTGCACCTGGTGACTTTTCCAGTGCCCTGTCTGTGCTTTTCCAGTGCTTTGTGCCTAGAAAATTTTCAACGACCATGGCGTCCAAAAAGCGTTTTTTTTTTTTTTTGCGCAAATGCACTTTTAGGTGAACTGGAAAATGGCGACAGCGAAACGGACTAACTTGAAGAACTGAGCAATAGCGATTCGTGGGAAAATTCGTCATCAGGTACGGAAAGGGAGGACAGCGACGATTCTGATGTCTCTTTCTGGCACATAGCTTGTGGAATTTGGGAAGTATGTCAAATGATTCTTCAGAATTTTCAACAGAGCAATGTGCCAAAAAGAGACATCAGAATGTCGCTGTCGTCACTTTTCGTACCTGATGACAAATTTTCCCACCAATCGCTATCGCTCAGTTCTTCAAATAACTCTGTTTTGCTGTTCTCCAGTTCGTCTAAAATCGCTTTTGCGCAAAAAGAACGCTTTTTGGACGCCATGGTCGTTCTCTATTTTTTAGGCACAAAGAACTGGAAAAGCAGAGGCAGGGCACTGGAAAAGTCACCAGGCGAAATCCTGTGGTGAAATGGCATGATACAGTGTAATCCGTTAGGATGACAGCTTTGTATCATGTCATTTAGTGCATTTACACTTTTGAGTTTTCCACCGGTTCCCCCTCCACCCCCCCCCCCCCCGCGTCGCAACGCTTGCAGGGAAGGGAATTGGAAGACAGGTGCCAGCATCTGCAGAGCACACAGTGGGAAGAGAGAGGAAGGACGGCAGACGAGGACGGCGGGGGAATCGCAGGGGAAGGTGAGTTTTAAAATGTAAAACAACAGATTTCTATGCAAAACAATGAACCGCTTTTAGCACAGAAATCCTGACATAATCAGACTGCCAGGGAGGTTAATGGTTTACCAGACACTTACACTTAAAGGATTTTGTCAATGATAACTGTCATAGTTACTTGTGCTCTCAACTAAACGATCAAGCTGGTGTGACAACTGATCACATGTGCAGTACTATGACAATTAAAAGTTCAAACACAGGTTAAGACAGCAGCTTTCTTGGCTTTGAAATATAGGAGGGTTTAGTTCCACTTTAGCTAATGGTTAAAATAATAAAAACACCAGGCCTTAAGGTCAATATGTCCAACTCCTTAGCAATAAATATCAATATCCCAACTCCCTTGGTCGATCAGCTTAAGAATCACTTCACGTTTTCATGGAGCTCCAACTTCTATTCCCTATCTGGGTGTCCACCTGGCAGCTAGTATTGACCAACTATACAAGGGTAATTACCCTCCTCTTTACAAACACTGGGGGAAGACCTAGCCCAATGGTCTCAATGTGATCTCTTCTTGCTGGGAAGGGTCACTTCTGTAAAAATTACCCTCTTACCCAAGATTCTCTACCTCTTTCGCTCCCTACCCATTCCACTTCAGAAAACACATCTGCTCAAGTTTCAAATCACAGCTCATTCGCTTCATCTGGGGCAGTAAAGGATACCGTTGCCCTAAGAATACTTTGCTCCGATTATGATCACAGGGAGGCCTAGGATTACTAAATTTATGGAAGTACTACCAAGCAGCCCAATTGGCTCAGTTATCTATTGTTTATGCATGAGGCAATAGACCAGACTGGGTTAATATGGAGCGTCAACCTGTCCCTAGGCAGACTATAGACTTCCTGATATGGTGCCCCCATAAGGATAGGACCCTGATTTTTATCTCCTACACTCTCACATTATCTGGCCTTATGTGATTCTGTGTCCTCAATCCCGGCACTTACCTTAGAACTCTGGTCTTTGGCTCACCTATTCCATAACCCGCAGTTCCCCCCCAGGACTAGATAACAGGGCTTTTCAATGGTGGACAAACAAGGGACTGTTCAGGACCGGCCACTTCATAAACCCCATGGGCTTTTAATGGCGAGCCATTGCATTCGAGATTTAGATTAAACCAAACACAACATTTCTTAATCTCTCTTTGAAGATCTAAACCAGACCCGCTGAGAATCACTGCATATGAACAATGGGGCTCTCAGATCATGGATCAGAGGGGTGGTATTTCCATCATCTACAATTCACTAGCCGAGACTTCTGAAAAACCTTCATATGCGCTGAATTGGGAGCAAGACCTGGAACATAGGTGGGAGGTCGACACCTGGTACAAAAACTTTCATAGATCCTACAAGGGAATAGTGAACGTCTCCCTCATTGAGGCGAGCATCAAACTGCTCTTGCCTTGGTATCGGGTCCTCTCCCAACTTGCCAGTATCTTCCCAGGCTCTTCCCCCTTGTGCTTTCACCGCTGTGGACATACGGGCTCTCTTTTTCATACATAGTGGCAACGTCCTCGTATAAGAGGTTTCTGGAATAAAGTCTTTTACATGCTACATAAGTTTACTAACCTTGCTATTCCCATAACACCTCAGATAGCTCTATTGAACAGCAGACCAGAGGGTGGTTCAAAACATACCCAGAAACGTATCCTTTTAATTTGGTTAGGCGCTAAACTTACTATTGCTTGGGCCTGGAAGCAGTCATCCTTTTCCTTTGCTGCTGCAAAATGCAAGATATCTTGGATAATGATCCAAGAAAAGGCAGTGAGCATTTTCCAAGATACTGTCAACACCTTTGATTTAGTCTAGGAACCCTGGATTGAATTAATCGGATTACCCCTGTATTGCACAACAGGATCATAAACTTTATCTGGACCACTGGTGTCTGAAATTCTTCTATTATGTCGGATTCCTTCCTTTTTCCTGATTTTTCTTCCTTCTACATCTTTTTTTTTTTTTTTTGCTTTTTCCCTTGATAAGGTTTTTTAACCTATGGCTATTGTAGATGTAAACTCTTACATTAAGACAGACTGCACTCAGATATGTGTACGTTCCATTGGGGATTACACTGGAGCTCTGCTCCACAGATCATCTCTTTCTCTCTACACTTTCTCTGGGGATAGATTCTCCAATACTCTAGATTATATCAAAGATCCCTTAATTCTCTAAAAGGCATTGTTTTTGAAGATGACACTTATCTATGTACGCTGTTTGGTATGGGAGAATTCCTTCAAGATTTTCAAAGCCATTCTGTGACTCTGATACTCATTTGGTTCCCTCTGAAGACTAGTTCTACTCAACAGTCTTGGAGTATCATTCGTCTCCATGTATTATGACATTTGATTTCCTATGTCTAGTTTGAAAACTATTTCTCCCGTTCTCAAATGACATGATCAACCTGTGGAATGACCTGTACTTCCCTCTTAATGTTTCCTGTTTATACAAAGCTTTCTTCAATCATTTTTGTTATCAATCATTTCAAATAAGAACTTTTCAACGAATGATAAAAGTGGCGGTGCTGTTTCCCATCCTTTGACACCGTTTGCTCCCAGATGGGGTGTCTGGGGTAGAGGACAATACACCTGCGGCTGGATTTGTTTAAATACTATACTTAATGATCAAGTTTAAGCGTGACTCTTGTTGGATTAATGTAACCATTTGATTAACCCTTTTGCTATATGTTCTGATGCATATCAGTTGGTGACATTGTTTTCCTACACTTCTGCACTTTTTCTTTGTGAAATCTTAAAAAGAGAGAAAAAAAAAACATTTAAAGTAAAATAATAAAAACACATTTGCCTTTAACCGTTTGCCGACCAGCCGCCATACTTATATGGCGGCAGATCAGCTCTGTCCCGCGAAACAACGTATATCTGTATGTCGTTTCGCGGGACCACTAGTGAGTGCGCATGCCTATTGGCAACAGGAGGAGCTAATGAGTGGGTCCGGCGATGTCTGCCGGACACCCATGATATCTCCCCCCGCGGAGACAGAACGGCGGTCTGGTACGAGTAATATAAGCGGTGTTTGATCGTGCAGCTGTGAAGGTGCCTTCATGCCAAGTAATGCTGCATTTAGATGCCAGAAATGTGAGTGCATTTTATGGAGTGTTTTTAGTGTAATAAAGGTTGTTGTGAGGTTTACACTATGACCCCCTTTTTTGATTACATGGCACTATGTTGATTGGGAGACATCAGGAGAACCGTTGCTGTCCATGATAAAGTGGTCTGTGGTTTGCTGCTGCCAAAGGGATCGTTTCCTGGGAGACATGCCAATACTTTAAAACTACAAGGCGCAGTGTACACTTCCTATAGTTACGTGGGTACTACCAAGGGGGACCGCAGAGGTGCGGTGAAGGAGCACGTATACTTGCATATTGAACACTGAGGATTGGTTCACCTTTGCTGTTTACAAGTTTGCACCATTGATATTTCTATAGATCTCCTGTTCATCAATTCTATTGTTGGGACTTAAGAGACTGAGTCTTTCAGCGCTGCTAGTGTTTATTCATTCTGTCAGGGGACACCTGTTATCTGAATAATATACACATCGTTTTTTTTTTTTATATACGTGCCATCAATAGCAGCTGCTATATACTGTTGTATGTTTATTTTAGATTACTATTTTATTTTGTGATAACACAATATCTATCACCATAGCGCTGAGTGAGTGAGCTATAGGAGCCTAGTGGCTATTTATTCTTACTCCTTCTGTTATATTACTGATATGGTATATACAGAGTAACTTCTGAGAAGGCTTTAATTTTATAAGATTTGAAACTTTTTTCCCCCCTAAAAGCCTTCTAGATTGGGCCTTGATAAATCTCTACTATTATATATCGAAGTCTAACGAAGCAGAAAGTTTTGAGCCTGTTGCTGTGTACAGTATATAAAAGGTTGATTTTCAAAATTTTCAAATGGATTAGCAACTTTTTGATAGCTGCAGGATACGTTCAGGTTAAAAATGCATAATCATGGCACATTAACTCTGGATGATATTTCCTGCCTGCCAAATGAGACTATAAAGAGCATTGCCACATACAATTTATGCTCATTATGATGGATAGGCCACACTAACCCTTTCAGTCCCAGAGGTACAGAAAATGCAGAAAAGCCTGTCAAGTGTGGATTTTAGTAACAGCCTGATTCTCTTCAGTGGATATTCAGTGATAAAAAAAAAATTTAGCAGAAAGTTCAAGCTTTCAAAATTACTATATAGTTCATATTAAAACTTGAAAAGTTTGAAATTAAACTACCATGTAAATTGTAAAATTACCGGTAATGCATTCTTACCCTAGGTGGTACACCGTGTTGTGCTAAAAACCAGTAAAACTACTACATTCACCATTTTTTACACAAGTAAATGTTTTATTATAACATTATAAAACATGTTAGTGGGAATGCATAGCCAAGTCTATAAAAACCATGAGAACACTGACAGCAATTTTTAACATATGGAACAATGTTAGCTAATAATTTCTGCAGAATCCACTAGTGTAAAAGATGCTTCTTAGAATGTGGGTTGAGCATGCAAACACTTCTGTATTATGCTTTACATTAAAATACAATGAATTATACATTTTTGAGGACCTACATACATTCTGATGATGTGGTTTGTCGGCTACTTAGCAGTACATAGAGATCTGACAGAAAATTGTAGTGCAAACAGCTCAGGACACAGATAATGCCAAAAGGTGATAGGGCCTTTCCAATGTACAGAAGTAGAGGGGCAAGATTTTAGGTTATATATCTTGCATATTTTTTTTGTTTCAGCATGGGGTGGAGAAGGTATGAATTTCAATAAAGTTTTTACATGTAACTCCCTGTTGTGGAATGTGCTACTCATTTGACAAGACAAGAAATATAAGAAAATGCCTGACACCTTACCTTGGGCAGAAAAGGGGGAATATCTCCAAAAGGAGGAGGCAAAGTTTACATTTTACCTGCTTTTTGGGTCACCATCAGGAAGATTTCCCCCTTCTTCCTGTCCCTAATGATATCAGAAGTGGACAGAGATCTCTAGAATAATGATTTACAACACCCATCAATGTATTGGTTTCCCAAAACTGTTACATTGAAGGCATGCCATGAATGATACCTTTCATAGTTGTTTGTGCTGTCACCTGAATGGTCATTAAATGGCTGGTGTGATAACGGATAACAAGCACAGTACCATGACCATTGCAGATCAAACACAGGCTAAGATGGCAGCTTCCTTGGCTGTAAAGGATAGGAGGGTATAATTCCACTTTAACAAATGGTTAGATTAATAAAAAAACACTTGCCTTCAAATTAATTTCGGCATATTACTAATAGAGAGTATAAAGAGTAACTTATAAGGAGATTTTAATTTTCTAATATGGTTTGATTGCCAAGGGCTGAAACTTTTTTTCCTTGAGAAATCTTCTCAGTTGAGCTTTGATTTCATACAGCAGGCAGCAGCTGAGAGGTAAACTGTAATTGCACACACCATGTCCAGACAGTGGAGAGACATTTGCTTATGATGCAGGACATAAGAAAGGAAGGACAATATCCTGATTAAAGCAGAGCTTTACCAAAAAGTGGAAGCTTGCCTCCCCCCCCCCTCTGTTGCCACATTTGGCACCTTTCAGGGGAGAGGGGGGGGGAGCAGATATCTGGTTTGACTCAGCCGACAGCTCGGTCCCCCTCCTCCTGCCTCTGGGCCATTTGAAAAGCGCATGTGCAGTAGGGAATCAGCTGTGAAGCCGCAAGGCTTAACTGCCAGTTTCCATTAGCTGAGATGGCAGCGGCAGCAGACGAGAGCCAATTGAAAAATCGGCTCAGGTGAAGACACCGGTTGATTAGTGGACAGGTAAGTGTTCTTATATTAAAAGTTAGCAGCTGCAGTATTTGTAGCTGCTGACGTATTTTTTTTCTGAAGGAGCCTGGAGCTCCGCTTTAAGGAAGAAAGCAGAAACCACAAAAAAAAAAAAAAAAAAAAAAAAAAGGGCCGCATGACACTAAAGAAGGCCTCCTTGTGGGATAAAGTCCCCAACACAGACTCTCCACGCAGAGGTAACTGTAACACGTAAGGCCACCTTATAGGTCAAACAAGTGACATTTCCTTGATATGCTCAAAGGGTGGCTTCGGACGAGGAAAGAGAACCAGACTGAGATCCCAGGGGGATCAGCCAGTTTTTTGCCCAGAACAGACTGGAGGAACTTTCTAGGATGAAGGTTCCTTTACTTGCTAAAGCAAAGCAAGCCTTTCAGCAGCAAATGTAGAATTGCTAGCCTTTAAAAGGGCAAGAATGGCAGAATCCAAGTGTCTCATATCCCTAATCATCATGGCTTCAACAGTGATGTCATGTGAAAGAGAAGCAGGATAAACACTGGCTCTTTGAACAGAAGGTCCAGGAGATGTGGAAGCGCCCTCCTTTTTCAGTAGTGAAAAGTTGGCAAAGGACAATCTAGAGGGGGAAGAAAAGGCATAGACCAGATTGAAATGATCCTATAGTGTAACCATAGCATCCACTGTGAAAGAAATGAGGGTCCTTGGATCTGGCGACAAATGTGTCTGTTGCTGAATCTGAACGATAGAAGATCTATATTAGGTGTTCTCCACCTGTGGCAAAGGGCCTGAAAGATCTCCGGATGGACAGCCCATTTCTCAAGATCCAGATGCTGACAACTAAGGAAGTCTTGGGCACAGACAAATAAGGAAGCCCACATTCCAATTTTCCACACATAGAACATGTATGGCGGATAGGGCAAGAAAGGAACATTTTGCCCAGAGGGGAGTTAATCGGATTTCCCTTACAGCAGAGTAACTTTGGGTTCCTCTCTGCTGACTGCAATAAGCCACCATTGGGTTATTATCCGACTGCATTTTTGTTGAGTGTCTTTGCAATAGACATGTCCAGTGCTGAAGGAACAACCAAAACACCCCGAGTTTCAGAATGTTGCTTGGAAGTTCCCTGCACTGAGAAGGTGCTCAGGACTGCTTTGCAGCCCAATAGGGACAATTGTCCATGATTATGGAAGAAAAGTCTACCCTAACTCCAGCGACAGATTGAAAATCTACAAAGTCAGGACGAGTTTGAATTTGGGGTTTAGATGCTATGGGTGGTCCAAGGACTGAGTTAATTAAACCCACACAGCCAGTTCCCATGTCATACCCCACAATGTGAATCCCATGAGACTATAGCAAAGCCAAAGCTGGGGAAGGCACCGCGGTGAAAATGCAGAGGGGCTGTGGACAGACTCAAAGGAAGGGCAGCAAACATGTAATGCCATTTATCCATCACAAAACTCAATGTTGATGAGGCAGAAATATGGGGATGTCCATCTCAGATGTTTACTGAGGCCAGAAAAAAACCCCTAAAGGAGGCAGGAAATGACTGGCCTAGCATTTTTAATGCAAACCTATAGAACCCGTAGAAATAAGTTGTGAGTGTTCGGATATTAAATGGACAGAACTGCTCCATTAGTTTTAGAACTGTAAAGAGGTTTGAATAGAAATCTTAAACTCACCCCTAGCCTGTAAGGCTGGCATCTGTTGTCCAAGCCTTCCATTGAATAGAAAGTAATGAATTTCCGGACTCCAGGACAGTGGAAATTCACCATATCAGGGAGATTTTTATCCAGTAGGATAGACGTAAAGGATGATCCAGAGACTGTTTCTACTTGTTCCACAAGTGAAGGATGTCGAGTGAAAAGGACCAGTAGAAAAACCGTGCAAAGGGAACGGCTTCAAAAAGGAGGCCATTAGGCCCAGAAACCTCACGCAGAAACTAACTGAGGGTGCCTTTTGGATCTGAAGGTCCGCATATGGGATCTTGAGGAGGTAATCTTTTCTGGAGGAAGTAGGAGTCTTACTTGGGCTTTGACCAGGATTAGCTCCAGGCATTTCAGAAGGTGTGAGGGCTGGAGGAAAGATTTTGGAAAATTAAGTAGTCAAAGGTTTGAAGGAACTGAATTGTCATTTGGATGCTGACAGAGAAGGCTGAGGAGTCTTTCAGCAGAAAGTCATCCAAGTACCATGTGACATGTACGCTCATGTCCACAGAAAAGCAAGAAATAGGCAAGCACTTTTGGGAACATTCAGGGCGCACAGGAGAGCTTGAATTGTAAGGCTATGTTTCTGGAATGTTGGTCTTTCACAGAAAAATGCAGAAAGCATTGATGTGAGGGAAAAATAGGGACACAATTTTGATATCCAAATAAATCTGTTTAGAGATTTTAACTCCGATATAGGGAAGATGCCTCTATTTGATTTTCATACTTTGAGTAGATTTGAATAAAAACCTTGTAACCTTTCTGCTGGAAGCAATGGTATAACTTCTCCTAGTGACTGAAGGTGGTCAGTAAATCAGCTTGGTTTTGAGCTGAAGCGGGGTGGGGTGCTGGCAGATTG